>NC_143265.1:24486666-25133125 GCF_984573655.1 Nuphar pumila | reverse complement strand
ATCGAAACTCAACTACTAAGTGTCCTCTCAAGCCATAATAGGTGCATACACTCAGTTTATGGGGACATATTTGCCCCACGTGTTCCATCTTATATCTTCCACAAGGAGGTGCTGGCATGTACTGGGGAGAATTTGGCAAAATGCGCAAATCTCCTGCAAGGTTAACTTCAAGCGGTACCAGACTGGTCTAAAGCTACGTCTCCTATGGTTTTAGCATTACTTTTCTAGATCTCTTCTCCCTGCTTACGCTGGCATTCATCTTCAATATGCCCTCGAAGGCCACAATAAGGGCAATCACTCAATTCACGAGGACAAACTTGTCCCACACGATCTAACTTGCATCTAGCACACGGAGGTGCTTGATTCGCAATAACTCTAGCACTTCGCACTATTGTCTGAACTGCTTGGTCTAGGGCCTCAAAGCCTCAAACCAAATCGTGCAAGGCTCTATGAATCCTTTCATGTCCCGTTTTCGATGATATCTAACAAACCATATTTCTAAGTATGCTAGCAGAGCTAAATAAGGCAATAATCAATAGCAAATAACCAAAATTTACTAAATAAAGTATACTTACAGTGCGATGGACAATGCACGCAGAGTCTTGAACTACACTTTAACCACTGCTCTGATACCAAGATTTGTAACGCCCCAAAATCCCAACTTGAAAAATCCTTAGATTTTGAGTAATTTTTTTTTTAAACATTGGGCAAATAGAAAACCATAAGGGAAATCGGTTGGAAATTCTGAGCGGGTTACAGTATGAACAACAATAAGAAACATTTCATTTCCATTGGTTTAGAAAATAAGACTAAAGAAGTTATACATTATTTCTCATTACAAGAGTCTCCCAGATAAGGGATTTCCCAAAACCAACTGCCAAGATCTCAAAGATCTGAAGTGTGGGTTCAATTCTCCATCACACGTCGATTGCTATCGCACCTCTAGCAGTCATCACTTGCATCCCCATAAAACGTGTCAGTGCTCTTGCGAATTGGTGAGATAATATCCACAACATGCCATTTTATGAAAAACATATACCGCAATAGCATGCTATGCAACTATCAACAACGGCTAATCACCGGTAAATCTAACATGATGGAACAGTTATAAACATTTGCAATAATTGACAAGTGCAACTATAAGCAAGGAACAGTAGGCAGGGAAAATACAACTTTAATTACAGAGTTAATACTAAGCAGTGAGCGACATCATCATGTAACAAGTATGTATCTAAATACATAACTTAGTGTACTTAAGTAATTTAAACACTTTAGCTATTGGACAATTAAATAAGTAAGCAATTAAGCAAGTAACACTTTAAGCAATTAACTATGGCAAAAATCATCAAACTCATCAGTGAGCGGTTAACGCGTTAGTTTAATTGCTCTATCTTGATTACTCCTCCGGGTATGCGAGGCAACCTCACATTCCACGAAAAGTATCACTGGCGTCTATTATTTCAATTCATGTGACAATCAGGAGGTTAATCTTAATTGGGCATACCTAGCAACATTCCCTCCATCTGAGGTACGTAAGCTGATCTGACCTTGTGTTCCCCGTAGGGCAACACGAACAACATGACAAGATCGTGCTCGTAAATTTGTGTGCTTGTGATCATCGCAAAATTTTTCCGCTCTCATTGGTTTCTCTCTCTTCCTTCTCTTTTCCTTTTCTAACCTCTATTCTCCTCCTTTTGAAGGGAGAAGAATAAAAGAAAGAAAAGAAAGAGAGAAAAGAAAAGAAGAGAAAGAAAGAGAGAAGAGGAACTATTTTGCGCGGTCTCACTTGACCTTGATTTGAAAATATTTAGAAAATTACTCGCCTTCATTTTGAAAATATTGCGGGAAAAATAGAGAGACGGGATTCGCTCGTCGGTACGAGGTTCGACCGTTCCTGGCGCCTTTACCAGGGGTAATCGAACCAAGGATCGAATCTGTGCCTTTTGCTTTGCCTAAATATAATCTAAGAATTTATTCTATCTCTAAATGCACAAAGAATCATGCTTGTGCAATGCAAAATGTATGCTCCTTCTGAAAGACATTTTGAAAATTTCCAAGTGTTCTGAGATGGATTTGATAAGAGAGTGAAGAAATGATTTGAATCTAACTTTAGAACTTTTGAGATAGATCAGAGGAGTTCTAAGTTTTTAAAGTAAATCAGAGTTGGGAGAATAAATGAGAAAGAATGACTTGAAGCTTTGAAAATGAAGAGAAGTGAAGTTTCAAAGTCAGAAATGGATTTTGAACTTTGAATTTGATTTTAGGAAAGGAAATGAATACTTGAATTTAGATTTTTTTGAAGTTTTAAATTGGAATAGATTGAGGAACTCAAATGATATTTAAGAATAGAAATTGATTTAGGGAATTCAGATGAGATCTGAAAATGGAATTGGATTTTGAAATCTAGAATTGGGAATGGAGTTAGATCTTAAAATGGACTTAAGATCTGGGATCTGAGATCCGATGTAAAATTGGGTTCTGGATCCTAAGATAGATTTGGATCTGAAGTCTGAGATCCAATGTAGAATTGGATTCTGGATCCTAACATGGATTTGGATCTGAAGTCTGAGATCCAAAGTAGAGTTAGACTCTGGATCCTAACATAGATTTGGATCTGAAGTCTAAGATCCAAAGTGAAATTGGAGTCTGGATCCTAAAGGGGAATTGGATCTGAAGTCTGAGATCCAAAGTAGAGTTGGACTCTGGATCCTAAAGAAGAATTGGATCCGAAGTCTGAGATCCAAAGTAGAGTTGGACTCTGGATCCTAAAGAGGAATTGGATCCAAAGTCTGAGATCCAATATGAATGTTGGATCCTGGATCCTAAAATGAATTTGGAGTTTAAATTCAGAAGATGAATCAAGAATCTCAAAGTTAAATTGAACTTTGATCTTGATTGGAGTATTTGAATATTTGGAATTTCAAAGTCAAATGGAACTTCGAAATCTGATTTGAATTTGAATATAAAATGAATTTGAAATCTCAAAGTTAAGTTGAACTTTGAGATTGAAAATAAAATTGAAATGAAAAAGATGAATAAGAATTGAAGATAGATTGAGGAAGATATTTACATCACTTGGAGTTTTGAAAAAATAATTTTGAAAATATGATGCAATTCTATCCTAAATGATGAATGAATTTGAATTTTTGAGATTTGGATTTCGAAAAGCTATCTTATTCTTGAACTGAATTAGAATAAGATTGAAGATATAATACATCCCTAACTATGGTCATTGAATGTATTATATAATAATCTATATTTAAATTCAGGTGAAGAATAAAACACATTTGGTGCTTTTATAGAATTTAAAATGAAATTAACTCTCGATATACCCTGACTATGGCCATTGGTATATATTTTAAATTAATTTTAAGTTAAATTCTGATAAAAGAAGAAAATATTTAAGGAAGATATGATGAATTTTGAAAAATGGATCCAGTGTAGATCCAGTGTTATTTCGTAAAAGATAAAAATCCTAAGTTTTGTCCACACCCTGACTATGGCCATTGATATGGATCATCAACTTAGGATTAATTTACCTCTTACGAAATGGTGACCGTGCCATTCGTGTTTCACCAATGTGAGATTTTGAGAAATAAAGGTAAAAGCATGAAAACAAGTAATTCATGGTATTTACAATGCTCATTCATTCTATCTAAAACTGGAAATATAAATTCTCATTTAAAATCTAACTATTACAACATATAAAATCGAATTCACAACTCCAAGTAATGATATTTTCCATATATTCCCTGCAAAACACTCGGTTAGTATGGAAAATAGAAGAGTAATGGCATATATCACATGGATTTCGGAGATGAGACACTCATATACCTACCTTGTGCTTAAAACAACATGGATAATCTAAGATATGGAAGGATAACCAAATGTGTTTTATATGTATATATATGTATATATATATATATATATATATATATATATATATATATATATATATATATATATATATATATATATATATATATATATATATATATATATATATATATATATATATATATATATATATATATAACATGGATATAAAGTAGGTGAGTGTATATATAATGATAGCATAGGTGATGGAAGGACTGTTGCAAGAGGTTTGGTGACATACCATGATGATGAAGATGTGAAAAATGCATTAAAGGATGTTAAAATGAATGGTGTTGTTATGAGGGGTAAGGTAATCAATGAATGCTAGGCTGCTGCTGTGGAGAGATGCAGAGGATACTGCTAATGAACAACCTATTGTTGTTATAACATACATAGGACTCGCAGCGGGTAAAGGAAGTGAAGATGTCAGCTGCTAGGTGCACTAATATGGTATGTGGCTAAATAATGAAGATGATGCAGGCCAATTGAAGTGTATCGGCTATTGTGATAAGATTGGTGAGAAGGGAAATGAAAGACAGCAGGAACCTCAACAATGCTTGCTGAGTGAAGAAGGTGCAGTAAGTGATGGTGGGTTGTGTTGCAAGACTGGCAACATACACATGCTATGCTGTGTAAGAGGGATGATGGTGGATGGTAGGTAGGTCAGTAGCTACTGTGTGATGCCTAATAGGGAGATAGCTGGAATATGGTGAAGTAGTGTGATTTGCAGTAGTTGTGGCAATGTTACAGAAAATGGTGGGATGTGCAGTGATGGTGATGGACATGGTGGCTTCGGCGATGCCCAGCATTGCTGCAGGTAAACGAATGTTGCAGCAATGCCTGGCATTGCTGTTTGTTGTATTACAGCAATGCTGAGCATTGCTGTGAGTGATTGTGTATTACAGCAATGCTAAGCATTGCTGTAAGTGACTGGATGTTACAGCAATGCTAAGCATTGTTGTATGTGCTGAAGGGCATTACAACAATGCTAAGCATTGCTGTAGGTGACTGGAGCTAGACGCAGGAAATAGTGTAATGAAGGAAGGCAAATAGCGGGGAGTTATGGATGGCAGCAGGGTGAGACAACTGGTACAGGTGTTTATGTACACTCCAGTAGGGGAGTGAAGATGGAACTGTAAGGTAGATAGCAGCAAACCCTGTAGAATATGCCACAGAGACAAAGGAAAACTTCTCCACTCAGCACCATAACTTGTAAACACTTCTTCATCAGCCTCACACATGGACTTCACAAGATCAATTAGATAGAAAGGATCTGATTTTGATTTGTTTGGAAAGGGTACTATCAAGATGCAAGAACTGCACCCAGAATTTCTTGCAAATGGTCAATAAAACTGATTGAAATTTTGAACAGTAGGACATCTTTTGAATATAAAGGAATTAAGTGTGTGTATCCACAAGAAACGATTTAAAAGGCCTTCCTCAATGCCACACACACCCTTCGGTTTTCCAGTTGATCCAGATGTATACATCACATAGCAAAAACAAACTCCTATTTTCTTCTCTGACATGGCCACACCAGGTCAGATTTGTACAAATTATCCTCCACCGCTTTAATGAGCATATCTGACAAAAACAGGAGAGTTGCTTCGGGCCACTAACCATTCTGTCATTTCGTTTTGGTCATCTTTGGAATCAACAGAAGATGGATAAGCCAACGATGAGAGCAGACCATGAAGAAGAAACTATTGACAATATTTCTTTCTTTTTTTTTTTTTGCTTTGACCAAGAAGGGTCGATAGGAAGGAATACAGTAAATCATGAGTTGCTAAATGAGTGAGGATATTTACTAAAAATAGCAGAGTGTTTTCAAACCAAAGGGTGGAAAGGAAAACCAAATCGTGTAATAAACAGAGACACACTTAACTGCTACCGCTGCTATGTTATTAAGCACCTGAGTAACGATTTCAAATGGCCATCAGCAAAACGCAAGTTGCTATGCTCCAGATCTCCGATTAGCAAAACCATGAGAAGCATAATTGAGAGCGATGTGGCATTTTCAAATCCCTTTAATGGGACTGCTTGAAGAAGGAAAATAAATCTGTCTCAGAAAACGTGTTTTGACATACCCCTTTTGGAATCGTCATTCTCCCTATTCCATGAGAATCCAAGGAAGCTTGCCGCCAAGTGATGGATCGGCGTTTCATCCATTTGGAAAACTCATTTACGCAAACATCATCAATGCAGGGGATATTAAACATGGCGGAGACAGTGAAGGTACATTAGCAACAGATCAACACTTTTGGGCATAACGATTCATAAAAAAAAAAATGAGAAACATGACCAGCGACTACAAAGAGAAAGGAACTTTTATGCACCTATGAGCAGATCAGATATTGGTACTGTGAATGCAAATGGCAGATCAATGTAAGCTCAAAAAAAAGAAAATGGAAAGAACAGGGCCGATGATAACAAAGATGCCTTATACCAATTCGTGAAAAAAAAAATGTTGATACAAAATTAGTTAACGGATCAAGCACAATATGTGAAGAATCAAGGGAAAATAATAAAAACAAAACAGATGTTGGAACTTGACATTCCATTACTGTAGCAAGAGATAGGTCGATCCTGCTATATGCAGGTCGATCTCATCATGTTTGCTCTTTCTTTTTCTTTTTTTCTTTTTTTTAAAACAAAAAAAAAATGGGAGAGATTCAATTGGTAAGCAAAGGAAGCAAAACCTTACAGCAAATTTAAAGAGAAGAGATGGCTACTCACCTGTGGTTGCGCTTTGCAGGGAGAACCGAGAGCTTTGCAGGGAGAACCAGAGTCTTATTTCTATACGCCACTGCAGAGGAATGTCTCGACCTGATTGTTCAGAGTTTTGAGGGGGAGAACTGAGCTCTTCTCCTCTACTGCGGAGATCTTCTGCTGCTATAGCTCTGTAACTCTAAGCCAGAAGAGGTAGGAGACGAATTGAAGACCTTCCTTCATAAGAAAACCGATCAGGTGGGGAGGTGAGAAGCAGATCGTAGAGAGGAAAGAGAAGAAACGGCGGGAGTCGATGGATAATGGATGGATTGCTGGCTTTTTCCCCTTTTGCTGAAGAGAAGCAGGAACGAGGAAGAGGGGTGGAGGAAATAGGTCAAGAAAGGTGAAGACCCACCCCTAATCCTCCTGTGTGCTCTCTTTTTAAAGGAGAAGCCGAGGATTCGAGAGACAAATATTGTTGGAGATGGAGGGCCATCCAACGAGGAAGATGGTGATGGAGGATGCGCGGGAGGAGGGTTGTTGCCATTTTCTCCAATTTGCAAAGAGGGGGCTCCTTTTCAGAAATTTCCTAAAAAATGGTTTTTGTTTTCAAAAAAAGGTTTCAAGAGAGGGTTTTAACAAAAGGTTTAAAAAGGAGGGTAGATTACATAGTTCATGAAATTTTTTGGATTTTTGATTTTCTTATTTTTTTTTTTTGTTCTTTTCTGAGAATTTTGATTTTTTTTGTATTTTTGGAATAAAAATCTGAGAAAATAAAGACTAAACCCTAATTTTTTGTATTTTTCTAACAAGAATATTTACAAAAGTATCTTCCTGAGAATTTCAGACCATTTCGGGAAAATTTCTTCAAAAAAAAGAGGGTTGGGACCCCGGTTTTGAGAAAATGTTTAAGTTTTGACACTCGAATCAAGAAATGTGATTTGATGGATCCAAACAGATGTCGGATGGACTGTCCGAGCTATTTAAAAGCTATTTTTGGTATTTTCTATAATTTTAATTTAAAATTTGAACAAGGAGATTCAGATTTTGATCTGGACAATGGATCCAGGTCCGAAATCAATTTAAACATATACAATGAATTTAATTTCAGTAAGACTTGAGAAATGAACTGGAATTTAGATTTAAAATGACTTATTTGCTCAAAAAATGAATTTAGGGGCAAAAAGGGAATATTTAAAAGATTTTGAAAATTTTGGGGTGTTTACAGATGCCCCTCTTTGCTACTAAGCCGGTTGAAAGCCGAGCTTAGTGGCAAAGATAACACTCCAAATTTTGAAAATGCCCCAATCAGCAGATCTGAACTGGGTGTGGGAGAATTTATTTGAAAGACATGGTTCTTCAGGTTTAAAACTTTATCCTTGAATGGCTTGGGGGGACGAAATCCTCGGAAAGGATATGACTGAATGATGGAGATGAGGACATCGTGGTGGGATTTTTGGGTGAAGATCCCGAAATGATGAAAGATAAGGATTTTAGATCAAGTCAAGATCAGCCTTTTTTGGGAATGACGCAAATTTAGCCCTTAGCCTGGATGGGACGAAGATTTATCAAGATAACCTGAATGGGAAAAGGAGTACGTGATGACCTTGATGGGACATTTTTGAGAAAACGCCTCATGAGATGAAGTTCAAGTAGGATTTTATTCTGGATGGATATACAAAGTATGGATTCCTCGATGGGAAGAACCATGATGGGACTTGGAAGGAAACACCTCGTCAAAACGAGAAACCTCGTTAGAACGAAACTCAGGTTTAACCCAAACCTGAAAAAGGAAGATACCTCGATGCATGAGGTTCAGGCTTAACCCTTAACCTGAAGGGGACGACCATACAGAATCCTTGAGTGAAGAGACCATGATGGGACCTTCGGAGTTTGGACGAACAAATCCGACAGGGGTTTCGCGAAAGGAGGAAGAAAATGGGGTTCCCTAAAGCTTTGAAAAAGGGATGAACTTGGACGTCTCATTGCTGAGACTAAATCAGCTTTTGAATTTAATGACCTTTCACAGGAAGTACAGGTTTTGACCCTTAACCTGAGTGGGAACAACCATACGGATTTCTTGAAACCATGGTGGGACAGGAGAGATACTTCAATTGAATGAGGCAATTCTTCTGGGAATGTGAGAGATGGAAAATAAGGAGATGTGAGACAAAAATGGACGATGAATAAGGTAACAGGAGGCGAATCTTTTGACAAAGTGAAGGATGAAGGAGGGCAAATCCTTTTGACAGGAGAAGGCAAACGTGAAACATGAAGAAGGCAATCCTTTTAACAAGGAGAATGTAAAATGTAAGATATGAAGAAGGCAATCCTTTAGGTAAGGAGAATGTAAGATGTGAAACATGAAGAAGGCAATCCTTTTAACAAGGAGAATGTAAAATGTAAAATATGAAGAAGGCAATCCTTTTAACATAGAGAATGTAAAATGTAAGATATGAAGAAGGCAATCCTTTAGGTAAGGAGAATGTAAGATGTGAAATATGAAGAAGGCAATCCTTTTAACAAGGAGAATGTAAAATGTAAAATATGAAGAAGGCAATCCTTTTAACATAGAGAATGTAAAATGTAAGATATGAAGAAGGCAATCCTTTAGGTAAGGAGAATGTAAGATGTGAAATATGAAGAAGGCAATCCTTTTAACAAAGAGAAGGCAAGTCTCTCGACAAAGCGAAAGACGAGGAAGGCGATCATTTAATCAAGGAGAAAGGCAAATCTCTCGACAAAGCGAAAGACGGAGAAGGCAATCCTTTCATCAAGGAGAAGGCAAGTCTCTCGACAAAGCGAAAGACGGAGAAGGCAATCCTTTTATCAAGGAGAAGGCGAGTCTCTCGACAAAGCGAGAGACGGAGAAGGCAATCCTTTCATCAAGGAGAAGGCGAGTCTTTCAACAAAGCGAAAGACGGAGAAGGCGAGTTTCTCGACAAAGCGAAAGACGGGGAAGGCGATCCTTTCATCAAGGAGAAGGCAAGTCTCTCGACAAAGCTAAAGACGGGGAAGGCAATCCTTTTATCAAGGAGAAGGCAAGTCTCTCGACAAAGCGAAAGATGGGGAAGGCAATCCTTTTATCAAGGAGAAGGTGAGTCTCTCGACAAAGCGAAAGACGGAGAAGACAATCCTTTTTAGAAAAGGAGAAGGCGAGTCTCTCGACAAAGCGAAAGACGGGAAAGGCAACACCAAGATGTATCAAAACAGATGTCAAGTTTTTATTTCTTTATCAGGAAAGCTGGAAAATTTTGCCAAAATGATAAAATTTTCAGTTGCTTCAAGGTAATTTTAAGGTAAGCACTTTTTGGAAAATGTTCCTTTTTCCACCTAGAGTATTACCCCCAACTAGGTTAACTCTATAGAATCCAGGATCAAATTCAAATTTAGTTGTTGGTCTTCTTCAAGGATGCTATCAATTTCCTTGATATGAAAGGAGAGGAAATATTCTTAGCTTCATAAAAGTAATTAAATGAGAAGATATTGATAGAAGAATTTCACATAGATGAAGAAGATTCTTTGCAGTTTGGGCAGTTTGATATCCTGGGCATTTTCCCATGATGATCTTTTTGCACTCTTTTGAGTCATGGGGCTTTCTTGGGCTTTTACATCATCCTTCATTTTGGAGATGTCCTGACTTTTCTCTCTTTTTTAGGGAAGGGTACGTCACAAACTCCTTCATCTTGGAGATGTTCTGATCCTTCATTTATCTCGGGGATTATATATGATGGTATTGGCTCAAAGGTACTTAGATGATAGCTGGAATCAAATATCTTTTAGGGTTTGTCGGTAGGTCCATCACATCCGCCTTCATCTCGATAGTGATCCGAACTTTCCCTGGAAGGATCCGTCACAAACTCCGTCATCTTGGAGATGTTTCAAATCTTCTTTAGCCCCGGGGGTCTACTCGCTTAATTCGCCTTCATCTTGACGACAATTGAGAGATCCCCTTTGCGGATATTTGATTTGCAGCTTAGCTGACTTGAGGAGACATGAATTGGGTAGGTTCTTTTCTGACTGCCCAAGATATTTCCACTGTCTTAATGCCAAAGAATAATCTTTAAGAATGTGCCATAGCTATGATCAATATCAGCTCATTTATGGCTCTTCAGCATCATTGAATATTTCCTTTACCGGTCATGTCGAAGATTTTTTTTTTCATCCTCTTGGTTGACCAACAGAAAATTTGGAGTTTGAACCTTTCTTCACAGAAGCTTCACCCTTTTTGGAAGGAATACTTAAGGAGATTTGAGGAAATTCTTTATGTAATAAAAGTTTGAGATCAACAACTATTTTATGGCAATTTGGCAAGATATTCCTGAAATCCTTTGATGACGAAACCTTTGCTTAACATCAAATTTTGACACATTAGTGGGATTCTGGGGAAGAATCCAACATGAGATTGAATTCTGAAGGTAAATGTGAATTTAAAGTTCTGAAGGTAAGCTTGATATAAAACTGGATTTTGAAGGTAATCCTTTGAAAGAGTATCAGAACTCGGATTCTACAAGGAAAACAAGGAAATTCGAGTAAAACTCGAATTTTCAAAGGAAAACTGGGAGGTTCGAGTCGGGGCTCGAATCTCAAAGAAAAACTTGAAAGTTCATTTATTGAAGGCAAGAAAACTTGAGACAAAACTCAAATTTTCGAAGGGAAGCAGGAAGGTTCGAGTCAGGGCTCGAATCAAAATTTTGAAGGTTTATTTACTGAAGGCAAGAAAATTTAAAACTCAAATTTTTGAAGGAAAGTTGGAAAGTTCGGGCCAGGGCCCTAATTTCAAGGGAAAACTAGAAAGGTTCAGATTTGTGAAGGAACAGAAGACTTGAGTAAAAACCCAAACCTTCTAAGGAGAACTGAAAAATTCGAGTCAAGGCTCGAATCTCAAAGGATAGAGTTGGAAGTTCGAGTCGAAAACTCGAATCTTCAAAGGAGAGTTGATGAGAAGGGATAGGAATTGATGGAAGATTGACAGAATTTGAGGAAAATTGAGGAAAGATTGTGACCTGAGGGCCAACTGATCGGTCAGCCAAGCACTAGCACGAGTGCTAGGCTTACCCGTATGAGTATTGAATTTTTCAAAAAAATGCCCCAGTGTAAGTATTGGGTTTTCTGATGGAGATTTGAAGAAAAAGGGGACACCGACATTCTTTAAGATGCTTGAGATTTGAGCGAGAATGATTGTCAGCGTTTTCAGGATTTTCTCTTATCCTGAAGGGGAAAATGAAATAGACATTTGATGAGAATTTAGAAAGGAATGATTCAGGTTTACCCCTTAACCTGAAAGGGGAGAAGAATAAAATTTATAAAAATGGAGAAGAAGAAAGGAGAGAAATTTTGAAAATTTATTTTGGAAAAGAATTCTCACAGGTAGTATTATTGCTCCTATGAGGGGTCTCAGGATTATTCTTTTATCCTGATTTTAAGAAAAGTAAAATGAAGGAAAATTGATATAAATCTAGAGAATCAATAAAGATTGGCAAAACTTGTATTTACGAAAGAATCCTCATAGGTAGCATTATGGCTCCTACGAGGGGTTTTAGGATTGTCCCTTATCCTGAATGGGAACACCTCGGACAACGAGGGTCAGGTTTATCCCTTAACCTGAGCGGGAAAGATAAGAATAAAGGAAATACCTCATGGGAAAGAGGCATCAGGTTTATCCCTTAACCTGAAAGGGTAAAAAGATTGATAAAATTTACTGGAAATTTAAAGAAATATTTGATAAACTTGATAAAACTTGATAAAATTGATGTAAACTTGATAAAATTGATGTAAACTTGATAAGATATGAATAAAATGAATGAAACAGATAAAAATATCAAATTTAACTAAAAATTTATAAGATTCAAGAAAAAGGAGTTTTTTTTATCCTGCCTGCATATGGGATCTTGAAAGGAAAATGTTCATTTAAGGGATAAATGAGAAATCATTTTAGGGGAAGAAAATCCACCACAAGAAGAATGATCAGCGCAAGATCTGATCCTTTAAATCAAACATGAGAGATCATCATGAGGGTTAATTTTTGAAGGCAACGGTTTTGAAATCTAATTTTGAAGCAGAAGATCAACAATAGATCTGATTTCTAAAAATAACAGTTCGAAATTGATAATAAGATCAATACAAGGGTTGATCTTTTGAAGATAATGTTTAAAAATCAACCTTGGAAGATAAGATCAATCACAGGGGTTGATCTTTAAATATAATGATTTAAAACCCAATCCTGGAAGATAAGACCAACACAGGGGTTGATCTTTGAATATAATGATTTAAAACCCATTTTTGGAAGATAAGACCAATGCAAGGGTTGATCTTTGAATATGATGATTTATAACCCATTTTAAAAGATAGGAACAACGCCAGGGTTGATCTTTGAAAAGTTTTGAGATCAATTTTGGAGGATAAGACCAACGCAAAGGGTTGATCTTTTGAATAAAAAGATTTGAAATCCATCTTGGAAGATAAGATCAATACAAGGATTGATCTTTGAATATAAAGGTTTTGAAATCCACTTTGAAAGATAAGGGTTGATCTATAAAGATTTGAAATCCATTTTGAAAGATAAGTCCAACACAAGGGTTGATCTTTGAATATAAAGGTTTTAAAATTCATTTTGGAAGATAAGACCAACACAAGGGTTGATATTTCAATATAAAAGTTTTTTAAAATTCATTTTGGAAGATAAGACCAACACAATGGTTGATCTTTCAATATAATGGTTTGAAAAACTTATTTTTGAAGACATGATCAACACGAGGGTTGATTTTCTGTCAAAGGTTAGACCAAGGAATATTTGAACTCCTTGGTCATAATGAAGATTTTTAAAATTTCATGATTTTTGAAAAAGCCCTCATAGGTAATATCATTTCTCTCATGAATGATGTCAGGATTGTCTCGCATTCTGAAAAGAACAGGAATTTAAATGCCCCAGTATGGCAAAGGGAACAGAAGCATTGGATATAAAAGATATAAAGGAAATCGACATTTCATTTGATAAGCAAAAGATTTGATAACAACTGAATATTTACAAGAACTTGAAAAAGGAAAAGACTCATAGAAGACTGGGCTGACTAGCCCCTACAAGACAACTGGCAAAAAGAGACGAAAGCAAACAAAAACTTTGGCTTTATCAGTTCTTTGAGTGGTCCGGGAATGGTTCTGTCAGGACTGCTGGCTGCTTTTCTTCCTTGTCCTCTATTAGCTCACTTCTGTCAATGCAGTCTTGTATCATGTGCTTGAGGACGAAACAGTGCTCTGTGTCATGCTTCGTTGCCCTATGATATTTGCAAAATTGGTCCTTGAACTTTCCCAAGATTACGGGAGGATCCGCTATTTTAGGGAGTTTGATCATCTCGTGCTTTAACAGGTAATCCAGAATTACTTCCATAGTTTGATCTAAAGGAGTGAAGACTCGATCTTTCTCCCACTTGATGTATTTGGGCTTCTCTTGAAGATCCCCTTTCTGCTGGATGCCAATTGGAAGCGGCTTGTCATTGTTCTTATACGCTCTCTCCTTCTGCCCCTTGTTCTGATCTACTCTCGGACCACTGCCACTGTTGGTCTTGTTTCCCTTGCTGCTGCTGCCAAGATTATTGCAGGAGGTATCAACCGAATGAGCAAACTGCGCCTTCTTCTTCTGGTCTTGGACATTCTTGACCAGAGGCGTGCCCTCGTAAAGTCCGCTTTCTATTCCTGCTTCGAGCCATTCAGCCCGCTCAATCAACTTGATGAAGGATTTCGCCGGGGAGGTGGCGATGAGGCTTCTTATGGGCTGAGAGAAATTATTGAGGATCACCTGTAATGCATGTTCCTCAGGAATGGGTACTTTCATCTTATTACAGGTGCTTCTCCACCTGTGAATGAAATCACCTGCTCTTTCATTCTCTCCTTGCTTCAGGTTGTAAAGATGATTTAATGTAGGTGAGGCTTCAGTGTTGAATAAGAAGCGCTCGATAAACAGATTTACTACCTTATCGAACTCTCGTAGTTCGATAGGATTCACATGATCAGCATACCATCTGGCTGCTACACCCTCCAGACTGCGGGGAAAACAGATGAACAGAGCCCTGTTATCTTTCCTGAAACGGCTGCACTCTGCATAAAATGTGGCTAAATGGGCTTTAGGGTTGCCAGTCCCATCAAACTTGAGAAACTTGCGAGAAAGATTCTCGAGGTTATCATCCCCATCTAGACCATCGTAAAAATCTTCGCCAGTGTAGGTCTGCTTGCCCTTACCTTTGGCTTGAATGTCTTTAATTGCTCGATTCATCTCCTTCATCTGCTTGCTCATCAGGTCCTCTGCTGGAGCCCCAGACTTGGGCTTGTTGACGGATTCAGGCTCTTCTGCAGCTATCTATATAGTCTGTCTCGGAGGATTCCATTTGTAGACAATCTGCTCTTCCTCTTCCGATTCTTCCTCGACTGACTCTGATTCCTCAGAAGTGGTATCTGGCTGTACCTTCTTCCTGATGATTCTGACTTGCTTTTTCACAGGCTTCTTCTTCAGCTTGCTTTTAGGAACTGCCTCTTTTAGCTTAGCCTCGGCTTGCTCTGACATCATCCTTGCCATCATCTTTTGGAACATGTCATACATAGCGGGGTCGATGTCATCTTTCTTGTTCTGACCCTGTCCCCTGACTGATTTAGGAGAGCTCATCTCTTCCGCCTCACTGTCGCTGAGTTGAGGATCTGTTTCTTTTCCCCCTCTTGTAGTGACCATTTTTGAAATATTAGAACTCTCTGTGGAGGAAAAGTGGAGATTTTTAGACCAAAGAAACTTTTTGGAGATATTTTGACAAAGAGGAAGGATTTAGGTTAAAAATTTAATTGTATCCCATTACTAGGGATTGAGTCGCCACCAAATTTGTGACAATTGCGTTGTTTGCTCTACAAGGGAGAGTAACCAACTGAAAATATGAAAAGAAAATATTATTTTTGAAAAGGATATCTCTTGATGGAAAGAGATTTTTATGAAAATATAAACAAGAATATAAAAACAGAAAAAATAAAAGGAAAAATGGAATTTTGAGAATAAATGGTAAGGATTTAAAATTTTGAAGAACTTGCAGGCAGGATCAGAAGAATTTGAAAGAATTTTTAGAAGAAGAAGAAGAAAAGGATAAAGAAAAATACACCTGGTTTTTAAAAATAAAGAGGACATTTTGAAACATATACCCAGGGTTTTGGAAAATATAAGGAAGATATAAAATATCACACAATCACAGATATACAAGCAAGGATATACAAACAACACTCCCTAAAGCTGACTCTATATGCAATATTTGAAATGGCTGATAGGACCTTAATCCTAACTCTAAGATTTATATCATCTGATTCCAATCAAGGTACGCCGATATACTCAAGCCGAAGCTCGAAGTACGTGGCATATAAAGTATTTACTCCGGTTCTAAGGTAAAGGTTTCCCAACATCCTTGAGCACCTACCGATATACCTCGGACTATGGCCCTTAGGTACGTGGTAGGGGGGCGCGAACCCAAATAAGTGGTCCAGTTGTGAGGCTCTCTCCCGAACTATGGTTCAGTGAGACAGCCCAGCAACGTGAAGACCGGGACAATGTAGGTAAGGAGGTTTTTCAAAATATGTTCAACATGCAAGAAATCAGATGGCTCTAATGCAAGTCCTAAAAGAGATAGATTAAAATGGAGAGAAGCATACACTTGCATATATTGTTTTGCATTCAATCCCTAAAATTGAGGAGAGTTGTATTTCAGACCTAAGTCTAATGTGAGCATGGAATAATCTCCTCAATATGGTCCTATCAAACCATACTTAAATCCTATATGCAATGATGTCAGCTTAGGACAATATCTAGGCCCCTAAGGTTTGCATGGAAATGAAGCTGACATTTGAAGAATAAAGACTTAGATAATATCAAAGCAAAAAGAAAAAGGCATTAAATTCGACCGAACGAAGACGAGGTCCCATCTCGGTCGCCAAAACTGTGATCATCGCAAAATTTTTCCGCTCTCATTGGTTTCTCTCTCTTCCTTCTCTTTTCCTTTTCTAACCTCTATTCTCCTCCTTTTAAAGGGAGAAGAATAAAAGAAAGAAAAGAAAGAGAGAAAAGAAAAGAAGAGAAAGAAAGAGAGAAGAGGAACTATTTTGCGCGGTCTCACTTGACCTTGATTTGAAAATATTTAGAAAATTAATCGCCTCCGTTTTGAAAATATTGCGGGAAAAATGGAGAGACGGGATTCGTTCGTCGGTACGAGGTTCGACCGTTCCTGGCGCCTTTACCTGGGGTAATCGAATCAAGGATCGAATCTGTGCCTTTTGCTTTGCCTAAATATAATCTAAGAATTTTTAGACCAAAGAAACTTTTTGGAGATATTTTGACAAAGAGGAAGGATTTAGGTTAAAAATTTAATTGTATCCCATTACTAGGGATTGAGTCGCCACCAAATTTGTGACAATTGCGTTGTTTGCTCTACAAGGGAGAGTAACCAACTGAAAATATGAAAAGAAAATATTATTTTTGAAAAGGATATCTCTTGATGGAAAGAGATTTTTATGAAAATATAAACAAGAATATAAAAACAGAAAAAATAAAAGGAAAAATGGAATTTTGAGAATAAATGGTAAGGATTTAAAATTTTGAAGAACTTGCAGGCAGGATCAGAAGAATTTGGAAGAATTTTTAGAAGAAGAAGAAGAAAAGGATAAAGAAAAATACACCTGGTTTTTAAAAATAAAGAGGACATTTTGAAACATATACCCAGGGTTTTGGAAAATATAAGGAAGATATAAAATATCACACAATCACAGATATACAAGCAAGGATATACAAACAACACTCCCTAAAGCTGACTCTATATGCAATATTTGAAATGGCTGATAGGACCTTAATCCTAACTCTAAGATTTATATCATCTGATTCCAATCAAGGTACGCCGATATACTCAAGCCGAAGCTCGAAGTACGTGGCATATAAAGTATTTACTCCGGTTCTAAGGTAAAGGTTTCCCAACATCCTTGAGCACCTACCGATATACCTCAGACTATGGCCCTTAGGTACGTGGTAGGGGGGCGCGAACCCAAATAAGTGGTCCAGTTGTGAGGCTCTCTCCCGAACTATGGTTCAGTGAGACAGCCCAGCAACGTGAAGACCGGGATAATGTAGGTAAGGAGGTTTTTCAAAATATGTTCAACATGCAAGAAATCAGATGGCTCTAATGCAAGTCCTAAAAGAGATAGATTAAAATAGAGAGAAGCATACACTTGCATATATTGTTTTGCATTCAATCCCTAAAATTGAGGAGAGTTGTATTTCAGACCTAAGTCTAATGTGAGCATGGAATAATCTCCTCAATATGGTCCTATCAAACCATACTTAAATCCTATATGCAATGATGTCAGCTTAGGACAATATCTGGGCCCCTAAGGTTTGCATGGAAATGAAGCTGACATTTGAAGAATAAAGACTTAGATAATATCAAAGCAAAAAGAAAAAGGCATTAAATTCGATCGAACGAAGACGAGGTCCCATCTCGGTCGCCAAAACTGTGATCATCGCAAAATTTTTCCTCTCTCATTGGTTTCTCTCTCTTCCTTCTCTTTTCCTTTTCTAACCTCTATTCTCCTCCTTTTAAAGGGAGAAGAATAAAAGAAAGAAAAGAAAGAGAGAAAAGAAAAGAAGAGAAAGAAAGAGAGAAGAGGAACTATTTTGCGCGGTCTCACTTGACCTTGATTTGAAAATATTTAGAAAATTAATCGCCTTCGTTTTGAAAATATTGCGGGAAAAATGGAGAGACGGGATTCGCTCGTCGGTACGAGGTTCGACCGTTTCTGGCGCCTTTACCGGGGGTAATCGAACCAAGGATCGAATCTGTGCCTTTTGCTTTGCCTAAATATAATCTAAGAATTTATTCTATCTCTAAATGCACAAAGAATCATGCTTGTGCAATGCAAAATGTATGCTCCTTCTGAAAGACATTTTGAAAATTTCCAAGTGTTCTGAGATGGATTTGATAAGAGAGTGAAGAAATGATTTGAATCTAACTTTAGAACTTTTGAGATAGATCAGAGGAGTTCTAAGTTTTTGAAGTAAATCAGAGTTGGGAGAATAAATGAGAAAGAATGACTTGAAGCTTTGAAAATGAAGAGAAGTGAAGTTTCAAAGTCAGAAATGGATTTTGAACTTTGAATTTGATTTTAGGAAAGGAAATGAATACTTGAATTTAGATTTTTTTGAAGTTTTAAATTGGAATAGATTGAGGAACTCAAATGATATTTAAGAATAGAAATTGATTTAGGGAATTTAGATGAGATCTGAAAATGGAATTGGATTTTGAAATCTAGAATTGGGAATGGAGTTAGATCTTAAAATGGACTTAAGATCTGGGATCTGAGATCCGATGTAAAATTGGGTTCTGGATCCTAAGATGGATTTGGATCTGAAGTCTGAGATCCAAAGTAGAATTGGAATCTGGATCCTAACATGGATTTGGATCTGAAGTCTGAGATCCAAAGTAGAATTGGATTCTGGATCCTAACATGGATTTGGATTTGAAGTCTGAGATCCAAAGTAGAGTTGGACTCTAGATCCTAACATGGATTTGGATCTGAAGTCTAAGATCCAAAGTGAAATTGGAGTCTGGATCCTAAAGGGGAATTGGATCTGAAGTCTGAGATCCAAAGTAGAGTTGGACTCTGGATCCTAAAGAGGAATTGGATCCGAAGTCTGAGATCCAAAGTAGAGTTGGACTCTGGATCCTAAAGAGGAATTGGATCCAAAGTCTGAGATCCAAAGTAGAGTTGGACTCTGGATCCTAAAGAGGAATTGGATCCGAAGTCTGAGATCCAATATGAATGTTGGATCCTGGATCCTAAAATGAATTTGGAGTTTAAATTCAGAAGATGAATCAAGAATCTCAAAGTTAAATTGAACTTTGATCTTGATTGGAGTATTTGAATATTTGGAATTTCAAAGTCAAATGGAACTTCGAAATCTGATTTGAATTTGAATATAAAATGAATTTGAAATCTCAAAGTTAAGTTGAACTTTGAGATTGAAAATAAAATTGAAATGAAAAGGATGAATAAGAATTGAAGATAGATTGAGGAAGATATTTACATCACTTGGAGTTTTGAAAAAATAATTTTGAAAATATGATACAATTCTATCCTAAATGATGAATGAATTTGAATTTTTGAGATTTGGATTTCGAAAAGCTATCTTATTCTTGAACTGAATTAGAATAAGATTGAAGATATAATACATCCCTGACTATGGTCATTGAATGTATTATATAATAATCTATATTTAAATTCAGGTGAAGAATAAAACACATTTGGTGCTTTTATAGAATTTAAAATGAAATTAACTCTCGATATACCCTGACTATGGCCATTGGTATATATTTTGAATTAATTTTAAGTTAAATTCTGATAAAAGAAGAAAATATTTAAGGAAGATATGATGAATTTTGAAAAATGGATCCAGTGTAGATCCAGTGTTATTTCGTAAAAGATAAAAATCCTAAGTTTTGTCCACACCTTGACTATGGCCATTGATATGGATCATCAACTTAGGATTAATTTACCTCTTACAAAATGGTGACCGTGCCATTCGTGTTTCACCAATGTGAGATTTTGAGAAATAAAGGTAAAAGCATGAAAACAAGTAATTCATGGTATTTACAATGCTCATTCATTCTATCTAAAACTGGAAATATAAATTCTCATTTAAAATCTAACTATTACAACATATAAAATCGAATTCATAACTCCAAGTAATGATATTTTCCATATATTCCCTGCAAAACACTCGGTTAGTATGGAAAATAGAAGAGTAATGGCATATATCACATGGATTTCGGAGATGAGACACTCATATACCTACCTTGTGCTTAAAACAACATGGATAATCTAAGATATGGAAGGATAACCAAATGTGTTTTATATATATATATATGTATATATATATATATAACATGGATATAAAGTAGGTGAGTGTATATATAATGATAGCATAGGTTATGGAAGGACTGTTGCAAGAGGTTTGGTGACATACCATGATGATGATGTAAAAAATGCATTAAAGGATGTTAAAATGAATGGTGCTGTTATGAGGGGTAAGGTAATCAGTGAATGCTAGGCTGCTGTTGTGGAGAGATGCAGAGGATACTGCTAATGAACAACCTATTGTTGTTATAACATACATAGGACTCGCAGCGGGTAAAGGAAGTGAAGATGTCAGCTGCTAGGTGCACTAATATGTTATGTGGCTAAATAATGAAGATGATGCAGGCCAATTGAAGTGTATCGGCTATTGTGATAAGATTGGTGAGAAGGGAAATGAAAGACAGCAGGAACCTCAACAATGCTTGCTGAGTGAAGAAGGTGCAATAAGTGATGGTGGGTTGTGTTGCAAGACTGGCAACATACACATGCTATGCTGTGTAAGAGGGATGATGGTGGATGGTAGGTAGGTCAGTAGCTACTGTGTGATGCCTAATAGGGAGATAGCTGGAATATGGTGAAGTAGTGTGATTTGCAGTAGTTGTGGCAATGTTACAGAAAATGGTGGGATGTGCAGTGATGGTGATGGACATGGTAGCTTCGGCAATGCCCAGCATTGCTGCAGGTAAACGAATGTTGCAGCAATGCCTGGCATTGCTGTTTGTTGTATTACAGCAATGCTCAGCATTGCTGTGAGTGATTGTGTATTACAGCAATGCTAAGCATTGCTGTAAGTGACTGGATGTTACAGCAATGCTAAGCATTGTTGTATGTGTTGAAGGGCATTACAACAATGCTAAGCATTGCTGTAGGTGACTGGAGCTAGACGCAGGAAATAGTGTAATGAAGGAAGGCAAATAGCGGGGAGTTATGGATGGCAGCAGGGTGAGACAACTGGTATAGGTGTTTATGTACACTCCAGTAGGGGAGTGAAGATGGAACTGTAAGGTAGATAGCAGCAAACCCTATAGAATATGCCACAGAGACAAAGGAAAACTTCTCCACTCAGCACCATAACTTGTAAACACTTCTTCATCAGCCTCACACATGGACTTCACAAGATCAATTAGATAGAAAGGATCTGATTTTGATTTGTTTGGAAAGGGTACTATCAAGATGCAAGAACTGCACCCAGAATTTCTTGCAAATGGTCAATAAAACTGATTGAAATTTTGAACAATAGGACATCTTTGGAATATACAGGAATTAAGTGTGTGTATCCACAAGAAACGATTTAAAAGGCCTTCCTCAATGCCACACACACCCTTCGGTTTTCCAGTTGATCCAGATGTATACATCACATAGCAAAAACAAACTCCTATTTTCTTCTCTGACATGGCCACACCAGGTCAGATTTGTACAAATTATCCTCCACCGCTTTAATGAGCATATCTGACAAAAACAGGAGAGTTGCTTCGGGCCACTAACCATTCTGTCATTTCGTTTTGGTCATCTTTGGAATCAACAGAAGATGGATAAGCCAACGATGAGAGCAGACCATGAAGAAGAAACTATTGACAATATTTCTTTCTTTTTTTTTTTTGCTTTGACCAAGAAGGGTCGATAGGAAGGAATACAGTAAATCATGAGTTGCTAAATGAGTGAGGATATTTACTAAAAATAGCAGAGTGTTTTCAAACCAAAGGGTGGAAAGGAAAACCAGATCGTGTAATAAACAGAGACACACTTAACTGCTACCGCTGCTATGTTATTAAGCACCTGAGTAACGATTTCAAATGGCCATCAACAAAACGCAAGTTGCTATGCTCCAGATCTCCGATTAGCAAAACCATGAGAAGCATAATTGAGAGCGATGTGGCATTTTCAAATCCCTTTAATGGGACTGCTTGAAGAAGGAAAATAAATCTGTCTCAGAAAACGTGTTTTGACATACCCCTTTTGGAATCGTCATTCTCCCTATTCCATGAGAATCCAAGGAAGCTTGCCGCCAAGTGATGGATCGGCGTTTCATCCATTTGGAAAACTCATTTACGCAAATATCATCAATGCAGGGGATATTAAACATGGCGGAGACAGTGAAGGTACATTAGCGACAGATCAACACTTTTGGGCATAACGATTCATAAAAAAAAAAATGAGAAACATGACCAGCGACTACAAAGAGAAAGGAACTTTTATGCACCTATGAGCAGATCAGATATTGGTACTGTGAATGCAAATGGCAGATCAATGTAAGCCCAAAAAAAAGAAAATGGAAAGAACAGGGCCGATGATAACGAAGATGCCTTATACCAATCCGTGAAAAAAAAATGTTGATACAAAATTAGTTAACGGATCAAGCACAATATGTGAAGAATCAAGGGAAAATAATAAAAACAAAACAGATGTTGGAACTTGACATTCCATTACTGTAGCAAGAGATAGGTCGATCCTGCTATATGCAGGTCGATCTCATCATGTTTGCTCTTTCTTTTTCTTTTTTTCTTTTTTTTAAAACAAAAAAAAAATGGGAGAGATTCAATCGGTAAGCAAAGGAAGCAAAACCTTACAACAAATTTAAAGAGAAGAGATGGCTACTCACCTGTGGTTGCGCTTTGCAGGGAGAACCGAGAGCTTTGCAGGGAGAACCAGAGTCTTATTTCTATACGCCACTGCAGAGGAATGTCTCGACCTGATTGTTCAGAGTTTTGAAGGGGAGAACTGAGCTCTTCTCCTCTACTGCGGAGATCTTCTGCTGCTATAGCTTTGTAACTCTAAGCCAGGAGAGGTAGGAGACGAATTGAAGACCTTCCTTCATAAGAAAACCGATCAGGTGGGGAGGTGAGAAGCAGATCGTAGAGAGGAAAGAGAAGAAACGGCGGGAGTCGATGGATAATGGATGGATTGCTGGCTTTTTCCCCTTTTGCTGAAGAGAAGCAGGAATGAGGAAGAGGGGTGGAGGAAATAGGTCAAGAAAGGTGAAGAACCACCCCTAATCCTCTTGCGTGCTCTCTTTTTAAAGGAGAAGCCGAGGATTCGAGAGACAAATATTGTTGGAGATGGAGGGCCATCCAACGAGGAAGATGGTGATGGAGGATGCGCGGGAGGAGGGCCGTTGCCATTTTCTCCAATTTGCAAAGAGGGGGCTCCTTTTCAGAAATTTCCTAAAAATGGTTTTTGTTTTCAAAAAAAGGTTTCAAGAGAGGGTTTTAACAAAAGGTTTAAAAAGGAGGGTAGATTACATAGTTTCTGAAAATTTTTGGATTTTTGATTTTCTTATTATTTTTTTTTTGTTCTTTTCTGAGAATTTTGATTTTTTTTTGTATTTTTGGAATAAAAATCTGAGAAAATAAAGACTAAACCCTAATTTTTTGTATTTTTCTAACAAGAATATTTACAAAAGTATCTTCCTGAGAATTTCAGACCATTTCGAGAAAATTTCTTCAAAAAAAAGAGGGTTGGGACCCCGGTTTTGAGAAAATGTTCAAGTTTTGACACTCGAATCGAGAAATGTGATTTGATGGATCCAAACAGATGTCGGATGGACTGTCCGAGCTATTTAAAAGCTATTTTTGGTATTTTCTATAATTTTAATTTAAAATTTGAACAAGGAGATTCAGATTTGGATCTGGACAATGGATCCAGGTCCGAAATCAATTTAAACATATACAATGAATTTAATTTGAGTAAGACTTGAGAAATGAACTGGAATTTAGATTTAAAATGACTTATTTACTCAAAAAATGAATTTAGGGGCAAAAAGGGAATATTTAAAAGATTTTGAAAAATTTGGGGTGTTTACAGTGCTCTAGCACAATAATCTAAGAGGAGCACTTCATCAGTGAAGGCGACATCAACATTCGTCATTTAGGGGTGTATGACATCTTTGAACAAGTGAGCTCAACTCACGAGGTGGGTTCATCGCCCACACATAACTCACCATGGAGTTTTCACATATCAACAAGTCTCAAAAGATAAATATACCCCCTACAATGTGCTCCATATCCCCTTTGCATATTCAGGATGAATCAAGTGCTAAGTGTGTATTATGTGTCAGGTGTAAATGCACACGAATTCATTTAAGCATTCATCGCATGCTAAGAAGCATCATTACATATAAGACACTTGATTCATAAGCATGCTCAATTCAACATATTTTAGTTCAGTGACATGATGTGCCAAGGTGTATGTGAAACTATCAACATCATCAAGCATTCAGTTATATATTTTCGTGATTAGAAATATGCACACTACATCGGTTCAAGCAAGACATATCATTTTGCACATGATTTTATAGACAATTCACATCATTGTCAATGCAATTACCATTCGTCACACATCTTGAAATAACAATCCATGTGCTCACAATCCGTTTCAAGTAGTAAATTACATGTTATGGAATATTTGGCATTTGTTTCGATAAAGCGAGCCTCATTCGTATAGTTTATACTAGTGACAAACTGTGTGATAGCATACTTCATTTCAATGGCAAGTATGCGCAAGCACTGAAGGTATATTTTTAGAAGTTGTCAAGCACGAGATATCTTGAGCTTGTTTTACACAAGCTGCCATAAGTGTTGAACCCACGAGGGAAGATAAATATCGCAACGAGAGAAGCTCTGCCATACGTGTGTAACACACGGGAAAAGGTGCAACAAGCTGCCATAAGTGTTGAACCCACAAGGGAAGATCAATATCGCAATGAGAGAAGCTCTGCCATACGTGTGTAACACATGGGGAAATGTGCAACAAGGACATGCTGCCTTATATACGCCAAAGTATGGGGAACAATACGTTATGCACAAGGTGCTACTAGCAAGTGCACCTTGTTGTGGGGAAACACAACACTAGTGGTGCTGCCAAAAACACGATGAACTGAATGTGTTTGTAGCGATACAAGCGTTGCTCAAGTGCACGGGGTTTCATAAACTATTACAGCGAACTAAGGGTTGCCACGAAGCCCACTACTGTAGGAAAATCTATAGCAATAAGGGCGTTGCCACGTAGTGCCACCATTGCGGGAGGTTGCAGCCAACAATATGCTGCCATACATCCTCAAGCATGTTGTCAAACACAGTGTTCTACATGCTGCAGCGGTGCCAAAAATCGTAGATTTGATGCCACGAGCGAGGTGTTGCTATGGGACTGGTTATCGTTGGAAATTTGCAGCGACTAAGTATGCTGCCCTAGAACTTCGTTTCTGCAGAAAAAAGGCAACGAACGTGGTGCTTCCATACAGGATTTTCCTGTGAACGATTGGCAGCAAGCTGGGTGCTGCCCGATATGCATACTTTTTGCAGTAACTGTGGTGCACACGGTGCTGCCAACAAGTGCCAAGTGCATAAAGAAAAAAAAAATAGCAAGCGTGTTGCTGCAAGGGAGCCCGTACCTTGGGCCACGGTGTAGCAGCGAGGTGTTGCCGAATGTATGTCGACCAGTGTGGGATTTTCATGAATGTGCATGCTGCAGCGAACGTCTTTGGTGTTCGTAATATAGAGATAAAAACCATATAAGTATGTACGATCCCTTCACGAAATTATAACTAAGGTTATAATATATTTTCATTGCTCAAATAGATGGCTTGGGCAAACCGCTGCAACAACATTATGAAGACGCTACATAACCTGGCCGAAGTAGTAGGCCAAGAAGCTACGACAATGCAGAAGATGGGCAACAATTTACACCAGGTGGCCTATGAGAAGAGTACAAATGGTGGGACTATGTCCTACATGAAATTCATGGACATGGATCCTCCTGCTTTCTCCGAAAAGACGGATCCAGAAGTCGTTGAGAGTTAGATCCGGGAGATTGAATGCATCTTTCGTGTACTGGAGGTACCCGAGGAGCGTCGGGTGGACTTTGGGACTTATCGTCTCAAAGATCATGCTGAAAAATGGTGGGAAACCACCAGGGCAGTCAAGTTCCAGGATGGTCTTATATTTTGGACGGAGTTCGTAGAGGTCTTCAATACTGCCTACTTTCTAAAGCATGAGAGGGCAAAGAAGATGCAGGAGTTCTTGGACCTGCAGCAGGGTGAGATGTCTCTGGCAGACTACATCACTAAGTTCCACAGTTTGGAATGCTATTGCCCAAATGTGTATACATCGGATGAGGATCGGGCAATGGAGTTTGCTCGAGGCTTGAAGATGGGCTTGAGAAACCGTCTGTATACTCGAGGGCCCAAGACCCTTGATGAAGCCATTCAGGTAAAATCACTATATTCATTGCGATACAAGTCTTATTTTAGGTTATTGAAGTTAACACTTAGACTATCAAGAAATGTTGACTAGTTATCAACTATCCTTGTTATTCAGGTTGCGACTCTCCTCGACGATGACTGGAAGGAGGGGCAAAAGAACAAAACGGAAGTTCAAAAACCTGAATTCAAGAAGAAGTTTGGTGGGAGGCGATTCCACCCTCAGAACAAGAAGCCACGGCACGAGAATGGCACCAAACCTAGGCCAGAACAGAATCAAAGGTGTCAGAAGTGCAATAGCTTTCACCCCAGACAACAGTGTCCCCGAGAGACAGGAGGGTGTCTCTACTGCGAAAAAATGGGGCATTATATCAAAGAGTGCTGGAAGAAAATGGTCGATGATGCACGACGCGACATTGAAGGACAACAGCCTCGGCAACACAGAGCACTGCCACCACAGCCTCAGGTGGCACCACAGCGCGTAGCGGGACACGTGTATGCCACTACAGCTGACCAACTGGAGAAGGAGGACCTTGTGCAAGGTACCGTGCTTGTTTCAGGCCAAGCTTCCCTTGTCTTATTTGATTGTGGAGCTTTACATTCCTTTATATTTGTTAATTTTGCAAAACAACTTAGTAATCCCACAGAATCACTGAACCATGAATTAGTAGTATACAACCCCATAGGGCTCAATGAAATCTGTGTGAACTATATGCCAGAAGTAGAGATCATATTAGGGAATCACAACCTACCTGCTAATTTAGTATTACTCGATATGACCGAGTATGACATCATATTAGGTATGGACTGGCTGTTTGAACATTACGCCAGGATCTTCTGTAGAGAAGGAAAGGTTGTTTTGTCTCGACCTAATATGTTAGAGGTTGTATTTCGCCTGGTAAGGCTAGGTATTCAAAAAAGGGTTGTTTCGACTCTCAAGGCCCAGAAGTACCTCCGCCGGGGAGACATGACTTTTCTAGTTAGTATGATTGGAGGTGAAACAGAATTAACTCCACTTGAGGATTTGGAAATTGTCCACGATTTTGCTGACGTATTTTTAGAGGAACTTCCAGGACTTCCTCCTCAGCGGGAAGTCGAGTTTGGGATAGAACTGATGCCAGGTACGAAGCCAATATCAAGAGCACCTTACCGGATGGCACCAGCGGAGTTGGAAGAACTGAAGAAGTAGTTGCAGGAGTTGATGGAGTGTGGTTTTGTACGATCGAGCACATCTCCATGGGGAGCACCGATCTTGTTCGTGAAAAAGAAGGACGGGTCTATGAGACTATGCATAGACTATAGAATGCTCAACCAAGCACTTGTGAAGACCAAATATCCTCTACCCCGTATTGAGGATCTATTTGATCAACTGAAAAGAGCAAAAGTCTTTTCTAAGATTGATTTGAGGTCAAGTTATCACCAGTTGAGAATAAAAGATGAAGATATCCCAAAATCAGCATTTCGAACTAGATATGGGCATTTTGAGTTTGTGGTAATGTCATTTGGACTAACTAATGCCCCAGCGGCATTCATGGACCTGATGAATCGGATATTCAGGCCATACTTAGACTCCTTTGTCATTATCTTCATTGATGGCATACTGATATATTCAGAAAATACGGAGGAACACAAAGAACATTTGGAAATAGTTTTGGAAACCCTCCGGACACATCAGTTATATGTCAAATTCTCGAAATGCGAATTTTTGCTTGAAGAAGTCATGTTCCTTGGGCATGTGATCTCAAAGGATGGAGTTTCAGTAGACCCTGCTAAGGTTGAAGTTGTGATGAATTGGTCACAACCAAAGAATGTCAGCAAAATCCAAAGCTTCCTAGGACTAGCTGGATACTATAGGCGATTCATTCAAGACTTCTCTCGAATCGCAATGCCAATGACAAAGCTTCTACGAAAAGGGGTAAAGTTCGAATGGAATGAGAAGAGTGAAGAAAGCTTTCAAACTCTTAAAACTAAACTTACCACAGCTCCGGTGTTAGCCTTATCGTTTGGAAGCGGAGGATTCGTGGTGTTCACGGATGCTTCTGGTACTGGACTGGTGTGTGTACTGATGCAGCATGGCAAAGTCATTGCCTATGCATCACGACAACTGAAGATTCATGAGAGGAATTACCCCACTCACGACCTGGAGTTGGCGGCCGTGGTTTTTGCTTTGAAGGTTTGGAGACATTATTTATATGGGGAGCAGTTCGAAGTCTTCACTGATCACAAGAGCTTGAAGTATCTGTTTTCTCAGAAGGAACTTAATATGCGACAAAGAAGGTGGCTCGAGTTCATTAAAGACTACGAGTTTACAATCTCATACCATCCCGGAAAAGCAAATGTTGTTGCTGATGCCCTTAGTCGCAAGGCTGGGGGAAATCTTTCTAGCCTGGTAAGTCTTGGATGGAAGATGATTTCTGAATTCACAGAATGGACACCTTTCTCCGACGATCAAGGCATACTTAGGTTGTCTAGCATGATGGTACGATCAGAACTGCGAGAGCGGATCATGATTAAGCAAAAAGAAGACTCGCAGTACAGAAAAATGGAGGCATTAGCATTGCAAGAAGACATTGTTTTCCAGCGCAAAGAGGATGGAAGTATATGGTTTAAGGATCGACTATGGGTACCGAGTGACCCAAAGACCAGAGAAGAGTTATTGGCAGAGGCACATAAGAGCAACTATACCATTCACCCGAGCAGTACCAAGATATTTAAAGATCTTCAACTCAGGTACTGGTGGAATAAAATAAAGCGTGATGTTGCGAGATACGTTGCGAAGTGCTTGATGTGTCAACAAATCAAAATTGAGCACCAAAGGCCGGGAGGAACAATGCAGTTGATGGAAATTCCTCGATGGAAATGAGAACATATCACGATGGATTTTGTGATGGGGTTACCGCGAACCCGAAAGAACCATGACTCTATTTGGGTAGTGGTTGACCGACTCACTAAGTCAGCACATTTTCTACCAATGAGGAAGAATCAGTCACTTGAGAGCTTGACCGACCTGTATATCCAGGAGATAGTATGATTACATGGAGTGCCAATCTCTATCATATTCGATAGACCCTCGGTTTACCTCACGACTGTGGGGGCAGTTACAAAAGGCATTGGGAACTAAGTTGAAGTTCAGCACTGCCTTTCATCCACAAACCGACGGACAGTCAGAAAGGACCATACAGATATTGGAGGACATGCTTCGTGCATGTATGCTGGATTGGAAAGGCGAATGGGACACTCACGTGGTACTAGCAGAATTCGCTTACAATAATAGCTACCATGTGAGTATTGGCATGGTGCCCTTCGAAGCACTGTATGGGCGGCCTTGTAGCTCACCAGTATATTGGGATGAAGTTGGCGAAAGAACAATTGATTCGCCAACGGTACTTCAACATTACACTGAACAAATACAGAAAATACGAGATCAACTTAAAGCAGCACAGAGTCGACAGAAAAGTTATGCGGATCAACGACACAGAGAGCTTAGTTTTGAAGTGGAAAATGCAGTGTTTGTCAAGGTATCGCCGACCAAGAGTGTTTTCAGATTCGGAAAGAAGGGGAAGTTGAGTCCTAGATACGTCGGACATTTATCGATATTAGAGGGGATCGACGAAACTGCTTATTGAGTTGAGCTACCATCTCAACTTGCCAAGATTCATAATGTATTTCATGTATCGATGTTAAGAAAATACATTCAAGATCTGTCACACGTGATTCAGTTTGAGGACATCAGTGTGCAAGAAGATCTGACCATAGAAGAGAACCGATCAAAATCATAGATCGTAGTGAGCGGGTGATGCGAAACAAGATCATCCCATTAGTCAAAGTGAGATGGAGACATCATGGCTTAGAAGAATGCACGTGGGAACCGGAAGCAGCAATGAAGGACAAGTACCCTCAATTGTTTAACTGATATGTATTACAAATTTCGTGGACGAAATTTCTTTTTAGAGGGGAAGGATGGAAAACCCGTAAAAATTTATGGAATTCTAAATGAATGAAACAAAAGCATTTATGTGAAAAAAAAAAGATTTTATGCTATTTTGAGGACTTGGGGTTTCTAGAATGAAACCAGTAACAAACCCTCAAAATTGGTATTTGGATCCGGATCTTGGCAAGATCCGATAATCTGACCCGGTTCACGGGACCCAATGGTAAATTAAATGGTTTCAGGATAATAGCGTGAGATCCGAAATACATTTAAGGTAAGAGAGGGCAAGTTTAGAACCAACGGGTGAAAAATCTACTTGAAAATGGAAGAAATCCATCAGCAAGGAAAAACGTCCAAATATGACATAAATAGAATTTTCTTGCAAAAGTAAACACCAAGTGATGGTGTGGTGTAGTGGTAGGACGCACAATTGTGTGGAGCCACAACCCAAGTTCAAAACCCCGGAGCGCCCACATTGAAATAAAAAACATTGTTTTTTCATGAAATCCGGAACAAAACTGAAAGGGTTAAATACAATTTATTCCACACACTTTGCAACGAAAAACAATATAGCACAACTGGTGGGGCTCTTTACCCCTTATGTTGAAAACCCTAGTTTAAAACCCCATGTGCACATATTTTTCTTTTTACACACAAAGGTTACAATTTTTACTTTAGTGGAAAAAAAATAATAAAGAAGAAGATGGTAAAAACATGGGATCTTGGCCAAGCCTACTTCTTAGGCCTTTTCAGCTCACTTTACCAACATTGGTGGGGAATCCCACCAAAAAGGGAAAGGGGTACCCATAAAGCAAAAAAATTATAGTTAGAGAAAATTTTGCTAAAGGAGGAGGGGGGGGCAAAATTGGAAGTGCATTGTATCCACCTCAAAAATCGTGGGATTGAGGTTGGGGTTGCATTTAAAAAAAATCAAAAACTCCCTAAGTAGTAGGAGAGTTAAAATAAGGCACCATGAGAGAAACGTCAGCCCACTATTGACGTCTCTCTCTCTCTCTCTCTCTCTCTCTCTCTCTCTCTCTCTCTCTCTCTCTCTCTCTCTCTCTCTTGTGCACAACCACCATTGTTGGAAGGTGAAGGTTTTCTTCTTCGTGACCAAGTGTGCTGCAACGTGAGAAGAAGAAACACAAGAGACATCATTAACGCTGATAAAAGCTTCAAAAAAAAAGTAAGGGGCATTATTTTCATATATACGTGATCAATGCCTAGTGGTACTAGTATGTGCGTCATTTTTTTTAGCACAAACAAGGAAAAATATAGGAAGATGAATCATTTGCAAAGTCAACTACATGGCATGCATGGTGGACGTTGATGGTGGTTTACTTGTGAATAGTCAATGATGGTTTATTTCTTTCTTATTATTCAGTTAATGTATTAGATGAATTCATGGAGGTTACCATATTACACATGTATTGAATGCTCAAAAAAAAATCTTGGCGAAGGACCATGTACAACTCACGTTAGTTAGTCTATTTATCATACATGAATTTGAGACCTCCGGCTGGGTATATCAGGCATGCATAACTTGCTTGAAAATGAGAACTGGACAACATAGTTTATGATTTACAAATATTGTTTTACATGGCTGTAGTATTATTTAGTTATATTGTATTACTTGGTCGATGTAAATCAAAAGTTAAGTGGGGCATTGTCATTTAGATTGATAACCAGACTATCATAGGATTTAATTTATGTATTATAGTCGGTTTTGACTTCCCGAATAATATTAAACTATAATTTACATGTCCTCACCTAATCCTCAAATTTCAGATCGATAGCATGAATGTTATTTGTGTGTTAGCGTGAGTTTAATGGTTGAAGCTACAGTTTTGGTTCACATAAAAATTATTTTGGTTTGGATGGACTAATGAGACTAGACGTTATCTAGGTTTTTGTCCATATTGGGATGAACGTTCAGATCCATTTGCAAATAAAAAAAAAGGGATATATGCAGTGTGCTCATACTAGGAAGCACGTCATTTTCTGGTTCTAAGAAAACAGAAAAATGTATTCTTGATATATGTTGTGTACTCATTAGAAAGCACGTGTTCTAAGAAACAGAAAAATGTATTCTTGATATATGTTGTGTACTCATTAAAAAGCATGCCATTTTCTGGTTCTAAGAAAACAGAAAAATGTATTCTTGGTATATGTTGTGTACTCATTAGAAGCACGTCATTTTCTGGTTCTAAGAAACAGAAAAATGTATTCTTGATATATGTTGTGTACTCATTAAAAAGCATGTCATTTTCTGGTTCTAAGAAAACAAAAAAATGTATTCTTGGTATATGTTGTGTACTCATTAGAAGCACGTCATTTTCTGGTTCTAAGAAACAAAAAAAATTAGTTTTTTGATATATGTTATGTACTCATTAGGAAGCACTTCACTTTCTGGTTATAAGAAACAGAAAATTTTATTTTTGATATATGTTGTGTACTCATAGGAAGCATATTATTTTCTGGTTATAAGAAACAGGGAAATTTATTTTGATATATGCAGTGTGCTCATATTAGGAAACACGTCATTTTCTGGTTATAAGAAAGAAAGAAAAAATGAGGATGGGCAGGGGTCGGCTTGACCCCAGCCTCCATCTTGTTACCCTCATGACTATGGACTTAGCCGACCTTAATGGTTGTCCTGTTCCCACCCTAATTTGGGTCGATTTGGTAACCTGAAGAAGACTGGCCAAATTCTGATGCAGCCTCCACAACAAGTGTTGAGGGCGCTGCTGGCCTTGTGTAAATTGTAAGCCCTGATAGTGTTGGGGAAGTGCAACCCGAAAGGATATATATATATATATATATATATATATATATATATATATATATATATATATATATATATATATATATATATATAATAATAATAATAATTTTTTATGGCACCCAACATTTGGTTGGTTTCAGTTGGTTGCGGAAGAGGCTCGGTTGGGGACCTGATTTGGTCCCAACCAGTGGCTAGGCCACTCCTGTCTAACCAGGTTGGGCCAGGGGTTTTGTGACGTTACCATCTTCAGTTGCGGACTGTTGGAGCTGGCATTGCGTACTACCTAGGAGTGACACTGAGCTGGAGCAAAATCGTAGGTTACCTCTCCTTAGTGACCGCAGCGGTGCAAGCCTTTGAGCATTATTGGGGTGACCTTTCGGGGTCTGCCATAACTACAGGACCCGATGGTAACATAGCACCATTGACTCGGGTACTGGATGGATCCTACATACGTAGGTGTAACAGACAAGACCAATGGGTCTCGTTTCTTGTCAGACAGTTTACGACAAGATGAGCACTACTATAACGACTTGTTTCGATAAAAGTAACGGGAGACTATTGTACCAAGGTCTTGGGTAGTCGCCATGACGCGATGAGTTGCGATGACCATAATCGGAGAACACTCTAGAAAAAAATGTATAAAATAAATAATTTATGCCACAAAGTTGGCATAGTTCATGGGGTACAAATGCCTACACCCTAGCTCATAACTAAAAAAAAATGATGATTGTGGGCTTCGAGTCGAGCCATGTTCCGAGAAATGCTATCTTGATGGTGCTCATGACACCCTGACAAAAAAAAGAAAAAATCATACAATGTGTGTGAACCCCAAGGCGGGTTCGGGATTTTGAGAATCCTCTGTGGTGCAATGACTCGCACATAAAAATAATTGAGAAATCAAAATATGGGATTTATGAGGCTCTGGGTATACCTGAAAGAAGGTATATGTTACCGGACCCCTCATAGTGTGATAGATCGCACTTGGTTATAAAGAAAATGTAGAATGAAATATAAAACATAAAACCTTTGAGACTCTGGGTATACCTGAAAGACGGTATATGTTACCGGATTCTCCGAGCTCTGGGTACACTTCAAAGATGATGTATGTTACTGGACCCATGGTCTACCTTAGAGAGAGTAGGTGGTACAAGCTTCGTGGACATTCTTGTTTTTGTGAGAGCTAGACGTCTCACCAGGTCCCCAGTCCACGAAGTTAGGGGACCAGGACTACCAGTGTGTTCTAGGTGGTAGATTCAAATCTTCTGCAAAAGTGTCTAAGGTGCATCCTAATTCTTGTTCTAGCCATTGGGGAGTTTTTTCTCGGTCACGGACCGTCCCCTTTGGATATCTGTACGACTAGTCATACGGGTTATTAATTAATAGACACCCGTATGGTCTCGGTCCGCTACGAGGTGTATGCCTGTGCGTACCCACAGGGTAAGAGTAAGCTAAACATTAAACAATTTAAGTGGACTGGAAACTTATTTCTGAAAAATTGTGTACTGTTGATATGACTTTCGTAAAACTTGTGGAATCTACAACTTCTGCTAATATACTTTTAGTCCAGTAAACTTTTACACTGTATCATGAATTAGAAAGCATAATCATACTTCTTAGAATGATATAAATTTTCATGTTAGTTATATCTGCAGATGTTGCACATATTTGTACACAGGACACTGAGCACCACATATAAATATAATGCTTCTTACGCAGACAGGGGAGTCTGACCCTTCTGCTTTAAATGTTTTTCAGGTAGCAACTAATCGGAGAATCGGGGTGTCGTTTTGGATAAAGCCAAGAGATCTTGTTTATTCAGTATTTTATGTTTGAACTCTGATTAATAGATTTACATTTCTGTTATGAGATTAATTAATGACATTAATGCTTTAATTAATGAATGGTATGCTTTTAGTACTTCTCTGTTTTACCCTGTAATGCACCCAACTCTTGTTTTCACACTTTCGTTATTAAAAAAAAAAATTACTCCAAAATTTTTACTATAAAAGTTGGAGCGTTACACTATTGAATTATAAACAAAGGGCTGAACATTTAGAAAGATCTGAGTTTGAATATATGCAAGTTATAATTGAAAGATATTACCAATTATTGATTGTCTTGTAAATTAACTGTTTTGGTTGATTATAAAAGAGAGTATTTCTATTTATATGATTGTGTATAGCATGTTTAGCTTGTTAGAAGTTTGAATTCATGCTTGACTTAATGAAGATCTAAGGGTTTATATTTAAGAGAATCAAAACCCCAATTTCTCATAAATTGATTTAGAGTTTTGTGTTCTTTATTGGATTTTGATTCTTCCAAATGCATATATTGTTGAGATATGATTTTTTCAAGTTATATACAACATGAACTGAATTAAGTTATGTGTATTTACATTGATTAATCATGGCTACAACTAAACATAATGAAAAATACATAAGCCTTTTTTATTTGGGCTTATGGGGGTCTGGACTGAGAAAATTGACTTATGTGTTTTTTGTTATGGGTTAGTTGTAATAACTTCTTTAATTTAATCTATTATCGTGAATATTTTAATTAGGTTTAATATGATTTGATTACTATAAAATTAAGACATTTATTGGAGTCATGCCAATTTGCTCAATGAGGGTTTATGGGAGCTCTTATCGGAAAAGTCAGGTATATGGCTTTAATTATGCTTTGATGTTTTCTTTAAACTTTTCTTAAATTCAGTTTTGAATTATATTAGATCTGATTTAAATACTTATAATAGTGATAGAAGTGAGTTTGATCGTAATTGGTAAGTTATGGTGTGGTATAAGGATGCCCTGTTTATGAGAAATATGCTCCTACACAAATTGTATTTGAGATTTATGAGTAAATCTATTTATAACAGCTTAAATGTGTTTATTTTTCATGATAAAGTAAGCATGCACATGATTGTATTTGCAAAGCATCTGAAAAGATGAATATGAACATGTTGATTGCATTGTGAATTTGTAACGCCCCAATTTTTGAAACAAAAAATTTAGAGATTTTTTTAAAAATCTCTTTAAACTATTTTCAAGAAACACATCGAAAACTGTTTTTAAATATGGTCCAAGCCTTAGGCGGGTTACAGATACAACACACACAAAAGTAAAACTAGAATAACTCTATCAAACCATAGTTTGTATTTAAAATAAATCAAATACTAGTCTCAAACATTATTAGAGTTTATAAGACTTAATAAAATAAACAAATAAATAAAATATCAAGTTCTCTCAAAGCCTTAAAGAACTGTGACCCTCTTGATGCTACCCCAAGCCAACTGTCATTACCCTCTAGCCTACTCATTACCTGAAATATTATAAATAGAGGCATACGTCCACAGCCTCGGTAGGTAATCACAAAAACACGTGAACACAATTATTCCAATGACAGAAGTAAACATTGGCACATTCTCAGATATCATCTAAATCATGCAACATCACAATATCATAATTAAGCATAATTCATAATTATACAACTAATCATGCTTGCATTCATATTACATGATAAATATGCTACAATGCATCATGCTAATGAAATAATAATTTCTGTACAAACTATAATATTTCAATGATTCTATTCTGATGTTTTATGTTCCACTTTTCCTCCTATCTGAAGGTACACTATCGGGTTCCTAACTTCGATTCAATCAATCCAATGAAGGGTATATTATGTCATATATTTTATTGACCTCATTGAACTGAAGAATCTGCAACCTCATACCAAGGTTCTATTGGAGCGGTCCGTAACCGAGAGAAATTCTCACTGGTTCTACGCAAAATCAATCCCTACTTTGCAAAGATTTTGGATATATCACCTACGACATATGGTAGTCGGGTCTCCCCTATGAACGAAGATAGGGGACCAGGAGACGCCGCCACTCTCCAAAACAAAACAATGGTCAACCGGTCGTGTGTACCCCCACTCTCTCTAAAGTGACCCTCAGTCCAAATGACCTATTTTGAATGGGTCATGCGAGTTATTTAATTATTAGGCTCATAAATTAAATTATATGTGATTACGACACATGCAGATTTTATAAGCAAGTTTGTTTTGACCCATCCAGATCCTATAGTTAACACTGTGAGTTAGACCTCCATGAGGCAATTATGTGATTATGTGCATGGATATCTTTTCTATCTCTGGTGCACCATAGGCACCTATAGGTTTCACCAAACTCTGGCCCACACCTGAGTCATACACATGCACATATCACACATTATTATCACCACATCATATGTCCATATGCATACATAAACCTTGCAACCACATGCAATTCATGATCATGCTTAAACAAGCAACATGTGTAACAATTTACTTTACACTAATCATGGCTTATGATATTCAATGTTCATTAATAATACATGTTATATGAATAGTTATAAATCAAGAATAACATGAAATACATTCAGTTTGCATGCATATTAGCTCAAATTTTAAGATAAACATTCATAACCATATTGTATAATGTAAAATATACTTAAGCAATTGTACATGACATAATACGTAAATTTGAATCCCTGTTAACCCATTTTTATAAAACCCGCCAAAAGTAACAGACACCGAATTATACTTTTTCAATTTTACTAGGACTTCTCTTATATCTCAGGAACATAGTCCAAGTAACAGAATTGAAAAATTCATTGTAATAAAATCAAGAAAATTCTTGGACTAAACCTTGTTTAGGAAAAATATAAGACAAATCCTGTTAACTGCAAACATTTATCCTAGTTTGAAGAATTTCTCCAAAGCTATAGAAAAATCTTTTGACGAAACTCTTTTTATAAGGTCTTCTTATACATATTACATTTCACCTAGAGTTTTTTCAATTTATTTTGATCAATCTTGGTTGGGTCTTTAAAATTATCAAAAGCATAGATCGAAACAGTCCTGCAGATAGGGCAAAAAACTAATACTTTGTTGCAATGGATATTTTGACCTTAATACTGATCCAAACTAAGCAAAACAATATTCTAAATTCAAGCACTAGATATGTAGAACATTTTAATATTTTTATTTTAATTTATTAACTTTTTTTTATAAAGATATTAAGTTTTTTTTAAAATAGGTCAGAATAAAACAATGAGGACAAAAAAGCTAAGATTCAAACTCATGCAAGATCCATAAAACAAGAACAAAATTCAAGGTAAAAAATTATACAATCATGATTTTTTATACTCTAACCATTTTTATATCATTATAAAATAAATATTTGCTCAGATTCATGCTAATCTTGCTAAAATAATAATATTCATCATCCAAGAATCACAAAACCATTAAGAAATACCTCAAATAAGATTACATCTATACAAGAATCATAAGAAACCCTAAAAAATTATGAAAACATGGATTTTTTATGCAATAACATGTTGTTTAATCATGTTAAACATGAAATAATTCATCATACATGCTCAGATCAACTGTATTTAACAAAAACATCAAAACCCTAAGAACATTTTTGCCAAAACCTTATTTAAAACGATTTTTTGCATTCAAGAACATGTATTCAAGCATATAACGAATTTTTAAAACTTGTAAAACTTATATTTCATCAATATAACCTAAGATTAACATATTAAACATACTGAAACAAATAAGATCTACCAAAGAACAAGAAAGAAGCTTTCTCCAAATCATTTTTCATAAAGAAAGCCCAAAAAGCATCCTGTTTCAAAAAAATTAATTTTCTTTTTTATTCCATGGTAACAAAGATCCATAAAAACATGTTCTCAAGATTGAAAATCAATCTTAGAGAGGTGTTTCAAGGTCCAATTCATCATTGGTTCATATATGAAAATTGTCCCATGCATATTTCATGCATTTGAAAAAATCTATGCCTACACAATTAATGTACCCACCTTAATCGAGTTCTCAAACGTAAATCAACCTTCGTCTCCTATCTTAGAACCTTAGAGGAGCTTCAATGACTGTTGAAAAAGTTCCAAGAAGAAAAAAGAAGGATGAAGAAGATGGAAGAGAGAGAGAGAGATTAGAGAACTCTAATCAGAATAGGTGAGGGAGAGAGAACTAACTTTGTTAATCCTTCTCATGAGAGCTTCTATTTATAGATGAGCTTAAACAAGAGACTCAACTTTAATATAAGAGGTTAATATGTATTAATTTTATTTATTAATAAAATAAATAAATAAATAATAGGTCATAATTGATTAGATTTTGAAATTACTTAAGCTATAAAAGAAAAGTGGGGACTTATTACTCTAGCTTGGGCTATAGTGACATGCTAACCTTTCGGAAGGCCTACAGACCCAAAGACTCAACAAAATTTGATATTTAAATAGATGATTTGATAGCCCTCAAAATGTAGATCATTATGGTGGTCTTAGATTTAATAGTACACATATGAATCAATAAAAAAATTTAGTCGGTGTAAAACAACATTGATTTTTTACCTACAATTAGGCATAAATTTCAGTCGATGATAAAACACTCAAATCAACACCAATTTAGGAGTATAGATAGTTGATTTTGATGCCCTCAAAATGAAGAACGTCAATGTCGACTCCAATTTAATAGGTGAGCCACTGATCGACCAAAATTTCTATCAAAATAACAATAATGTTGTTCAAAATGTCTGACCCTATGGGTTAAATCTAATAAGATTGGATCCAAATATCCTGAGTTATATCTAACCAAATCCATCCCTAATTAGATTCAAATGTCATGTGTTATATCCAACCTAATTGTGTTGGATCCAAATACTTTTAGTTAAATCTACTACCTAATTGAAGGTCCAAATCTGAATTAGATCTAAATACTAAAGTTTAGATCTGAATATGATCTATCCAAGATTCATAATCTAAAAATATATAAATCATTTACCTTCTTGTTTAGTGCATATTTTAAATTTTATAATTATTCTTGTAATATTCTTTATAACTTGAGACTTAATTTCATAATATTTTGAAATCAAGAAATTCAAGAAAACTAAAAAATTGCACTAATGTCATAGATACAGATAAAGTTCATCATTTATTCATTTTAATTGCCAAAGAAAAATCTCGGGTTTTATAGAATTGACAATATATTTTAGTTATGCGGTTTCGGGCTACTCTAGCCATGGGACCTAAATAATTTGACAGTGATGTTAGAACTATGGTTCTCCATTTGATTCATATTTGTGATAATGATGCATGCTTATTTTTAATTATTGAAATTCTGTGATACTGAATGAATAAATTATTAAATTGCATGTTAACATAATTCACTACTTATGAAAATACATGTTATGCTTTTGAGATGCAATATTTATAAAATGCATGCAAGATGATAGAAATCCCATAGGGTTGCATGGGCACTTGAGTGCTCGATAATATAATAATGTATGGTTTCAAAGAGGGAACAATGAGATGACAATGTATTAACCTAAATGATAGATGTATTTACCTATGACTTAATAAATAAAATAACACTAAACTGGATTTTCGGGTATACCTTTACTGAGGTATGTTGAACTGGAATAGTTGGTGGTCTACCTTAGAGAGGGTAGATGGTATGAAACTCAATAGGTCTTTTCTTTCTTATTATGTTGTAAGGGGCAATGCCTCAGTGGTCCCCCAACCCAGAGAATTTAGGGGGACTAGGACTGTCTCTTATATCCTAGGTGGGAACATCCTTGAGACTTCTGTAAAAGTGAGTGATCATGATCATTGTGTGGCACGAAGTCATGCCCCTGAGTAGATTCTCTTTGAGCACACTGGTACTTTTCATGGACCGACATCGCTCTGGGGAGAATGACTCGGTCATCTACTTGGGAGATTAAAATACATAGTATAATAAATATCCAAGTAGTCTAGTATGTTTCGTAATAGTCCTACTTATACCCGATAGGCTTTTGGTAATCAAGTAAAACATAAAATACTTGCTCACTTTACTTTTCTACACTCTTACTTATGCTTATATGATTATGTGAATTCATGCATATTATTGGATATCTTGATTTCAATTAGAATGCAGTTATATATGCTTGAAATTATTATATCATGTTTGTATACATTTTTAGAATCATGAATGCATGAACTTCCTATTTAATCATTTATCTGCCTATTAAATGTTGAATGTTATACTTTGGTGATTGATGCATACTATGCAAGCTTTATGTATTCTATCTTGCATTAGTTGTGTGAATTTTATGGAGACTTTTCAAAGTCTCATGCTTTCAAAATAAAATAATTTTCAAGTAATATGTGATCTGTGTAGCGAGTGCAGGATGCTGAAAAGAGCTATGAGGCTAATGTTTTAGAGATCCCAGGGGCTACTTGTCTTATTTGAATTTGATATTCATTGACTATTTATTTGTCTATTTTTAAACAATGGCTTAAATTGTTTAATATTTAATAAGACTATTTCATATTTCAATCAATTTCTCGTATGGGTGATTGAATGACAATGTTTTTAAAATATAATGCATCTTGAAGGCTTAACAAAAAAATTAGCTTATTAAATTGATTTTAAATCAATATTTTTTTGTGTTTACTCACATAAATAATGATATAAGGATTTTATCATTTGGAATCTTTATTCTCAAACTTTTTTTAAAGGAGTTATTAAACACCGATGTATGAGCAGGCTGACTCCTTAATGCTTATTTCGGTTAAGGCAATGCCAAGGATGAAAGACTTGAATTATTAAATTTCTTTTATGTAGTAGTTCAATCAAATTTGCAAACAATGGTTTCGTATTGGATATGGTACTAGGAGGTTAAGACACACTTATACTTGCACTCAGACGGGGTCGTCTAGTACTTGATACAGTTGAAACATGTTTGTTGGTGAGACCGTTGCATTATTATATATTTAAAAAAATCTCATATTTTTGGGTTGAAATCTGTCGGGTTGTTATAATGAAACACACATAAATAACAAAAAATTTATGTTTAAATGTCGACAACACACACACACACACACACACACACATATATATATATATATATATATATATATATATTGTTACGAAGCTATTCAAAAACATAAACAACATATATCGATATATATTTTATGTTATGCATATGTTCAAAAGTAATCAACATATATATATTTTATCTTGCGAATTTGCTCCAAAAATGCAGACAATATATATATATATATATATATATATATATATATATATATATATATATATATATATATATATATATATGTGTGTGTGTGTGTGTGTGTGTGTGTGTATCCTTTGCTGCAATTCTACTCAAGAATGTTGATAGTACATATATTGTTAATTTCTGTGTTGTGAATATGTTTTAAAAATGCAGACAACATAATGCAAACAACATAACTCAGGTAGCATAAAGCAAATAACATATGTAGACAACATAATGCATACAACATATGACAACATGATGCAAACAACATATAACAGTATGATGCAAAACAACATATGATAACATATATACATATATATACTATTGCGAATCTGGTCCAAAATGCAGACTATATAAACTGCTACGAATCTGATTCAAAACGCAGACAACATATATACATATGATATACTGCTGCGAATTTACAACATATATACACTCGTATATATGGCTATGAATCTAGTCCAATACGTAGATAACATATATACTCACATATATATTGCTGCGAATTTGGTCCAGCATGCAGACAACATATATACACTTGTATATATTGCTGCAAATGTGGTCCAACACATGAACAATATATATATATATATATACACACATATATTGTTGTGAATAAGGTCCAGAACGCAAACAACATATATATAGACATATATATTGTTGTGAATCTGGTCTAAAACATAAACATCATATATACATGTATATATTTTTGTGAATCTAGTTTAAAATGAAAACAATATGTACATATACGTATATATTGTTGCGAATCTGATCCAGAACACATAAAGATTAAAATAATACATCAAGAACGCAAATAATACAAGTTTATACATGAAAAAATTCACAGGCATGATTAATAATGCAAGAAATCAGATTTTAAGTATCAAGAATACTAAAAATACATGGATATACATGCAGAAATTTGCAAACATGTTTAGGGATGCAGAAAATCAGATTTAAGCAATCATAACACTAAAAATACATGTGTTATACATGCAAAAATTTGCAGACATGTTCATGGATGAAGAAAATCAATTTTAAGCATCGAGAACACTAAAAATACATGGGATATACATGCAGAAATTTGCAGACATATTTAGAGATGCAGAAAATCAGTGTTAAGCATCAAGAACACTAAAAATATATGGAATATGCATGCAAAAATTTGTAGACATATTTAGAGATGCAAAAGATTGAATTTAAGTATGAAGAACATTAAAAATATATGTATTATACATGCAGAAAATTTTAGACATAATTTTTTCTTAAACTCATACAATGTAAGTTATGCTAAACCCTCGTTCTATAAAAAAAATAGATAAACTCGTATCTTACTATAGTAAAAATACGAAAAGAATAGCAGAAGAAGAAGAAGAAGAAGAAGAAGAAGAAGAAGAAGAAGAAGAAGAAGAAGAAGAAGAACAAAGAGGAGGTAGAGAAGGTGACACCCTTCTCTCTTTCTCATTTTCCTCTCCCTCTCTCTTTTTTTTCCGCTCCTCCTCTCTCTCTTCCTTTTTTTTTCAACATTTTTGAAAGAGAAGATAGACTCTTCTAGGGGGTGACGGCCCCCCTTCTAATTAGGTTTGGGGTAGAGTTCCATTTAACATAGAACTCTTCCCAAACTTAACTACCCCAATTTTAAAATATATATATTAAAGTTTTAAATTTTTTTTTTTTTTTTTAAGTTTACGGATGGATTATGGGTCTGAGTTGGACCCATGACCCAAATCTATTTGGATTTCAACTCATTCATGGGTACTAGTCAATATGGATCTTGGATCATGTCTAGATCCATATTGACATTAACCCCTTATATATATACACACACATGAGTTTTTTTTTAGTTGATATGGATCTTGAACTAGGTCCAGGTTCATATTGACGTCAACTTATATATATATATATATATATATATATATATATATATATATATATATATATATATATATATATATATATATATATATATATATATATATATATAGGTCGGTTGACTCTGATCCAAGTGAAAAAACCCAAGATAGAGGCGGATCTAATTTGAAAAATGTATTTTTTGAATCAACTCATATCCAAAATCGTCAAATCGGATCTCCTACGAGATCTACGATTCATAACAGATCTAATTAGAGTCTTAGTTTAACTTGAGCTCTCAAATTTTGCCTGAATTTAAAATGATTTTAACATGAATTCCTTGAATTTAAAAGTTAAAATGAATAAAATTTGTAGGTGTTACATTTCATATATGGATCTTGTCAATGGGCCTCGAACCATATCCAAACCCATATTAACGTCAGCCCATATATATAATAATTTATTATTTTCAATTTTAGACATTAAATATAATCATTTAATTAAAAATTATATTTACAAACTTGAAAATATAGGAAATTTTTTACAAGATATTGCAATAAAAATCCATCAAAGATGAACCCGGAGTTCATCCAAAAGTTTGTTTGAAGACACACATGCAACTCTAGGCGGTATCGAATCGCGAATGGCCATTTTTGAAACTAGCCTTCAAATCATTCTCTGCTGCTGCAGCAACTTCAAGCAAGCGTACAAACTCAACAGTTTCAGTTCGCTGACAGAGGTGGCAGAGCACATGAGAAAGATCGTGATGAATGAGAGGACAAAATATAAGCCTCCATTCTTGGGCGACACCCAAAGGACCTGCTAGCCCAATCGAGAACTCAACTCTTTCGGTGGTTCTCTTCCGTGCCCCATCAAAATTCAGCTTATATTTTGAAGTGGTGGTGAAAGCTTATTTGAAAATGACTTTTGGTCTTTGCATGAAATGGGATGCTTTTTTAGGACTCGAATACTTCTTTCCTCGTCGACAGTCAGAGCATCTTATTTTTGTGATAAAGAGTGACGTGTTCTTTACGTTTGTCATGGTCTAATCATGCCTAATCAAAACCAACATGCCCGCCTCACCTATCAAACTCCATTTGAAGTCATTGACTCGCAAAACTTTTTTTTACGAACAATGGGGATTATCAACAGTCAAGTGTGATTAATGATAAGCATGGGTGGGCTTGATTAAGGCTAGATCTAGTGGGATTTCAGCTGACCAGCAGTGGATGACCCCTAGTCACAGGCGGTCGAATGAAATATGTAGATGGTTAAGTCACACTATAATAACCAAGGGGTCTTAGGCTCCAACCTCACAGACAGCCCCCCAGCTTAGATATTATCAGGAAAGAAAACAAAAAAAAATTGGACCAGTCATAGTGCTCTTGTTGTTCGCTCAAACAGGTTCAAGCCGTTTAGCCCTTAATGAAAAGACTTGAACTTGATGAAGAGTTCCATAATAAGAAAAAAAATGGTACCTTTATGTGATTAGATGAAGAATCTAGGCATTCTCATAACATTCCTTCTCAGGCACGGCGAAAGAACAAAAGAAGGGCAGCTGCTGCAGCAGGAAAACTGGAAAAGGGTTATGGTTACCTGCCTCAGAGGACCCCAGTTACTAGACGTTCCGATTTTTAATGCACCCACCCTGCAAGTTGCAAATATTACTGTGCGGTAGCCAATCAAGGTTGCCGTGTAAAAGCACCTGACAAACGCTTTTCACAGCAAAAGGAATAAAGAGCATCCGCTGACGGTCTCAACTTTGCTTTCAAACCTTATCTAGAATCCGGTAAAGGTGAGAGCGCTAGAATTCTTCCTTCTTAAACCGGCAACAACCATACTGAGAAGGGAGGTAAAAGTCTACCATACGCTTGTATTATCAAAAGGCTCCCTCAAATTCCAAAATCCTCGGTAAGAGCAGTAACAGACCCATTCTTGTTTCCTAATTTTCAATGCTTTTATGCTTTTTCAGAAATCAGTGGTTCAGTGATTTTTGAAAATTAAATAAAAACCCATTTTCTGGATAAGAGAAAGAAGGTACACAGCCCTCTGAGCTCTTCTAAAACCACCGATCTTCCTATCGAATTTCTTCTCTGAGAACTCAAAACAGAGGGTGGGAAGACCCAAATTTACCTTCTGTTTTGTTGCATCCACTTTTCAAGAACATACCTTCATCGCCTTGGCAAATACCACATTCCATAAAATGTAAGTACTTCTCGTTTTCTCAAGAAATCTGTCATTTTCTCTGCAATCTCCAAAAGATAAAAAAGGACGATTGAATGGTTTCAATGGTCTAATCTATTTTTTTTTGTTTCCCTAGAAGAGAAAGGCAACCAAACAGAAGAAATCCCTCTCAATTAATCTCCAAGAAAACCCAAATTTTCCTTCAAATTCGTTCCTATGAAATCGAAGGAAACCATCCCTTTTTTCCTTTCAATCTCCTAAACAATCTTCCACAAAAGAGCCAACATTTTTTCTTTCTTTCAACTAAGGCCTAAGGTGAATGCAGAACTTCCTTTTTTGAAAACTCATAGCTCGAGTTAGGCTTCCAAGTTAAAGGAAGAAAAAACCCGACTTTCATGTTAAACTAGCTTCAATTTTCCAAGACAGTTTTTATTTTCAATAAGAAAAAACGAAAAAAGAAAATGAAGCTTAGGGCGTCTTCTTCTTCTTCCCATCTTCCCCTGCTTTCCCCTCCATCAGAACACCAGCAAGAATCAGAAGGAAGAGAGAGTAAGGAAGATGAGGAATTGGAGGAGCAGGCAGCCTACTCCGAGAGCCAACGGATTCAGGTCAACGACGACGTAGCGGTGGACGAGAATAAGCATGTGTCGCCCTTCTCATGCACGAAGCTGTGGCTGTTCACAGGGCCAGGCTTAGTCATGAGCATTGCGTTCCTGGACCCTGGCAACCTGGAGGGCGACCTGCAGGCCGGCGCCGTTGCTGGCTACTCCCTGCTGTGGCTGCTCACTTGGGCAACCGCCGTCGGCCTGATGATCCAGTTGCTCTCTGCGAGGCTCGGGGTAGCCACGGGCTCCCATCTGGCGGAGGTGATCAGGGCGGAGTACCCACGCTGGGCCAGCGCCGTCCTGTGGGTGATGACCGAGATCGCCTTGATTGGTGCCGATATCCAGGAGGTCATAGGCAGCGCCATTGCCATCAGGATATTGAGCAATGGGTTTCTGCCTCTCTGGTCCGGTGTTCTCATCACCGCTGTTGACTGGTACGTACGCTTACCGCCCTTCTCATTTTTCATTTCTTCCTTCAAATAAAATTTAGTGAAACACAAAGGCAAGGCCACATAATCTAAATCCTGACAGTACAGATGTGAACTATATGCTTATTTTTATGGGAATAGCATTTGATTCTGATGGGCCTACAAATTTCATAAATTTTAGAGGCTCTAGAGCCACTTTTCCATCCAAAATGCATGATCAAGTGTCGATTTATAATAAATCAATCATGTTGAACACATCATCTATGGGGTCAGAATTGTAAAAAAGTACGGGAAATCCAGTAGCATGTTTCATCCTGCCCATTTAGTAGGTTCCCATATATATATATATATATATATATATATATATATATATATATATATATATATATATATATATATAAATATACAAAGTGATGGGTAGGTGCCTGACTTTTTTTTGTGCCTACAGCGTGCCTATCGAGCTTTGAAAAGATTGTTTCTATTTTTTCTAAAATCTGACCATACAGATGTGATCTACATGCTTGAAACCTCTGTATGGTCAGATTTTAGAAACAATCATTTTTTTTCTTAAAAAAACATGATTCAAGTGTGATTTTCTAGCAAATTGATCATGCAGAACACATCTGTAGGGTCAGATTTTTTAAAAACAACATGAAAACCCCTATCCTAGCTTGGTAGGCACAAAAAACATGTTACCTACCCATTTCTATATATATATATATATAATTTAATAAAACACTATGAAAGGGTGACTGAAATCCTATGTACCAAGATTCTCTTAGAATATGAGGCATGCAAGCAAGCTGTGGTTGATTGTGAGATCAAAACAATTGGTACTTGTTGACGTGGAATGTTTCTTGTGAAACCTCAATCCTTGTTCTTTGTTTACAGCTTCATTTTTTTACTATTGGAGAGCTATGGAGTGAGAAAACTAGAAGCATTATTTGGGGTTCTTATATCCATAATGGCAATTTCATTTGCATTGATGTTTGGAGAAGCCAGCCCCAGCGGAAAAGACTTGTTTCTTGGTATTCTTATGAACTCTCAGCTTTGTTATCACACTCTTCCAATTGCTTTTTGAGTCCAAGTTTTTCACATAAAATGATAAATATGTTTTTGTAGGTATTCTGATTCCACGGTTGTCTTCAAGCACTATTAAACAGGCCGTTGGCATAGTGGGCTGCATTATTATGCCACACAATGTGTTTTTGCACTCTGCCCTTGTTCAGTCTAGAAAAATTGATATAACTAGAAAGGGTGAAGTTAGGGAAGCACTCAACTATTACTCCATAGAGTCGTCTGTTGCTCTTTTTATTTCTCTTTCTATAAATATCTTTGTTACGGCTGTGTTTGCTAAGGGATTTTATGGTTCAAGGGATGCTAATAATATAGGCCTTATGAATGCTGCTGATTATCTTGAGAAAGAGTATGGATATCTCTTTCCTGTTAGATATATTTGGGGGATAGGACTATTGGTAGCTGGACAGAGCAGCACAATCACTGGCACTTACACTGGCCAGTTTGTGATGAGTGGTTTTCTAGACCTCCATATGAAGAAATGGATCAGGGCAGCGGTCACTAGAAGCTTTGCCATTGTTCCCACAATAGTTGTTGCTCTTGTTTTTGAATCCTCTGAAAATCAGCTCGATGTATTGAATGAATGGCTCAACATTCTTCAGTCAGTGCAGATCCCCTTTGCACTTATTCCACTCCTATGTCTGGTTTCCAAAGAGCATCTTATGGGTGTTCTTCATATTGGACACTTCCTCAAGGTGAGTAATGTGATCTTTTAATCAAATTCCTTCATTATCAATTGTATCAAATTGCTTAGTACAGCAGTCTAAAGAACAAATTGATCCAAAACTTGCAAGATTAACATGAATCTGTGTACCAGAGTGCTCAACACATCACATCCATACTTATGATAAATAGAAACTTCCTATCTATTTGAATCATATATATTGATAAAAGAAAAACATATGGGAGTTGTTTTATGCATCAGATAGTGATCACCAGCAGAAATGTTGTGAACTGAGCACTGAATGGGAAGTTCCATGGTAACATATATTGAAAAAATGTTGTGATATAAACAGTAAGGTTCTTTATGGATTTTTGTTTTGAAAAGTGCATTTATAGTGCATGTTTTTATGCACATATTTGCATGTTTGCAAGCATTGGTTGGCTGGATTTTTGGTTTGAAAAGAGCATTTATAGTGCATGTTTTCGTGCACATATTTGAATGTTTGCAAGCATTGGTTGGTACACTGCAATTATGGCCACTAGAATCAGACTTATTTTGACTTTTTTCTTTCTGATAAAACCACCACTTTGAATGTCTCATTATGTACTGAGAGGTTCGACATTGATCATGGCCCTGTTTCGGTGTTCGTGGTGTAAAACTCTACAAGTGCTCCCTTTTACCCACCAGGCACCAGGGATAGTTTTCGGTTGGCTTCAGCCTTGTGGCAAGGATACACACCTCGAGTATTGAACCTGGACATCACTCAACCTGGATGCCTTAACCTGACTCACCTAGCCCGGTATGCGGAGCCCTTTGGCAATATTTTATATCATTTTATTGCATCAATATTGATGAAAACCTAGCCAGTAGTTATATCATCATGGTTTGAAAACAAATAGCTCATGAATTGACTCAGTAAATTCTTGGCAGTGACTTAGCGAGTTTGGCACTTGGATGGGCCATGCTAACTTTATTCTGTATAACACACACACACACACACACACACACACACACACACACACACACACATGAATACCCTTGCTACGAACTATCCATGCTGCTTAGGAATTGGGCATTTTTAGTACTTTTTTCGCAAATCTGACCTTTCAGATGTGTTCGTCATGATCCATTTGCTAAGAATCAACAGTTGAATTGTGTTTGTCCACAAAAAATGCACTTTTCTGAGGCTCAAATATTTAAGAAAATTTTGGTCTGCTGATTTTCAAACCCATATAGAAGCCTACCCCAGTGTCATAACCGGATTATCCAAGTGTTTTTCCCTATGAAATCAAACGCACAAAACACAGACAGATTTCAAAGAAAAAGACCTCTGAAAATCCCAGTTTGTATGGGAGCATGGGGGATCTCAAATATATATATATATATATATATATATATATATATATATATATATATATATATATATAGAATGGAGAGAGAGAGGTGTGTTCATGGATTTACCCATGACACTGTTTTTTTTCAAATTCTGACAATACAGGTGTTCTATGCCTTTGAATTATTGGGGATTTGCTTTTGGATCCTCTGATTCTGACATGTGAGCAAGTTTGTTATAAAGGTTGAAAAATCAATGGCCTCGATCAACCCTATTTCTTCTCCAACTCAATTGAGTTTTGGATGGATCTTGTCCAAATTCTGGTCAACCTATTGGGTATACCAGGTCTGCTACCAGTACAGGTTGACTTGGGCAGATCACTAGATTGAGCTTCCTGGTTTTTAAGATGTGCTTTTTATTTTTTTTTACCTCCCTTTGTGCACTGTCTTCAGATCACCTCATTCTTGAGGATTTCCTTTACAACTTTCAGCCACTCATAGTGGCAGTGATTATCAAGGATAATGTTTTCTTTTTGTCATATAATTCTTGGTAGAGAAAATTCTTAGCGTCAAAGAAATCGGTGTATTTCTTTTTACAGAATTTATTGCATAAAGTTATATTATGCCAATTTTACTAACAGTTGGAATAATCTACCTGTCTTCTCAGCAGGTGTGCGTGTGTGTGTGTGTGTGTAGAGATGATTGCTCGATGTCGTGCATGCACTTTATCGAAGACTGTTTGGGTGCTTGTTCTATTTTGATTGGAATGGGCTGGGTCTACTGAAAAGGCTACATATGGCCAGACCTTCGGGTGTCTCAATTGTGTCTGTGTGTATACAATGATGCTCTCTTTTACATAAGCCTGTATAAAAGATTATTAAGATATGAGTCCATACATGTGTGTGTGTAGAGATGATTGTTGGATGTAGTTTCATGCTTGCAAATTAAGGTTCTTAAGAACTACTAAGGATAACATGCACATTATGTCATCTTATTGTATATTTTCTACGTTGTGTTTCTGTTTCTATTGCAAACTAACCTGTTTTCATTGTCTTTCCTGGGCATCAAACTGAGAATTGGGGTTGTTTGCTTGCACATTTTGGCAGAAGCTTATTGTTGGGTGAAATTTATTTTGGATAAAAGTAGATAATATCTAATATTATCTCATTCATGTTTCTTCCAAATCCCAACTCACATGTGAGGGTAAAACTTAAAACTTGGTAAAATTCAATGTTTTTTAGCCAAATTCCATTTTGAGGGTCTAACCATATTGGTAACTTACGGTCTCATATATATATCCTCTTAAAAGCATAGTCACAGTCTTGGGAATTTCTTGGCAAGAGTTTTTCTCAGGAAATTTTAGAAAAACTGTTTTTTCTCAATAAAACCTCGGCATTTAAAAACAGAAAAACTGTAAAGACTAATAAAAAAGATAAAAAATAGTAGGTTTTTGTAGTACTTTTCTCGCAAAAATATAAACAGAAAAGTTTTTAAAACATAAAAAGGAACAAAAATAAATACTTAAAATGTACAAGAATAAGAATTTTTTTAAATGTCATGAATAATGTGATATTTATGATATAGAGATATTTTGAAATGCCAATATATTTTCATGTTTTTATTGGCTGTTGTGAAAAAAAAAGATAATATCAAGATATTTTCAAAATAACAGCGACATTGACGACTATTCTTCAAAGTTTGAATTTAATACTTGGTCATAGAGTGGGAAGCAGGTTGAGTTACATAACTTGGGGAAGTCATGTAGTGTCGAAATAGGTAAGTGACAAGTTGGTTTTGTAGAATTGATAAATCAGACTTGATCTTCATCCACATCACACGCATTAATTTTCCAGTTCAAAGTTCACTTTTTACAAACTGTTTCCACATTTTTATTTACAAGATGTCTTGTATGTATTCTTGCAGTCAGTTTCCTGGACAATGGCTGCCCTTATACTCGTCATCAATGGATACCTTCTGGTAGACTTCTTCAGAACTGAAGTTCTCAGCATCTGGTCCATGGCATTACTGTCAATCGTTGCAGTTTTATACATCACATTCATATGCTATCTTGTTTGTCGAGAGAATTGCACGAACAGACCTTAATCAACTCTCTCCAAATTAGGCAGATGATAAAGGTAAGCCATTCCGAGAATTGGCAAGTTGTTTCTGATATTTATATGCATACTGTGTTGATAAGTAAAAGATGTTTATTGCAAAAGATGGACTCGAAAAAAATCATGATTCTGCAGGGTTTCCTTCAGAATTAACCAAAATAAATTCATCTGTTGCATCCAGTGTTGTGAAAAGCGTTGAGGCGTAGCGAGGCGCTCCACCAAAATCTGAGGCGAGGCGTAAGCCTCGAGGCGCAAAGCGTAAGCCTCAAGTTTTTTTTTTAAACTTAAAAAAACTATAAAAATTATCAAAGTTTTGGTGGGGAATATAAAAACTTGTCAACATAATACCATATACCACTGTTTTTTGATATTTATGATTTTTTTAATAACTGGGAAAAACCACCTTATTAACTGTGTTCTTTCAACGTTAGCATAAAACCCTGGGTCCCCCTTGCCCACCTGGGTGTGCACCCAGCTTCAGCTTTGCAGGGGGCATCCTTTGCCTCAAGGTCGAAATTGGGTGTACTGCTCGGTGGGCAAGGGGGACCTCAAGGGTTTTACCAAGTGGAGAGCTGCAAATGTGCAGTTGGTGATTTGGAAAGGAGGGAGGTGGGTGTGGTTTCCTGTGGCCTAGCCAAAAAGAAAAATGCCTTTGGTGCATATTAACAAGGAGAATGCTAGCAGACATCTCGGATCTTGTTGGTTGTTGATTTAAAATGAATGTTGGCTCTGAAAACCAGCCATCTTCTTTTGGCAATTTGGTCACGATATTGAAGCCTTCAAGCCTCTTTATGTGGTTTCTGCTTACCACTGTATATGTTTTCTCCGCAGGATAGATTTTAGGCCAAGAAACACCAATGGGGACAAAGTCTGCTTACCACTGTATATGCCTGTGACAAAGTATGCTTTACTGTACAGAAGCGTCCATTTAAACCCAGGTTTTCCTCGGGTGTGAAGCAGCAGTTCCACAGGCTTTTTAGCAAGTTTTAAATTCTGCCTACTGTTGGAGGCTGAGTATTGCTATCATTGTTAACAAAAAAAAAAAGAGAAAAGAAGAACATCTCTAAGACGATTGAGGACATGTATTGCATTAAAACTTTTTCGTGTCTGCTGGAGAGATTGAAGAGAGGGGTCGGGGTTACCTGGTGACAAGGGTTGCTGGCGTCGCAGCTACTTCCGGCGAGAAGGAGGAGGCCGAGAAGGGAGAGTGTGAGAGACAAGAGAGAGGGACCACGAGAGACGAGAGAGAGAGAGGGGCTGCGAGAGACGAGAGAGAGAGAGGGGCTGCGAGAGAGAAATTAGGGCTCCCGACCCTTATTAGGGTCGGGGGTGACATGTTAATGTTGGTCAAATGAGGGCTTTGACCCTCATTTGACCAACAAAATAAGGCATACGCGTCTCACAGTGAGGCGCACTTCGCCTCAAGGCATATGCCTCAAGGCGCATGAGGCGTACGCCTCCATGCTTTTACGTTTTATAACTGCCCCTCAAGGCACAAAGGCCCTCGCCTTGAGGTGAGGCGTGCTTTTTGCGCCTTAGGCACGTTTTTAACAACGCTGGTTGCATCAGTTACTTGAAATACTTGTTTAAGATCTACTGGTTTCTTCAAGTCCATGTGATTTATGACAGCTCCAGCAATACTTCATTTCATTGAGATGTCAATTCTTCAGATGACACTGGACTCTAGCACTCAATTGAGTTACTTTTGTTGTTTAACCAGTTAGGTGTGTTTGTTTGCATACCAAGTTATTAGTTCTTGATGGGCGCGACGTAGGGTTTATCTGCACCAATATATCATCCCAGCATGAAGTACCTGCTCATATACAATAGATCCAGTTATATTGCGCAATGCAACTAAAGCTGATTCATCGCCCCTAGAGAAACTTTTGAACATTCGTCCGATATTACGGAGACGAATTGGGTGAAAGATAATAGATCTGGGCGAGAATGATGTAAAATGTGAACTATAACATTTGCACATTACTCTCGTAATTAGTTCCATAAGCATGTAGCTGCTTTTATTGTTACAAGAAATGACAATATATTCCTATTCCTACGTTATTTTCATAGCCTAGTTCAAAGCTTTCTCCATCCTTAAGGTTCAAATCATGAATCCAAAAGAATGTGATTTTAGACGTACATTTTGACTTAAAAGTTTTAATGCCGGGTCTACTTATAAAACGAAGTGCAAAGAAGAAAAATAAAGATGGGGGTTAACGTGGTTCGGTGTTAAGCCTATATCTATGGGAGGAAAACACACATCTCATGTTATGTTATTCACGCAGTCTCAGGATGCATCACACATAAATATAATATGAAGGGATGATGATAACTATTATCCTGGATAAAGATAATCTAACAGGCACGAAGATGGAGGAAACTAAGAGGGGATAGCTGGTACTAGTGGGAACTCAAAAGATAAGAGATAAGAGATCGCCGATGAGAGAAGGTTGCAACAAATGTGGGATAGGGTCACAATCAAACCCTAAGGATCAGGATGTGATCACGTGGGGCGATCACATCGTAATCATTTGGGTGTTTTCAATACTCCCTCTCAAGTTGGGATTTGATATTGACCTGTCCCAACTTGGTCCCAATGTCTTGAAGTTTGTCATTTTCTATGACTGTAGTGAGAATATTGGCCAACTGATCTCCATTTCTGACGTGGAGTGAAAATAATCCCTTCATGAATCTTCTTCATTACAAAATGATAGTGGACTTCGATGTGTTTTGTCCATTCATGGAAAACTAAATTTGCGTTGATATGGATGGCCGCCTGATTGTCGCACCTTAGTTCTATAGGCTTGATGTCGAAAAATCCTATATCACATATAAGAGCTTTGATCCATATAAGTTTGCAGGATGCAGCGGCCATTGCTCGGTACTCAGTTTTCGCACTAGATCTGGCCACGACGTTTTGTTTTTTACTTCTTCATGTAACCAAGTTTTCTCCCACAAACGTGAAGTACCCTGATGTGGACTTTCTATCATTCAGATCTTCTGCCCAGTTGACATTCGAGTATCTTGTAACTTTGGTATGATCGTATCTGTGCATAAGGATTCTCTTGCCTGGTGATGACTTGATGTATCTTAAGATCCTGTGTGCGATGACTAGGTGAGGGATCCTTGGATCATGCATGAATTGGCTGATGATGTTGACCGTATATGTGATGTCAGGTCTCGTGACAATGAGGTAGATTAGGCATCCCACGAGTCTTTGAAAACTGTCAATGTCACGCATGGGTTCTCCCTAATTCTTGGTGACCTTGTGGTTTTGGTCGATTTGATGGGCTTTGCTCCCAACATGCCGGCCTCTTTGAGTAAATCCATAACATATTTTCTTTGACACAAGAATATTTTTTTATCTAACTGGACAACTTCTATACCAAGAAAGTAGCAAAGTTTTTCAAGGTCTTTAATTTCAAACTTTTGATGTAAGTAGTCCTTTACGTCATTAATTAATCTGGGATCGTCTCGTTATAATGATATCATCGACATAGATGAGAATGATGACAATACATGTGGTGCTCCTTTTGCTGAACATGGAGTACTCATATGAGCTTCTTTGAAATCCAAACGGTGTGAGGGCATCGCTAAGTTTGGCAAACCATGTGTGAAATGATTATTTGAGTCTGTACAAAGCTTTCTTTAATCGACAAATGAGGCTCTTGTTGCTTACACTAGGGTGTTTTAGGGGTAGCTCCATGTATACCTCTTCCTTGAGATCTCCGAGGAGGAATGCATTCTTGACATCAAGTTGGTATAGATATTATCTTTGATTGGCAACAACAAACAAGAGAATCCTGATGGAATTTATTTTGGCAACAGGGGCAATCGTCTCGTGTAGTCGGTCCCTTCCACCTGGGTGTACCCTTTTGTGACTAGTCTCACCTTGTAACGTTTAATCATTTTGTGACTATGATACTTGATTTTGTAGGTCCATTGGCATCCCACCAGTCTTTTGCCTGGAGGTAGGGAGACAACTTTTCATGTCTCATTCTTTTTCAAAGCAGCAAGTTCTTCGTCCATGGCCACTTTCCACACTTCTTGGGTGGTGTGAGTTTTAGAAAACATTTTTTAAAACAATATTTTTAAGAAAAACAAGTGTGAAAGCCAGACACCAAATAATAAAAATTGGCTCGCACGAGTGGTGGAGTCCGGGTCAAACTCAGGGAACGGGAAATACTTTGTATTCAAGTACATAATTAAACTACGCTTTATTGCCAAAAAGAAAAATCAATTAATTGAGTAAATAAGGAAGATAGTGCAACCCTCTGCGGAGGACTTTAAACAATAATTAAGTGACCTTATTATAAACCCAATTAAATGAATAAAATAAACCCTAATCTAAAAATAAAAGAAAAGGTCTTCAATGCTCTGAGTCTTTAGCCTCCTTGATGTTTGAATATTAACTTATGTTCCTTTTTTCTTCTTATTAAGAGCTCCCTGAGGGGGCCTAAAGGGCCTTTTGAGGGAACCTTTTAGGGACTTCAGAGAGCTCTTCAAGAGTACGAAAAGGGCTCACCATATGTCTAAATACTTTTCTGCAAAAATAAACAAATAAAACACAAAGATACGACAAAAAAACTACAAAAACATTAAGGGTTAGTTTTACGAAAAAACACAAAAATACTAAATAAACTATGAAATAACACTACACTAAAAGACAAAATAACATAACTAATTCTATAACTAAATAAGAACTAACATGAATCAACTAACTAAAAGACAAATTAGCATAACTAATTAACTAACTAACAAGGAACAAGAAACAATTTATGGAATTAACTAATGCAAATAACAAGAAATAAACTAAACTAATTAACTACTAAAAGAAAACATAAACTATAAAATAAACTAATTTAATTTACATGCTATACTAACCGAATTCTAAAAAGGAATTTAATCAACTAATTAAGCAAGCAATCAACAAATTAACTAATTAACCAAAATTGGTAATTTAATTCAATAATGAAAATCGGCTAATATAATTCAAATAATTTAAATTAACTAATTAATTTCTAATTAATCTACTGACATAAACTGAACTTAATTAAATTTAATTGATGTAAAAAATTTATATTTAACATGAAGGTAAAACTAACTACTTACTGGAATTTAAATCTACCTAAATCGACTACTTAAGAATTTTGAAATAATTTAATCTAATAAACACCAAAAATAAAGAACATGATCTAAATTAAATTTACCCTAAATCTGAACCTAAACTAAAGTAAAACTCACAAAAAACATAAAACTACTCTATATTAGATCTACCGATTTGAATAAAATAATCTTATTCTACATGCAAACCAAGAAAATGGCTAAACTAGATTAAGCTATATATATTTTTCTTTTTATATTTTCAGATGTTGAATCTAAACTAATCTAATCTAAATATGATGATTATGCAATGATCAAACAAAACTACATGCAATACTATGATTCATGATATGTAGAAACTAAAACTACGATAAAATGGGGGCGAAGAAGCAAACCGTGTGATTTACCTCTGATGGAAGGGTTGAGAAGAAAAAGTAATTTTTCTCTCCGAGCTGCATTTACCTCCATCAACCAAGTCAAGAAGAACCGGCGATAGAAAAATGTTAGAAGCAAGATGAATCAAAGGGAGAAGGAAAAGATTAGGGGAGAACCGATTGGGAACGAGGTGGATGAGGAAGAGAAGAGCAGAGAAGAGGGAGAAGAGGCCTGCATTTTCTCAGAAGGGAAAAATGTGGTGGTGTGCTAGAAAAATATTTTTTACACCAAAGTATTGGGTTTACATGATTTTTATGGAAGTCTGGATATTTTTTAAAAATTTCAAAAGATGTCTCCTCTAGAAAACATGTTTTTCAAAAGAGGTTTTTCCTAAACTAATTAAAATTAGTAACTACTCTCCTAATCTAATTAAACTACAAATTAAAAACTTCTAAATTAAATAAAACACTAAAAAAACACAGGGCAAGCTTTGAAATTGGTGATTTTCCTGTATTTGTTATTTAAAATAATTTCTTGAAAGCAACGATAAAAATGGATTTTTAATATGATTTTATCATGGATCATGCATAAATAGAGATGAATAAAATGCAAATATTATGTATGATCACTGGTCATTAGCTTTGTTGAATGTGGATGCCTCTGTGTTGGAGTACACGTTGCAGAGGTACGAGAGGTAGACATTTGAGAAGCTGTCAAACGATACATGCCTCTCGATCGAGTGATCAGTGGATTTGGAGGCAAAGTAAGTATAGAAATCTCTTAAGCTACTGGGACATTTTGTGGTTCTGATAGATTTTTGCGGCATGACAACTTCTTTGTCTGGGCTCTCAGCGGGCATCTGCATATCCGCACTTGTTGGAGCTTCAATGGTATCGATGTTGGGACGCACAGACGGGGCATTGTCAATAGTCTTGGTGAGAGAGTTATCTCTAATGTTTATGATAGGTAGGACTGGGGTGGTGACATCCGTTGGGCGCTCCTCCTGGAGTTCATCGTCAAACATGGGTGAGTCCCATCACGGTCGCCAAAACTGTGATCATCGCAAAATTTTTCCTCTCGTAATATTCTCTCTCTCTTCCTTCCCTTTTCCTTTTCTAACCTCTATTTTCCTCCTTTTTGAAGGGAGAAAAATAAAAGAGAGAAAAGAAGAGAGAGAGAAAAGAAAGAAGAGTAGAGAAGAGAAAGAGAAAAGGAAAGAAGAGGAACTCTTTTGCGGGTCTCACTTGACCTTAATTTTGAAAATATTTGAAATAACTCGCCTCCATTTTTGAAATGTTTGCGGGAAAACTGGGAGACGGGATCCGCTCGTCGGTACGAGGTTCGACCGTTCCTGGCGCCTTTACCAGGGGTAATCGAACCAAGGGTCGAATTAATGCCTTTTGTTTTGCTAAGAATTTATCTAAGAATTTATTCTAAGTCTAGATGCACAAAGAATCATGCTTGTGCAAATGCAAAGATGCATGCTCTTTTTGAAAATGTTTTGAAGAATTCCCAAGTGTTTCTGAGATGAATCTGATGATAGAGTGAATAAATGGTTTTTAACTCAGAACTTAAGATTTAAAATTCTAAGTTTTTAGAATAATCAAAACTTTGGGAAATAAATCTGAATTTTGGAAAATGATTTTGAAGTTTGAGATAAAAGAAGAAGAAAGGAATTTTCAAAGTCATAAATGGACTTTGAATCAAAATAGAAATGAAAACGGAATTGAATCAGAAGGAAAGATGGAATTGGGAAATCTGAATAAAATTGAGAAATGGAATTGATTTAAAGGTTGGAATTTCAAGATGAAATCCGAATCCAAGATCTGGATTCTGAATAGAGTTCAAAGTTGAATTTTGAGTTTAGGATCTGAAATGGAAACTTGATCTGAAATGGAATTGGTTTTAAGGATTGGAATTAAAGTGGAATTTGGATTTGGAATTTTGAATGGAATTGGACTCAAGATTTGGAATCCAAGATGGTATTTGGATCTGAAATCTGAGATCCAAGATAGGGTTGGACTCTGGATCCTAAGATGGAATTGGATCTGAAGTCTGGGATCCAAAGTAGAATTGGATTCTGAATCCTAGAATGGATTTGGATCTGAAGTTTGAGATCCAATGTAGGATTGGGTTCTGGATCCTAGAATGGAATTTGGATCTGAAGTCTGAGATCCAATGTAGAATGGGGATCTAGATCCTAAGTGGAATTTGGATTTGTAATCTGAGATCCAAAGTGAAATTGGATTCTGGATCCTAAAGGGGAATTGGATCTGAAATCTAAGATCCAAAGTGAAATTGGATTTTGAATCCTAAAGGAGAATTGGATCTGAAATCTGAGATCCAATATGAATGCTGAATCCTAGATCCTAAAATGGATTTGGACTTGTTAAATCCAGAAGATGAATTAAGAACTTCCAAGTTTAAATTGAACTTGGAAAATGAAATTTAGAATTTTGAATATACAAATGAATTTCAAAGTCAAATTGGACTTTGAATTTCGGGGCTTGAATTTGGGGTTCAGAAGAGGAATCAAGAATTTCAAAGTTAAATCGAACTTTGAGTTTGATTGGAAAAATGAATTTGGAATTTCAAAGTCAAATTGAACTTTAAAATCTGATTTGAACTTGAATATATATATAAAAAAAAATGACTTTGAAATCTCAAAGTTAAATTGAACTTTGAGATTGAAAATGAAATTGAATTTGAAAATGAAAGGATGAATTGGATTTTATAAGAACTGAAGATAGATTGAGGAAGATATTTACATCACTTGGAGTTTTTGAAAAATGAATTTTGAAAACATGATGCAGTTCTATTATAAATGATGAATGAATTTAAAGAGTTTGAAATTGGATTTTGAAAAGCTATTCCATTCTTTAAATGAATTAAAAAAAATGAGGTTGAAGACATAATACATCTCTGACTATGGTCATTGAATGTATTATGTAATAACTACATTTAAATTCAAGTGAAGAATAAAATACATTTTTTTGTGCTTTTATAGAATTTAAAATGAGATTAACTCTCAATATACCCTGACTATGGCCATTGGTATATATTTTGAGTTAATTTTAAGTTAAATTCTGATAAAAGAAGAAAACATTTAAGGAAAATATGATGAATTTTGAAAATGGATCCAGTGTTATTTTGTAAAAGATAAAAATGCTAAGTTTTGTCCACACCCTGACTATGACCATTGATGTGGATCGTCAACTTAGTATCAATTACCTCTTACGAAATGGTGCACGTGCCATTCGTGTTTCACCATGGTGAGAGTTTGAGAAATAAAGGCAAAAATGCATGAGAATAAGCAATTTATGTTGTTTACAATGCTCATCCATTCTACCTAAAACGGGGAAGGTAAATTCTCATTTAGATCTAGCTATTACAACACATGAAATCAAATTTACAGCCCCAAATGATGAATTTATCCACATATTTCCTGCAAAGGTGGGTTAGTACAATCACAAGGAAAGATGACTATAGAATCAAGAAAGCAAGTAGGATGAATTTTTAAGATATGCGTGAGAGTCTACATATATGTATATATATACATATACAAAGAGGAACATATATACTGAAAGATAAGACTTTAGGCCTAATGAGGAAAGACACATGATCATGCTTACTCTATGATGGAGATACCCAGATTAATGATGATGTCCAGATTTTAAAACCCATTGCAAAGATTGAACTCACACACATTTATCTAAATGTGATACCTAAGTTTGATGGAGGTATAAAAGAAAATTGGTGGTAGTGGGGAGCTACAAGTATTGCAGCTGGGCATTGATGGTGTGCAGGGAACTGTGAGGCACATGACAGTGAGAAGGTGGAATATACATATATATAGGTGGCCATAAAGGTGACTAATCTAGGGATATACAAGAGGTATGAAATGTAGTTGACAGAGAGATTCAGCTGCAAGTGCAAAAGGTAATAGGTATGCTGGGAGGTATTGCAGCAATTTCACAAGGAGTGTATAACAAGACAGTGGTGCTAAATGGGTTGAAAACCTGTGAGTATGTGCAGGTGAAGAGATGTTTGAATACTTGTGTTACACAAGTGATGTAACGTCTGATTACCTATTACTGCTTATGATGGGTGAAAATGTCATATGATCAAACAGATGTGATGAAAGTGTATTACTTTGTGAAGCATGGATGCACCAATGAGTGAGTGAGTGGTAATAAACATAAGGAGGCTGTACAGGTAAATACCAATAAAAGTGGATTGAGTGGGAGCATATTTGCTCAGCATGTGAGGTTTTCATAAAGTAATCACCAACCACCAAGCGTGTAAACACAGAGCAACTTTACCACGGAATGAAGTTGCTGTAAAAAAAAAATGACATATATCCCTGGATGACATGATTGCACTCTACTTAGCTGCAACTACTAAAAATAAAATTTCTGTAGATACACACCCTATGTAAGCATGAATTGAAATTAGAGATATGCTGAGAATGTTAAAGTGGGCTTTACCTTGTCGTAGTTGTATATAACCCAACAGAAGGGCTTCTCTCTTTTAGCTGACAAAGAGTCTTTACTCATCAAAGAGAAATTTTTTTTATCATCGACCCCATTGGTCCTCTGGTGACCAGGTAGCTGATCCAGTAATTTCCTCGAAACAAATCAAGACAGAACAATTATGAGAGGAGATGAAATTGACAAAACATAACATGGTATTATATATATCCAAAGAAATGAATAAATGATTGCCCTTGAAGTTAATGTGACAAGCCAAAAGTCATAATAAATTTATGCTCAATCAGAGACGCTGAAACAGTAAGCTGCAACTCAGATCCTCTGTATAGTCAGGTAACTGGTCACATAATTTCCTTGAAATACAATCAAAACAGCGCAATAAAAAAAAATAGAATAGACAAAGCCCTAACATATTATATACACCAAAGAAAATACACGAATATTGCCATTGCAGTTAACAGGTCACGCTAAAAAGTCATGATGGGTTCCTGTTAGAGCTGAACCCCAAGATAATGTTACAGGATCAACACAAGGAGAAACTTGTCTTGCACAGGATAGTCCAACTTTGAGTGCTAACACGCTATTTATCAATGTTAGGAACCACCATGGCATCTGCTGTAATCAAGGCATCCACATTGTATGAGGTCAAGTTGCCGCTGCGAAGAAAGATTGTGCCCTGTCAATTGCTGCAACAAGCTTAAACTTGCCAAATCAAGCGCATAAGAAGAAACTGCATTGTCCCGAATGTATTGGCATTATGAGATGTAACTAGTATTCTCTGACAGGCACTCTAATGTGCTCTTGGCATGAGCCCCTTTTTAACTGAATTCTGCTAATTATACAACCTTTCGCATAGTGTTTTAAGTTTTATTAAGCCCTTCATTGATTTGAAACAGAGGGTTTCCCAACAGAACAGATCGAATTCGACAAAGAATCCGAATTCTCTAAATTTCACCTAACTGGAACATCTCAAATTATCAAGTTAAACGTAAGTATCTAAGTATCAAAAAAAAAAAATTCTGAATCTGATAAGACTAATTCAACTTAAGAGTATTAGAGTTAAATTACCTGAGCAGAAAAATGATCTGAATGGCCACCCTCTTGATAAGTAAAAAAAAAAAATGAATAAACCATGTTAAATGGAGGAATCTGACGCACAACTTATCGGGCAAAATAATATACAATAATGCCAAAATATTTAAAAAAACATTTAATTACATGACAAAAATACCAGAGAGGTGTTGGTGAATAGGAAAACTAATCAACAAAATTGAAGTACACGATACAGGAAGACTATACACAAAGCATACATAACTTGACAATGCATCTTGCGTGTCAGACATCTTGGGATTCATAATAAATTGCTTTCTTCTTTAAATGTGAAACCAATGAACCCATCCTCTGATTCTGGGGACTCTATACCTCTCCATGAAAAACCAACCTATTCATCAGCATCATAGCTCAACCTTCCCACAAGAGAGGGTGGACATGAACAAGTACCAATGATACACGATGGTAAAAACCATAATACAAGACCCTGATGCCGAAAATTAAATCACACAAATGCATATCGGTAAACAATAGAATGATATAGTATGTGATGTTGATAAAAAATGAGTGATATCATGAAATGAACAAGGAGCCAACAATGATCATGATAATGCAAGAAAATGTGATACAAGAGACGCAACCAACAAGACAATTAAAACAAAGATTCATTCAATTAAAAGTCAAAAGGGAAAATGATCAGAACATGGATAAATTAGCAGAGGGGAATTTCTGAAATAAGAAAAAAAAAGGAACCGAATGTCAAAAGGAGAATCAAACTGAAATGGAGAACTAAAGTAAACTCAAAACTCAGATGAACCGATAATGCCATTGCGAGGCCTCATCAGTTATCGATATATCAGGGGATATACCGAATGAAATTGAGGACCCAACATAAAATTCAAATCAAAGCAAGCATGGGAAATTAGGATAAACAGACGATGAGTGCGAAAACAGGGAAAGTCACATTACAAACATATGTTAAAATCTATGAAAATCCAAGAAATTCACGAATGAATGAAAAAAAAAGGGGAGAAAAAGATGTTGGAATCGATATATTCCTCTTACTGTAGCAACCGATGGGTCGATTCTGCTATAGGCAGGTCGATTTTCATCTTTTGTGCCTTAAAATGCAAAAGAAAAGGAGAAAAAAAAAACCAAAAGATCGAAGCGGGAAAAATGCTGGAAATGCAGGGAAAGAGATATTCACAGAAGATAGGAAAGGCAAGGGGTGCGGTTACTCACCTGTAGTCGCACAGATGGTTGATCGACCCCCTTTTTTTTTTAGGAGGTGGAGAGGAGTACGATTTCTTGGAATTTTGAAGGAAGGATGATATCTTCTGTATATCGTAGCCGTAACTCTTGCTTATAAATGCTTCAGGACGATAGGCCTCTTCTATGATGTTGCAGAGGTTCTTTAACTAATGCCTACGAGAACCAGAGAGAGAGATAGGGAGAAATAAAGGAAAAAGGAGAAGTAGAAGATCTGCTGCGTGAAGAAGGAGTTGCTGGGGTGCGGGGGTCGTGAATGAGAGAGAAGAGCACTCAAAGGGGAAAAGGGAAAAAAATCAAGAAGAAGAAGAAGAAGCGCTATGGAGAGGTGAAGGCGATCCTTGAGAAGGGGCCCCTGGGTGTCTTTTTAAGGGAAAACAAGAAGCCTCCAGAAGGAGAGGCTGTTAGGCATCGGCGGTGGATGTAGGGTGTGCGATGGATGGTTTTGAGGAGCAGAGCCACAGAGGGTTTTGGTGAGGGTGGTTCTGCCAAAAGGGGATGAGAGTGAGAGGCGATGATGGATGGTTTGGTGGAGCTGAGCGGTTGAGGAAAGGGTGCGATGGAGAGGAGATAGGGTTTCTGAGGGAAAGCCATGAGAAAAAAATTGGACCAGAGAGAAAAAGGGAAGGGTCCCAGCTTTCTTTTTGCCCCTTTTGCTTACGAAAAACCCTAAATAGCGATTTTGCAGAGGACCCCCCTCTGATTTTCGAGTATTTACAAAGAGGGGGCTCCCGAGGCTTTTAGCAAAAATTTGATTTTTAAGAGATTAAACTCATTCGTTTTTCTTGAAATTTTTCCAATTTTTTGGTTTTTGTATTATTTTTCCATTTTTTGTATTTTTAGAATAAGATCTTAAAGTTTTACGAGAAAACAAAGATTAAAACTATTTTTTTTGTGTTTTTGCAAAAATATTTACAAAAGAGAAATTTTCTGAGAATTTAAAAGCTATTTTGAGAAAATTTCTTCAGAAATGGGTTTTGATCCAGATTTTGAGGAAATATGGATTTAAAGTACTGGATTCGGATCCGGAGTTAATTTTGAATATATCAATATGGATTTTAATTTAGAAAATCTGAAGAATGATCAAAATTTAGCTTTGGTTTTCTCAGAAAATGAAACCAGGGGCAAAAAGGTCATTTTTATAAATTTTTGAAAAATTTGGGGTGTTCACAGGTGGTGACATCCGTTGGGCGCTCCTCCTGGAGTTCATCGTCAAACATGGGTGAGTCCTTGTTTTGGTAGTACGACTCTTCTTTGAAGAACTGAACGTCGCAGGAGAAAAAAAGTATGTTGCTTAGAGGGTTATAGCACTTGTATCCCTTCTTTACAGAGGAGTATCCCAGGAATATGCATTTAGTCACCCTTTTTTCAAACTTGTCCCTATGTCATTCTTATAGGTGTACGAAATATTTACTTTCGAAAACCTATAAATGTGATAGGGATAGACTCTTCCCCCCTAATCATTTTCATGGGAGTCATGTAATTGATGGTTTGATTGGGTAGGAAGTTTGATACGTAGCACACATTGGATATGGCATCTGCCCAGAAGCTCTTGGGAACGTTCATGTGGAACATGAAGGCCCTGACTATGTTCATGGGAGTTCTATTCTTGTACTCGACAAGACCATTTTGTTGAGGTGTGCCGACATAACTAGTTTGGTGGGTGATACCATGAATAGTGAGGTGTTCGGTGAACTTGATGTTGACGTACTCTGTCCCATTGTTCGAACAAAATTTTTTGATTTTGGCATTGAATTGGGTTTCGGCCATCCTCTCTAATTCCCTATAAGTTTTGAAAGCTTCATCCTTGTGTTTGAGCAAATATACCCACGTTGCATGTGAGCGATCATCAATGAAGGTTATAAAGTATTGAACCTTGAGTATGATTCAATAAGGGTCGGTCTCCACATATTAGAATAAATAAGAGAAATTTTCATCACTTTTTGTTTCAGACAAAGAGAAGCGAATTCTGGTCTATTTAGAATATTGACATGCATCACTCGAGTTCTGAGGTGGGGATGTCGGGAAATATCCTTTTAAAGGTGTGGTGAGAAGGATGTCCGAGTCTCGAGTGTCACTTCCTATCCATGTAGGTCGCCTTGCAAGTAATGTGTGCCTGACTTTCCTTGTCAAGTAGGTAGAGCTTGTTTGCTACTTGCCCTTTACCAATCACCTTCCTCATGTTCAGGTCCTAAAAAACCACATGCTTAGAAGAAAAAATTGCAATGCAGTTATGACTTTAAGTTATCTTGCTAACATACATGAGACTAGAAGGGAATGATTAAATATATAGTGCTTTTGAGAGTCCTGAGCCGTTAAGGAGAGAGACATCACCAATGATCTGGATAGAGATCTGAGATCCGTTAGATATGCTAACAAGGCCTTTGTTGGCCGATCAGAGATGCATCAACAGGTCGACCTTGCTCATCATGTGATCGATGGCGCCAATATCGATGACCCATCTAGAATTAATAAGTTTGAAACTTAGCGCAAACATGTTACTTGTAGAATTGATAAGTTTGAAACTTAGCGCAAACATGTTACTTGTAGCGCAAATATATAGTGCTTTTGAGAGTCCTGAGCCGTTAAGGAAAGAGACATCACTAATGATCTGGATAGAGATCTGAGATCCGTTAGAGATGCTAACAAGGCCTTTGTTGGTCGATCAGAGATGCGTCAACATGTCGACCTTGCCCATCATGTGATCGATGGCGCCAATATCGATGACCCATCTAAAATTGATAAGTTTGAAACTTAGCGCAAACATGTTACTTGTAGCTTTCTTTTTCTGATCTTCGAGTATTGGCGCTAAGTTGGATTTTTTGATTTGTTGCAGTAGTTGTGCAAAGTCATCGATGGTGGTTCTCGCTTTTGAACTCTTGCTGTTGGTATGCGGATTTTGCTGTTTGGGGTGTCCGTGAAGATCCCAACATTTATCTTTTATGTGATCAAGTTTTTTGCGATGGCTGCAATGATGTCTCACTCGGCCCCATGGGTGCTCATTCTCTTTGTATTCGAGCATAGGGGTAGTCGAACTCTCTCTGGAGTTGCTTGAAAAAGCAACTTTCTCATGAGTTTTGACAGAGGGCTTGGATTCTGATCTCATGACTTTCCTACATGTCTCCTCATGCTGGATGATGGAACATACTTCATTGAAGTGGGATAATTCTCTAGACATGAGGATCTGACTCTTCATGTTGGAGTGGTCTTGTCAGAGGCCAACAAGTGTCTTGAACACCTTGTCCTCCTTGACGCTCTTCTTAATGGTGTCTATATCATTAGTGACTAGGCAATATAGATTCATTTCATCCTACATGGCACGTAAAGAGCTAAGGTATGAGTGAAATGACTTATTGGCTTTGTTAGGTGAGCGATGTCTTGCTGGAGTTGGTAAACTCTTGCGAGATTATTCTGCTTACCGTAAATGTCTCTTAGGGAGTCCCATGTCTTTAACAATGTCAAAGAATAGAAATCGCTCGAATATATTGGGGTCCATGGAGTTCAACAACCAGGACATGACGAGGTGGTTCCTTGATTCCCACTCATTATATGTCAGATCTTCAAGTTTTGAAGGTACAATTTTACCATTGACAAAGCCCAATTTGGAATTTTTGTTGAGAAAAAGAGTGGCAGCCGTCAACCATGCAAGGTAGTTAGGTTGATTCAGTAGCACGGTGGTGTTCTTGAGCGTGGGGTTTTGCTCTTGCATGACCATCTTGGGCATGACGTGCATCAGGGAATTGTTATGGCTCAACTCATCCTCCCTTTCCGCCATCAACGAGTAATGGATGGAGATAGTCGAATGCAAAGATGTGTGCCGCAGTAGTCATGCGATTGTCTGAACTCACTCTAATACCATGAAAAAATGAAGTGAGTGAAGAGAAGAAAAATAAAGACGAGGATTAATGTGGTTCAGTGTTGAGCCTACATTCACAGGAAGAAAACACACAACTCACGTTATGTTATTCACGCACAGTCGTAGGGTACAACACAAATAAATATAAGAAGAAGGGATGACAATAATGATTATCCTGGATAAGGATAATCTAATAGGTGCAAAGATGAATGAGGAAACTAACAGGGGATAAACGGTACAGGTGGGAACTCAAAAGATAAGAGATAAGAGATAGCTGATCTGAGGAGGTTGTGACAAATGTAAGATAGGGTCACAACCGAACCCTAAGGATCAGGACATGATCATGTGGGGCGATCACGTCGTGATCATTTGGGTGTTTTCAACATCTATAATAGGAATTTATAGTAGATACTCCGTGTATAGTTTAATGGTGGCAAGCCGACCACAACTTTGTGAGTTAATGTCAATCCTTAACAAATGAGACTGTTCACACTCTTTATTGAGCATTGGTTGACCGATTAAGTTGTTCTAGGACTGCACAAGGTATTTTTAAGTGTGATAGTTGGCACGGTATGAAACATGTATGTGTTGTGTTAGTCCTTAACCAACAAGAATGATACCATGCAAGCAGTTTGTCCAAGATTGTTTGGGTGGTCGTTCTATTTTGATTGGAATGGTCTGGGTCTACCAAAAATGGTACATATGGCCGGTCCTTCGTGTGTGTGTGTGCACACACTCATATTTCAGAGTACATACAATGATGCACTCTTTCTCACAAGCCTATATAAAAGATTAATAAGACGAGAGTTTGAAACTTTGTCACGGATGTTGTAGATATTTTGGAAAATGATTGTACTGTATGGCTAAAATGACGTGTTTCCTAAAATACCCCATAATTTACCAAATCCACCGAATGGACAATATCACAGGTTCTCAATTTTTATTGTCGCTTTTACCCATCGCTTACGAATTTTTTATTTTTGAATGTCATGATGCTAAAATAATACACCCATGAAACTCCTCAATAAAATCACATCTAATGTTGCAAAATTCTAAACAATTTGTGGATCTCATCATGAGTTTTGCAATGCACATTGTAAAAATCCTTTCTAGTGCTGCAGAAGTTAGTATCTTGCGAATTTTAGAATAATTATCGCATTAGTATTGCGAAATTCCTTTTTGTTATGAAATTCTCTACGAATAGTATAAAAGCAAAGCTAAGGTTTCACAAAAATTAGGTTTTTTTGGTATCTAACCAGTAAAAAATTATAACCATTTTCTCATAGCCAAGCGGCAGCGGTGAGAAGACCGGGGCCACTTCATCGACGAAAAATCATTGATGACAAGAAGATTGGCAAAAAATGATCAACACCAAGAAGATCAATGAAAAATCATTGATGGTGAGAAGATCAACGATGCTTCCAATAAGGGCATCTTGTGGTATGGGTGAGATAGGAAATTAAATCCCCAGTCAGCGTTTGATCACATGGTATAGGTGGGATATTCAACATTCTTGAGGCCATCCCACTCTAACGAACTGTGATGGCTCACTACAACAAACTAGTAGATTAGCGACGACCTAAATCCGTCGCTAACCAAATTAGCGACAAATATCTTCCATCATGAATTTTTCGATGCTAATAAGCGATGGCATATATCCATCGCCCATTCCGTCGCTAAGTAGCGACATACTGTATCTGTCGCCAGTTCCGTCGCTAAGTTGCGACGGCATAACGAATGACAACTTCTGTCGCAAGGCCGTAGTTACTAAATAGAGACTTCGGTTTGGCGACGAATTTATAGCCGTCGCTAATCCATCGCTACCTTCAACGGTAATAATAAATAGCGACGGATATATCTATCGCTAATCCATCGCAAACAAGGAAAAAAATTAAAAATAAATATTTGAAAATTAAATATCGAGAAAAAATTTCTCGTGCTACAATTTATATTTCCTATACAATTTATATTTCTTATGAATAAAAAACAAAGTACACATAAAATACAAATAAAAGGAAACTAAAACAATTAATCGTTCTACTTTAAAATTCGCAAGTTTTAATTATATACAATTCAACATTTACATTTTTGAAATAAAAAGAAAGTAGAACAAATTCAACACATTAATCTAATCATCGCCAAGATTTTGTGCGTCTTCTTGTTCATTGCCTTGATCTGTCCCTTCAGCTCCACTATGCTGATTATCGCCAGCAACCTACACAAGAAAAGAAAGGTCAGTATTGATAAACAACATATATTGAAATAAACTATACACTATATGTGATTCTATCATGAATGATATGTGTTCTAAGGCAGTAGAAAAACTGTATATGTGATTATATCATGCTCATATGTGTTCTAAGGCAGTCAAAAAAACTCTATATGTGATTCTACCATGCTCATATATGCTCTAAGGCAGGCAAAAAGTTGTATATATGATTCTATCATGCTCATATGTGTTCTAAGGCAGTCAAAAAACTGAATATGTGATTATATCATGCTCATATGTGTTCTAAGGCAGTCAAAAAAACTTTATATGTGATTCTATCATGCTCATATGTGCTCTAAGGCAGGCAAAAAACTTTATATGTGATTCTATCATGCTCATATGTGTTCTAAGGCAGGCAAAAAACTGTATATGTGATTATATCATGCTCATATGTGTTCTAAAGCAGTCAAAAAAACTGTATATGTGATCTACCATGCTCATATATGCTCTAAGGCAGTCAAAAAACTGCATATGAGATTCTGTCATGCTCATATGTGTTCTAAAGCAGGCAAAAAACTGAGTATGTAATTATATCATGCTCATATGTGTTCTAAGGCAGTCAAAAAAACTTTATATGTGATTCTATCATGCTCTTATGTGCTCTAAGGCAGTCAAAAAACTTTATATGTGATTCTATCATGCTCACATGTGTTCTAAAGCAGGCAAAAACTGTTTATGTGATTATATCATGCTCATATGTGTTCTAAAGCAGTAAAAAAACCTGTGTATGTGATTTTACCATGCTCATATATGCTCTAAGATAGTCAAAAAAATGTATATGTGATTCTATCATGCTCATATGTGTTCTAAGGCAGGCAAAAAACTGAATATGTGATTATATCATGCTCATATGTGTTCTAAGGCAGTCCAAAAACCTTTATATGTGATTCTATCATGCTCTTATGTGCTCTAAGGCAGTAAAAAAACTGTATATGTGATTCTATCATGCTCACATGTGTTCTAAAGCAGGCAAAAAACTGTATATGTGATTATATCATACTCATATGTGTTTTAAGGCAGTCAAAAAAACTATATATGTGATTCTACCATGCTCATATATGCTCTAAGGCAGTCAAAAAATTGTATATGTGATTCTATCATGCTCTTATGTGTTCTAAAGCAGGCAAAAAACTGTATATGTGATTATATTATGCTCATATGTGTTCTAAGGCAATCAAAAAATGGTATATGTGATTCTACCATGCTCATATATGCTCTAAGGTAGCCAAAAAAACTGTATATGTGATTCTTTCATGCTCATATGTGCTTTAAGGCAGTAAAAAAAGTTGTATATGTGATTCAATCGTGCTCAGATGTATTCTAAAGGCAGTAAAAAACTTATATGTGATTCTATCATGCTCATATGTGTTCTAAGGCAGGCAAAAAAATGTATGTGATTTTATCATGCTCATATGTGTTCTAAAACAGGCAAAAAAATGTATATGTGATTCTACTATGCTCATATGTGTTCTAAGGCAGTAAAAAAACTGTATATGTGATTCAATCATGCTCATATGTATTCTAAAGGCAGTAAAAAAACTTATATGTGATTCTATCATATTCATATGCATTCAAAGGCAGTAAAAAAACTGTATATGTGATTCTATCATGCTCCTATGTGTTCTAAGGCAGTAAAAACACTGTATATGTAATTCTATCGTGCTCATATGTGTTCAAAGACAGTAAAAATATTATACTGAAATATTATATAAAAGGTCAGTATTGATAAACAAAATATACTGAAATAAATTATATCCAATGCACCTAAGTTCAGGCAATCAAAGTTATATGAAATCTAATAACATGCAATATATCGCATGAAACTTTCATACCTGAGAGGCACTTGCAATCAAAGTTCCTTTGTTCAGCAAAAAACTGTTGAACTCAGCTCGAAGAACGTCGGTGATGGTTTCATGGAAGTAGTCATGCATTGTATCCTTAACGATCTGGCGTACATCATCACCGGAAAAAATAGGATGCTTGGAGCTTATGTCAACGGAAGAAGTCTGTGAGTCTTGACTGGAGGAAGCAACGACAGGTGAGCTGTTCATATTACTCCCAAACCCGAACACACGACTCTTTTTGGGTTCACCTGCTGCAGTCACCCATGCTGCAGGATCAAATGATGGATTCTGAGTAGAGTCATCGCCATATCGCTCTACCATCTGTTGCTCATATGCCTCCTACAAAATAATGTTTACAGTATGCATTAATAATTAAGAATTACAATGTTTATGATAACTTGTATATTACAATAATTATTAATAGAATAAATACATACTGTTGTCGTTCTCACCTTCTCTGATACTAAGTCTCCCGTGGTCTTCTGTTTATGTGTTTCAACAAACACATCCTTATATGATACAATGCCTCATTTTTCTTCTTCCTGCGAAGTTAAATGATAAAAGATTTAGTTAACAGGTTTGCAACAATACTTATGAAATTGACAATATATATTAATGAGTTACCATTTTCTTCAGGTGGCTCCCAAAAGTCTTAGATCTACCTATGTGTTGATGGGCTTCGAGCATTTTCGCTCAATTTTGTGCAGCCTTCGCAGAGCGATTTCGAAATGCATCCTCTGCCCACTTGTCGCACATTCTCTCTCAATAATCTCTCCTGATAGTAATAGGGTCATGGCCCTTCCACTGTAGTGGATCATCTATTCCGCCTAATGTTTTTTTTGTTGCAGTCTTCATATTGTGTAGCATGCCTGCAAATTGATTGGCAGCCACCCTCTGCCACACCTTCCTTACATCATGTTCCTCCATCGTAGTCGCAAAGCGATTCAAAGTCTATATATATTTTCATAAAGTTAGTAGACATGACTATAACAAAAAATTAGATATGAAACACATTAACTATGACAAACAACTGTATATCGTGATTGAGGACCACAATCTGTCTATCACCTCTTTTGGATACTCTTTTCATTGAGCAACCGATCCTGGTAGATGTTGAAGAAAAATCTTAATCTCGCGTACTACTTCTTGTGGCTCAAACCTCTTGCTGCACATGAATTGGTACACAATAAATATCAATATAAAATATTTATAAGATATGCAATAAGTGAAAACAAAAAACTTACGGTTGATTATCGATATACACTATTCGAATGAGTCTTCTTGTGCCAGACCGAGAAGACTCTACATCCTGTGTTGGCTCCTGACTTGTATGATCAATTGATGTAGGTGGGTCATGTACAAGCGAAACATCATCTATAAAAAAATACGTTAGAAGTTCTCAGAATGCGCATTTCAACTAATCAAGCATCCAATTAGTTAAATGATATACCTATCACAGAAGCTCGTGAAGATGAAGGCTGGGCCTGACTACTACTGGATGAACAACCACTGTAAGCTCCATGAACCATATTCTAACAAATAAAAAATGTCATATAATACATTCAAATTGTTTCAAATCATTCACATCAATGCAATATATTTCAATATATTCAAATAATTCAAATCAAGTATTGCAATACATTGAAATCATTAGAATACCTGCAAATCATTCACATCATCGCAATACATTCAAATCATTCACATCAAGTATTGCAATACATTCAATTCATTCGCATCAAGTATTACAATATATTCAAATAATTCAAATCATTAGAATACCTGCAAATCATTCACATCATTGCAATATATTCAAATAATTCACATCAAGTATTGCAATACATTCAAATCATTCACATCAAGTATTACAATACATTCAAATAATTCAAATCATTCACATCAAGTATTGCAATACATTCAAATAGACGTTGTATTACAAGATTTTGCTCACTAGCTTGAGAATTCTTCCTCATCACTTGTTTGACTTTTATATTCTTCTTCTTCTTCATCATCTTCTTCTTCTTCTTTTTCATCTTCTTCTTCATTGTTTGCTCATCTACTTGGTATATCATTTGGATCACATTCTTCTATGAATGTTTCATCGACCAATGGAGATATGACATGCATATCATGCGCAACATTGTGACCATAAGAGAAGTCATAGATATCATCTAATTGATAGTAATCACTGTCTTCAGCTAACTTGTCTTTCTGTAACTGATCATACTCAGGGTATAGTTTGGACTTCACCTTGCAAACTGCCCACCATTCATTTCTATTTGACTTTTTTGTACTCGGATATAAAGTATAATAAACTTGTTGAGTTTGTGAGGCTAATATGAATGGTTCATATGTTCCAAACCTTGATTTATGATTCACCTCCACAATGCCTAAGGCTTTGTCGAGTCTTGTTGCAATTGGATCAAACCAATGACACTTGAATAAAGTTACCCTATTATTTATGCCGAAGTAAGTCAACTCCATTATTTCTTCTATAACACCGTAGTAATCATGTTCATTTTCACCGTAGTTGCTACCCTTGACATACATGCCACTATTCATCGTTGATTTGTTTATACCGTAATCTTTTGTATAGAATTGATAACCATTTACGATATACCCGTTGTAACATTGCACAACTTTGGTCAGACCATTTTCTAAATCACATATTCCTTGATCTTTAACATCACCATGGCGGACCTACACACAAACATAAACAATGATTGTGATCACGACCAATTAAGTAACTTAGTGTTGTTTACAAGTACACAATTTATGTGAGCGTCCTTACCAATTGTTTCAACCACTCCACAAACTTAGTTTCACGTTCTTTTTGTACTTCTGCATCAATCAGATGTGAAACTTTTCTTTGCAACTCCAGATCAAATCATCTGCAAACCACAAATACTTATATTACCGAACCATGTATGCACGTATAGAACATAAAAGGATTTATAATTGTGTTGCGTCTACATATACTTACTCGATGTATGGGTCGATCGTTGAGCAATTAAAAAGAATATAGATATGTGCTGCGTCTTGCTCTCGATCTGTCAAGAGTTTTGATCGACAACTACCAAATGCATGCCCAAGTAGTTGAAATATCGACAGCTTGTCAGCTACAGTAAATTGTTCTCCATCATTGTTACGAGGCGAGCATGTGTAACGTGTTGGAATGTGAGGTTCAAAGTACATAGATGAGAAATTTGAAATCTCTTCTAAAGTATACGCTTCACAAATAGAGCCTTCTACTCTTGCTTTATTATGAACCTTTTTTTTTGAGGTCAAACATGCATCTGTCAAAAATATACATTTCAAATTTGAAATATCTGTCATTGAAGAGACAAATATAAGAAAACATATACCTTTCAAATGGGTATATCCATCGATATTGCGCAAGGCCACCAACCCTTAGTTCATATGGCAAATGTATGATTAAATGTTCCATAACATCGAAAAATGCTGACGGAAAAATCTTTTCTAGCAGACAAACAATGGTGATGACAGAGTTCTCGAGATTCTTTACATCAGATACTATGACTTCTGATGTGCACAATGTTCTAAAAAATCCACTTAACTCAGACAATACCCCCATATAGGTTTGTCTAACATATCATGGAATGCTAGGGGTATCAATCGTTGCATAAAGATATGACAATCATGGCTCTTCAACCCATATAACTGTCCATCGTCAATCTTCACAGCCCGAGCAATGTTAGAGACATATCCATCTAGAAATCTCAACTGTCTCAACCATTGACATACATGTTTTATTTGATCAGGTCCAAGCACGTACTTTGCCTTTGGTTTCAGTACTTTGCCATTATACTCTTTGAGTTCCAATTCTGGTCTTTTTATTATTACTTTTAAATCCATACGGGCCTTCGGATGATCCTTTGTTTTCCCTTTAACATTCATTATTGTATTGAACACATTATCAAACACATTTTTCTCTACATGCATCACATCCAAATTATGTCGTATCAATACGGTCGACCAATATGGTAGTTCCCAAAAAATAGATTTCTTTGTCTAATTGTGATCCTTCCCAAATCCAAGGAAGGGTGTCAGACTGCGGGCATCTATTAATACATCTAGAAAGTATCACAATCTTCTTAAAATCTCTATGCCAGACAATCTTGTGGATGGACCTTCCATTTCAGTTGTGCCTGCTCTAAACACATTCCTTTGTTGTCGGAACGGATGGTCGCTGGGTAGAAATCGATGATGGCACTCAAACCAGCAAGGCTTCCTTCCATGCGTCAATCTAAAAGCTTTGGTATCCTCCATGCAGTATGAACATGCCAACCTCCTATGTGTGCTCCAACCAGATAACATTCCATATGCAGGGAAGTCACTGATTGTCCATAGAACAATGACCTTCATATTGAAATTTTGTTTTTTGTGGGCATCATATGTGGTAACACCGTCATACCACAGTATTTTAAGTTCATCAATCAATGACCTTAAATATACATCAAGACTTTGGCCAGGTGAGGTTGGACCAGGGATCAATAGAGACAAGAAAAGATTTGGACGCTTCATACACAAGCTTGGTGGAATGTTGTATGGAGTTACAAATATTGGCCAACATGAGTATGGAGTTGATCTACCCCTAAATGGATTAAATCCATCTGTACATAGACCGAGTCTAACATTTCTTACTTCTATTGCGAAGTTCTGATGCGTACGATCAAAGTGCTTCCAAGCTTTCACGTCAACAGGATGCGTGATCTTGTCTTCATCATGTCGAACTTTATTTGCATGTCATCTCATGTGTTTAGCTGTCCTTGAAGACATATACAATTGTTGCAATCTAGGAGTGATAGAAAAGTAGCAGAGCGACTTATACGAAACTTCTTTTGATCTCGTGCTACCATTGCCTCTTGTTTTTGGCTTGAACCGAGAATGCCCATATGACGGGCATGATATGTTGTTTTCCTGATCTTTGAAATACAACATGCAGTGATTTGGACAAGCATCTATCTTTTTATACCCCATACCTAGAGCGTTGACGATAACCTTTGCACGATAGAAATTTTGTGGCAATTTCTCATCTTTGGGCAACATACTCTTCACAATCATGCACAAACCGTCAAAACATGATTGACTCAAATTATACTCAGACTTCAAATTCATTAGTTGAAGAACTGCAGACAAGATAGTGTGACTCTCACAACCGTTCCAAAGTGGCTCATCGACATCTCTAAGTAAATTATAAAATCTACTAGCTGCATCGTTTGGTGATTCTTCATCTACTGTAATTGTTACATCACTAGGACCCATGACATAACCCAGTTTTGTTCCTGCGACATCAAATATCAAATCCATATATGAATTATCGTGCACAACATTCACCTGTGCATCAAAATTGTTTCTAAATTCTTCACCATGAAACGCCCAATTCTGATAATCGCTCACAAAACCCTTCATGTATAGGTGATGTCTAACGCCATGAGGTTCTACAAATCGATTATTCTTACAAATCTTGCAGGGACACCTAATCCGACCTGTAGAATCCACTGTACTAACACTTGCCATTGCAAATTTAATGAAACTTTCAACACCATCCATATATTCATGCGATAACTCATTGTCAACTATCCTACGATATATCCAGTCACGATTTGCAGTCATTTTGTGGTATGATGTTACGAATAGTATCATAACCAGTTATAAGAGAATCATCAGAATGTTATGATGAAGAAAATATCAAATTTATCATGCAATATATGATGTCATACAATCACAAGAATTATGATGCATGCATTGATAACTTAATATTTTCATGTGCAAACTATTCATTAAACGATATATTCACTTGAAGCATGCTTTCATTATACAATTTCATATGTAAGTAATAAATAAATTGAAAGTAACTACATGCAAGCATGGATACAATCACATTCAACATTGCAATACATCGAAAACATTCATATCAAAAAAATGTCAAAGATGTACCTGCAGCAAACACACTTCAATATCCTGCTAACTACTACCATGCCTAACATGGAATTCGTATTCCAAAAATAAGAACACTTCAATTCTCATACATTTAAATCATGCTCAGCATGATCTCCAAACTCCAACAAAACAGTCCTAGATATCAACAACTAAGTGAGTGTGTGAAGAGTAAAGTGTTGCATCCAATAAATTAAATAACATGTGATGCGCTTGCATCACATACTCACCACGGGTATTCACCCAATTTGCATTGATTTTGTAAGTTACTTACCACGGGTGGCAGGGCACAAGAGGGATCCGTTGAGAAATCTGCAAGAGACAATGTGTTAAAATGAAGTCACTCTCTGCTGAAATGAAAAAATCTTGCATTGGCCTTTTATCTAAAAAATGCGGCCCTTCCAGAAGTCGGGCTTTGGTGCACGTATTAGCTCTAGCTTTACTAGAGTTATCCGAGTAGCAAGAACCATCAAACAAACTATAATTGATTTAATGAGTCATTCACAGTTTCACAGAACGATGCTGTGTGGCCTGCCAAACCGGATGTCAAGCCCTTTGGCAAGATGCACAAGGAACCTTGCAGTTGAGCTGTCAGCACCGAGTAGGGACACGATTCCGCTACGACAAAGGGAAAGCAAACACAAAGATCCCAAAAAGCACACACCATGCACACGAGCATGCGTACGATGGAGGCATTGAGAAGCCGAGCACCCAAGCACCTAGTGGCAAATTAAGGGGGCAACCCCTGTGCCAGAAAAACCAAAGAGGTAGGGGATGGGCATGCTGGAAAACCAGGGGGGCAACCCCCTACCAGAAAAGAAGGGGGGTGACCCCCCTGCCGGAAACGCAGAGGGCGATCCCCCTACCGGAAAAACCAAAGAGGCAGGGGGCGCCCCCCATTCGGAAAGGCATTGGGGCGCCCCTTTGCCGGAAAAGAAGGGGGCGATGTTATCATTGCAAAATTTTTTCCCTCTCTTGCGAGAGAAAAACGAATTTCGCGAGTCAAACTCGACCAAAGTTTTGAAAATTAACTTGCCTCCATTTTAAAAATTTGCAGGAAAATTTTCTGGAATGGGATCCGCTTGTCGATACGAGGTTCAACCGTTCCTGGCACCTTTAACAGGGGTAATTGAACCAAGGATCACTTATATGCTTTAAATTGACTCAAATATCTAAATTATGCTCTATTTTCCTAGAATGCACAGAGAATCAGGCTTGTGCTATGAAATTTTGAAAATAATGCAAGTTTGAGAAAATATAATGTTTACTTTGGAAAATTGAAATATGCTTGAAAAATGATTGGAAAAGTGCTTGAAATTAGAATTCCTGGGAAAATAATTGAATTTAATTAGAAATCAGAAAGTGGATTGGAAAATGAATTCTCAGAAAAACTTGAATCTTGAAAAAATCATTTTTTTGATATTTGGAAATTGCTTTTCTAAGAAAATGGATTTGAGAATTCTGAGAAAATCAAGAAATTCATTGGAAAATGACTTTTTTAAATGGAAAATGGATTCTCAGGAAAATGGGAACTCTGAGAAAATCGATTTATGAAAACTTGGGATTTTGAAATTTGAGAATGTTAAAACATTAGAAAACCTTGATTTGAACTTGGGAAATGCATTGAAATGTCATTTGAAAACTCAGAATTCTGAGAAAATCCAATCCTCAGAAAGACTTGGTAAATCCTTGAGAAAGTTGATTTTTTTGAAATTGAAGTTGGAAAATGAATTTGGAAATAATGCAATTTGAATGAAATGAATGAATGAATATGAATTTGAAAGAGAATTTCAATTGAGGAATTGGGAAATCCTTTTGAAACTTTGAGAAATGTAGTACATTTTTTAAGTTAGCCTAAGAGTGTAGGCTGAATGTGGCTAATATGAAGATCATAATTCTAGGTTTCATTCGTATTCTGACTATGGCCAAAAATATAAATTCCACCAAGTTTATAAATTCCATAAGAGCTTGTGCACGTGTCATTCGTGTCAACCATAGTGAGTTTGAAATAAATGCACATGAATCATACATCAGATATTGAAATTTGCAGAAATTAAACTATATGCAATGCAGTCCTATTCTAAGCAGAAAATGTAACTCTTATTCCAAATTATTACATTGCTTTTTACATTGAATTGAATAAAATAAAGAAATAAAATAACTAAGCATTCTTCTTGAATGTTTCTGCAAAACTAAAAAACAAGGTTAGCACAAAAATGTAGGTTTTTCTGAATTTATCCAAAAATATGGGAAATTATCAGATATTATTTAGATATAAACCCAAATTCATACCCCCTTTGATATAAACATAATAAATAATGAATGAATTTTGAAAATAAACTTGGAAATTCGAAATTGAGGTCAAAATGACCAAAATGCCCCTGATGACCTTGAAATCAGGGTTTTTTGAAAGAAAATTTGTAAATTGGAAAATCAAATGAAATAAATCAAATACAATATGATGATATGCATGAAAATTTATGAAATTAAAGATTGAAATTTCGAAATTTAGGTCAAAATGACCAAAATACTCCTGATAACAAGACTATGGCCTTAAAACCAGGGTTTTCAGAAATAAATTTTGCAAAAATGGAAAATTGAAATGCAAATGAGATTAAAATTAATCCTAATATGATATAACATGCTTATTTACATGAATAAAACCCTAAAATGGTGAAAATATCATAAAATATCAAATTTAACTTGATTTTCGCCTGATTTTCGCTTTTAAATTTAAAAATAAACTAACATATAAAGCAAATGAACTTGGAATTAAGCCAAATTTGGAATGAACATCTAGACTAACCCTAAAAACATAATGGAACTCCAAAATCTATTTTTTTTGTATTTTGTTAATATGGAAAATAACTAAAATCCTAAGAACATCAAAATTTTGCCTAAAATGCTGATTCTAAAGGGGATTTTAGATATCAAACTTCCATAAAAATTTCCCAAATTTTATGGAGTGACAGAAGATAGTAAGGAAAGGATTTTTTCCTTTTACACGTTTTGGTTTTGACCTATGGTCGGAGCTGTACAGCTCCGGCAAGTCAGATCGAAATCCGGCGACTCTGGGATTTGGGGGAAACAGACAGGTTTTTGTAGAAAATGTAGGAAAACTACCAGACAGATGGAAAAAAAGGCTGAAATTATGGGAACATGTCCCTGACAAACATAGGAAAATTTGATCATTTTGCATTATTGGGATTCGGGTTATGGTTTGGAAAAGGGCACACAGAGACCCAAATCTATGAAATTTCTGGATATTGGAATCTGTCAGACAGAAAAGAAATATTTGGGAAAAATACTGAGACAATTCCAAAAATCCCCAAATTTTGGAAAATGACAGGAAAATAGGTTAGAAACAACCTTCGTGTTGAAAGTTTTTGCAGACGGGCTACGAGTTGAGCGGAGTCGGTGCATTAGAGTCTGTCTATACCCTGACAAAGGAAAATCGAGATTTTCCCAGGAGTCTGGGAAAATTGATTTTTGACAGAGAGTAAATCTGCTTGTACAGATCTCAAAATTTTCAGATCATTAGTATATTTCATTGTGAATCTACTGTGATTTTTGGAGGACGATTCAAATTCCCCACAAGGGTGAATTCGAAGGTTCTTGTCTGCTAAAGCAAAAACTAAAAGTTCAGAGAGACAAAAAACCCGATTTAGGGTTTGATTTTTAAAATAGAATTCCAAAACTCAAATCAATATGGATTTTCAGAAGGAGATCACGGACAAATACTCCCAGCTATCGTAAAATTTTTAGGATTTTCTAAAGAGAATTTCTACATGAAATAACGATTGGGCCGCACATGCATAATCTAAAACTTGTAAATCTTGATATAAACACCTATGAATCTAAATACTCCATAAAATTAATTAAACATCATATCTAAAACATGCTATTTATGTAAAAAAAAAAGTCAACACAGGGATGGTACGAATCACATTTATCATTTTTTTGGCTACGAGAAGAAAGGATCTGATCCAGACGGATCCTATTCTCTCATATAGCAAAAGCATGGAATAAAAAGAAAAGAAAGCAACTATTTAACACAAAAGGAAAATTTTTGATAAGATGAGGAGATCTTACCTTAAGGAAAGTGCTTGCACTTGATCCGGTTGCGAAGGGATTGCTTGGGGAACGACTGCTACCAAGGGATGAAGATGATGGTGGTTGGGATGGAAGGATCAACCGCAACAATGGAAGAGAGGCCTCCTTTGAAACGGCTGGAGTTTGAACCGGCTGCAGCTGGGCGTCCAAGGAGGTGCTGTGATGATTGAGGATGCTGATGTCAAAGTGGTGGATGCTGCTATGCTGCCAGGAGGTGTGGCTGGGCTGCTTGAAGGTGTGGAAGGTGAAGGGGAGGTTGAACTGCTGGGCGTAGAAGGAATGGCAACTGCTGCAACTATTGAAGGTTGGCTGCTGCGAAGTAAGAGGTGGTGTCGGCTGGTGGCTGTTGGCTGGAGCAGGAAGCTTGGAGGTGGGCTGCAACAAGGATGGTGGCTGCAGCAGCCAAGGGAAGGGAAGGAGAGTGCTAAAGGGAGAGAGAGAGAGAGAGAGACGTGATATGAGAGATGCGTGAGATGAGCCCTTAAATAGCCAGCCGTAAGTTGTTTTTTTTTTTGTTTTCTTAACTTAGGCAAGATCATATCTTTCCCTAAGTTTTTAGTTTTTAATTAGGGAAGGAAAGGGAGAAACTCTTTACGTCAATGGCTGGGCAAGAGGGAAAGGAAGGGAGGAAGGAAGGGAAGAAGGAAGAGAAGAAAAAGGAAAGAAGAGGGGAAGAAGGAAAAGGAAAGGAAAGAGAAGAAAGGAGAGGGAAAGAAGAAGAAGAAGGAAGGCTCTACGTGAGGGCTGGAGAAGAAATAAAGGAGGAAGAAAAAAAAAAGAAAAAGAAAGAAAGAAGGAAAAGAAAAAGGAAGAAGAAAGGAAGAAAAGAAAGAAAGAAGGAAAAGAAGAAAGAAAGAGGGAAAGAAAGGAAGGAGGAAAAAGAAAGGAGAGGAGGAGAGAAAGGAAATGGAGAGGAAGGAGGGCTAGGGTGGTCGACCCCTCCCTTGTGGGTCCCACCTTAGGAAAAACCAAAAATAAAATAAAATAAAAATAAAAAAATAATGAAGAAAATGAGGAAAAAGGTAAAAAAAATTCTTTTCTTTTTTTATAAATTAAAACAGAAAATAGAAATGGATGGACCATCTCAGAGCGGGTCCAAATTCCACTTTTGAAATTTATTTTGACGATTAGAGGGATAAAATAGTCTTTTCAGAAAATTTTCAAACGAAACGAGCTATTTTTGGCAGTTTTTGAAACGAGCTCGGATTTTGAAGTTCAATACCCCATTGTGAAGCAAATCCAATGTAGAATTTGAAAATTTGAGTTTGAAAGAAATCCAAATTGTTTTTCTCGAGAAAATATTTCCAAATTTAGACTTCCAGGGGTAAATATGTCAATTTTGGAAACCCAGGGTTTGAAATTGATTTCTGAAAACTTTTAAAACTCAATCTGGATTGAAATTTATAAAACTGGAGTTCTGGACTTCGAAAATGGAATGAAATGTTATGAAATGATGAGAAATGATATGAAATGATGAGAAATGACAGGCGAAATGCAGACCCTGAATGAAGAATTTTAGATTTTAAACCTCGATTGGCAGTTGTACCTGTTTAAAAAGCATAAAAACTGATAAAATTTGCAAAATGGTTGAAGAAATGGTTTTTGAACTCTACTGGGTTAGAGTGACACTGAAAATCAGGTTTTTAGCTGAATCAAACTAAAATGAGCTGGATTGAGCTGGGTTTTAGAGTTTCAGAACTCAAGTGAACTGACCAGACACTGACTCAACTGACCTTTCCGGCTAAATTTTCAAGAAAAGCTGCTATTTGTAGAGAAATGGTACAGAATGGTCACTGAAGCGAAGTGAATTACGAACCTGAGCTGGGTTTGAGCTAGAACAAAGGTCAGTAATACTGACATGAACTAAAATCGAAGCTCGAACACTAGCTCAATTGGCTGAACTCAGCTCAATTTCAGCTGAAAGAGCTGAAATGGACTAAAATGGGCTTCGGGACACTTAGAAATGATTTTGAACTAAAACTGGAGCGCTTGAACTCCTAGTGAGCTCAAGTTAGACTCTAGGGAATATGAATGACTATAAATGACTGAGTTGGAGATAATTGGCTTGGATTTGAGTGAGAAATGAGCTCATTTATGAAGAAATGATCCCATTTTGGTAGGAATAGTCAGAAATGAAAATGGTCTCTTCATTGTGAGCCCAGATGAGCTTGAAATGACTGATATTCTAAATGTTCTGAACTGACCAGTGAGCTTTGTTAACTCCGACTGACTGGGGTCCGGGATGACCTAGGGGTAAAATGGTAATTTTCCTAGTGAAAATGGGTAAGGTGGTGATTTTTTGAAACTGACTCGGGGTTTGACTCCTACAGTGACCTAACAGGGTTGACACTGCCCGAGGAGGGTTATTTGAGAATGGATGATAAAAATTTGGGGTGTTTACATATGCCCCTCGTTGCTACTAAGCCGACTTGAAAACGAGCTTAGTGGCAAAGAAACACACACCAAATTCGGGCTATAAAAATGCCCCAGTTGGAAGGATCTGACTGGATATGAAGAAATTAGCCCTGATGAAAATGACAGATATGAAATGGAGAATAAAAAAGAAAGAATTTACCTCAAAAGAAGTGAGATTCTGGTTTTGCCCTTAACCTGGATGGGACGAGAAATACCTCGTGTAGAAACGAAGCTCAGGTTTGACCCTTAACCTGACTGGGAATGAAATACCTCATCGAAATGAGGCTCAAGTTTAATCCTTAACCTGACCGAGAAATGAAATGATGGGATTCTCGAAAGAAAAATCCATGATGGAACCTTCAAACTTCCGCACAATGAATCCGATAGGGGTTTTGCAAAAGGATGAAATTGGGGTCCCTAAAGCTTGAAAAGGGATTTGATTTTGGGTGCCTTATTGCTGAGACTAAATAACTTTTGAAATTGATGACCTTTTGCGAGAAAATGATTGGTGGCTTAACCTCAAGCTGAAATTGGACTGTCTATGGTAGGACAGTGGGGACACAGGGAAGTGTGCAAATGTGAGAGCTCATGCGCTCAGATTATACCAAAGAAGGGAAGGAATCTTGAAAACTCCCGTTATCAAGTCCTGAAAAGGATAACAACTGATGTCAGGATGCGCCAAAGATGAACCTCAAGCTCTTGCTTCACGTCAGGATGACTAGAAAATATCATCAAAATGTTGAAAAATTGTTGTTGATTCAAAATAATTGAAAGTGATGCACACTGTTTTGAAAATATTCCCTCTTTTCTACCTGAAGTATTACCTCCGATTGGGCTTAACTCCGTAGAATCAAGATTCGAATTCAAATTACTTGCGATTGACTTTCTTTCAAGGAAGTTATCAATTTCCTTGATATGAACAGAAAAGAGAGTCTCCTTGATATTGTGAAAGCAATTGATGAAATAATATTGATAGTAGAATTTCACAAATTTTAAAGAGGATTCTTGGCAGATTCGGCAGTTTGATATCCTGGGATTCTTTTCTCATGATGATCTTTCTACACTCTCTCTCTTTTTTTACAGAATTAGAGCTCTCTTGGGTTTTTGGGAAATTTATTACATCATCCTTCATTTTGGAGATGTCCTGACTTTTTTCTCTCTCTTTTTTTTAGAAGAATACGTCACAAACTCCTTCATCTTAGAGTTGTTCCAATCCTTCTTTTCTCTCAGGGATTATATTGACGATTATTGGTTCTTTGGTTGAAAATCTCTTGATGATAGCAGAAATTAAATATCCTTTAAGGTTTGTCGGGAGGCTCATCACAGTTGCCTTCATCTTGACGGTGCTCTGAACTTTCCCTAGAAGGATCTGTCACAAACTCCTTCATCTTGGAGATGATCCAAATCTTCTTTGGCCCCGGGGGTCTAACTCGCATAATTCGTCTTCATCTTGATGAAAATTGAGAGATCCCTTTTACAGATATTTAATTGCAGCTTTAGATGATTAAGGAGATATGAAAGTTGAATGGATTTTTCTGTATCACCTAGAATATTTCGACTGCTTTATTTTCCAAGAATGATCTTTAAAAATTGTGCCATTGACTGCGATCAATACCGATCACTTATGGCTTTGCAACAACATTGAATTTCCTTTGCTGGCCATATCGAGGATTTATTCTTCATCCTTTTGGTTGGCCAATGAAAGATTTTGAATTTTGAATCATTTTTCGCAAAAGCTTTGTCCTTTCGAAAGTAATACTGAAGGTATTCTGAGGTAATGTTTTTGTACAATAAAGATTTTGAAATCAACAAATATTTAATGACAAATTGGCAAGATTTTGAAATCCTTTATGAAAGCGAGCATTTGAAGCACAACTCAACGCATCCATGACAAAAAAATTCTTCTCGTTTCCCCAAAGGAGAAGATTCAGAAATTGGAAATAGAAATTACTCCTCTCTTCCCTGAAGAGGAGGTGTTTGCAAAACGAATTTTTGAAGAGAAATTAAGCTTTCGTCAAAACTTCCTGACATTAGGCTTCTCTTATGGAAAGGGGACGGTAATGGTGAGGTTGGTGAATTGGTCACGAAGGAACGAGTCCATCACACTCTCCTCGAAAAGAGGGTCCTTTATGATGAAATGGTCTAGTATGAAATTATGGTCACAAGGAAAGCGAACTTCCGTCGAAGCTCTCGCTGAACTAAGGGTTCCTTGTATGAAATTGGAATTTTTTTTTGCAAACGGTTCACAAAGACACAAGTCCCTTCAAACTCTCCCTGAAAAGGGGCTAGGTGAACAAAGGATAGCATGTGAAAAGAACGAGCTCCCTTGAACTCTCCCTGTACAAAGGGTCTCTCGCAAGAGGAAATGATTGGAATTGGTATTGGGTGACCAAAAGGTCGAAATTGGAAATTGAAAATTTGGAATTTGAAAATTGATATTTGGAAATTGATTGACCCGAAGGTCAAAATAGGAAATTTGGAATTTAAAAATTGGAATTTGGAATTTAGAAATGGAAAATTGGAAATTGATTGACCCGAAGGTCGAAATTGAAAATTTAGAAATTGGTTGACCCGGAGGTCGAAATTAGAAATTTGGAAATTGATTGACCCAAAGGTCGAAATTAGAAATTTGGAAATTGGTTGACCCGGAGGTCTGAAATTGGTAATTGGGTGGCCCAAGAACCAAAATTGGAATTGGAAATTGGAATTTTGATGAATGATCAACACAAAGGCTGAACCCAAGAGGTCGACTGACACAACCAACCAGTGAGACACTAACACTAGTGCTCAATTTTGAAAGAATACCAGTATGAATACTGGGTTTTGAAAATATGCCAACATAGACATTGGATTTTGAAAATATATCAGTTCGAGCACTGGGTTTTGACAGTATACCAGTTCGAGCTTTAGATTTTGAAAATGTACTAGTTCGAGCACTGGATTTTAAAAATGTACCAGTTTGAGCACTGGATTTTGAAAGCATACCAGTTTGATCACTGAATTTTGAAAATGTACCAGTTCAAGCACTAGGTTTTGAAGATATACCAGCTCGAGCACTGGATTTTGAAAACATACCTTGTTTTTAAATTGAGACTTGAATTTTTGAAAGAGACCTATGCCCTTAAAGTATTTGGGAATTGTAATGGGAATGATTGTCGGGGTCTCAGGATTATCCCTTATCCTGAATGGGTAATTAATTTGATGCAGATACATGCCAATGAATACCGATACAAATGAATGCAGATGTATGCAAATATGAAATAGATATAAATGAATGCACATGCAAGCAAAATGAGAGATTTGTTTATCCTGCCTGCATATAGGATATTTGTAGATAAAAACAAAATTTTAAAATGCCCCAGTGTAACTGGGAAAAGTGAATTTGATCATTATTGATTTTTTTTTTTGAGGAATTACAAAGAATAAGACATGATTTAAGTATAGAATTTTTTCAAATGTCGAGCATTGATGGGATCTGGTAATTCCACTCCGTCGACATTGATGAGCCGATGTGAATTACTAGGTAATGCCTCTTTGACAACATAAGGACCTTCCCAATTTGGTGACCACTTGCCACCTGGGCGGTGCTTGAGATAAGTCATTTATTTGAGCACTAGATCATTGACTCCGAATTTCCTTTCAGTGACAGATTTTGCATATTGTCTGACTATCCTTTAATGATATGATTGAGCGTGCTCTGCTGCTTTGAGTCTTCTTTCATCTAGCAAATCAAGTTGTACTAGCTGTTGTTGCTGATACTGATCAAGAGGTAATTCTAGAAGTGATGCAAATTTTAGAGCAGGTTTCTGAACATGTAGAGGTAGTACTACTTGAGTTTCGTAGACAAGTTCTGACGGAGTAGCATTAGTTGGAGTTCGAATGGTGGTTCTATACGCCCACAATGCATCATGAATCTTCTCATGCCAGTCACGACCTGTTTCCAAAGTTCGCTCTAGGATTCAAATCAAAATCTTATTGGTGGCCTCTGCTTGACCATTCCCTTGAGGATAATAAGGAGCGGAGAAATGATGATGGATTCTAAACTTTGAACAGAAAGTCCTCATCCTCTCATTCTTGAAATGACTGCCATTATCTGACACATTATCATGCGGTATGCCAAAACGACATAGGATATTCTTGTGGATGAATGAAACCACATGTCGACCTTCTACCGTGCATAGAGTGACTGCTTCTACCCATTTAGTAAAATATTCTGTTGCGGCAAGAAAATATTGTTACGACAATGAAGTCATACATGATACTTCAAGTACAAGGTTTTGATGATGAGCAAGTGGAATCAACTGCATTTCAGCCAAGGCTATGAAGAAATTGAAGAATTCGATGAAGAATCTTTGAAGACTAGTGTGCAAATGTTTAATTCATTAAAAGTCTTAGATTCTTGTAAGAGCCTTACTTAGAGTGCATATTTAGGTTGCATTTCACCTTAAAAGTCTTTAGAAAAACTTTTCTAAAAAGAACCCTCATGAAAATCTTTTTAGAAAACTCTTTTCTTAAATTTTCATGTTTATTAGTCGACCAATAGTCTTACCAGTCGACTAATCCTTTCGCGCCATATTTTCTAAAAAGTCATTCTTGTCAAATTAGCCGACCGATGGTTTTATCAGTCGACTGAACAGAACATGTGTTTTCTGAAAAATTTAGCAGCAGTCGACTAATGCTTTTTATCAGTCGACCGAACAGAATGTTTGTTTTTCAGAAGATTTTAGCAGCAGTCGACTAAAAGGTTTTTCAGTCTACTGATGATATTATCAGTCGACTAACTTTTCTCAAGTCGACTAAGTTTCAAAAGTTCAGATTTTCAAACGGTTCGATTAACAGATCAGTCGACCGACGATAACTGTCAGTCTACTAATAACTAACTATTAGTCCACTAACTGATGTTTCAGTCGACTAATTTTGCCGTTTTCCTGAAACTTCACAAAGGCGTGTCTTTTCATTTTTCAAACGTTTTAATCGTTCGAAATGGACCATTTTGACACCCTTTCATACTCTCAACGTATGGAAAACTTTCAGCTATAAATATGAGTGCATTCTACACTCAAAAACAATAAAATTCAATAGAATTATATTGAATTACTTCTTGCTTTTCACTCCTATTCATTCAAGTATTTGTTTTCTCACTCACGTGATATTTTCACTTCAGTTTTTCACTCAAATCACTTTGAGAGATAGTGAATTCGTGAGTAGAGTGTTTCAACAACCTCAAAAGCCAATTGCATCTCATTTGCATTCAACAGGAAGGCTCATAGGTTGTATTGTAAGTTGTTATTTCTTTTCTGTAAAAAGAAGGACTCCTTGGTGTAAAGGAGTTGTTTGCTTTCAGTAGGATTGTTACTGAAAGTGGGACCGGTTATGGTCTGTGTGATCTTGTAGTTTACAAGGTTGATAGTGGAAAATCTCAAGCGGGTTTTGCTTGGGGCCTGGATGTAGGTCGGGTTAGACCGAACCAGAATAAAATCTTGTGTTCTTTGTGTGTTTGCTTTGAGATTTGCAAAATCATTCTATATTCCGCAGAATTTTTTTTAAAAGCACTATTCACCCCCCTCTAGTGCTCGTTGCCTCGATCCTAGTGCACTTTCATTTGGTATCAGAGCACAGGTTTGCTATTACTTTGATTTGACCATCAACTAGCATGGCAACTACAACATCTCAGCACAAAGAAGGAAGCTCCTCTGTTCGTCCTCCTCTCTTCGACGGAACAAACTATGGATACTGGAAAGTAAGAATGACAATATTCTTGCAATCCATGGATCTCGATATCTGGAGAGTTGTTTCAGAAAAGTACCAAACTCCATCAACTGATTTCAGCCGATGGACCGATGAAGAAAATAAGACTGCTTCACTTAATGCCAAGGCGATGAATGCATTATATTGTGGAGTTGACAAGGTAGAGTTTAATCGCATCTCTCAATGCTCTACAACAAATGAAATCTGACATACTCTTCTCATGACACACGAAGACAGACAAGAAGAAGAGCCCAAGGACCAATTCAAGAAGAAAAAGACATTTCAAGCATGTTGGGATGATAGTGACTCCTCTTCCGATGAAGAATCAAATGAAGAAGTCGCCAACATGTGTTTTGTATCACAAGAAGATTTAGTAAGTTAATTTGACTATGATGAGTTATTTGAAGCATTTAATGATTTATATGCTAAATTTAAGAGTCTTAGTTCTAAAAATAAAGAGTTAAAAACTGAAAATTTAACTCTTGACTCTCAAAATAAAGTGTTACTTCAAGAAATAGAAGATCTCAAGAAGGAAAATTCTTGCCAAGCACTTGAGATAAAAGAAATTGGAGTTAGAACCAATCTCTTACAAAATGAAATATTTAGTCTTAAAGAAAAGTCAAAAGATCTTCTTTCTATAGTGACCAAATTCACAAATGGTCAAGAGAATCTAGAAAAACTTCTTGGTTCTCAAAGATGCTCGGTTAATAAAACCGGATTGGGATATAGCTTCTTTGATAATCAAAATAGACCAAACTATGTGGTGAAAAATCAAAGACATTATTCTCAACCTTTTGTTCATAAAACTAAACTTTCTAGTTCTAATAGAAATGCATCTAGAAATGATTATTCTAGAAATGTTTATTCTAAATCTTTTTATAGAAAGAATATCTATTATCAAAGGAAACCAAAATCCAAATGGATATGGGTTTCTAAGACTAACTCTCATGGACCCGAAAATAGAAAGGGGTCAAATGCTCTGTTTTTTGATTTTGTTGTAGGTACACAACATAAGGAGCAAATGGATATTGGACAACGGTTGTTTCAAACATATGACTGGAAGGCCGGAGTTATTTTCCACCCTCCAAAATAAGGATGGAGGAACCGTCACCTTTGGTGACAATAACAAGGGAAAAGTGATAGGTATTGGTAATCCAAAATTTCCCTTGATAGAAAATGTTCTTTTAGTAGATGGTTTAATGCATAATTTAATATTTATCAGTCAATTATGTGATAAAGGTTTACATGTTTCTTTTGAAAATGATTTATGTTTAATTTCTTATTTTCAATCAAAAAAGATCATTTTTAAAGGTAAAAGAAGAAACAATGTGTATGAACTATATCTAGATGAATTACCCTCTTTTAATGAAAAATGTCTTATTGTTTCAAATGAAATTCAATGGTTATGGCACAAGAGACTTGGACATGTTAACTTTAAAATTATTTCAAAATTATCCAAGAATGATCTTGTAAGAGGCCTACCTAGAATACCATATGAAAAGGATCACTTATGTGATGCTTGTCAAAGGGGTAAACAAATCAAGAGTTCTTTTAAAGCAAAAGATATAGTTTCAACAAAACGTCCTCTTGAACTTTTACATTTAGATCTATTTGGACCATCTAGAATTCAAAGTTTGAATGGTAGCAAGTATGCTTTTGTTATAGTAGATGATTATTCTCGGTTTACATGGGTGATTTTTCTAAAAAGCAAAAATGATGCTTTTTCAGAATTTTCTAAACTTTGTAGAAGAATTACAAATGAAAAATCAACATCTATTATTAAAATTAGGTAGTGATCATGGTGGTGAATTTGAAAATGAATCTTTTCTAAAGTTTTGTGATTTATATGGTATATCTCACAACTTTGCTTTTCCTAGAGCGGCTCCACAAAATGGAGTTGTTGAAAGAAAGAATAGAACTTTGCAAGAATGTGCTAGAACCATGCTTCAAGATAAAAATTTACCAAAATACTTTTGGGCTGAAGCAATTAATACATCATGTTATGTCTTAAATCGTGTTCTTATTCGACCAATTTTACATAAAACATGTTTTGAATTGTATTATGATCGTATACCAAAGATCTCATATTTCAAAATTTTTGGTAGTAAATGTTTCTTGTTAAATACCAAAGATAATCTTGATAAGTTTGATTCAAAATCAGATGAATTAATATTTCTTGGATATTCTTCTAGAAGTAAAGCATATCGTATTTTCAATAAAAGAACATCTTGTTTTGAAGAATCTTTACATGTTGCATTTGATGAGAATTGTGAGCAGGTTATACCTCTAAGCGAAGGAGAAGAAGTAATACTTCAAGAAGAACCCTTGATAGAGAGTACTTCTCAAGAAAATATTCCTCTTCAACCGGTTTGGAAAGAAGTTCCTAATCATCCACATGAACAAGTTATTGATGAAATAAAGAGTGGTGTCCAAACTAGAAGGCAGTTGGAAAAATATATTGCAAATGTTGCTTTCATATCTAAATTAGAACCAAAGAATATCAATGAGGCTTGTGTTGATGAATTTTGGCTTTTGGCCATGTCTGAAGAACTTAACCAATTTACTAGGAATGATGTTTGGGATCTAGTTGATAGACCAAAGGATCATCCGGTAATTGGAACAAGATGGGTCTTCCGAAATAAGCTGGATGAAAATGGTGAAGTCATTCGTAACAAAGCAAGGCTAGTAGCACAAGGCTATAATCAAGAAGAAGGCATAGATTTTGATGAAACCTATGCACCAGTGGCTCGATTAGAGTCAATTCGAATGATGCTTGCTTTTGCTAGTTACATGAACTTCAAGTTATATCAAATTGATGTTAAGAGTGCATTCTTAAATGGATACATCAATAAAGAAGTTTATGTAGAGCAACCTCCAGGCTTTGAAAATGAGAAATATCCAGAAAAAGTCTACAAATTGAAAAGAGCTTTGTATGGACTCAAACAAGCACCAAGAGCATGGTATGAAAGACTACAAAATTTTCTAGAGCAATCTGGTTTTTCCATTGGTCGGGTAGACTCCACTTTATTTATTAAACATTTTAATTCAGATATTCTTATTGTGCAAATTTATGTTGATGACATAATATTTGGTTCTACTAATGATTCTCTTTGTAAAGAATTTGCTAAAGCTATGCAGGAAGAGTTTGAAATGAGCTTGATGGGCGAATTAAACTACTTCCTTGGACTACAAATAAAGCAAACTGAAGAAGGAATCTTCATCAATCAGGCTAAGTATACAAAAGAACTTCTCAAGAGATTTGGGATGGACTCATCGAAATCAAGAAGGAATCCTATGAGTACAACTACTTCTCTTGATAAAGATGAAAATGGTAAAAGTGTAGATACTAAGCTCTACAGAGGTATGATCGGATCTCTATTATACTTAACTGCTAGTCGACCTGATATTATGTTTAGTGTTTGTATGTGTGCAAGATTTCAAGCTAATCCAAAGGAATCTCATTTAACTGCAGTAAAACAAATTCTTCGTTATTTGAAAGATACTTCAGATTTTGGTTTGTTTTACCCAAAATCATCTTCCTTTGATTTAGTTTCATATAGTGATGCAGATTTTGCAGGAAGTAAATCTGATCGCAAGAGTACTAGTGGAACTTGTCATTTCTTAGGAAATTCCTTAGTCTCTTGGTTTAGTAAAAAGCAAAATTCAGTATCACTCTCAACAACTGAAGCAGAATATATAGCGGCTAGTTTAGCATGTTCACAAGTACTTTGGCTGAAACAGACCTTAAAAGATTTTGGTTTGAATTACTCCACAACAACTATTTATTGTGATAACACTAGTGCTATAAATCTTTCGAAAAATCCTATTCAGCACTCAAGAACTAAGCATATTGAAGTTAGACATCATTTTTTAAGAGATCATGTGTTAAAAGGAGATATTTCGTTAAATTTTATTTCCACTAAAGAACAACATGTCGATATCTTCACTAAACCTCTTAAAAATGAAGATTTTATGAGAATTAGGAGAGAACTAGGTATTTGCTCATTTTTGGACTTATAAAAATGCTGATTTTTGAACAAAATCTCAAAATCGCACTATATTAGTCGACCGATAAAATTTTAGTCGACTGGTGTTTATATTTTTTGGAATGTATTGCACCATGTTAGTCGACCGATATATTTCTAGTCGACTGATGATATTTTTAGAATAAGTCGCACTTTTTAAGTCGACTAAATTTTTTTTTTTTTTTAAAATTTAAATGAAGGGACCCGACACCCCTTGGATTTGTTTTAAAACCCATTTTTTTTTTAAAAAGAGGCATCGTTTCACTTCGTACCATTTCGTTTTTCTTAAAAACGAAACCCTTAAAAATGAAAACCCCTTTTTCTCTCTTGCCTCTCTCTCTTCCGAAAAAAAACCCTCGGAGTGCCATTCGACTCCATCTTCGCCGGGATTTTCTTACCGTAACAGGGAGACGCCGGAATCTTCTGGCCGTGATCTTGAAACGCCAGAATCCTCTTGCAGTGACTGACGCATCTTCAAAACACGCCAAAACTCTCTTGTCGTGACAGTGTATTGCCGGAATCCCCTTGTGGCGGACCTCTCCTTGCCGTCAGCCACCGCATCTACCTTCGTTTTTTATCGCCGAAAAGCTTTTTCCCTTTGTCGGACGTCATTTGGAAGCCGACATTTTTTTTGGTAACTTTTTTACCATGCCTCGTACGAAGTCTGCATCTGCAAAATGTTTAGGTTCTCCTCCTCCTACACCTACTTCAAAACATGGTTTTTCACTAAGATTACTTTGCAATCCTCTTCTCTATGATACTTTTGGATCAATTTCTGCACTACCTATTTTACCAGGCCGAAATGTTCTATTTCACTTGTTTTCTCGTTACAAAATAAGAGAATTATTTCCTGGTATTTCACATCTTTTTGATGCTTGTGCAGATACCCTTCACTATCCGTTTCTTATTCACTTGTTTTACACGAATTTACAAATGAATCATGAAACTGGAGTTTTGTCCTCTCTTGTTCGTGATGTTGAAATGGAGTTTGATTCGAAATTACTTGGAGAAATTCTTGAAATTCCACCTTCAGACACTCTTTTTAACACTATTGAATTGAATGATGAAAGAGTTTTTGAACAAATTCTTCTTCCAGAAGCACCTCACTGCCCTCCTTTCAAAAATACTAATCTTCAAACTCATGCACTCATTGCTGGACGAATCCTTGCCCACAATGTTCTACCCAAAACTGGTTCTTTTGATTATTATTCCACAGATCTATCTATGACTCTTTATGTTTTATTTGGAAATATTTCTGTCAACTGGGCCAATGTGTATTTTACAAACTTGTGGAAACAAAAACCATTTCTTCCTTATGGTTGTCTTTTAACCCGTATTTTTAGACATTTCAAAGTTCCTTTAACAAATGAAAAATACATTGAGCAAAAAGAGTTCTTTGATCAAACAATTTTTAAAAGAATGAAAATTAAATATCTGCCTCCTTTAAATGTTGATCAAACTGAACCATCTGATCCTAATGAACCATCTATTTCTGAACCTTCACCTTCTGCGACACCTTCATCTCATGCAAAAAGAAAGAAATTTTCGACAAATCAAGACCATAATGAAGTTATGCAGAGACTGAAAGCTTTGGAGCTGCATCAATACACTTTTCGTGAAGATGTGACTCAACAACTTGCTTCAATTCAGAAGGATGTAACTGCCATTAAGGATTTGCTAAACTCTCTTTTCTGATCTTTGATCTTTGAAATACATACTTTATGGGTTGTAATATTTTTAAACTTGTATCTCTATTTTGCTTATGCTATTTTTGCCCTTACTCTTTTTTATTCTGACAAAGGGGGAGAAAAAGATAAAGATAGCATTACATTGAAATTGCAGAAGATCTTGAGAAAAAGATGATATCAATTACATTGCAGGAGATCTTGCATAAAGATAGCATTACATTGAAATTGCAGGATATCTTGAGAAAAAGATGATATCAATTACATTGCAAGAGATCTTGCATGAGAAATGCAAAATTAAGAGAAAAAGAAAGCTTTGAATGAATGTATTTCTAAATGCATGAAGAAATCATGAATGGAAATGCAAACCAATCAATATGTGATATATGTGCTTTAAATGTGCTAACTTTTAATGTTTTGTAGCATATTGATAGGGGGAGTAAAATCTCCATCTATGCATCTAAATGCTTTATCTTTGATTAAGTTTGTCATCATCAAAAAGGGAGAGATTGTTACAACAATGAAGCCATACATGATACTTCAAGTACAAGGTTTTGATGATGAGCAAGTGGAATCAACTGCATTTCAGCCAAGGCTATGAAGAAATTGAAGAATTCGATGAAGAATCTTTGAAGACTAGTGTGCAAATGTTTAATTTATTAAAAGTCTTAGATTCGTGTAAGAGCCTTACTTAGAGTGCATATTTAGGTTGCATTTCACCTTAAAAGTCTTTAGAAAAACTTTTCTAAAAAGAACCCTCATGAAAATCTTTTTAGAAAACTCTTTTCTTAAATTTTCATGTTTATTAGTCGACCAATAGTCTTACCAGTCGACTAATCCTTTCACGCCATATTTTCTAAAAAGTCATTCTTGTCAAATTAGTCGACCGATGGTTTTATCAGTCGACTGAACAGAACATGTGTTTTCTGAAAAATTTAGCAGCAGTCGACTAATGCTTTTTATCAGTCGACCGAACAGAATGTTTGTTTTTCAGAAGATTTTAGCAGCAGTCGACTAAAAGGTTTTTCAGTCTACTGATGATATTATTAGTCGACTAACTTTTCTCAAGTCGACTAAGTTTCAAAAGTTCAAATTTTCAAACGGTTCGATTAACAGATCAGTCGACCGACGATAACTGTCAGTCTACTAATAACTAACTATTAGTCGATTAACTGATGTTTCAGTCGACTAATTTTGCCGTTTTCCTGAAACTTCACAAAGGCGTGTCTTTTCATTTTTCAAACGTTTTGATCGTTCGAAATGGACCATTTTGACACCCTTTCATACTCTCAACGTATGGAAAACTTTCAGCTATAAATATGAGTGCATTCTACACTCAAAAACAATAAAATTCAATAGAATTATATTGAATTACTTCTTGCTTTTCACTCCTATTCATTCAAGTATTTGTTTTCTCACTCACGTGATAATTTCACTTCAGTTTTTCACTCAAATCACTTTGAGAGATAGTGAATTCGTGAGTAGAGTGTTTCAACAACCTCAAAAGCCAATTGCATCTCATTTGCATTCAACAGGAAGGCTCATAGGTTGTATTGTAAGTTGTTATTTCTTTTCTGTAAAAAGGACTCCTTGGTGTAAAGGAGTTGTTTGCTTTCAGTAGGATTGTTACTGAAAGTGCGACCGGTTATGGTCTGTGTGATCTTGTAGTTTATAAGGTTGATAGTGAAAAATCTCAAGCGGGTTTTGCTTGGGGACTGGATGTAGGTCGGGTTAGACCGAACCAGGATAAAATCTTGTGGTCTTTGTGTGTTTGCTTTGAGATTTGCAAAATCATTCTATATTCCGCAGAAATTTTTTTAAAAGCACTATTCACCCCCTCTAGTGCTCGTTGCCTCGATCCTAGTGCACTTTCAAATATTTGTGGCCATTTGAAGTAGAAGGAGTAATGGGGCCTACAACATCAAAAGCCCACATATAGAATGGCCATGGCGAGAGGACAGATTGCAAATATGTCGCTGGCGCATGAATGAAAGGTGCATGCATCCGACATTGAACGCACTTCTTCACAAAACGACATCAATCTTGTTGCATAGTTTTTCAGTAATATCCTACTCGGATGATTTGTTTGACAAGAGTTTGGTAGCCGACATGACCGCCGCAAATGCCTTCATGTGCTTCTTGCACAACTTCTTTGGCCTCTTCTTTGCCCAAACATCCGAAATATTCAGAATTGAATCCACGATGATAGAGAACATCAGTGAGAATAAAATATCGGGCAGACATGCGCTGAATCGCTCGCTGCTCTTTCTTTGAGAGTTCTGGAGAAAATTCGCCAATCTTAATGAAATTTTTGATGTCATGATACCAGAGCTTTTTATTTTGTTCAGCCTGGTTTATCTGCTCTACTGGGACGAAAGCAGGTTGATCAAGCCTACCAATTTCAAAGGAGCGACAAGATTCTCCGCTCTTGAAAGACATGATGGATCCCAGATTAGCTAAATTGTCTGCAACTTGATTGAAGTCTCTCTTAATATGGAAAAGTTGGAATTCTTTGAAATTGCTGGCAAGAGCTGAGACAATCTTCTGATAAGGGAGTAATTTCTGATCCTTCACTTGCCATTCAGCTAAGACTTGGTTGACGACAAGCAAAGAGTCACCATAAGCATGCACTCTTTTGACATTGAAGTCTTGTAGAATTTTTAGACCTTGTATCAAAGCTTCATACTCGGCCATATTATGAGTGCACTGAAAATCTAATTTGAGGGAAAAGGGGATCATCTCCTTCTCTGATGTGATTAGCAGAATCCTGATTCCTATGCCTGCCATATTCTTGGAATCGTCAAAGAATAGATTCCAAATTGAAGATTGTTGAACATTGCAGATCCGCTCATCAAGGAAATCATCCTCGACTTTAACATCCTCTGCTAGAGGGAAATCTGCCAATTGATCTGCAATTGCTTGGCCTTTGATAAATTGTTGGGAGACATACTCCAGATCATATTGCATCAATAGGACTTGCCATTTGGCGATCCCTCCACTAAGAAAGGGTTGCTCTAAAATATACTTGAGAGGATTTAATTTGGATAGGATCTTGACTTCAGATACCAGCAGATAGTGTCTCAATTTCTGACACATCCAAACCATAGCTAGACATGTCTTCTCTATCTGAGAGTATTTCTTCTCATAATCAATGAAGGTTTTGCTCATATAGTAAATGGCATGTTCTATCAGACTGCCTTTTTCATATTGTGCCAAAAATCCGCCGCAAGCAACTTGATTAACTGAAATATATAGCAGTAGGGGTTTCCCTAATTCTGGCAGCTTTAAAACAGGAGGATTGAGAAGATATTTCTTGATGCGTTCGAACGATTGCTGACACTCTGGTCCCCATTCGAACTTCACTACTTTTCTGAGCAAATGATTAAAAGGCTCACATCTCATGGCCAAATTGGATATGAATCGCCGAATTGATTGCATGTGTCTCTGAAGGCTACGCAATTCTTTTAGATTAGTCAGAAGCAACATGTCAATGACGGCCTTGGCCTTAGCGGGATCCACTTCTATCCCCTTTTTGCTGACCAAAAAACCTAACAACTTGCTAGATTTGACTCCAAAAACACATTTTTGTGGATTGAGTCTTAGCTTGTAAAGAATGAGTTGCTTGAAAACTTGATTGAGAGCTTCAATATGATCTTCCTCTTCTTTGGACTTTACCAGAATATCATCGACATATGCATCCATGATTTTGTGCATCTGATCATGGAAAATGACAGCCATAGCACGCTGATAAGTGGCTCCAGCATTTTTAAGCCCAAATGGCATGACTGTATAACAAAAAGTGCCCTAAGGAGTAGTGAAAGATGTCTTGGACTGGTCACAAGCAGCCAACTTGATCTGATTGTATCCAGAATATCCATCCATAAAGAGAACATGTCGTGACCCACCATGCTATCAATCAAAAGATCAATATTAGGAAGCGGATAATTATCCTTAGGAGTTTCTTTATTGAGATCTCTGAAGTCGATACAAATTCAAACTTTGCCATTCTTCTTGGGAACAACAACAATATTTGCTAGCCAATCTGAATAGTCAATGGTTCGAATGAACCCTACTTTGAGTAGGTCTTTCAAACCTTCCTTAACTTGTTCCACTCGGGGATTCATTTTTGAAAGTGCACTAGGATCGAGGCAACGAGCACTAGAGGGGGGTGAATAGTGCTTTTAAAAATTTCTGCGGAATATTGAATGATTTTGCAAATCTCAAAGCAAGCACACAAAGAACACAAGATTTTATCCTGGTTCGGTCAAACCCGACCTACATCCAGTCCCCAAGCAAAACCCGCTTGAGATTTTTCACTATCAACCTTGTAAACTACAAGATCACACATACCATAACCGGTCCCACTTTCAGTAACAATCCTACTTAAAGCAAACAACTCCTTTAAACCAAGGAGTCCTTTTTACACAAAAGAAATAACAACTTACAATAAAACCTATGAGTCTTCCTTTTGAATGCAAATGAGATGCAATTGGCTTTTGAGGTTGTTGAAACACTCTACTCACGAATTCACTATCTCTCAAAGTGATTTGAGTGAAAAACTGAAGTGAAAATATCACGTGAGTGAGAAAACAAATACTTGAATGAATAGGAGTGAAAAGCAAGAAGTAATTCAATATAATTCTATTGAATTTTATGTTTTTGAGTGTAGAATGCACTCATATTTATAGTTAAAAGATTCCATACGTTGAGAGTATGAAAGGGTGTCAAAACTGTCCATTTTGAACGATCAAAACGTTTGAAAAATGAAAAGACACGCCTTTTTGAAGTTTCAGGAAAACGACAAAATTAGTCGACTGAAACATCAGTTAGTCGACTAATAGTTAGTTATTAGTAGACTGACAGTTATCGTCGGTCGTCTGATCTGTTAATCGAGCAGTTTGAAAATCTGAACTTTTGAAACTTAGTCGACTTAAGAAAAGTTAGTCGACTGATAATATCATCAGTAGACTGAAAAACCTTTTAGTCGACTGCTGCTAAAAACTTCTGAAAAACAAACATTCTGTTCGGTCGATTGATAAAAAGCATTTGTCGACTGCTGCTAAATTTTCAGAAAACACATGTTCTGTTCAGTCGACTGATAAAACCATTAGTCGACTGCTGCTAATTTTCCAGAAAACAGACATTCTGTCCAGTCGACTGATAAAACCTTCGGTCGACTAATTTGACAAAAATGATTTTTTAAAAAATATGGCGCGAAAGGATTAGTCGACTGATAAGTCTATTGGTCGACTAATAAATATAAAAATTTAAGAAAAGAGTTTTCTAAAAAGATTTTCAAAAGAGTTTCTTTTAAAAAAGTTTTTCTAAAGACTTTTAAGGTGAAATGCAACCTAAATATGCACTCTAAGTAAGGCTCTTACAAGAATCTAAGACTTTTAATGAATTAAACATTTGCACACTAGTCTTCAAGGATTCTTCACTGAATTCTTCAATTTCTTCATAGCCTTAGCTGAAATGCAGTTGATTCCACTTGCTCATCATCAAAACCTTGTACTTGAAGTATCATGTATGGCTTCATTGTCGTAACAATCTCCCCCTTTTTGATGATGACAAACTTAATCAAAGATGAAGCATTTAGATGCATAGATGGAGATTTTACTCCCCCTATTAATATGCTGCAAAACATTAAAAGTTAGCACATATATCACATATTGATTGGTTTGCATTTCCATTCATCATGTATTCATGTATTTAGAAATACATTCATTCAAAGCTTTCTTTTTCTCTTAATTTTGCATTTCTCATGCAAGATCTCCTGTAATGTAATTGCTATCATTTTTTTCTCAAGATCTCCCTGCAATTTCAAAGTAATGCTATCTTTATCTTTTTCTCCCCCTTTGTCAGAATCAAAAAGAGTAAGGGCAAAAATAGCATAAGCAAAATAGACTTTTAACTCGTATCTCTATTTTAAAACACGGCAAGAGAGTTCCGGCGTGTTTTGAAGATGCGCCAGTCACTGCAAGAGGATTCCGGCGTTTCAAGATCACGGCCAGAAGATTCCGGCGTCTCCTTGTTACGGTAAGAAAATCCCGGCGATGATGGAGTCGAACGGCACTCCGAGGGTTTTTCGGAAGAGAGAGAGGCAAGAGAGAAAGAGGGGTTTAAGGGTTTCGTTTTTAAGAAAAAACGAAAAGGTACGAAGTGAAACGATGCCTCTTTTTTAAAAAAAAAAAAATGGGTTTTAAAACAAATCCAAGTGGTGTCGGGTCCCTTCACTTAAATTTTTTTAAAAAAATTTAGTCGACTAAAACTTTATTGGTCGACTAAAAAGTGCGACTTATTCTAAAAATATCATCAGTCGACTAGAAATATATCGGTCGACTAATATGGTGCGATACATTCCAAAATATAAAACACCAGTCGACTAAAATTTTATCGGTCGACTAATATAGTGCGATTTTGTTCAAAAATCAGCATTTTTATAAATCCAAAAACGAGCAAATACCTAGTTCTCCCCTAATTCTTATAAAATCTTCATTTTTAAGAGCTTTAGTGAAGATATCGGCATGTTGTTCTTTAGTGGAAATAAAATTTAACGAAATATCTCCTTTTAACACATGATCTCTTAAAAAATGATGTCTAACTTCAATATGCTTAGTTCTTGAGTGCTGAATAGGATTTTTCGAAAGATTTATAGCACTAGTGTTATCACACTAAATAGTTGTTGTGGAGTAATTCAAACCAAAATCTTTTAAGGTCTGTTTCATCCAAAGTACTTGTGAACATGCTAAACTAGCCGCTATATATTCAACTTTAGTTGTTGAGAGTGATACTGAATTTTGCTTTTTACTAAACCAAGAGACTAAGGAATTTCCCAAGAAATGACAAGTTCCACTAGTACTCTTGCGATTAGATTTACTTCCTGCAAAATCTGCATCACTATATGAAACTAAATCAAAGGAAGATGATTTTGGGTAAAACAAACTGAAATCTGAAGTATCTTTCAAATAACGAAGAATTTGTTTTACTGCAGTTAAATGAGATTCCTTTGGATTAGCTTGAAATCTTGCACACATACAAACACTAAACATAATATCAGGTCGACTAGCAGTTAAGTATAATAGAGATCCGATCATACCTCTGTAGAGCTTAGTATCTACACTTTTACCATTTTCATCTTTATCAAGAGAAGTAGTTGTACTCATAGGATTCCTTCTTGATTTCGATGAGTCCATCCCAAATCTCTTGAGAAGTTCTTTTGTATACTTAGCCTGATTGATGAAGATTCCTTCTTCAGTTTGCTTTATTTGAAGTCCAAGGAAGTAGTTTAATTCGCCCATCAAGCTCATTTCAAACTCTTCCTGCATAGCCTTAGCAAATTCTTTACAAAGAGAATCATTAGTAGAACCAAATATTATGTCATCAACATAAATTTGCACAATAAGAATATCTGAATTAAAATGTTTAATAAATAAAGTGGAGTCTACCCGACCAATGGAAAAACCAGATTGTTCTAGAAAATTTCGTAGTCTTTCATACCACGCTCTTGGTGCTTGTTTGAGTCCATACAAAGCTCTTTTCAATTTGTAGACCTTTTCTGGATATTTCTCATTTTCAAAGCCTGGAGGTTGCTCTACATAAACTTCTTCATTGATGTGTTCATTTAAGAATGCACTCTTAACATCAATTTGATATAACTTGAAGTTCATGTAACTAGCAAAAGCAAGCATCATACGAATTGACTCTAATCGAGCCACTGGTGCATAGGTTTCATTAAAATCTATGCCTTTTTCTTGATTATAGCCTTGTGCCACTAGCCTTGCTTTGTTACGAATGACTTCACCATTTTCATCCAGCTTATTTCGGAAGACCCATCTTGTTCCAATTACTGGATGCTCCTTTGGTCTATCAACTAGATCCCAAACATCATTCCTAGTAAATTGGTTAAGTTCTTCAGACATGGCTAAAAGCCAAAATTCATCATCACATGCCTCATTGATATTCTTTGGTTCTAATTTAGATATGAAAGCAACATTTGCAATATATTTTTCTAACTGCCTTCTAGTTTGGACACCACTCTTTATTTCACCAATAACTTGTTCATGTGGATGATTAGGAACTTCTTTCCAAACCGGTTGAAGAGGAATATTTTCTTGAGAAATACTCTCTATCAAGGGTTCTTCTTAAAGTATTGCTTCTTCTTCTTCGCTTAGAGGAATAACCTGCTCACAATTCTCATCAAATGCAACATGTAAAGATTCTTCAATACAAGATGTTCTTTTATTGAAAATACGATATGCTTTACTTCTAGAAGAATATCCAAGAAATATTGATTCATCTTATTTTGAATCAAACTTATCAAGATTATCTTTGGTATTTAACAAGAAACATTTACTACCAAAAATTTTGAAATATGAGATCTTTGGTATACGATCATAATACAATTCAAAACATGTTTTATGTAAAATTGGTCGAATAAGAACACTGTTCAAAACATAACATGTTGTATTTATTGCTTCAATCCAAAAGTATTTTGGTAAATTTTTATCTTGAAGCATGGTTCTAGCACATTCTTGCAAAGTTTTATTCTTTCTTTCAACAACTCCATTTTGTAGAGCTGCTCTAGGAAAAGCAAAGTTGTGAGATATGTCATGTAAATCACAAAACTTTAGAAAAGATTCATTTTCAAATTCACCACCATGATCACTATGAATTTTAATTATAGATGTAGATTTTTCATTTGTAATTCTTTTACAAAGTTTAGAAAATTCCGAAAAAGCATCATTTTTGCTTTTTAAAAAAATCACCCATGTAAACTGGGAATAATCATCTACTATAACAAAAGCATACTTGCTACCATTCAAACATTGAATTCTAGATGGTCCAAATAGATCTAAATGTAAAAGTTCAAGAGGACGTTTTGTTGAAACTATATCTTTAGCTTTAAAAGAACTCTTGATTTGTTTACCCCTTTGACAAGCATCACATAAGTGATCCTTTTTATATAGTATTCTAGGTAGGCCTCTTACAAGATCATTCTTGGATAATTTTGAAATAATTTTAAAGTTAACATGTCCAAGTCTCTTGTGCCATAACCATTGAATTTCATTTGAAACAATAAGACATTTTTCATTAAAAGAGGGTAATTCATCTAGATATAGTTCATACACATTGTTTCTTCTTTTACCTTTAAAAATAATCTTTTTAGATTGAAAATCAGAAATTAAGCATAAATCATTTTCAAAAGAAACATGAAAACCTTTATCACATAATTGACTAATAGATATTAAATTATGCATTAAACCATCTACTAAAAGAACATTTTCTATCAAGGGAAATTTTGGATTACCAATATTACCAATACCTATAACTTTTCCCTTGTTATTGTCACCAAAGGTGACGGTTCCTCCATCCTTATTTTGGAGGGTGGAAAATAACTTCGGCCTTCTAGTCATATGTTTGGAACAGCCGCTGTCCAATATCCATTTGCTCCTTATGTTGTGTACCTATAACAAAATCAGAAAACAGAGCATTTGACCCCTTTCTATTTTCGGGTCCATGAGAGTTAGTCTTAGGAACCCATATCCATTTGGATTTTGGTTTCCTTTGATAATAAATATTCTTTCTATAAAAGGATTTAGAATAAACATGTCTAGAATAATCATTTCTAGATGCATTTCTATTAGACCTAGAAAGTTTAGTTTTATGAACAAAAGGTTTAGAATAATGTCTTTGATTTTTCACCACATAGTTTGGTCTATTTTGAGTATCAAAGAAGCTATATCCCAATCCGGTTTTATTAACCGAGCATCTTTGAGAACCAAGAAGTTTTCTAGATTCTCTTCACCATTCGTGAATTTGGTCACTATTGAAAGAAGATCATTTGACTTTTCTTTAAGACTAAATATTTCATTTTGTAAAAGATTGGTTCTAACTCCAATTTCTTTTATCTCAAGTGCTTGGCAAGAATTTTCCTTCTTGAGATCTTCTATTTCTTGAAGTAACACTTTATTTTGAGAGTCAAGAGTTAAATTTTCAGTTTTTAACTCTTTATTTTTAGAACTAAGACTCTTAAATTTAGCATATAAATCATTAAATGCTTCAAATAACTCATCATAGTCAAATTGACTTACCGAATCTTCTTGTGCTACAAAACACATGTTGGCGACTTCTTCATTTGATTCTTCATCGGAAGAGGAGTCACTATCATCCCAACATGCTTGAAATGCCTTTTTCTTCTTGAATTGGTCCTTGGGCTTGAATTTGAAAAGAGGACAATCTTTCTTGATATGTCCTGCCTTTTTGCAGTTAAAGCACTTTACTTCATTGGGAATGGAAGAATCTGCTTTCTTTGCCTTTCTTTGAAATCTTCCTTTTTTGATGAATCTTCTGAATTGCCTTGTGATGAGGGCAATATCTTCATCTTCATCTTCTTCAGAATTTTCTGAGTCAGAAGTAGCCTTAAAAGCAAGAGATTTCTTTTTAGGCTCTTCTTCTTGTCTGTCTTGAAGTTGGACCTCTTATGCCATTAGGTTACCAACTAAGTCTTCAAGAATGAGAGTATTGAGATCATTTGCTTCTTCAATAATAGTGGTTTTTCTCTCCCATTCAGAAGTTAAACACCTTAGAATCTTTCTGACTAAATCCACTTGTGAATATTCTTTTCCAAGGGATTTCAAAGTGTTAGTTATATCGGTCATTCTAGTTACCATGTCCGATATAGATTCATTTTGCTTCATTTTGAACAATTCAAATTTATGAACTAAAGAAGCAATTTTAGATTCTTTTACCTTTGACGTACCTTCGTGTGTTACGAGAAGAGTATGCCAGATTTCATTAGCTGTAGAGCATTGAGAGATGTGATTGAACTCTACCTTGTCAACGCCACAATATAAGGCATTCATTGCCTTGGCATTAAGTGAAGCAGTATTCTTTTCATCATCGGTCCATCGGCTGAAATCAGTTGATGGAGTTTGGTACTTTTCTGAAACAACTCTTCAGATATCGAGATCCATGGATTGCAGGAATATTGTCGTTCTTACTTTCCAGTATCCATAGTTTGTTCCGTCGAAGAGAGGAGGACGAACAGAGGAGCTTCCTTCTTTGTGCTGAGATGTTGTAGTTGCCATGCTAGATGATGGTCAAATCAAAGTAATAGCAAATCTGTGCTCTGATACCAAATGAAAGTGCACTAGGATTGAGGCAACGAGCACTAGAGGGAGGGTGAATAGTGCTTTTAAAAATTTCTGCGGAATATTGAATGATTTTGCAAATCTCAAAGCAAACACACAAAGAACACAAGATTTTATCCTGGTTCGGTCAAACCCGACCTACATCCAGTCTCCAAGCAAAACCCGCTTGAGATTTTCCACTATCAACCTTGTAAACTACAAGATCACACAGACCATAACCGGTCCCACTTTCAGTAACAATCCTACTGAAAGCAAACAACTCCTTTAAACCAAGGAGTCCTTCTTTTTACACAAAAGAAATAACAACTTACAATACAACCTATGAGCCTTCCTTTTGAATGCAAATGAGATGCAATTGGCTTTTGAGGTTGTTGAAACACTCTACTCACGAATTCACTATCTCTCAAAGTGATTTGAGTGAAAAACTGAAGTGAAAATATCACGTGAGTGAGAAAACAAATACTTGAATGAATAGGAATGAAAAGAAAGAAGTAATTCAATATAATTCTATTGAATTTTATGTTTTTGAGTGTAGAATGCACTCATATTTATAGTTAAAAGATTCCATACGTTGAGAGTATGAAAGGGTGTCAAAACTGTCCATTTTGAACGATCAAAACGTTTGAAAAATGAAAAGACACGCCTTTTTGAAGTTTCAGGAAAACGGCAAAATTAGTCGACTGAAACATCAGTTAGTCGACTAATAGTTAGTTATTAGTAGACTGACAGTTATCGTCGGTCGACTGATCTGTTAATCGAGCCGTTTGAAAATCTGAACTTTTGAAACTTAGTCGACTTAAGAAAAGTTAGTTGACTGATAATATCATCAGTAGACTGAAAAACCTTTTAGTCGACTGCTGCTAAAAACTTCTGAAAAACAAACATTCTGTTCGGTCGACTGATAAAAAGCATTAGTCGACTGCTGCTAAATTTTCAGAAAACACATGTTCTGTTCAGTCGACTGATAAAACCATTAGTCGACTGCTGCTAATTTTCCAGAAAACAGACATTCTGTCCAGTCGATTGATAAAACCTTCGGTCGACTAATTTGACAAAAATGATTTTTTAGAAAATATGGCGCGAAAGGATTAGTCGACTGATAAGTCTATTGGTCGACTAATAAACATGAAAATTTAAGAAAAGAGTTTTCTAAAAAGATTTTCAAAAGGGTTTCTTTTAGAAAAGTTTTTCTAAAGACTTTTAAGTTGAAATGCAACCTAAATATGCACTCTAAGTAAGGCTCTTATAAGAATCTAAGACTTTTAATGAATTAAACATTTGCACACTAGTCTTCAAGGATTCTTCACTGAATTCTTCAATTTCTTCATAGCCTTAGCTGAAATGCAGTTGATTCCACTTGCTCATCATCAAAACCTTGTACTTGAAGTATCATGTATGGCTTCATTGTCGTAACAATTTTTCTTAGCTTCTGCTTAACTGGCTTGACATCAGGTTTCAGAACGAGGCGATGCTCAACCAATTTGGTATCCAGACCTGACATGTCCTCGTAAGTCCATGCAAACACTTCTTCATGCTGCTTGAGAAAATTAGTGAGCCTTTCTTTCTCTTTCGGGCTCAAACTGCTGCCAATCTTGAGAATTTTAGGATCATCTTCTGACCCAATATTAATATCCTCAGTCGGATCTTGAACTAAGGATGATGACTCATCTTGTTTCTGAATTGATGCAAATTCTGGTAATTCTTGAAGAGCTGAATCAAACTCTGCAGGTTCTTCTGACTACTTTGTAGTTTGACTGCATTCTGCTCTTATTTTGACCTGACGAATCACTGTTGGCTTCGAAAAGGCATTTGAATTAAGAACAAGCTTCTTGATAGATCGAGAAGACATTCTAAAAATTGGAGAATAAATTGATTTAGGGAAATCGCCCATCATAAAACAAATTGCTTTTATTGAGAAAATAATTGGAAAAATAAAAGAGCAAAATAATGGCAATTTTGCAAAGATTTGATAATGAGAAGTAAAGAAACAAATGGCATCCAGATAGACAAAGGAAACTTGCAACTTTATTGAAAGATTGAATTGATGACAATGATTGAAATGAAACAGGATATCATCCCAAATGTGGAAACAAAAGAATGGAAATGAAAAGACAAGCAAACGCCCTTAGTGCATTCCTTTGATGAAGATAGTGCCCTTCTGAGATCTTCTGTCATTGAAGCCCAATCCGACTCTTTTAGGATAGTGCTGAAAAATTACTGGCTCGAGACGACTGTCTCCATTTTTGCCCAGGCCTTGAAAAGGCTGATAGCCGTGCTTCACCAATAGATCGAATCCCCTTTTAGCCTTCATAAATTGAGAGAACAGAGGATGATTTTTGAATGTGCTATAGTCAATTCGTCCTCCAATCTTGAAAAACTGTGGGCCTCTCCATCGAGTCATGACCACTGTATGCTCTGGTTGTTCTGCCATCTGCAGTATTCCCGAATTTTCTTCAAAGTTGACCTCATCAATGCCCCTAATGCTAGGGATATCAGTAGTAAAAGTGGGTCTAGAAACCATAGGTTGTGCAAGCCTCTGTTCCGGATCCTCGCCCAAGACTGTTGTGATCATTCCACCTTTTGACCACTTGACACACTGATGCAGAGTAGATGGCACAACGTTCGTATTGTGAATCCACGGTCTCCCGAGAAGCAGATTATAGGTAGGCGGCACATTGACCACATGAAAAAGGATAGAGTGGACTGAGTAGTCAATGAAAATCTCTAGAAAGATTTTTCCTTTCGCTGTCTGGACATGATTATCGAACCCGTAGATGGTGATTGGGTCCGGGTTGTATTCTTCTTCTTTAATGCCCAAAGCTTTCGCTGTCATTTTCGGGCATATGTTGAGGTTGCTGCCTCCATCTATCAACACGTGAGGGACCGTCATTCCTCTGGCTCAAATCACAACATACAAAAAGATTGAGGAGATATTTTCATGTACACATAGACTTAGGTCTAAACACAACTCTCCTCAATTTAGGATCTGAATGCAAACAATGTATACTTCTTCAAAGTTTTCAAAATCTATCTCTCTAGGATTTAGAGCCCTCTATTTCTTGCATGTGATCATTTTTCAAAATCTCCCTTACCTACTATTACCCGGTCTTCACGTTGCTGGGCTCTCTTCCAGAACCCTAGTTCGGGACAGAGCCTCACAACTGGGCCAATTATTTGGGTTAACACCCCCCTACCACGTACCGCGGGCCACAGTCCGAAGTATATCGGTAGGCGCTCAAGGATGTTGGAAAACCTTACCTTAGAACCAGAGTTGAAATTCTATGCCACGTACCTCGGATTTCGGTTCGGGTATATCGGCATAACTGGATTGGACAAACATGATCTGAGCCTAGAGTTAGGATTAAGGTCCTACAACTGTTTTTCAAAATGATGCATCTAGAGTCAGCCTTTTAGGGAGTGTTGTATGTGCATAAATGTTTGTGCAGGATGTGATTGTATGTTACTTTTATTTCCCTCATATTTTTCCAAAAATATTTTTCCAAATATCCATATTCTCATCTTTTCCTTTTATTTTCTCAAACCCTGGATGACTTTTTAAAATATCCTATTTCTTTCAAAACTCCAGGTGATTTTCCATTCTCCCTTTTTACTGGATCTCGAATTTCTAGCTGCATTTTTATCCTGCCTGCAATTTTTAAAAAGCATATGTTTTCTCTCATTGGATTTTCAATCCTTTTATCTATTTGCAAAATTCTTCATCTTACTTTCCTCAGGCATACCTTGATTATTGTGGTGGAAATTGTTTACCCACTTGCCTTCTCCTTATTTTAAATCCGTTTGCAGATTGTTTTTCCCAAGAGTTATCTCTTTCCTTCAAAAATGGTGTTTTCCTCATGTTTGACGACCTCGCCTAGGTAACAAGGCACATTTTCCGTTGTTATTTCTCTTACAAAGAATGACAACACAATTGTCGTGATTTCAGCGGCGACTCCATCCCTAGTAATGGGATATTCTTCCAATTGTCAACCATATAATTTTCTTTCCAATCCAAAAAATTCCTCAGAGTCTAATCAACACTTTATCCTGCAGAGAGCCTTCGCAGTATTTGATGGTTCAGACAAGGTCAGGGAAGAAGACCGCACTAATTCAGCGTATCAACTACTCATCAACATCAGAAGGAGAGATGAATTCGCCAGGGTCAGACAAAGACCAAGAGCAGCGAGAAGATGACGGTATCGACCCTCAGATGTACGCTATGTTTCAGAAAATGATGAAGAGGATGATGAGTGAGCAGGCTGGCACCAGCTCAGACAAAAATCCATTCAGTCAGAGAATTAGAGATCGTGTGGCCAAGAGGTCAACCAAGTCCTCTGAGGAGAATGTTCAAGATACTTCAGACGAAGATGATACCGATGAAGAATATGAGGTGCCTCTGGCATTTCAGAAATGTGGCCAAAGGAGGAGTCACAAATCAAAAAGTCCGGTCGCAGAAGAGCCCCTGCAGACACAATTCAGGGAAATGGCCAGAGTGGTGAAAGATCTACAAGCCCGCAACAAGGGCAAGAAAGTCTTCACCAGCGAGGACTTCTATGATGGCCTCGAAGGGGATGATGATCTCGAAAACCTCCCCCGTAAATTCATCAAGTTTGATGGTTCTGGCGACCCAAAAGCCCATCTTGCCATGTTCTTCGCTGAATGCTCTAGGTTCAAGAGAGACAATAGAGCATTGTTCTTATGCTTTCCCCGCAGCCTGGATGGAGTCGCGGCCAAATGGTACGCGGAACATGTCAATCCTATAAAACTGAAAGAGTTCGACAAAGTCGTGAATTTGTTCGTTGAACGATTCTTGTTAAATACTGAAGCGCTCCCAACATTGAGTCATCTCTGCAATCTAAGGCAGAATGAAAATGAAAAGGCAAGGGACTTCATTCGCAGATGGAGAGAGACCTGCAATAAAATGCGGGATCCTATATCAGAAAGGCATGCCTTATCGTTGATCCTCAATAATTTTTCACAACCTCTGAGAGGATTAATCTCTATCTCACCCTCCAAATCTTTTGTTGAACTCATTGAGCGAGCAGAATGGCTCGAGCTGAGCGTGGAGAATGGAGTCTATGAAGGCTTCACATTTTCCAAGAATAACCCTCAAGGTGAACAAAAGAAGAAGTCTCACTTCACTTTTTCAGCCAAATCTTTCAATAATAGCAAGAATGATCATGACAACAGTTTGGAGAGAATCAAAAGGCAAAAAGGGAAGGACATCAACAGTGATAAACCTCTCCAATCCAGCCCTCAGCATCAAAAGAAAGATCAAGAAAAATCAAAGCGCAAAGACTGGAGAACTGATCGAGAATTCACCCCTCTGGATGAGACACTCGAGAGTATCCTCGAGTATATGCTTGCGAAAGACATTGTCCGGTTGCCTAAAGTCGCTAATCCTCCAGCAATTATGGGTAGATTCAAAGAACAGTTTTGCAAATTTCATCGAGCAGTAGGGCACGATACAGAAAACTGCTTCATCCTTAAGAACATTGTTCAAGACTGCATTGACAAGAAGCTCCTCGTTGAAGATGAAAAGGAGGACTAGTCATTTTGACAAAGATGTTTTCACAATCATTCTAGAAGATGACAATGCCGACAATTTCCCATTTCTCATCTTGCTTTTTCAAAAAGAATAATGTAATCCCATTCTCTTTCCTTGATTTCAAAGTATCAATAAAATCATCAAATTTTCCAATAGCTTGGCGCCATATTATTTGTTTCAGCTTCCTTTTCACAATGTCCATTGTGAGGAATGATCTTGAGAATGTCTATCAGTCAAGAAGCTTGTCGCCTTATTCATCAATTATCCTTCTTTTATTCAAAAATTTCCTCCCTAGTTACACTGGGGCATTTTTTTTTGAAAATTTATCTTTACTTCAAAACATCCTGTATGCAGGCAGGATAAACCAATCTCTCATTTTACATATATATGCACTCATTTGCACTTCATTTCATGTGCATGTGCATTTCATTTGCACTAATTATGCACCCAATTCACTTCCCATTCAGGAGAAGGGATAAATCTTGAGACTATGAATGATTCCCCATCTTAATCATCAATCTCTAGTTTACAATCTCTGTTGATTTTCCCTCAAAATTCTTCAGATAGAATCCTCTTTTCAAAAATCCAGTCCCCACAATGGTGATTTGCAAAATTTTGATCCCCTAACCGGGTTCTCCTCTGAAAATCTGAATTCCGATTCAGGCTTGTTTTTCTTTCAAACTCCAACTTTCAAGTTGGTCCATATTTTTTCTTTGTTGATCCGAGTTCCGACTCGAAATCTCTTTATCTTATTCGAGCTCTGATTCGAGCTCTTCATTCTCTTTTGTTGATTCGGGTTCCGACTCGAGATCTCTTTATCTGATTCGAGCTTTTCATTTTCTTTGTTGATCCGAGTTCTGACTCGTGATCTCTTTACTTGATTCGAGCTCTTCATTTTTCTTTAGTTGATCCGGGTTCCGACTCGAGATCTCTTTATTTACTCGAGCCCTGACTCGAGCTCTTCATTTTCTTTTATTAATCCGGGTTCCGACTCGTGATCCCATTACATTATTCGAGCCCTGACTCGAGCTCTTTATCTTCTTTTGTTGACCCAGGTTCCGACTCGAGATCTCTTTATTTACTCGAGTCCTGACTCGAGCTCTTCATTTTCTTTTGTTGATCCGGGTTCCGACTCGTGATCTCTGTATTTTATTCGAGCTTTGACTCAAACTCATTATTCTCCTTTGTTAATTCCAGCCATTTCAATTATCAGGGTCTGTCAATTGCTCAAATTTGATATTTTGCCTACCAAATTCCAATTTCGACCCTCGGGTCATCCAATTCTTCGATTTCGACCTTCGGGTCATCCAATTTTCAATTTTCAAATTACCAAAATTCTCAATTTTGATCGCCAGGTCATCCAATTTTCATTCCCCGTTCAGGATAAGGGGATAATCCTGAAACCATTCATAGAAGCAATCCAACTTTCTATAATGGTCCTCGTTCTTCATCGAACTGATAGTCGTTCTTCATTGAACTGATAGTGTTCCAAGTGAACTGATGGTCGTTCTTCATTGAACTGATAGTGTTCCCAAGTGAACTGATAGTCGTTCTTCATTGAATTGATAGTGTTCCCAAGTGAACTGATAGTCGTTCTTTATTGAACTGATAGTGTTCCCAAGTGAACTGATAGTCGTTCTTCATTGAACTGATAGTGTTCCCAAGTGAACTGATAGTCGTTCTTCATTGAACTGATAGTGTTCCCAAGTGAACTAATAGTCATTCTTAATTGAACTGATAGTCGTTCTTCATTGAACTGATAGTGTTCCCAAGTGAACTGATAGTCGTTCTTAATCGAACTGATATTGTTCCCAGTGAACCGATGATCGTTCTTAATTGAACTGATATTGTTCCCAGTGAACCGATGGTCGTTCTTAATCGAACTGATATTGTTGCCAGTGAACCGATGATCGTTCTTAATTGAACTGATATTGTTCCCAGTGAATCGATGGTCGTTCTTAATTGAACTGATATTGTTCCTAGTGAACTGATAGTCGCCTCCTTTGGGGAAAGGAGAGGATAATTTTTGTCACGGATGCGTTAAGCCGGACCTCAAGTGCTCTCTTTCATCAAGGATTTCAAGAACATTTTGTCAATTTATCAATTAGCTGTTGATTTTAAAATCTTATTGCGCAAATTTTTACCTCAGTTTACCTTTAGCATTACTTCCAAAAGAGTGAAGCTTTTGCGAAAAAAGATTAAAAATTCAAATTCCTTTTATTGTCCAACCAAAAGGATGAAGGATAAATCCTCGATATGGCCAGAAAAGAAGATTCAATGTTATTGAAAAGCCATAGATGATTGATATTGATCGCTGTCAATGGCACATCTTTAAAGATTATTCTTGCAAAAATGAGGCAGTGGAAATATCCTGAGCGCTAGAAAAAGAGATCATTCATCGAAACCCTATCTCCTCAAAATCACTTAAGCTGCAATTAAATATCCACAAAAGGAATCTCTCAATTGTCGTCAAGATGAAGGTGAATTAAGCGAGTAGACCCCCGGGGCCAAAGAAGATTTGAAACATCTCCAAGATGACGGAGTTTGTGACGGATCCTTCCAGGGAAAGTCCAAAGCACTGTCAAGATGAAGGCAGATGCGATGAACCTCCCGACAATCCCTAAAAGATATTTAATTTCAGCTATCATCCAAAGATCTCTAACCCATGAGCCAATATCGTCCAAGAAGGATCGAAACATCTCCAAGTTGAAGGAGTTTGTGGCGTAACCTTCCCAAAAGAGAGCAAGAGAGGAAAAAGAGAGAGAGAAAAAGTCTGAACAACTCCAAAATGAAGGAGAATGTAACCGAAACCCAAAAAGGCCCGAAAAGAGTGCAGAAAGATTATCATGAGAGAAGCTCCCAGGATATCAAACTGCCACATTTATCAAGAATCCTCTTTAAATTTGTGAAATTCTATTATCAATACTCTTTCATCAATTGCTTTCATAATATTAAATTCTCTCTTTCCTGTTCATATCAAGGAAATTGATAGCTTCCTTGAAGAAGGTCAATTGCAAGCGATTTGGATTTCAAGTCTCGATTCTACGAAGTGAACCTTGTTTGGAGGTAATACTTCAGGTAAAAGAGAAAGAATATTTTGCAACAATATGCATCATTTTCAAATACTCTGAATCAACAACAGAATTCTCAATATTTTGACAATATTTTCTAGCTATCCTAATGTGAAGTGAGAGCTTGATGTCCGTCTTTGATACATCCTGACACCAATTTTAAATCCCTCTTAAGGACTTGATTCCTTCCCTTCTTTGAGAAAGTGAGCTCTCAGATTCACACACTTTCCTGTGTCCCCACTGTCCCACCATAGACAGTCCCATTTCGGTTCGAGGTCGAACCACCAATCATTTTCTCGCAAAAGGCTAGTTCAAAAGCTAATTTAGTCTAAAAAATGAGACGCCCAAGATCAATCCCTTTTCAAGCTTTAGGGACCCCATTTTCCTTCCTTTTGCAAAAAACCCTATCGAATTTATTGTGCAAAATCCGAAGGTTCCATCATGGTCTCTTCCTTCGAGGATTCTATTTCATTTTTCGCCCGATCAGGGTAAGGGTACAAACCTGAGCCTCACTCAAAGAGGTATTTCATTTTCCGCCCAAGCAGGATAAGGGTATAAACCCGAGCCTCACTCAAAGAGGTATTTCATTTTCCGCCCGATCAAGATAAGGGTATAAACCTGAGCCTCATTCAAAGAGGTATTTCATTTTCCACCCGATCAGGATAAGGGTATAAACCTGAGCCTCATTCAAAGAGGTATTTCATTTTCCACCCGATCAGGATAAGGGTATAAACCTGGGCCTCATTCAAAGAAGTATTTCATTTTTCGCCCGATCAGGTTAAGAGTACAAACCTGAGTCTCATTTCGATGAGATATTCCATTCCCCAATCAGGTTAAGGGTCAATCCTGAGCTTCGTTACAAGCGAGGTATTTCTGTCCCATCCAGGTTAAAGGGCAAAAACCTGAACTTCGCTCTCATAGAGAAAATCTTCCCTCTTCATTCTTCATTTCATATCTACCATGATCGCCGGGCTAATCTCTTCACATCCAGTCAGATCCTTTTAACTGAGGCATTTTTTTTATATATATAGCCCAAATTTGGTGTGTTTTTCTTTGCCACTAAGCTCGGCCACAAGCTGGCTTAGTAGCAAAGAGGGACATCTGTAAACACCCCAAATTTTCATTCACCTCCCCAACATTTCCACCAAGCATCATCATCCAGCCTTTGAAATCGCCGAAGGGCAAAATGGTCATTTTCTAAGCCTGGAACCCGCAAAAGTCCAAATTTCATCTGCAACTCTCAAAATTTCTCTATTTTAGCTCAGATGTTCAAAATTCTACTCCTAACAGGAGACAAAAATCTCTAAATCCTGGTTCATGATTGCATGTCATAAAATATGTCATTGCATAGCATTGCATGAGCATTTCATATCACTGCACTGCACAACATGTCATTTCGAGATCCAGAACTCTCGATTGCAAAATTTTCAATCCAGATTTGAATTTTAAGTCTTTTTAAAATCAATTTCAAAACTCTGGGTCTTCAAAATTATCAATTCTTCCCATTTTACCCCCAGGACTCTAAATTTCAAAATAGTTTCTCAAGAAAATAATATGGATAGTTTTCAATATGGATTTTAGCCACTTCACCTCAGATTTTGCCCCTTTTGTCAGCTATTTCAACTATCATTCTTTTACAAAATCTCCCTACAGGGGCCAACTCTTTCCAAAAAAATTTTGTTTTACCAATTAGTCCAGATTTTATGAAAATTCCAAAAAGAGGTTGTTGTCTTGTCCTTATTTCAATAAAGAAGCAATGTGGGACCCACACTGAGGTGGTGTCACATAGGCTTTTCTTTTGAAAAATCTGAATTTTGAAAAACCCAAAAATATAGGAGCCTTGTCCCCTGGATTGGCGCCACTTGTCTTTTCTCTCTCCCATTTATTTGCCAAGTGTTAGTGTGGGGCTACCTTAAGAAGCCGCCACATGTCATTAGACACCCTCTTCATTCCATGCCATGTGTCAATGTCCCCCATCTTCACCCTGCGCCATGTGTCATTCCATAAATCACCTTGAGATGCCAAGTGTCATGTGTTGTCCTGTCCAGAAAAAGTAAGCTTGTCTCCTCTGAGGTGGTGCCATTTGAAGTGTGTCTCCTGCAGAGGACACATGGCAATCTCTCATTTTCTCAGAAAAAGCAGGATGACACATGTCTTTCCCTACTTTTTCTCAGAAAAGTAGATGACACATGTCATTTCTAGCTTTCTTCAGAAAAAGTAGAGGACATGTGTCACTCTTGGCTTTCTTCAGAAAAAACAACCATTCAAAAATTTTCAGACAAGACCTAGGTGGCGCAAATCCTAGATGCTGCTTTTTCTACTTTGAATATGAGGGCGCCACATGTTAATTGCTCCTCCGTCCTGCCACATGGCATTGTAGGAGCCACTCTGAGGAACTGCCACATGTCGATCCTCCAGAGCCAACCCCCATTTGAAATTCAAATCTCCTTTTGAGGTGGCGCCACATGTCAGTCTCTCCTTTCCTGCAGAAAAGTAGAATTTGAATTCCTCTGAGGTGGCACAATCTGCTTCTTCCACTCCTGTCCTTCTGACATGTGTCAAGAGCTTCCAGGGATAGCGCCACATGGCATGCTCCTACTGCTTCTAGATTCAAATCTCAAACACCTTTTGAGGTGGAGCCATCCCAGAGCCCCACTTGGCTTCAATTTTCATTTTTTATTTTATTCAAAATAAAAATAGCCCCATGAGGTGGCGCCACCTGAGGGCCCCCTACAAAAGGCAAATTTTGAATTTCAAACCCCAGGTAGCACCCTCTGAGGTGGCGCCATTTGGGAGCCTCCTGCAGAGAAAATCAAGCAAGCTTTTTGAAAAATTCCAAATTCCCCTGCTGAGGTGTCTCACCCACAAAATTCTCATTTTTTATTTTCTCAAAAATCCAAGTGACACCCTCTGAGATGGTGCCACATGGAGGGCTCAGATTAAGCCTCTTTAAATTTCAAAATTTTTCAAAAATTCTATAAAAACAAGGCTCCACTCCCAGCTTAGAGGAGCTTCTTTTGGACTTTGAAATTCAACCTAGACTTTCTTCAGAACACAATTTTGAACTTTGGAATTCACGCCCCCCTTGGGCTCAGTGGAGAAGGTGCAGTGAAGTACCTACATTGCTCGTGTTGTGGCCAATTCGATTCAAAAGTGGGTCGATCTTGGTGAATCATCCGAAGCCCAGATCGAAGGACGAACGAAGCCCTTGGTAGAAACCCCCTTTCAAGAGTTTCAAAGCTGCGTAATGAAGCAAGGTGCACCTCTTTTCCTCTTGATTTCATATCATGATTTGATTCGGGTGTCATTTGAAGAAAGAGCTCATCCGAGGGATGGATTGAGCTATTCTCATAAAACGACATATATAAAAATACACAATTATGCTTCTTGATGATTTTTAGCATTCATGCATTTACCTAAATTTAATTCGCATTTTATTTCATTAATTTAACATGTTTTATAGGTTAATTAGGTTTAATTAAGCATTTATTTCAATTCTGCTCAATTTCAGTAGCTCTCTGTTTTTGTCAGTCAGTCCACACATCATTTCATGCATTTATTTTTCTTTAAAAATTCCAAAAAATTCATGGAATGCGCTCTTAGGTGTCCCTAGAAATGTGCCAAAAACTCGGAGAGATTTGAATTTGTTTACTGCGGTAAACGTTCAAAAAAGTGAGTCGGATTTTATTACCCGGGATGCATTTTAAAATGTCGTTTCCGAATTGTAAAATCAAGATCTCCCTCATGGGAGATACAATTTTTGATCCGAAAGGTGTTATTAGCTTGGGAAAATGTCTAGTTTTTAACTTGATTTTCTCAAGTTTTTCTGATTTTTTTTAATGTCTTACAAAAATCTGAGAGTTCGGGACACGTGTCAGAGCCTGATTTGGGCCTCTGAGACTTTGGATCGACTTAGGTCGACAAGTTCTCTTTGGGTATTGATCCAAATCCGAATCTGTAAAAAGTGAATGTTATGTCCGAGATGTCCTTTGTTTGCATCTGAAAGCCTGTGATTGTTAGAACAGTTTTGATATCTGTTTCGGATTTTTCTTGTCAGTCATCAGTCTGGTCACATTTGTCTATTGTATCGATTCAGGAATGAACAATTATATTTTTATCCATGTTTATGTTGATCAAATGCCAATGTTATGAACATGAAAGTTGTTCCTGTAAGTGTCATGAGTAGCTATGTTAAATATAAGAAATTTCCATGGCTTTTTTCTATTTTTTTAGCATTTTATATTAGATTAGGTTGATTTTACCTTCGTCAGAACCAAATCCCTGCTACCGAACTCACCATGGCTCAAATCCCAAGGCTGTAAAAACCAAAAATGTTCCATTTTGGGTTCTTTAGCAGTCTGCAAAATATCAAAAGTTTTTATGGTGCAAATTTGGCATTATCATATTAAGCATTGCATTTGGTTCGGGTCCGTCGGCGAAATTCATCCATTTTAGGATTTTCTTTAAATTTTAGCATTCAAATCATATCATTTCATAAATTTTAGCATTCTAGGCTGTTTATCAGAGTATGTAGATGCTTCATACTGAATTTGGTGTAATTTGGAATTCATTTGTGGCTTGATTTTGCCATATCATCAAAACAGGGCCCCACGGGACCCGGATCCAAGCGAAGAACAAGCGAAAGTCGTTATTTTGGATAAATTGCAAAATGTCAAATTCTGATTTTAGAGTCCTAATGTGTTTAGCAGCATGTCATAATGTCTCATACTGCATTTCATCATCATTTGATTCAATTTGAATTTCGAAATATCAATTTTACCAAATTTTCCTTCAAAAAACCCTGATTTTAAAGGTATAACTTTATAATTAGGGGTATGTTGGTCATTTTGACCACCATTTCGAATTTCAAACTATTTTCCACTGAATTTCTTGCATTTGCATCATTTCAAATATCAAGGAAGCATGAGAATAGAGTTTATATCCAATTAAGTCCAATAATTTCATAATATTATTGGAAAATCTTGGAAAAACCTACATATTTGAGCTAACCTTATTTCAAGTTTGGCAGGGACATTCAAATGAAGGAGCTGAAGTCTGCAATTTCCATTTATTTCATTTATTTAGTGATGTAATAATGTAAATTTTTGAATAAGAAATTTTATTTTCTGCTTAGACTAGGATGCATATCATATAGTTTAAATTCATGCAATATCTTGTTTCTATGATTCATGTATTTTATTTTCAAAGCACTATGGATGTACACGAATGGCACGTGCACCAACTCTTAGGGAGTTGATGAACTCAGTGGAATCCATATTTACGGCCCTAGTCGGAATATGGACGAGACCCAGATCCATCATCTTTCTACTAGTCACATTGAGCCTACACTCTTAGGCTATCTTAAAATGCACATCATATTTCTAATATTTTCAAAGTATTGTGCATTAAATCAATTAAACCCTGAACATATTCATGGCCACAGTCAGAATATGTGAAGGATTTATTTGGACTTAATACACATTTTTCTAACAAATTTCTTCGAAAATCTTCCAAAATGCATTCATTCACTCATATCATTTGCATCATGAAATCCTTGGTTTTCCCATGATTTTCTTAAGAAAACTTCATTCTCAAAGAAATCGACTTCTCAAGAAACTATGAGTATTTTCCAAAACTGGTTTTCCCAAGACAAGTGTTCATAGTTTTCCATGGAAACTAGTCTCTCAAGAAACTTCTCAGTGGGATTTCCAAAATCAAAGTTTTCCCTCGATTTTCCTTGGAAAATGTTATTTTCTTAAGATTTTCAAAAGGAGTCTTCCAACCTTTCTCGAGAATCAAAAATCAATTTTCAAAGGGGTTTAAGGCTAAGATTCCCAGGATTTCAATTTCCCAAGTTCGGTTTTTCTTCTCCAATGAGTTTTCCTATAAATTTTCCATCATTTTCCTAAGAAAATCCTCAAAGTCAGAGTTTTCCTGAGAAGTGTTTCCCTTTTTTCAAATGTTCACATTTTCTCAAGAATCACTTCTATTTTCCCAGGATTTTCAACCATTCATGATTTTCCCACATCTTTATGAACTTTCTCGAAATTTCAAAACCTCTTTCACATGAGTTTTCCTGAGAAATGGATTTCCATCATTTGCCTTAGAACTATTTCCAACTCCAAAACCTTTTTCTGAGCATACATCATGTTTTTCCAACTTCCATTTTCCAAAATCTCATAGCACATGCCTGAATTCTCTGTGCATTTAGGATAGAACACAATTTTGATAATTTCACTAAGTCAAGCACAATTTTGGTCCTTGGTTCGATTACCCCTGTTAAAGGCGGCAGGAACGGTCGAACCTCGTACCGACAGGTCGAGCCCCATCCTATGGATTTTCCCGCAATTTTCAAAACGGAGGCGAGTATTTCAAAACAATTTCCAAAATCTGGTCAAGTTTGAATCGTGAAAGCATTTTCCTTTTTCTCTTCCGCAAGGAAGGGAGGACGGGAAAAATTTCGCGACGATAACAATAGGGAAGTGTGCAAATCTGAGAGCTCAAGCGCTCAGATTATACCAACAGAAGGGAAGAAATCTTGAAAACTCTCGTTATCAAGTCCTAAAAGGGATAACAACTGATGTCAGAATGTGTCAAAGATGAACCTCTAGCTCTCGCTTCATGCTAGGATAGCTAGAAAATGTTGTCAAAATGTTGAAAATTTGTTGTTGATTCAAAATAATTGGAAATGATGCACATTAGTGCAAAAATATTCCCTCTTTTCTACCTGAAGTATTACCTCCGATTGGGCTTAACTCCATAGAATCAAGATTCGAATTCAAATTTCTTACAATTGACATTCTTTTAAGGAAGCTATTAATTTCCATGATATGAGAGGAAAAGAAAGAATTCTTGATATTGTGAAAGAAATTGATGAAAGAATATTGATAATAGAATTTCACAAATTTCAAAGAAGATTCTTGACAAACTTGGCAGTCTGATATCCTGAGATTCTTTTCTCATGATGATCTTTCTGCTCTCTTTTTTTTTTATTGGCAGAATTAGAGCTCTCTTGTATTTTTGGGGATTACATCATCCTTTATTTTGGAGATGTCCTGACTTTTCTCTTCTTTTTTTTTGAAGGGTACGTCACAAACTCCTTCATCTCAGAGATGTTCCGATCCTTCTTTGCTTTTAGGGATTATATTGACGGTTATTGGCTCTTTGGTTGGAAATCTCTTGATGATAGTAGAAATTAAATATCTTTTAGGGTTTGTTGGGAGGCTCATCACAGTCGCCTTCATCTTGACGTTGATATGAACTTTCCTTGGAAGGATCCGTCACAAACTCCTTCATCTCGGAGATGATCCGAATCTTCTTTGGCCCCGGGGGTCTAACTCGCATAATTCGTCTTCATCTTGACGACAATTGAGAGATCCCTTTTGCAGATATTTAATTGCAGCTTAAATGATTGAGGAGATATGGAAATTGAATGGATTTTTCTGTATCACCCAGGATATTTCGACTGCTTTATTTTCCAAGAATGATCTTTAAAAATGTGTCATTGACTACGATCAATACCGATCACTTATGGCTTTGCAACAATATTGAATTTCCTTTGCTGACCATATCCAGGATTTATTCTTCATCCTTTTGATTGGCCAATAGAAAGATTTTGAATTTTGAATCATTTTTCGTGAAAGTTTTGTCCTTTCGGAAGTAATACTGAAGGTACTCTGAGGTAATGTTTTTGTGCAATAAAGATTTTTTAAATCAACAAGTATTTAATGACAAATTGGCAAAATTTTCTTGAAATCCTTTGTGAAAGTGAGCATTTGAAGCACGACTCAACGCATCCATGACAAAATTTTTCCTCTCCTTTCCCCAAAGGAGAAGATTCGGAAATGGGAAATTCAAATTACTCCTCTCTTCTCTGAAGAGGAGGTGTTTGCAAAATGAACTTTCGAAGAGAAATTAAGCTTTCGTCAAAACTTTCTAACATTAGGCTTCTCTTATGGAAAGGGGCCGGTAATGGTGAGGTCGGTGAATTGGTCATGAAAGAACGAGTCCATCACACTCTCCCTGAAAAGATGGTCCTCCATGATGAAATGGCCTAGTATGAAATTGGGGTCACAAGGAAAGCGAGCTTCCGTCAAAGCTCTCCCTGAACTAAGGGTTCCTTGTGTAAAATTGGAAATTTGTTTTGCAAACGGTTCACAAAGACACGAGTCCCTTCAAACTCTCCCTAAAAAGGGGCTAAGTGAACAAAGGATAGCATACAAAAAGAACGAGTTACTTTGAACTCTCCTTGTAAAAAGGGTCTCTCGCAAGAGAAAATGATTAAAATTGGTATTGGGTGACCAAAAAAAGTTCGAAATTGGAAATTGGAGATTGGAAATTGAAAATTGGAAATTGAAAATTGGAAATTGGAAATTGAAATTTTATTGACTCGAAAGTCAAAATTGGAATTGATTGACCCAAAGGTTGAAATTGGAATTGATTGATCCAAAGGTTGAAATTGGAAATTGGAAATTGGAAATTGGAAATTGGAAATTGGAAATTGGAAATTGGAAATTGGAAATTGGAAATTGGAAATTGGAAATTGGAAATTGGAAATTGAAAATTGAAAATTGAAAATTGAAAATTGGAAATTGGAAATTGGAAATTGGAAATTGGAAATTGGAAATTGGAAATTGGAAATTGGAAATTGGAAATTGGAAATTGGAAATTGATTGACCCGAAGGTGGAAATTGGAAATTGAAAATCGAAAATTTGAAGTTGGAAATTAGAAACTGAAATTTTAGAAATTGGGAATTGGAAATTGATTGACCCGAGGGTCGAAATTGGAATTGGTTTACTGGAAACAACATGGGTTCAATAGGAATTCAACCTAAGAACGACATTGGTTCACTTGAGAACGACATTGGTTCACTGAGAACAACATGGGTTCGATAGTGATTCAGCCTAAGAACGACATTGGTTCAGTTGAGAACGACATTAGTTCACTAGGAACGACATGGGTTCAATAGGGATTCAGCCTAAGAACGACATTGGTTCAGTTGAGAATGACATTGGTTCACTGGGAACAACATGGGTTCGGTAGGGATTCAGCCTAAGAATGACATTGGTTCACTGGGAACGACATGGGTTCGGTAGGGATTCAGCCTAGGAACGACATTAGTTCAATTGAGAATGACATTTGTTCACTAGGAACAGCATGGGTTTGGTAGGGATTCAACCTAAGAACGACATTGGTTCACTGGGAACGACATGGGTTCGGTAGGGATTCAGTCTAAGAACGACATTGGTTCAGTTGAGAACGACAATGGTTCACTGGGAATGACATGGGTTCGGTAGGGATTCAGCCTAAGAACGACATTGGTTCAATTGAGAACGACATTGGTTCATGGAGAACGACATGGGTTCGGTAGGGATTCAGCCTAAGAACGACATTGGTTCAATTGAGAATGACATTGGTTCACTGAGAACGACATGGGTTCGGTAGGGATTCAACCTAAAAACTTGGATCAGGAGGACTTCAACCTACAAATCACATTTCTGAAAAATACCAATCCAAAAGGGGTTCGACCTAAGGACTGTAAAGAATATTAAATCAGGAGGACTTCAACCTACAGATCATATTTTTAAAAAATACCAATCCAAAAGGGGTTCAACCTAAGGACTGTAAAGAATATTGGATCAGGAGGACTTTAACCTACAGATCCAATTTTCGACAGTGAGATTAATTCCAAAGGGGTTCAAACTAAGAACCGGGGTTCAGAAGGACTTTTGGTTCACAAAGGGGTTCAACCTATGACCCGTATTGGTTTGATAGGTGTTCAACCTACAAAGCACATTAGTTTAGCAAGGGTTCAACCTATAAACTATCAATTTCATAGGGATTTAACCTAGGGGTCACATCGATTTGGCAGGGGTTCAACCTACAAACTATCAATTCCATAGGGATTTAACCTAAGGATCACATCGTTTGGCAGGTATCCAGCATACAAACTATCGATTCCATAGGGATTTAACCTAGGGATCATAGTTTAAGAACGAAGGGTTCAACTTGTGGGCTTTGAATGGACCAGGTGCTAAACTGGGTTTAGAAGGACCGGGTGCTAAACTGGGTTTTGAAGGAAGATTCGAATATGAATTCAAATCTTCAAGGAAAAACTAAATGAATTGGGTTTTGAAAGAAAATTCGAGTCAGAACTTGGATCTTCTAGACCAATTACTAAATTGCAGAAGAGTTTGAGTGGGAGTTCAAAACCTTTAAAGGAGAGCTAAGCGAATTGGATTTGAAAGAAAATTCAAGTTGGAACTCTAATTTTCTAGACCGATTCTGACACTTGAATTGAATTTGGAAGAAAATTCAAGTCGAAACTCTAATTTTCTTGACTGATTCTGGACGTTTGAATTGGATTTGAAAGAAAATTCGACTCGGAACTCTAATTTTCTAGACCAATTCAGAAAGAAAAGAAAACTCGGGTCGGAACTCGAATCTTTGAAGGAAAACTAGATCCATTGTGGAAGGAAAAGAAATTCGAGTCGGAACTTGAATCCTGAAGGAAAAGTAGATCAATTTGGAAGGAAAAGAAACTCGAATCGAAACTCGAATCCTGAAGGAAAAATAGATCAATTTGGAAGGAAAAGAAATTTGAGTCAGAACTCGAATCCTGAAGGAAAAGTAGATCAATTTGGAAGGAAAACAAATTCAAGTCGGAACTCAAATCCTGAAGGAAAAGTAGATCAATTAGGACACTGAATTTTAAAGTGTACCAGTGTAAGCATTGTGTTTTAAAAAATTACCAGTATGAACACTGGTTTTTTGAAAACTTACCAGCACAAACACTGTTTTTTTTGAAAAATTACGAACACGAACACTGGGTTTTGAAAAATTACCAATTGATTCTAACAGAAGATTTTCAGTCTTCACCCTCATGCTGACTTGGACAACTATCGGGGCCTCAAGATTTATCCCTTATCTTGAATGGGTAGTTCAGGTTTATCCCTTAACCTGAAGGGGAAATGAATTCGATACATATGGACACAAATGAATGTGAATGAATGCATGCAAAATGATGTAAATGGATGCACATGCATGCAAAATGAGAGATTTATGTGATCTTGTCTGCTTACAGAACATTTTAAAGACAATTTTAAAAATAATGCCCCAGTATAACTAGGGAGTGAGAGGTCGGATGAAAGGATAAGTAATTGATATTTAAAGAATGCTTTCTGACTTTTGATTGATTCTGGAGGGACTTTGAAGTGGTCATTCCTTATGAGAGCTATCTTGCAAGAGAAATAAGACAAATTGATGATTTATTGATGTACTGGAAAAATAACTGATAAGAGAATTGGGGCTACATCTTCTTTTCAAAATGACAAAAGTAAGATGGAAAGGATGAGAGCATTAGTTTCATCATTCTTCTTTGTGTTCAGGTAAAATAGCTAATTGATCTTCTGACTCAGCTCTTACAAGCAATCCTTTGTCGATGCAATCCTGCACGATGTTCTTGAAGTCAAAGGAATGTTCTATGTCATGCCCCAATGCTCAGTGATATTTGCAGAATTTATTCTTCCATTTTCCCAAAGTGACAACAGGATCGGAAGCCTTTGGGAGTCTGACCATATTTTTGGCCAACATATACTCGAGCATGCTCTCGAGTGTCTGATCTAATGGGGTGAATTGGCAACCACATCTCCAACCTTCATATTTTGGCTTCTTTTGAGTGTTTGTCTTCTGCTGGGAGCAGGATTGGAGGGATTTGGAAAGGATAGCCGTTTCATTTTCCCCTAGAATATTCTTATCAACGTGATCCTGGACAATGTTCTTGAGGACAAAACAATTTTTTGTGTCGTGTCTTATTGCATGATGAAACTTGCAAAATTGTTCTTTGAACCTACCCATGATTGTCGGGGGATCGATGACTTTTGGTAATGAACCATGCCTTTTGCGAGCAGATTTTCTAGAACAATCTTGAGCTTCTGGTTCAGAGGAGTGAACTTTCGATCAGTGCTCCAATCTTTGTGTTTTAGTTTCTCCTGGTCTTTCTCTTTATGTTGAGGACTAGATTGAAGAGACTTATCATTGTTGGCGACTTTGCCATTTCTGTTCTCGGATCCCCCTGAATGGTCATCATGATTTTTCTGGTTACCCTTGTTGTTGTCTGCAGAAGGAGTAAGATATGCCTTCAGAGGTCTAACCATATCTTTTGTGAGCATGTATTCCAAAAAACTCTCGAGCATTTGATCCAATGGGGCCATCTTGCGGTTCTGGTTTCGATTGTCACGTTGTACCTCTTGACGAGTGCTTGAGTTCTGCTGAGACTTGGCCGAGACAGCTGGTTGACATTCTTTCTCATCCTCAACGAAGAAATTCTTATTGATATAGTTTTGGACAGTGTTCTTGAAGATGAAACAATGTTCTATATCGTGCCCCGTTGTTCGGTGGAATTTGTAGAATCGATTTTTCCATTTGCCTTTTGCGACAGGAGGAATAGCAATCTTTGAGAGTTTAACCATTTCCTTGACCAGCATGCATTCAAGGATCTTTTCGAGGGGCTGATCTAGAGGGGTAAATTCGCGATCGTAACCCCAACCGTCATGTTTTATCTTCTCTTTCTGTTGACTCAATTTTTCACTCTGCTTTGAAGATTTTTCCTTTTGATTTGTATGATTGCCTTTATTATCTTCGCAATCATTGCGGTTGGCATTGACGAAGAAGGTGTAGTTTATCTTCTTTTTTGAATCCTGATTATTCCTGACGGGGGTGATGCCCTCATAGAGGTCTTTGCTCGTGAGGACCTTTTTGCCCTTGTCGCGGTCTTGCAAATCTTTAATCACCTCAACCATTTTCTTCAATTGTACTTGGACTGGATCATCCATTGTTTGATTCTTCAATTTATAGGCTATCTCTTGTTTATAAGGGGATCTTTGAAACGCTTGCTGAGCTTCATATTCTTCATCAGTATCCTCTACTGATTCCTCTTTATCTGTCGTATCATTATTCTGAATATGCTTCTTGGAAAACTTTAAAACCCTTTTGACTACCCGGCCTTTTGCCTTCTGCTTGACCTGGGTTTTTTCTGTACTAGCTTCAGCCTGCTCTGTCAGCATCTTGTTCATCATCTTTTTAAACATGACATATATTTGAGGATCGATGCCATCATCTGCTTGTTGACCCTGATTTTTGACTGATCGGGGTGAGTCCATCTCTTCTTCTGAAGTTGTTGAATATGCAATGCCTTCGACTGGTGCAGTTTTCTTCCTTGACCTCGTCCAAACCATTGAATATCACGAATGCTCTCTGTAGAGTGAAGCTGATGGTTTGGTTTTTTAGAGAGATTTTGATTGGAATAAAATATTTGTTGAGAATTTTGGTAGACAATTGAAAGAGTATCCCGTTACTAGGGATTGAGTCATTGATGGAATTACAATAATTGCGTTGCCATTCCTTCTCGAAAAAAATGAACAACTGAAAATTATGCCTTGTTACCTAGGCGAGGTCGTCAAACCAAGAATGAAGAATTTGAAAGATTTTTATTCATTGAAGGAAAAACATGATTGTATCAATAATAAACTTGGGAAAGAGGAGGCAGACAGACAATTTGCTATCACTCTTTATAATCAACAGAGACACGTGGACCCGAAAAAAGTAGAAGAGTAACAAAAGAGTCCCACCCATATCTGGCAGAATGGTATGTTTCAGACCACTGTGCTGATGTAAGGTCGAACTCTAGCATGACTCCTGATAGCAGCCGCATCTCTATGTGCTTTTGTCTCTGAGAAAACTGTCGGACACACCGCTCCAGATGATAATAGGCGCAGAAGAACAGACCAAGTAGCTTGAATCTCTTGTTGTATGCATAGGTGTATCTGGGAGGTGATAGTTTTCGATCAAAATAGTCTCAGACCACTTCTTCTTCCTGCAGATGATCAATCAGGAATTGGTACCATACAACTGGAAGGAGCTCATTGCTGTTATATCTAAACGAATTACCTCTGGTCGGCACATGCCGAAGGAACCAAGACTGAAGTGCATAAGTACATCCCTCGACTAAAATGGACTCTCCAAGCGTGAAGCGAGTCAATCCTCTGTATAAAAAAGCAAGTGCGGCCATGGCTATCGATAGACGGTTGGTCTGCCGATTCCCCATCTTCTCAGAAGTTGTACTATTGTGACATCCACATAATTCTGTCCATCTGAAAAGAAAGCGAGTCCCACAGCGCACAGAACCATCGCATGCTGGATTCTCTCTCGGGCTGTTCTGGATAACGAACTGACGTTCGCGAATGCCCCGTACTGTCGGTAGATCTCGATCAGGCTCACATATTCATTCCCATTTTCTTCAATCAGTGGCCAAGACTTACGCCCTGTCATGTGAGCTACAGCATCTTTAAGGTCCAGACCCTTGACATTGATAACAAATTGTTGCTTCAATGAATCTTCAGGCTGACCAGCTGGCTCGGGCAATCCCATAATCTCTGAAAATTCATCCATCAATAGGGTCATCTCGCCCCATGGGAACCAGAATGTGCAAGTGCGCAGATTCTATCGCTCTGCCAATACATGAATCAGATTGTCGTTAACTGTCAACTTTCCCATTGCGGACACCAGTTCCAACCCACAGTCGCTCAAGTGGTTTGGAAACATACGAGAGAAGTTCTTGAACCAAATGTAGTACCACCGGGAGAAGAAAGGTCCGGTACTGAGAGCTTGATGCTCGGGAAGACTTTGTCGCACCTCGTAGGAGATGTGACCCTCAGAAAAGACAAAGTCGAGCTGACTAGATGCTATTAGACTGAAAGATAGGAAGATTGTAATTAGACTTAGGAAAAATACAAGAATTTTAAAAGTTGCAGGCAGAATGAAGTGAAATGCTAAAAATTCGAAGTCTAGAGGAACGGAAGGATGAAAAATCACCTGGTGTTTTGAAGAAAAAGTGGATAATTTAAAAAAGTCATCCAGAGTTTTTGAGAAAAATGAGATATTTCATGAAAAAGATGAAAAATGTGGTATTTTGGAAAATCGTCCAGTATTTTAGAAAAAATGGGAAAATATGGGAAAATAAGATGAAAATAAATATCATATATTCAATCACAAACAATTATGCATATACAACATTCCCTAAGAAGCTGACTCTAAATGCATCAATTTTGAAAGAGGTTTAGGATCCTAATCCTGACTCTAGGCTCAGATCAACGATGTCCAATCATGCTATGCCGATATACTCGAGCTGAGGCTCGATGTACGTGGCATAAAAATTCATCTTCGGTTCTAGGCTTGTGTTTTTCCAACATCCTTGAGCACCTGCCGATATACGTTGGACTATGGCCCTTGGTACGTGGCAGGGGGGGAGTTAGCCCAAATAAGTGGCCCAGTTGTGAGGCTCTGTCCCGAACTATGGTTCTGGAAGAGAGCCTAGCAACGTGAAGACCGGGTAGACATAGGTGGGGTGGTTTGTGAAATATGAGCACATGCAAGCAAACAGAGGGCTCTAAGTCCTAAAGAGATAGACTTTTGAAATATTTTGAAGAAGCAAGCATTGTTTTCATACAAATCCTAGATTGAGGAGTGTTGTATTTCAGACCTAAGTCTAAGTGAGCATGAATGATTCTCCTCAATATGGTCCTACCAAACCATACCTAGTTTATATGCAATCTATGTCAGCTAGGTTCAAGTCTAGGCTCCTAGGTTCACATGATATCAGAAAGTAAAGTTGACAATTCATAGAACATGATTCAGAATATTGAACTAAGTCAAGCACACAATTAATCAGACGAAGACAGGTCCCATCATGGTCGCCAAACCTGTTATCATCGCAAAATTTCTCCCCCTCCCTCTGCGAGAGAGAGAAACGATTCTGAGAGTCAAACTCAACCAAAGTTTTGAAAATTGATTTTGAAAATAACTTGCCTCCGTTTTAAAAATTTGCGGGAAAATTCAGTGGAATGGGATCCGCCTGTCAGTACGAGGTTCAACCGTCCATGGCGCCTTTACCAGAGGTAATTGAATCAAGGATCAAATGTGCACTTTGACTAAGTTAAATTATCTAAATCATGCTCTATTTTCCTAGAATACACAGAGAATCAGGCATGTGCTATGGAATTTTGAAAACATGCAAGTTTGAGAAAATATGATGTTTGCTTGGAAAATTGAAATGCATTTGGAAAATGACTGAAAAAGTGCTTGAAAATGGAATTCTTGGGAAAATTATTGAATTTCATTAGAAATCAGAAATTTGCATTGAAAAATGAATTCTCAAAAAAACTTGAACTTTGGGAAAATCGATTTTGATATTTGGATTGCTTTTCTGAGGAAATGGATTTGAGAATATTAATAAATTTAGGAAATTCATTGGAAAATAATTTTTGAAATGGAAAATGGATTCTGAGGAAAATCAGATCTATGAGAAAATCGATTTTGGGATTTGAAAATAAAATTGAGAATGTGGAAATCTTGGAAAATCATGATTTTGAACTTGGGAAACACTTTGAAATCTCATCTGAAAATTCAGAGTTATGAGAAAATCAAATCCTGAGAAAGACTTAGAAATTCTTGAAAAAATCAATTTTTCTGAAATGGAATTGGGAAATGAGTTTGGAAATAATGTAAATTGAATGAATGAATATGAATTTGAAAGATATTTCATTACGTAATTGGAAAAATCCTTTTGAAATTTGGAGAAATGCAGTGCATTTTTGAAGTTAGCCTAAGAGTGTAAGCTGAATGTGGCTAATATGAAGATCATAAATCTAGGTTTCATTTGTATTCTGACTATGGCCAAAAATACGAATTCCACCAAGTTTATAAACTCCATAAGAGCTTGTGCACATGTCATTCATGTCAACCATAGTGATTTTGGAAAATATGCATATGCATTACATATCAGATATCAGAATTTGCAGAAATTAGACTATATGCAATGCAGTCCTATTCTAAGCAAAAATGTAAATTCTTATTCCAAATTATTACATCTTTACATTTGATAAAAATAAAAGAATAAAAGCTAAGTCTTCTTTTTTAATGTTCCTGCAAAACTAGAAAACATGTTAGCACAAAAATGTAGGTTTTTCTGAATTTATCCGAAAATATTAGAAATTATCGGATATTATTCAGATATAAACCCAAATTCATGCCCCCTTTGATATAAACATGAGAAATAATGAATAAATTTCAAAAATAAACTTGGAAATTCGAAATTGGGGTTAAAATGACCAAAATACCTCCGATGACCTTGAAATTAGGGTTTTCTGAGAGAATTTTTATAAAATTTGGAAATATGAATATCAAATAAAAATAAAATCAACATAATATGATAAAATATGATGATATGCATGAAAATTTGGAAATTTAAGGTTTGGAATTTTGAAATTTAGGTCAAAATAACCAAAATGCCCCTGATAACATGACTATGGCCTTGAAACCAGGGTTTTCTTAAATAAATTTTGCAAAAAATGAGAAATTAAAATGCAAATGACATTAAAATTAACCCTAATATGACACAACATTCTTATTTACATGATAAAAACCTTAAAATGGCAAAAATATCACAAAATATCAAATTTAACTTGATTTTCGCCTAATTTTCGCCTCTGAATTAAAAAATAACCTAACACAAAGCAAATGAACTTGGAATTGAGCCAAATTTGACATGGACACCTAGACTAACCTTAAAAATAGAATTTAGCTCGAAACTCTAATTTTTTGTATTTTCTTAATATGGAACATAGCTAAAATCCTAAAAAATCAAAATTTTGCCTATAATGTTGTTTCCAAATGGGATTTCAGATATCAAACTTCCATAAAAAATTCCCAAATTTTATGGGGTGACAGAGAACAGTAAGGCAAGGATTTTTTTCTTTTACAGATTCTGGTTTTGACCTATGGTCGGAGTTGGACAGCTCCGGCAAGTCGGATTGGAATCCGGCGACTCTAGGATTTAGGACAGACAGACAGGTTCCGGGAGAAAATGTGGGAAAAATAGCAGACAGATGGAAAAATGGCTGAAATATTCAGAAAATGTCCCTGACAAACAGAGAAAGATTTCCTCTTTTTTACAGCATTGGTATTCGGGTTACGGTTTGGAAATGGGCACACTGTAATCAGAGACCTGGATCTCTGGAATTCTCAGGCATGAGAACCTGTTCGACAGAAAAGATAAATCTAGGAAAAATACTTGCATAATCCCAAAAATTCCCTTTGGGAAATGATAAAGGAATGGGTCAGGAACAACTTTCGTGTTAAAAATTTTGACAGACGACTTATGGGTTGAACGAACACAGCACATTAGGGTCGGTCTATACCCTAACAAGGAAAAATTGAGGTTTTCCCAGAGGTATGGGAAAATTGATTTTTAACAGAGGTCAAATATATTTATAAAAAATTTAAAATTTTCAGACAATTAGTAGATTCCATCGTGAATCTACTGCAATGTTTAGGGGGAGATTCGGATCATCCATCTAGGAGATCCCATAGGTTCTTGTCTGCTAAAACAGAAATTGAAATTTCGGAAAGGTTTAAAACCCGACGCAGCCTACGATTTATTTAATAGGGTTCAGTACCCGAATTGATCCAAAATTTTGGCACAAAACAAAAAACAAGATAATATAACCGTACTAAATTTTTTAGAATTTATTGACAGGAAAATAAATATGAAATGATAGTTGGACTTCACGCCTGAATCAAAATCTATTAGTTCTAAACCGAAATTAATAAAAGCTATATAAGATGATTATGAAATAATGCAATTAATCTAAATGCAACATTTAACCATGAAACCTACATGAAACTAATGCTAAAATCAGAACCAACCAGGGAAATATGATTTATTTTGATGTTAGCCATCAAAAGTGAGGGATTTAACTCATCAAAAGAGCGAATCACCTCATTCACGGGGCTCTTTTACTAAATGCTTCCTTCTTCTACACCATCAAAATTCAAGGATGATATTCATCATCATAAACCCAGTTTTAAACTGGTGTTTATGTCAAATCCATCCTTTGAAGGGGTATGACAATGATATAAAAAAAAAAGACGACATCACATGGGCTTACCTTGGCTTGCTTGGATCGGTGGGAGATAGGTTGCTTCAATGTTCAAGGCTAGAGGTAGGTGATGGTTGAAGTGGCTGCTTCGAGGTGGCTGGGGTGCTTTGGAGAGATATCAATGGCTGAACCATGGTGCGGGTGAAGGCTGGACACTTGAAGACCTTATTGGGTGTGAAGGAGTGTGAGAGAGGCAGTGATGGGCTGAAGTGGCGTTGTGGCTGGATGGAGTGCTTTGGAGAGATTGGAATGGATGGTGACTGGAGAGAAAACACCTTGGTTGGAGATGGCTGCTGAAGTCCAGACCACAGCCAATGGTCGACTGCTTGGAGGAGAAGAGTTGTTGTGGGAGCTGCAACAAAGGGAGCTGATCTTGGTGGTGATGGCACTGGCTGCCTTGTTGAAGTTGATGGTGGCCACCGGTGGGGGCTGAATCAAAGTTGGAGCTACTTCAAAATTGGAGGAGGTTGCAGCCTGTGGAAAGTGGCTGGAATAGCTGGTACTAGGTGGAGAAGAAGCTGTTGTAGATATGTGAGAGAGGAGGATTAGAGAGAAAGAGCTAGGCTGAGCGTGAGATCACCCTTGAGAGAGCCCGCCGTCTTTTTCCCCTTTGGTGATGGACTTAAGGAATAATCAGCTTTTTTTTCTAAGTTTTTTTTAGCTTTAATGAGAGGGGAATGAGAGGGAAAGAGGGGTTTACGTGAATGGGCAATAAGGAATGGGGAAAGAAAGGAGGGAAAAGAAAGAATGAAAGAAGGGGAAGTGAAGAAAGGAAAGAGAAGGAAGAAGGGAAAAGAAAAGAAAAAAGGAAGAAAGAAGAAGGAGGGGGGGTTGTACGTGAGTGGAAGGAGAAGGGAAAGAAGAAGAAGAAAAAGAAGAAAAAGAAAAAGAAAAAGAAAAAGAAAAGGAATAAAAAAAAAAGAAAAAGGAAAGAAAGGAAGAAGAAAAGGAAAGAGAAATAGAGGAAGAAAGGAAAGAGAGGGGGATAGGGGGGTCGAACCCCTTGTGGGTCCCACCTTAGGTAAAAAAATAATAAATAATAAATAAATAACTAAATTAATAAATACAAAGTAAAGAAAATAAAGAGAATAAAATAAATTTTTTATATATATTAAAAGGAAATTGCAAATGGATGGGCCATCTCAGAGAGGGTCCAAATTCCAATTTTGAAATTCATTTTGAATATTAGAGGGGTAAAATACTCTTTTCAAAAAAAATTCAGACGAAACAAGCTATTTTTGGCAGTTTTTGAAACCAGCTCAGATTTTGAAGTTCAATACCTCGTTGCGAAGCAAATTCAATGTAAAATTTGAAAATTTGAGTTTGAAAGAAATCCAAATTGTTTTTTTCGAGAAAATATTTCCAAATTTAGACTCTTGGGGGTAAAAATGTTAATTTTAAAAACCGAGGGTTTGAAATTGATTTCCGAAAACTTTTAAAACTCAATCTGGATTGAAATTTATAAAACTGGAGTTCTGGACTTCGAAAATAGAATGAAATGCGATGAAATGTTATAAAATGCTGAGAAATGATATGAAACAATGAGAAATGACATGAAATGCTATGCGAAATGCAGACCCTGGATGAAGAAATTTGGATGTTAGACCTCGATTGACAATTGTACTAGTTCAAAAAGTGTTAAAATTGATAAAATTTGCAAAATGATTCAAGAAATGGTTTTCGGACTCTACCGAGCCAGAGTGATACTGAAAATTGGGGTATGAGCTGGATTTAACTGGATTGAGCTGAGTTTTAGAGTTTCAGAATTCAACTGGACTGACAAGGCACTGACTCAATTGACCTATTTGACTAAATTTTCAAGAAAATCTATCATTTTTAGAGAAATTGTACAGAATGGTCACTGGAGTGAAGTGAATTATGAACCAGAGCTAGGTTTGAGCTGAAACAAAGATTAGTAATACTGAGATGAGCTAAAATTGAAGCTTGAACACTTGCTTAATCGACCAGACTCAGCTCAATTTCAGCTGAAAGAGCTGAAACGAGCTAAAATGGGCTCCTAGACACTTGAAAATGGTTTTGAACTGAAACTAGAGCACTTGAACTTCTGGTGAGCTCAAGCTAGACTTAGAGGAATAAGATTGACTAAGAATGACTAACTTGGAGACCATTGGCTTGGATTTGAGTGAGAAATGAGCTCATTTCTAGAGAAATGAGCTCATTTCTAGAGAAATGATCTCATTTTGGCAGGAATGGTCAGAAATGGAAATGGTTTGTTCATTGTAAACTCATATGAGCTTGAAATGACTGATATTCTAACTGTTCTGAATTGACCAATGAGCTTGGTTGACTCCGACTGACTGGGGTCCAGGATGACCTAGGGGTAAAATGGTAATTTTCCTAATAAAAGTGGGTAAATGGTAGTTTTCTAATACAGACTCAGGGTTTGACTCCTACACTGACCTAACAGGGTTGGCACTGCACGAGAAGGGTTATTTGAGAATGGATGAGGAAAATTTGGGGTGTTTACATGAGGCAATTACAACAGGTAACCAGGAATATAGCAATGTGAGTTTTTGGATTTCTTGTCCCATTGAACTTTACAAACTTTCGGGGAGCGATCTCCAAAGGGCTCATTATCTTGGACCAAGACAAAATCCTAAATTTCGTAGGGCCTTCTTTCCCCTTTAGCATTTTTCATTTGTCGGGTCATGTTTCTCAGTTCTTCTAAATTTTGGACCCGCTTGGGTTGAGGACTCGAGATCCTAACAATGACTTTTGAAAGTTCGATAGACAACCATCTTGGGTTGAACATTCTGAACTGGACCATTCTGGACTTTCTGCTTATGACTCAGTTTGAACTGTCTCAATTGAGCATCATTTTCTTAAAACTTCTGCTATATTTGCTGCATCAACATTCTCAAGATAGCTTTTAAATTTTTTATCTCTTCCATAATGGATTTGTCTGGGAGTTCATAGGCTATTCCTTGGCCTTTGTTTGTTTCTACATATTGGACCTCATCTTCTTCCTCTTCTTCTTTTTTATCTTCATATTATGTTTCTTGTCTGATTAGCTGATCCAATTTCTTATCTGTGAGATGACCAAAGGATTCGGGCGAAAGGCCCCCCCCCCAAGTCCTTAAAATGCTTATTCCCCAATCAAGGATGGCAATTCTCGAGATCCTCTAGGTAGCTTTCCTAGATCCCTAGATGGATTTTGGGTCACATACTTAGGTTGGTTAGGGTTCTAAGAACCCTTACCCATCTCTGTGTTTGAGTTCATGTTCGGATTCTTAGAATCCTTTTGCAGAACTAAGGCTTAGGATTTACGAACAAACAAGATTCTAAATTAAACAAATAACACATAAATCAAGATTTTAGAAAACAAGGTTCCTAGATCTCCTCGAAATCTCCATGGATCTATGAGATAACTCTAGATAGGATCTAATAGGATGGCCTTTCTCCATACCGAACCTTTCATGATATATCTGAAGTAAGGTTCCTAGTACTGCAAGTGGGTTCATGGTCTCCTTGGTCGACCACCGATATACCCAAAGATCCTGGTACTAGTGGAGGATTCGAAGATCCAAATAATAGGACAATATAGGGTTTGTGAAATCTAGAAAACAAAAACAATGGGCCTATAATAAAAAACCTAAGAGAGAAGATAAAAATGGAAAGAATCATACACATAGAAAGCAATGTCTCACACAAGCTTAAGTTTTCTAACTTGTCGAGGGTTGAAATATTTTTAAAAAAAAAAGCTAAGTGACATGTTATTTCTTCGACAAGGGTTTTAAAATTAGATACCTATATTCTAAAATGAAAAAAGAAACACCCAATCTACCTAAGATTTTTATCCAAAATAGAAAAGAAAACAAAATCACACAAAAAAGCGTTATGATTTTGTATCCAAAACAAGTTTTTCATGTGAAAAAGGAAAGTGGATTAGTTTTTTGGATCCAGATATGGATCTTATCTAAAAGATATATCTCAATCCAAACAACACAAAGAGCATAATAAATCAAGATGCAAATATGAATTTTAGATTTAGGGCTTCGAAGTCCAAATAAAAATCTGAATCGATCCAAAAAGAAGAAACTTTCCTAAAAAAAATTCTAAGTCAAGAAATAGTAGGAGGGTTTGCTAATGATTTTTTACTAAGAAAACTGCAAAACCAGAGAAAAGTTCCAACAAACAAAATATAGAGGACAAAAATACCTTTTCAATGCATATGGTATGCCAGATTCTAACAGGTAAGTGTCGAGATATGGCTCCAGAATCGCTCCTAAAACAAGTGCCAAACAAGCACAATTGGTGTATCTTTTGTAAAGATAAATTTTAAAACAATTTTTTCAATAAAACTCTCATGTAAACTATACACCAAATAATAAAAATAAACCAACTTACACTAGTGATAAGACCATGTCGAACTCAGGGAATGGAATAAGGCAATACACAATTCACTTTAATTATTCACTTTATTAATATCTCAAAAATAACAAAATTACAATGCTTACAAGAACATAAATAACAAATGCTAAAAGCCTAATCTAAACTATGGGACTCTAATGTGAGCTGAAGAAGCCAAATGATCGACCTTCACTACCTGCCCTCCTCCTTATTCATTCGAACCTGCAAAATAACCTAAGCTATGTTACTAAAATAACAAGTTAGTACCTAATCTATTTGACACTAAACAAGATTAAGGAAGCACTAAATACTTAATGAAATAATCAACTAATTATTGAACTAAGAGAGCAAATAAACTAATGCTATCATTGATGCAACTACAACTACACTAATCACTAACTACTTGCTAACTACAAAACAAGTAAATAATACAATTAAACAAATACTTAAATAATTAACTAAATTAATCTAAACTAATTTCCTAACTTATGACAAAACCACAAAATCTAATCTAACTACAACTAATCAGAAAAAATAACAGAATTAAAAATTACAATCTAATTCAAATGTAAATTACTAAACTACCCTAACTACTAGTCAAACAGGGCACTTTAGGATAGGTTTTGGGAGATCAGAATTTTGAAAATGTAAATGGGGTCAGATTGATCTGAATTTTTACAGAGACATTCTAGAAAAACTCAGGAACCAGACCCAATTTACAGAGTTTAAAACTTCTGCCAAAATCCTCATAAAATGATTTTTGAATTTATAAAAATGCCCTTTTGACAACAATAACTCAAAACAGTAATTTATGCATAACCAGTTTTTGAAATCAATTTAATTACCTGACCAAATCAGCATGAAAAATTCTAAAATTTTGTAGAGATACAGTAGACATGATGATAAAATCAGTGTAAAAATTTTAGGTCAACCAAAAATCTGAATTTGGCAAAAATTCTATTTTGACTTTGCTTGACTAATTAACTAACTAAAAATACAAAAACCAAAGAACTAATTAATTAAAACTTAATTACTGCTAAAAGGAGAAGAGAATTCATGAATTTAAACCTAATCTAAAACAAACAATTAAATAAACTAATTGTGAAATAAAGCAACACTAACTATTTAACTAGCTAACTACCATTACACTAACAAATCTAAGCATTAATAAAAAAGTTCTAAATAAACTAATTTACTTAACTAAACTAAACAAGCATTAAATACTATAAAACAAGAACAATAAAGAATATAAATGACATAAAATTAAAAACCTAACTATAATATGTAAAAAGGAAATAAGACTCAAGCAATAAGAGAAGTGCTACACGAATACTATAGTACATGAACGAAATTAACTTACGCAAATAAAAGAAAGAATATAGACTGACTAAACTAATTAATTAAATAAGCATTGACTAACTAACATTCACTAGCAATGAGTTAACTTAACATAGAATAACTACCTATCTTAACTTGAATTTAAAACTAAGTTAACTTACTTAAGCAATGTAAAACTAAATAAAGTTAACTAAACTTAATTAGGGCATAAGGGGCGGATAATGGAATGAATTGAGATTTGAATATTGATTGCTCACGCCCCTTAGTGGACCCCACTATGGCTAATTCTACTTACTAAAAACAATCAATTTAAACTAATAAGTAAAGAAGACAATTAAACAATTACTAAAATTGAATCAACTAATAAGAAGGGAAAGCATTAAAAATTAAGAATGAAAGAAAGGAAAGAACAAAACGTCTAACTCATTATCCTTGATTAAATAAAAATTAATGACATAATAAAAAATTAAAACAAACTATACAACTAGAAAATACCGACTATGGGCTAGCCTACTAGCTACATTTAATCTAATTATATCACTGCCACATAAAACCTATGTACCTAACATTACCCACTGTTAAACTACTGTTAAAATCTAAATTAACAAAATTAAAATTAATTCTTAATACTAACTATGGGATTAGCAATAACCTAACCTAGTTACTAACCCTAACTGATTAACAATGCTAACCGATTAACCCTAGTCTAATCAACTAACCTGATTGGTAATGGTCGGATCTAGCTGCAGCTAGATCACGACCAGTGCTCTAAAAAGACTGTATAAAAAAAATTCAATTAACTAAAAGTAAAATAAAAATTAAAAAAAATAAAACATTGTACAACATGCACACTAATCAGCCGATTGATTCATAGAAATTGAATCGGTTGGATTTGATTCAATCGGTTGGATTTGATTCAATCGGTTGACTAGTGGCTTTAAGATCGGTTCTTGCTCAAGCAAGAACTCGATTAAAACCAAATTTTAAACGGTAAAAAATGAAATTTGGACTCACAAAGATGACTAAAATGACACACTCACGACTGGACCAAGACACAACTCTTAACACACTTCTAACTAGAAGAAAAGGGAAAAGAAGACTTACCTCTCAGCTCATCTGATGAATTGGGGGAGAACACGATTGGTTGATGGAGTTGGGGAGCACACCATTCACGTCTTGGGAGGTCTGCAAATCATTCTCAACTGCTGCAATCTTTCGGGAGCCGAATTACAGAGGGGGAGATTGGTGTTGGAAGCAAAGAACGAGGATCAGTTGAAGAGAGAACACAACCAATTCTTCTGTGGTGGTAGACAACACGTCGAATCTGAGTTAGCAAGCTCTCTAGAAAATATGCAGTACCTGCAAAAAAATAATGGCAGCACACACAAGAAAGATACAAAACAACGTGGAGGAAAGAAAAGGAAGAGGGAGAAGGGAAATAAGATAAGAAAAATAAAAAAGGGTAGAAGGGAGAGAAATAAAGGGATAGGGGGGCAATTTTTCCAAACTCCAAAAAATGTTGAACCTAGGGTTTCTCAGCTATTTAAATCATTAAAAATATTTCCTAATTCTAAATGCTACCTAAAGACAAAATTAATTTTAACTAAAGACTAAAACTCTTTACTATTTACAACTAAGTACCTAAGTGCTTAATAAAGAGGGGTTTTCAGAAAAAGTTTATGGATTGCATTTTGGATCACGTGGGTTCATGGATATTTCAAGTTTGGATCCAGTCCACGATCTAATATTTTATGTTTGGATCAGATCTGGATCCAATTTACCTTGCAGTTCACTCCAATTACCTTGAAAATGCTCCAATTCCTTCGTTTTAGCTCGGATTCGAGTGACATTCAAATTGTGGCTTCTTTACACCTAAACATACAAATACATGAGTTTTTATCCTTCAAAATACATAAAAATGCATGAATATTATATGAAAATGGTGTGCATTTCATGCATGAAAATTTGAATGTTTGCTAGTCCCTGAGCAAACTAATAAAGAAAAACTAATATGCTAAGAACTATAAATAAATAATGCATGCAATAAAATAAATAATATATAATTCCTAATTCACTTTCGTAGGAGTCACGGTTGCATTTGGCACATGCAACAAGCCCTTTAAACCCCTGAGTTACCCCAGTGGACGAGTAAGGTCTCGTGAAGGTTTGCAGTGATGTTACCCACAAACATCTATATCATGCATGAATGAAAATTCTTTTTCAAAAAAAATTAGGTGATTAAGAAATTAGTTTAGACAAATATTTTATGCAATTACATTCTCATGACAGATTTAGAATTTTCATGCCTCCATAGTAAAAACTTTTTTCTTTCACTTTTATAATGATTGCAATCATCTATGCTTTTTTCTCAGAAAATCAAGTATAATCATGTTATTGCTCATTTATCATCACTTGTATATTTTTTGCATAGTTTTTAGCAATTATTTCTAAGCAATAAATTTTTTATTAAGCTCTCATTCTTTTTCTTTTGATTTTCATTTTTTTTAGTTTTCTCCTTTTTTTTCTTCAAATGAGCGTTATTTCAAATTTTCAGTTCTCATGACCCATGTAGCGAGCTTTGGGTCAATGACTCCCAGGCCAGACAACCTTAGAGCACCAAATACAGAGTATTCCTCAGACTTAATTGCTTGAGTCACTAGACATTTTATTTTCATAGATTACGTATAGTCTTCTTCTTATCATATGCAATGTCTATATCTATCAGGCTTTCTATGAATTTCATGTAATGGGTTTTCAAGTCGGTGGCTCCCAAATCAGGTGGCTTTAGGACACTGTAAACACCCCAAATTTTCACCCTCATTCATAAACACCTACCTCCTGCCACTGGGACCCACTCTCTACAGCCTTTAGAGAACCAACTGGTCGACATCTGAGCCAGGGTTGTTTATGGCCCAAAATTTACAACAAATTTCAATACTTTATCCCATAATCAAGATTCAATTCTTATTTTGGCTCAATCTCAATTATCAGTTCTCATCCTCATATGCGAATTTTCAATCCTTTGTGTCTGCCAGGGGTCTGGGATTCTAAGTCCCTCATCCAGGGTTCACATTTCATATGTCATTGCATATCACCATATATCATTTCATCGCATTGCATGTCATTATATCTCATTTTCGAGATCTAGTACTCCTATTTTTTAAAATATTCAATTCAGATTCAAGTTTTAAAACTTTTCTCTCAAAATCAATTTCAAAACCTGGGTTTTAAATCGCTATTTTGCCATTTGTTAACCCCCAGGATCTTATATTCTTTTATTTTAAAATATTTTCTTTACAAAATGATCTGGATTCATTTTAAAATCAATTTTTAACTAATCTCAGTTCTCAGATGAGACCCATCTAGGTGGTGTCGCTTCTGAATTCCTTCATTCCTCAATTTTCTTAAATTTTTAGAGTCCTAGTTGGATCAAGACTCTATCTTTTTACCTTTTTTAAACCTTTTTCAAAATTCTATTTTGGTTTTAAATCAGAGGTAGTATTATCCCTTGTTCATTTCTGTCATTTTGGCCAAAATCTTAGAGTCCCAGACGAATTAAGACTCTTTTCTAACAGTTCTACTCGGATTAGGATTGTACTTTTTACTTCTGTTTTTATCTCTTTTCGAGAAAACTTTTTGAAAAACCTTTCATTCTGGCCAAAGTTTTAGAGTTTCAATTGGACTACGACTCTGCCTCAGAGTCCTAATCAAATCAAAACTCTATCCTGAGTTCATTTTTTACTTCATTTTCACTTGTTTTCAAAATGTCTTTTTCAAAATCTCGTCATTTGCTTCTCAGAAAAGCAAAAAATTCTTAGAGTTCTAGTCGAATTAGGACTCTTCCCTAGATTCCTAGTCGGATCAGAACTCTGAACCTGACTTCAATTTCTATCTTATTTTCACTGGTTTTCTAAAATCCTCTTATTTGTTTTCTAGAAAACCCTAAATTTTAAGAGTTTTAGTCGAATTAGAACTCTGTCCTAGAGTCCCAGTTGGATCAGAACTCTAATTTTGATTTCAGTTTTCATCTCGTTTTCACCTATTTTTGTGAAAAGCTCTCAAAATCTTCTTATCTATTTTCAGAAAAGTCAAAATTTTCAAAGTTTTAGTCGAATCAGGACTGTCTCAAAGTCCTGATCAGATCAGGACTCTGTTCTGATTTCTGTTTTAACTCCTATTTTTACTTGTTTTCGAAAATCCTTTCATCTGTTTTCCAAAAGAAGCAAAGTTCTAGAGTTTCAGTCAAATCGGGACTCTGTCCCAGAGTCCCTATCGGTTAAGAACTTTACCACGATTTCATTTGTTACCTTTATTTTACTTATTTTTAAAAAATAAACCCAAAAATTTAAAGTTTCAGTTGAACTAGGACTCTGTCTTAAAGTTTCAGTTGGATTAGGACTCTAATCCTGATTGCAAATCTCATCTTATTTCTACCTGTTTTCTAAAAACTCTCTCAATTATTATCGAAAAAACCAAAAATCTAGAGTTTTAGTTCGATTAAGACTCTGTCCCAGAGTCCTAATTCGGTTAGAACTCCATTCTGATTTTTGTTTCTACTTTCATTTTCATTCTCTTCACTTGTTTTTCAAAAATTAGTCAATTTCAAGAGTCTCAGTTGAGTCAGGACTCTATTTCAGAGTTTTGATTGAATTAGAACTCCAACCCTGACTGTATTTTTTGACTTATTTTTACTAGTTTTGAGAAAATCTTTCAAAAACTTTTTCGTTTGGCTTTTAAAAACCTAAATGTCAGAGACTTAGTTGGTTTATGACTCTAGTCTAGAGTTTCAGTTCATTTGGGACTCTATTTTTAACCCCCGATTGTCATCCAGTGATTTTAACTCTATTTTAAAACCCTATTTTCAGTTTTTTTTTTGCTTTTTTTCAAAACCCTGATGTGGGGCCCATTGAGTGGCTCCACATCTGAAGGAGTCTCGATCCATTCAGAACTCTGATGGACTCAAAACTTTCAATTTCAAAACCAATTTCATTCTGAACCTCTTTTTGAAAACCTAAATTTTCAAGTTTTAAAATCATTTTTGAAAAATCAAGTGGGGCCCACTGTAAACACCCCAAAGTTTTCGAAATTTTGTAAATATTTCCCTTTTTTCCCCTGGCCTCATCTTTTGAGAAAATCAAAGCAATTTCAATCCAAATTTCAGTTATTCTTTGGATTTTCTGGAGTAAACTCCATTTTTGTATATCTGACTCAATTTTGGATCCAGACCCAGTGTTTAAAATCCAAACCTGAGCCTCGTTATCCAGTTTTCAAATTAAAATTACAAAAATACCAAAATTAACCTTTGAATGGCTCAGACAATCCATCAGGTGTCTGTTTGGATCCATTGCTCTGTATCTCTCGATTCGAGGTTAAAAACTCGAACATTTCCTCAAAACCCGGACCCAAAGCCATTTTCTGAAGAAATTTTCAAAGTTTAAATCTGAATTATCAGAAGTCCCTTCTTTTGTAAATACTTTTAAATTTCATAAAAATTAGTTTAAAATCCTTTGTTTTCTTGTAGTTTTTATTTCAAAAACAATATATATATAGAAATCCAAAATAGAAAATAAAATACGGAAGAAGAAGAAAGTGAAAACCCCTTTTCGGAAAATATCAAACCCCTTTTCAGGAAATTTTTTGAAAGATGCCTTGTTTTAAAAAAAAATTGAAAATATCTTCACCTTCCTGTAACTTATTCCAACAGCCTCCCGCTATATAGGGAGATCGCAGGGGGGGTCAAAGGGATCATCCGTTATCATCCACCGCTCTCGTCGATCATCTTCAACCCCTTTCCCTCTCGTTACTTCCCCTTTTCTCCTTCCTCTACTGTTTATCCTCCTGCCCCTGCAATGCAAGGCCATCTGGTGAGCCCGACATTCTCCTTCCTTCTGATTTCTTCTTAAATAATTCATGTTGAAGTTTTCTTTTCGTTTGTTTTGCCCCATTGACGCATCGTGGGTAGTGTTTGAGTTGCCTATAGCAACCTCAACACATCCCTGTGCAACAATGATGTGATAGCATTAGCCCAACATTATTTTAAATTTTTGTGTTTTCTTTTTATTTTATTTTGTTGATACGCTTTGCGTTTGTTTTCTTGCTTTAATAGTGTTTCGATTATATATATCATCTCCTACCGTTCGTGATATCTAGATTGCAATTTCTTATATCATTCTCTGTGTTTTCGTTGTTGTTTTTTATGCTTTACATTCCAACGGGCTATTTATTTTGCTTTTCGTCATTCGTGTAACCCATTTTGCCTTCGTTCTATGTTTAAGGAATAATTTCTACGATGACATCTGATCTGATCCAGTATCAGATCAGGTTCATTTTGCAGAAATCATCAATCGATTTCATATTTTTCCTGCGATTGTGGTCGCCTCGCTTCCCAAAATTCCTTTTAATTTTCCTGATGCAAGATACCTTGTATCCTCTGTTATTCATTCGTCTCTCTCTCTCTCTCTCTCTCATTCCTTCCATCTCATATTCTGTTTTCAATCTTCAGTTATAGTTTTTATGTCTCTTTCCCTTTAGTTTTAACTCTAATATGCACCATGATTCTGTTTACTGATCGATCAACGATCAGTCATCTGCTATTCCTCTATTAAATAAAAAACCCATTTCAGACTAAGTAATATCTAAAAGTAATATGAGATCTGAATCTAAAATCTGGATCAAATCTCCAAATAAGGTCTGGATTTATGAAGTATGTCGGATTCCTACTAAATGTTTTTGAATTTTGTGTGCCGAATTGATGAAATGATCAACGATTGAAAGTCTTAACTATCAAGTCCAGATTTCAGGACGTCTGCAAGTCTACTTGCCTTAATCGCTGAACATTCAAGAGTTTTAATAAGCAGAGCATTAATAATATCTGAATAATTTTTTATTCATGGTTGATCATGGGAATTCTGTGAAGTCACTGAAGGTTATTGCAAATCTCAGCAATTAGTGAAGGTTGCTGATATTGAAATCGATCTAGTATAGTTTTTTTTTTTCATTGTTCATCATACTTGAGGTTCTTCTCAATCTGGTCTTTGGTTTCATTTGATTTCCAATATATAACTGATGTGAAGCCTCATCCGGTCCATTGCCCTGTGCCCATTTAGCCAGTGCCATACTTTCAAGTCCAGAGTTCCCCTTTAATTTTACCTAATTTAGGATATTTTTGTTTTTCGTTACCACCTAATTCATTACGTGTCATTGACAATGCAAGTCTCTTATAGCTTTGTCTTCCCATATGTCATCGTTAGCTTCATTGGGAATCACAACAATCTCATTAGCAAAAGAGACACATGGGAGAGTCTATCGTGCTTTTAAAGGTTGGAACAATGTGATTTGCATCTATGTATGAGTGCTTGGTTTGCCATTTTACTAAGCAAAAGCCTCAAATGATTGAAGATAGAGAGACTGCATGTACAGAAGTGTACATATACACACATAGGCAACTAAGATGCTGCTCTTGAACTAGTGACTTCCATTCAATGTGCTTACATTGGCCACATGGGTAGATCTGATTGCTAATGAATAATGCTGATGGCCTAATGCATAAGGGCGAAGTAGACTTATGAGTGGCATGATTCAACTTAATGCCTCTCCCATTTCATGGTTATCACTTGACTGAAGTTCCTCTTCTCTTTGTTTTATCTTCTTTAGTAGGTTGTGCCTTATATCGCTGCAATGCAAACAATAATCAAAATTGTTCTGCTCCAGTAATCGTTTGGTTTCTGAATATAGTAGCATAATATATGTTTTAGGCTTGTTGAGAATGTATTTTGTTGGAGTTAGCATTACCTGGAACCAACAGTTCTCTATATCGTTTGGTATTATATTTGTCCCCTTTTATTGCCTAGTTCGTTGCCTCCATCTTGTTCCATATGCATTTGGGTTATGGCTTATTTCTAATTTGGTGAGTTATGTTTTATACTGTAATAGGTTTTGGACCAGTTTCCTAATGGTCCCCTATTGAAGGAGAGACATACCTAGATCAACTCTCATTAAGGTATGAAAGTGATGGCAAAATTCTCAAGGCTTGCTGGTATTTGATGTTTTTATCAGTATGGTGGGTATCATGGAGGAACCCTATTGGTTGCTGCAAACATTGTTCTGTCCATTCTTGTTGTGGGCTACCCTATTCAAAAGTTTGCTTGTTATATCTTAGATAATGGTGGTGCCGAGTTGACATTTGAAATATCTGCAGTGATATCTGAGTTTGCTGAAAGGTTTTAACATTGAGTTGTGATCTCCTGCATAGTCATAATCCACAATACCAACCACCTTGGTAGAAATCCATTGTGCAACAGAGACACCAAAAGAACCAAGGTGAACTGTATGTGTAATTCAAATCTTTTAGTTTAGTTCTGTTAACTTGCTTAAATAATTGGATCCATTGCTATAACACTAAAAAGACTTTATATTGTGCATGGTGGCTCACTGTTGGCTGCATCTACCTCCTACAGATCTACCTCAGAAAACCTCTGTAGCAGTAACTTTTCTGCAGTTTCATTTTGACTAATCCGTGAAATTACAATTAATCTTGGTTGCCTTTTTAGAATCTGGTCTCATCTCAGAACTGTCAAACTTTTTTTGAGTTGATCCAGGCCATTTTCTTTGTTCATACAGATATCTCTTGACATGAACAACTGGAATATGTTGGAGCCAATGCCTACTATCAAAAACCTCAAAATTTGATATCTCGCAAGGGATATTTTGTGAAATTATCATCTGACTAGGGATAGTTCTCATTTCATCTTACCAAATTAAAATTTTCACAATTTAGACAAGTGTTAGCACAACTTGGGATCTGGAGCATCCACCTGCTGCAAATGATGCTATTCATAACTATCATAACCTTAGCCATACCCCAGCCACACTTTCATCCACTTAGTCTACCACTTCCAGTCCCCTGCTATACCACACTCACAACCAAACTCCAACTCCAGATCACCATCTACTACCCATACTACTCCATTACTGACCTGAATAGTGGCACCCACTGTAGTCTCCCTGCTACACAAAATTTTCATATATTGTGCACTCACAGCCTCCACTATAAGTCGCTTCCATTATCTCACTTTCCCTGTGCTTGTTATCATGTACATTATCCATCAAGATACAGTTTGATTTCATTTGGCTGAGATGAATACACGTGGTCTAAGAAAGGGGCCAACTAGGTAAGTATTTCCTGGGTTATGTATTGACCAAAATTTTAAGGTCTCCACAGTAAATTAAATACTGTGAGTGTGTTCAGTAAATAATAATAGTACTGTTTGTAAATATAGGCATGTTAGCATAAGTGCATGTTATGTGTGTCAAATGAGCATAGCAAACTGTATTGTGTGTATTCCCATTATCTCAACATCATTTTTTTTTTTGCTAGAACATCTCAAGTTCCCCTGCATATATATAACCCCCATAGCTTTCACAGATTCTGTGGTGTTTACACATCTATAACAGTGCCAAGCACTGTTATAGCCTTCCATATATCCACAACAATGCCTTACACTACCGCAGCCTCCCACATGCCCACAGTAATGACCAAAGCACTGTTGCGGTCTTCCCTCTTGACGCTCATAGCAGGGCTTAGGCACAGCTGTGACCCCAGTTCAAGCTCCTGCAACTCACTGTGCTCACCTCCTCATCTTATCACTGCACAATATCTTCCTACCTCCTATCAAATCCATCTTTCACTTCATAAATGCACAATAGCCACCTTATAGTTTGTTGCATCTTCATAGCACAGTAATATTGGGATTTCATGATATGGCAATGTTATGTTTTCTGAAGCAGTATTGTGTGAAATTCCACTAGAGGGGGCGTGAATAGTGAAATACTAAATAGATCGATAAATTAAAAATATAATGCAATAAGGCACAACACATAAAACACAAAATTTATATTGGTTCGGTCAAAACCCTGATCTACATCCAGTCCCCAAGCAAACCACTTGAGCTTTCCACTATAACATCCGAGTTACTGGATAAATAGTACAACACCCTCTTCCTCAAAGGTCTTCTTCTCTCAACAGAGATGGGGCACACCCTCTTTCACAGAGGTCTTCTTCTCTCAACAGAGAAGGGGCACACCCTCTTTCACAGAGGTCTTCTTCTCTCAACAAAGAAGGACAACACCCTCTTTCTCAGAGGTCTACTTCTTTCAATAAAGAAGGAATATAGTGAATAACAGAAAGTTACAATACTTCCTATAGAACCTTCAGAATGATATGAATGCACGAATGAAGGATTCTCAGAATGTTCTATTCTTTTCACTCAGAAGATACTCTTTGTCAAAGAGCTATTCTTGACTTTTTCTCTTTCTTTTCTTTTTCTTTTTCAAGACTCTCTTTCAAATATCGAATAGGAGTTTTTCTCGTTGTAAGCTCACATGTCCATGTGAAATAATTAATTTGATTGTGTTTATATAGCCTTAGAAAAATAGTCGTTGCCTTTTTGAAATGATAGTCTTTTTGGGATGTGAGATGTCAAGTCATTTCAAAAAACATCTTTATGGATTTTCGAAAAAGTCTTCTTTCCATAAAAGTAGTATTTGGGGTATACTAGTCGTTGTAATATTTTAGGTATGATATATTTTATGTAAAAAGTCTTTTTCTCATAATAGTACATTGAACGTTGGATATGTAAGCCATCATGTAGTTTTGTCTTTATTCTAATTAATGATTTGTAGTACTTAAGTATTTTATTTAGAAATTGTCACTTCTTTACTTAAATGAGTGTAAGTACAATAAATGCTTTGAGATCTTTATTTGTAAATAGTCATATCAAGAATTGCTTTATGATGCGCTATTTAATGTCTACAGAGAGAATGAAGACTTTAAGCAAGTCGACATTCTTGAGTGGGATTAAAATAATTATTTTTAAAAAGATTTTTAGAGGAGGTATTAAATGTTTTACAAAGAGAATGATGACTTTAAGTAAGTCGACATTCTTGAGTTGTAAAAAGGTAACTAAAGTCTTTTCTAAACATATTATATTTGTTTTTCTTTGTCTAGCCGATTTCTAGGTTTTGTCTTTTTCTTACATACTTGAAATCATTTCTTTTTATTTCTTTTCAAGTTGTCTTATACATGATAGAAGGTACAATTATTGCTTTTTGAAATCATGAGCTAATATATCATGTCAAAATACCTTTTCCATAAAGGTTTATAAAAAGGTACAATTATTGGTTTTCAAAAAGGTGCTTTTTGAAACTATCGTATACTTTTATGAAATATAGCTTTGGGGAATGAGTGACTTTTATGATAAAGTATGTAATATGCAATATGCATGCTTCTGAAGGTTCTGTTACATATGACTCTAAAGAAGAAAAAAGTCTTTATCTTGAGGAAGCCGATCTCTTTAGATGATCTTTAAGAATGCATGACTCATCAAGCTTTTTCTTCAAGAAGTATGATTGCACTACAATTGTACTTGAACAGGAGGTCTCCATCCTTTTGGGTGAGATATCCTTGCATCAAATACTCGTTAGATACATGGCAAAGCATATCCAGTCATAATTTAACATTTTTCAAGAAGACATATTATCATATCATATTATATCAAATATGACAGTGTATCATATTGTGTGTCATCAAAATATAGTTTCTCAACATTCTCCCCCTTTTTGATGATGACAAAATATACTCCCCCTGTCAAAAAAGATATTATGCATAGTAATAATAATATCATAAGAATATTGAAAAATGTCAAAGAGTATTTTTCTCCACTATTGGAGACAGGTTTTTCTCCCCCTTTGTCATGCACAAAAAGGAGAGGATCAGAGTAAGTACAGTTATTACAGACCAAATGGAAAAAAATTTAAAGTTATTACAGACGACATGAATAAAGAGTTCATTTTGAGCCGGATGAGGGGTGAAACTTCCTCAGTAATGCATCTTGGCCGATTTGCAGTGATGCTTGACTCTTGAGAAGGAGATCCTGGGTGTTCTGGACATTGACAAGCGCTGAAAAGATGTCACGGTCAGAAGTTGCTGCTTGATCTGCTTCTTGAGGGCCTTCATCGTTAGAGTTTAGGTGAGAGGACTCTTCCTCATGGAGAGAGGAGTCATAAAACGTGCGGTTGGAGTGATAGACAACATCGGTTGCAAGAGGTATTTGGAAGAATTCAAGAATGAGGGTGATGAAGTACCCGAAGGGAAGAGAGTGAAAGGAACGAAAGTTAATCATGTTATGGAAGATGACACTGGACCAGTTGATGGGAAAGGCACAAAAGATTGCATAAAGAAGAAGGGAGATTTTATTGGCAATAAATCCCCTAGAGGGCGACTTAGGGACTACATTGGAGGAAAGAATTGTGAACAACAACAGAGCATGAGGCTTTAAGTTGCTTTCATGCCACGGAAAGTGGGTGGAGCGAGTGGAGATGAGGACTTTCTTAAACACGGTTTGGTCGAGAGGAACTATGTTGGGGAGCTCAATCCCGTAGGAAGATATATTCAGAATGTGGCCTAACTTAGACATGTCGAAGGAGAAGACTTTTCCATGAACCATAGAAGTGATAGTAGTGTGATCATGGTCGACAGAAAGGTTTGTGTAGAACACTTTGATGAGATGTGGATAGATGGACATTAATTTTGGAGAGGCTAGAATATGAATAAATTTGGAAAGAGAAGTTTGTAAATCAAAAGATGGAAAGGCTTCAAGATGAACTAACTTGCCTGGTTGGATGGTCATGGAGTTAATGGAGTGATATGTGTGAATGAGATCTGGAAATCTCAACTCCGAAGCTTCAAGCATGTTAATGTAGGATGTGGAAGAGGATGCCATTTGCAAGTACTTTTGATCAAAGAGAGACTTAGAAAGAAGAGCTTGGAAAGAGCGATAGCTTGTATGAAGATAGAGAAATTTGAGTGGAATGGTGAGGGATGAACCAATCTATTAAATAGAAGGAAGAAAAATAATTGTGATAAGAAATGAATGACATTTGAAGTGAATGATTTTTAGATTTTAATTGAATAAGAAAACTCGTGAGTTGTAGCTTGTGAATGATAAATCAAATCAAGATAGTGTATTATATTAGTATGTATGTCAAGAAGGACATAGTTTTAAATAATTTTTTTATATAGAGAAAAATTTACTATGGGAGAGTTTATCGAATTGTGAGATGTGTCATGTATTGAGTATGGAGTGTCCTATTAGACTTGATGTGTGATGAATGAATAAAGTCAAGAATGTGAATAATCTTATGGATTTCAAAGATTTTTGTGTGAGGAAGTGAAGAGATGTAAGGATTGTTATAGAGTGAAAGAAATAATGGTCTAATAAAACAAACAACTTTTTATACGATGTTTTTACTTTATGTGAAAGCATTCTAAATTCATGAAGAAGGAGTTTGGAATTAGACAAAAAGGATATATGAGTGAGAGATGCAATAATTTCTTATTTAAGAAGTGTTTTTATGGATATGCGTGAAAGGAGTGAGAATAGTCATAAAGGACAACAATCACTTGAGGTTAGATATGAGATGTATGACATAAAGTAAGGTTATGATTGACATGAATTGATGTTTTGCTTAAAGGACATGGTTTTAATGAATCTCGTTTGGAGGGAGTTCATGGTTTTTGAAAAAGATTAATTTTTAAAAAAAATGTAAAGGGGTCAATGATTACAGATGGAGGCTTACTTCGTATGAGATAGAGAGAGAAAAAGAAAGGGTGGTACTAATAGAATTTATGAGAATAAAAAAATGAAGGACAAGTTGTCGAGAATTTTTATAATAGTTTTTCATAAAAGGTGTGAAGGATGAAAGGACAAAAATAGATTATACTTAAGATATGATATAAAAGATTATATAGTAAAACTTATACGTGAAATATTAAAGAGCTTAACTTTGAAAAAGGTGGTGAATAAAAAATAAGAAGGATAAACACTCGATTATGACTCAAGTTTGAAAAGCAAGATTTCTCATAAAGTGGTTTTATCATTTTTACATGCTATTCTTTACTTAAGTTTGTTAAGAGATTGATTTAACATAAAGTTTAGTGAAGTGTTTTGATAGGAGGAAAGGAAGTCATGAAAAAGGATATATTATTTGAATGTAAGAAACGAAAAAAATGATCAGTAAAGGTCTAATAAAATAAGTGAGAAATACAATATCATGTTGAAGATGGGCTAGCTTATCATAAGAGAGGTTTTCACAAAAAGACAAAATTGATAAAAGGTGTTATGAGATGAGTGATGTGAACAATGTCATGATAGCTTTACTTAATGTAAATGGTTCTTATGGATATGTGTGAAAGGAAATAGGACAAGGAGTTGTTATTGATGTGTACTTGAAAGATGACAAGTTGAAAGACATAAAGAATGTGTCATGATGAATGTGTTTTTATGAGTGTTTAGAGTATACGTGAATATGGGAACATAGTTTGACTTTGAATAGTGGGAACAAAAAAATGTATATATAAAAAAAAATCGATAAGAAGGAAACCGTTTAAAATAAAACTTTATCAGAACTCATAAGATGTTTTAATCCAAATAAGTATGATTAATTATAAGTCTCTTAGTTTGCATATTCCTAATTCTCTTCTAATTTGTGTAAAGTCTTCATGTTTCAAAGGTTTAGTGAAGATGTCTGCTAACTGTTGATTAGTGGGTATGAATTCGAGCTTAATTATGTTGTTTAAGACTTGTTATCTTAAGAAGTGGTGCCTTATTTGAATATGCTTAGTTTGCGAGTGTAAAATAGGATTTTTAGATAAATTTATAGCACTAGTATTATCACAGAAAATAGTTGTATTTTCAAATTTTAAACCAAAGTCTTTTAAAGTTTGTTTCATCCAGATGACTTGAGTGCATGCTAGGCTAGCAACTATGTATTCAGCTTCAGTAGTTGATAATGATACACAATTTTGTTTCTTACTGAACCATGAAACTAGTGAGTGCCCTAGCATATGACATGTTCCACTTGTACTTTTTCTGTCAGATTTACTTCCAGCAAAGTCAGCATCGCTGTATGAGATTAAATCAAATGTAGAAGATTTTGAATAAAATAATCCAAAATCAACTGTGTCTTTTAAATATCTCATTATTCTTTTTACAGCTTTAAGATGTGATTCTTTTGGATTTGACTGAAATCTAGCACACAAGCAAACACTGAACATGATATCGGGACGGCTAGCAGTTAAATAGAGTAGTGATCCTATCATACCTCGGTATACCTTTGTATCCACAGACTTACCATCTTCATCTTTGTCCAAAACAGTAGTTGTGCTCATAGGAGTATTCTTTGAAGCAGTTGAGTTCATGTTGAACCTCTTTAGAAGTTCATGAGCATACTTAGATTGATTGATGAAGACTTCATCCTTGGTTTGCTTAATATGCAGTCCAAGAAAGTAGGTGAGTTCTCCCATCATCTCATTTCAAATTCTTTCTGCATGGACTTAGAAAAATCTTCACAGAGAGTGTTGTTAGTAGATCCAAAGATGATATCGTCCACATAAATTTGAAAAATTAGGGTATGATTATTCACTATTTTCACAAATAGAGTAGAGTCTGCTTTGCCTACAGAAAAAACAGTTTTTAATAAAAAAGTTTTGAGTCTGTCATACCAAGCACGAGGTGCTTGTTTTAATCCATATAAGGCACGTTTTAGTTTGAAAACATGATCTGGATATTGTTCATTTTCAAAGCCTGAAGGTTGTTTTACATAAACTTCTTCATTTATAAAACCATTTAGAAATGCACTTTTAACATCCATTTGATATAGTTTGAAATCCATATAGCTTGCATATGCTAAAAACATTCTAATAGATTCAAGTCTAGCAACAGGAGCAAATGTTTCATCAAAGTCAATACCTTCCTCCTGGTTGTATCCTTGAGCTACTAGTCTTGCCTTGTTTCTTATAACATTACCTGTTTCATCTAGCTTGTTTCTGAAGATCCATTTTGTCCCAATGATTTGATGATCCTTTGGTCTTGGTACAAGATCCCAAACATCATTTCTTTGGAATTGATTCAGTTCTTCAGTCATGGCTAGCATCCAAATGTCATCGATGATGGCTTCATCAATCTTATTTGGTTCAAGTTGAGAAATGAATGTCATGTTTGCAATCCGTTCCAGCTGAGCTCTAGTTTGAACCCCCTTGGTCAGGTCTCCCAAAATCTGTTTTTGAGGATGATCTCTGATTTCAACAAATGTTCTTTGATGATCATCTTCATTAGATTTAGCTATGTTATCTAGGAATAAATCTGTACTTTCAACATCATCATCGTTAGTCTGCTTAAGAACAGATTGATCAATAGATTCACAAAAACTGACATGCATAGATTCTTCAATAGTATATGAACTCTAATTAAAAACTCTGTATGCTTTACTATGACTTGAATATCCTAAGAATATGCCTTCAATAGATTTAACATCAAATTTATCCAGGCTATCTTTTGTATTAAGGATAAAGCATTTATATCCAAAGACTTTAAAATAGTCTATTCTTGGAGTTCTGTCATAGAATAATTCATAAGGAGTTTTATTTAATAAGGGCCTAATAAGAACTCTATTTGTTATATAGCATGCAGTATTAACAGCTTCTGCCCAAAAAGATTTAACAAGATTATTATGTTGGAGCATAGTTCTAGCAGATTCCTGAAGGGTTCTATTCTTTCTTTCTACTACACCATTTTGAGGTACAGCTCTAGGAAAGGCAAAGTTATGAGAAATACCATGCAAGTTACAAAAATTTATAAAAAGTTCATTATCAAATTCTCCTCCATGGTCACTACGGATTTTTATAATAGAACAAGATTTTTCATTTTGTAACTTTTTACATAAAATTTCAAATTCACAAAACGTATCACTTTTGTTTTTCAAAAATATAACCCAAGTAAATATTGAGTAATCATCTACAATGACAAAAGCATATTTATTATGATTAAGACTAGCTACTCTAGAAGGGCCAAAAAGATCCAGGTGGAGAAGCTCTAAAGGTCTTTTACTTAAAACAATATTTTTTGATTTGAAAGATGATTTTGACAATTTTCCTAGTTGACATGCATCACAAAAATAGTCCTTTTTAAAAGATATTTTAGGTAACCCACGTACTAACTTGTTTTTAGCTAATTTAGACATGTACTTGGAGTTGACATGACCCATTCTCATGTGCCATAAATGTTGAGTGTCATTATTAGCTATAAGGCAATGTTCAGTAATGTTTTCTAGGTATAATTCATATATATTATTTCTTCTTATACCTTTTAAAATGTTGTTTTCGTTGGTGTCTGCTATAAGACATGCATCATGTTTAAAGTTAACATTATAACCTGTGTCACACATTTGACTTATACTTAGAAGGTTATGTTTTAAGCCTTTAACAAGAAGAACATCTTTGATAAGAGGTTTATCAATATTGCCAATGTTACCAATACCAATTATCAAACCTTTGTTGTTATCTCCAAAGGTGACAGTTCCTCCTTTATTATGAAGAACAGCAAAAAGATCTGGATGTCCTGTCATATGTTTTGAACATCCACTGTCTAGTATCCATATGTTCTTCTTCTTTGGAGCCTGCAAAATATCAAGTAAAAATCCTTTGTGGTACCCAATCGGGTCCCTTTATGTTGGACTTAAGAACCCATATCCATTTTGATTTGGGTTTGTCTATAACTTTAGAGGAGTACAAGGAATTAAAATAATATTCCTTTTTAGGTTCAGAAGAACCTTTGACAAAAGTGGTCTTTTGATTCATATAATAAGGTTTGTTAAAATGAGAGTACCCAATACCATTCTTGTAGAAAGAGACTTTTTGAGAGGATAGGAGTTTATCCAGGTTCTCTTTTCCTTTAGTAAACTTGAAAACTGTTTTCATAAGGTTCTCAGTTTTACTTTTTAATTCTGAAATTTCTACTTGAAGATTTTTAGTCTTGGAGCTAGTAGAAGAGATTTCAGAAGTAATCAGAAAATTTTTCTTTTGTAACTCAGAATTTTCAATACTGAGTTTTTCATTTTTCAACATAAACTCTAGATTTTCAGATTTCAAATGTTTATTTTTTAGAATCGTTTTTCTTGATTCTTCAAAGAGTTCCTGAAAAGCATTTTGAAGATCTTCAAAGGAGAAGTCAAGGGATTCACTTACAGAGTTTTCTACCATGAAGCACATGTTGGCAGTTTCAACTTCATCATCACTTGACTCTTCACTTGTGGATGGTTCTGAATCATCCCATTGAGCATGCAGAGCCTTTTTCTTGAAGAACCTCTTCTTTGGTTCCTCAGTTTTGGATTTTCTTTTGAGAAGAGGACAATCACGTCTCAAGTGACATGGCTTATTACACTGATAGCACATGGAATCTTCCTTAGAGTCTTTTCTTTCCTTGTGCTTATTTGGAAGTCGGTTCTTTCTCATGAAGCGCTGAAATTTTCTGGTGAGTAGCGCAATTTCAGATTCTTTCTCTGAGTCCTCATTCTCTGAAAGAGATGAGAAGGCTAGAGTTTTCTTTGTAGGTTGTTCCTCTTCCCTTCTTTCCTTCATATGGACTTCATAGGTCACAAGATTGCCTATTAAGTCGTCCAGGGTAAGCTTGGATAAATCTTGAGCTTCTTCAATGGCTGTAGTCTTTTTCTCCCAATCAGTTGTAAGAGATCTCAAGATTTTCTTCACCTTATCTGTCTGAGAATATGTTTCTCCCAGAGATTTCAGGTCGTTGGTGATGTTGGTGAATCTAGTAAACATCTCTGTGATGGGTTCATCTTTGTTCATCTTAAACAGCTCATATTTTCGAACCAGATATGAGATTTTGGCTTTTTTTACTTTGTTGGTTCCTTCATGAATAACCTCTAAAGAATGCCAAATATCATAAGCAGATTCACAAATGGATATTCTGTTGAATTCATTTAGATCAATGGCACAATATAAGGCATTCATAGCCTTTGCATTTAGATTTGCCGTTTTCTTTTCTTCATCAGACCATAAGCTATAGTCTGCGGATGGAGATGTGTATAGATGCTCAACAATTTTCCATACAACAAAATCTATGGACTTGAGAAATATAGTCATTCTGCATTTCCAGTATCCATAGTTAGAGCTGTTGGAGAAAGCAGGACGAGATGCATGTTGACCTTCAATATCACGAGCATAAGAGGTAGATGCCATTTGTGCTGGAAGACTTGTTATGTCGAAACCAGCAAACCTGCTCTGATACCAAATTAAATTCCACTAGAGGGGGGGTGAATAGTGAAATACTAAATAGATCGATAAATTAAAAATAGAATGCAATAAGGCACAACACATAAAACACAGAATTTATACTGGTTCGGTCAAAACCCTGACCTACATCCAGTCCCCAAGCAAACCACTTGAGCTTTCCACTATAACATCCGAGTTACCGGATAAATAGTACAACACCCTCTTCCTCAGAGGTCTTCTTCTCTCAACAGAGAAGGGGCACACCCTCTTTCACAGAGGTCTTCTTCTCTCAACAAAGAAGGACAACACCCTCTTTCTCAGAGGTCTACTTCTTTCAATAAAGAAGGAATACAGTGAATAACAGAAAGTTACAATACTTCCTATAGAACCTTCAGAATGATATGAATGCACGAATGAAGGATTCTCAGAATGTTCTATTCTTTTCACTCAGAAGATACTCTTTGTCAAAGAGCTATTCTTGACTTTTTCTCTTTCTTTTCTTTTTCTTTTTCAAGACTCTCTTTCAAATATCGAATAGGATTTTTTCTCGTTGTAAGACATGTCCATGTGAAATAATTAATTTGATTGTGTTTATATAGCCTTAGAAAAATAGTCGTTGCCTTTTTGAAATGATAGTCTTTTTGGGATGTGAGATGTCAAGTCATTTCAAAAAACATCTTTATGGATTTTCGAAAAAGTCTTCTTTCCATAAAAGTAGTATTTGGGGTACACTAGTTGTTGTAATATTTTAGGTATGATATATTTTATGTAAAAAGTCTTTTTCTCATAATAGTACATTGAACGTTGGATATATAAGTCATCATGTAGTTTTGTCTTTATTCTAATTAATGATTTGTAGTACTTAAGTATTTTATTTAGAAATTGTCACTTCTTTACTTAAATGAGTGTAAGTACAATAAATGCTTTGAGATCTTTATTTGTAAATAGTCATATCAAGAATTGCTTTATGATGCGCTATTTAATGTCTACAGAGAGAATGAAGACTTTAAGCAAGTCGACATTCTTGAGTGGGATTAAAATAATTATTTCTAAAAAGATTTTTAGAGGAGGTATTAAATGTTTTACAAAGAGAATGATGACTTTAAGTAAGTCGACATTCTTGAGTTGAAAAAAGGTAACTAAAGTCTTTTCTAAACATATTATATTTGTTTTTCTTTGTCTAGCTGATTTCTATGTTTTGTCTTTTTCTTACATACTTGAAATCATTTCTTTTTATTTCTTTTCAAGTTGTCTTATACATGATAGAAGGTACAATTATTGCTTTTTGAAATCATGAGCTAATATATCATGTCAAAATACCTTTTCCATAAAGGTTTATAAAAAGGTACAATTATTGGTTTTCAAAAAGGTGCTTTTTGAAACTATCGTATACTTTTATGAAATATAGCTTTTGGGAATGAGTGACTTTTATGATAAAGTATGTAATATGCAATATGCATGCTTCTGAAGATTCTGTTACATATGACTCTAAAGAAGAAAAAAGTCTTTATCTTGAGGAAGCCGATCTCTTTAGATGATCTTTAAGAATGCATGACTCATCAAGCTTTTTCTTCAAGAAGTATGATTGCACTACAGTTGTACTTGAACAGGAGGTCTCCATCCTTTTGGGTGAGATATCCTTGCATCAAATACTCGTTAGATACATGGCAAAGCATATCCAGTCATAATTTAACATTTTTCAAGAAGACATATTATCATATCATATTATATCAAATATGACAGTGTATCATATTGTGTGTCATCAAAATATAGTTTCTCAACATTGTGATCCTTTGACATTCACAACAATCTGCAAACTGTAGTGATTTCATGCCTATCACACAGCAGTTCAATGAATTGCCATGATCTCATTGGCTCAATACAATCTCATAGGCATATCACGGAAATTCTGCTATGATATTCATTTGCATATGGTTGAAAGTCACGACTATATCGTGACCAAATTACCATGATTTCATGCCTCCCACCACAGCTCCATAAACTGTTACACTTCTATCATCATTGCATGCATGCTTCTCCTAAGACCTATACATTTTTTTAGCCCGGTGTATCATATGCACATTCCGATGTGCATTTTTAGCATAGACATGGTCGTTTGCATGCGAGTCCTTAGCATAGCATTTCCTGCATCTCTTCATATCTTTGCCTTATGCTAACTTCTGTTTTGCAGGAAGTATGTGAAAAATATTATCTTCTTTCTTGGCTTAGGAATGTAGATTTCAATTTCAGACTTTAATTCAAGGTTGTAATAACTAGGTTTAATGAGAATTTTACGTTTTCAGTCTTAGATAGAATGAATGAGCATGTAAATCTCATAAATTGCTTGTTTCATGTCATTTTGCCCTTATTTTTCAAAAATCCATAAATGGGAACACGAATGGCACGTGCACCATTCTAATAAAAGGTGGTTAAATTCTAAGTTGATGATTTGCATTTATGGCCTTAGTCAAAATGTGAACAAAACTTAGGATTTTCATCTTTTATGGAATAACAAGGGATCCACACTGGATCTCTCTTAAAAAATCATCAGATTTTCAAATATTTTCTTCCTTTATTAGAGTTTAACTAAAAGTTACTCAAAATATATATCAATGGCCATAGTCAGGATATAAATTGAGAGTTAATTTCATTTTAAACTATATAAAGGCACCAAAATATGTTTTATTCTTTATTTGAATTTAAATATGATTACTATATAATACATTTTATGGACTTAGTCAGAAATGTATTATATTTTTCAATCTTATTTCAAATTCAACTAAAGAATGAAATATGCTTTTCAATATCCAAAATTCAAAGCTCTTTAAATACATTCATCATTTAGGATAGAATTACATTATATTTTTCAAATCATTTCAAATTTTCTTGAAAAAACCCAAGTGATTTTGAGACAATATCTCCTTCATTTCTCAAATCAATTCTTATTCAAATTCATCCTTCAATTTATCAATTCTATTTTATTTCAAAATCCAAGATTCAAATATTCTGATTTCAAAGTTCAATTTAACTTTGAAGTTTCCAATTCATCTCTAAAATTCAAAATTCAATCTCCAAACTAGCTCATATTTCAAAGTTCACTTTAACTTTGGATTTCCAAAGTCATTCTTTTTAGAATTCAGAATTTCAAGATTTAATTCAATATTTCAGATCAAATTTCAAAGTTTGATTCAAAACTTTGAAATTACAGATCCATCTCCTGATTTATGTTTTAAAATTTCAAAATCTCCAAATCATGGAACCTTCTAAGTTTTAGATTTTCAAAATTCAATTTCACTTTGCAATCAAGAATCAAAGTTGTTAAGATTTATTATAAAATCGATTTCTCTGAAATTCAAAATTAAATTCAAAAAATCAAAATTCGATTTGGATTCTCATCCATCTTCAAGATTTATCTGGATCCAATTCCAAATTTTCTAACTTTCATCTTAAATTCTAGATTTTTCAGATCCAATCCAGTCTTGGATTCTGGATTCTGGATTTTGGATCCAATTCTCTCTCATATTCCAGATTTAAAACCCAATTCTATCTAAGACTTTAGATTTCAAATCCAAATTCCATCTAGGATTTAGACTTTTAAATCCAATTTTTCAACTTGATTTCTGATTCCAACCTCAATTCCATTCCTAAATCTCACATTCATTTAAATCCAAAATTCAATCCCATTTTAAAGTTTCATCTCAATTTCTAGATTCAAACTCAAATTCAAAGTCCATCTTGACTTTGGAAATTCATTCTTATTTCAAAAATCAAATTCAAAAATCAAATTCAAAAACCAATTCTTCTTTTCTCTTCATCCAAAATTTATTTTTCCAAATTCCGATTACTCCAAAGACTTAGAATTTCAAGTCTCTTCTTCCAAGTTTATTTCAAATTTTAAGTCAGACTCAAAATCTAAATTCCCCAAACCAATTTCAAACCCCTTTTTTTCATTTCTTCAAGTATATTTCAACATCACTGGAATAAATCAAAGTTCTAAAATAATTTTTTCTCAAAGATCATACATCTTTGCATTTGCATTGCACAAGCGTGATTCTTTGTGCATCTAGGACTTAAAATAAATTCTTAGATAATATTTTAAGCAAAGCAAATTTGAATCTTGAAAATGAACTTGGAATCTCAAAGCTGATTTAAAATTTGAAATTTGATTAGAATTAGAAATTGAATTTTGAATATACAAATGAATTTCAAAGTCAAATTGGACTTTGAATTTAAAGTTTGAATTTGGAATTAGAAGATGAATCAAGAATTTCAAAGTTAAATTGAACTTTGAATTTGATTAGAGTTTTGAATTTGAAATTTCAAAGTCAAATTGGGCTTCGAAATCGGGTTTCGAAAATGAGATTGAATTAATGAATTGAAATAGAAATTGAAGAAAGATATTCAAGATCACTTGGATTTTGAAAAGAATTTTGAAAATATGATGCAGTTCTATCCTAAATGATGAATGAATTTAAAGAATTTGAAATTGGATTTAAAAAGCATATTTCATTCTTTAAATGAATTAAAATAAGATTGAAAATATAATACATTTCTCACTATGGTCATTGAATGCATTATATAATAATCATATTTAAATTCAGGTGAAGAATAAAACATATTTTGGTGCTTTTATAGAGTTTAGAATGAAATTTACTCTCAATATATCCTGACTATGGCCATTGATATATATTTTGAGTTAATTTTAATTTAAACCCTGATAAAAGAAGAAAATATTTAAAAATATGATGATTTTTGAAGAGGGATCCAGTGTGGATCCGGTGTTATTCCATAAAAGATGAAAATCCTAAGTTTTGTTTACATCCTGACTATGGTCATTGATGTAAATCATCAACTTAGGATTAATCACTTTTTATAAAATGGTGCACGTGCCATTCGTGGTCCCATTTATGAAATCTTTGAGAAATAAGGTGAAAAATGATATGAAAACAAGTAATTCCATAAAAATGCATGCTCATACATTCTAATTCAAGACTGAAAATGTAAATTTCTCATTTATAATCTAGCTATTACAACCTTGAATGTATTTCAAATTCCTAAACTAAGGAGAAAAATGGCCTTTTTCATCTAATTCCTATGAAATTTAAATTAGCACTTAACAAAGATACAAAAATATGTATAGAAGCAAACTATGTGGAAATACACATGATCACATTGGTATTTATAAAGCGATGCCTGTGCCATATATAATGCATGGTGGACATGTAGTATGTTGTGCAAGTGAAATGCAGTAAATAGCAGCGTACATACTGTTATGGATGCCACTATTCAAGTGTAAGGGGGCGATAGATATAAAAGCCTTAATCATGCTACCAAAGGGGCAGCATTAATGGGTATGTAAATGAAGGAGTAAAGGGGTGCTGGAGGTATATATAGGCATGCAGCAGGTAAAAAAAAATGTTGTGTGAATATGTATGTATGGGCTGTATCAAATGTGGACACTGCTATAGTAAAAGTGCAACGGTGTCATTACAATAGATGCGCAGTGGGTATTGTAACAATGAAATATCATGAAGATGTAGATGAAATCTATGCCAAGTATAGTGTTTTTATGACAGCAGTGAATAGGGGAAGGAAATGGTGACAACAACAGATGTGTTCTGTGCAGTATGTGATGGCAGTATGGGTGGCTGGGAGATGCTGGTTGTGCCTAATGGTTTAGGTGTTGTATGGTGTTTGGAGATAATAGAGAAAAGGGTATTATGCAACAAGCAAAGGGGCCTGGTGTGATGCTGTAAGTGAGGTTGCTGGGAAGTGGTGTCATATACTAGATGAATGAAGTGACTGTGGCAGAGGTGACCACTATTGTGCTGTGTACCAGTTTTAAGCATCCTATGGAGTGTTGTAAGGGTTGAAGGTTGTAACTATATAGCAATGGGGGAACACGGGATGTTTAAATGTGGAAGTGTAAAGGGGGTTTTACTGTGTGAAGGGTAATATGAGTCATATGAGTATGAGGTGCATGAAACATAATGCTAATATACGCACAAATCGCAGGGGATTAACTTACTATGCAATTCATGTGGATGCTGAAGGATTTCTAACATTTAGTAGTATGATCACATATGCAAATTAACACAATGTTGCAACTAATATGTACAACTAATATACAAATTGGCATGTGCAGTGTGATCAATGTATGTGAACTGACATATATAACCGAGAAAAGTAACTGATATAAAACAGAAACTGTACAAATACAAGAATTTTAACGCTATATAGTTTTAATTACAGAGGCTCCAGACAAGCATAGGGGTGGGCTAAAGAATCGAGATGCTCATCAGAGCTTGGCTTTCTTCCAATATCCAATGGAAATTTTCGTTTTGGGTCAGCCCTGCAGAAGCTTCGATGCATAGTAAGAATGACAAATCATTTCGATCAAAGCGATAAGAACGCTTCAAATATCTATATATATATATACATATATATATATATATACATATATATATATATATATATATTTGTACATATACATATATATTTTATGGATTGTACATATCCAAAAGCCCAAAACTAGGCATGTCTTGAGATATCCTAACACTTTGATATATGAGAGGAAAATGTGAAATTTTCAAAAGGGGGGATGTTATAGTGGGAGTGATACCGGATGCCATTATTGGAATAATTATGTAAATTATTCATAAAAAATCAGTGGATGATCCAGTTTTTCCCACTTTTCTAGAACCTTTTCAAAGAGCTAGGCATTTCCTAACTAGTGAAGCATATATTCCTGAAGAATAAACATTTCCCCTGACCTGTTTCAAGCTTCCAAAGTCTGGAACCAAAAATCTGTAGCCTTAAAAGATGAATCTGCGTGCTTTTTGCCAGGGAGTATCTGTGTATCTCTGTATCAAAAAAAGATATCCAAATATAAAAAAAAAAGTTGCTTGAAAACCCAATGAAGCTTAGGTAAGACATGAGAACCTTCAGGTAGAATTGAACAAGTGATAGAAGACAGATGAAATTAAAAGCATCTATTGGAAGCAGAGGTGCGTAACACATTGATATAGATAAGATTTTTTCTTTTTTAAGCAACCATAGATACTTTGTCTACCAATGATCCAAACTTTACAGAAGGAAGAAAAAAATATATATAATCATAAACCACCGAACACACTGTAAGTAGAGTAACCAAGGAGGCCATACCTGTCCCATACAAATGATATGCTGATGAAAAGGGATTTTTTGTTTGTTTATTATACTGAAACAGGTCACCACCTATCTTTTGTGTGAAAGGGAAATTACGAGACCGGTTGTCTCCAGCATTTGATGATACCAGCCATTGAATCATGTATTTACTAAGGGGGATCAGACGACATGCTGCCAACATATCAACCGATGGGTCACGAGTATGTCACGAGAAGTCTGTCAACATATTGGGCATTCCCCTGGACTTCTTGGATGCAAAGGGGATTATAACAGCTGAAACCCAACACGATGAGTAGATATATATATGCTAGCAATGAGGCATTGTTTTCTTTCTTTTTTTTTGAAATAACCACATACTATTAACTATATCAACAAAATATTAAAATGAAATTACGATAATGTGCTTCAAAACACAGAAGACTAATGAATATTCATGTGCACAGAAGACCTGAAACATCTGCAATTCAAAAACACAGAAAGCTCAAAATATACAGAAAGCCAGATTTAATGAGAGATAATGATGAGATTTTTGTACAAATAATAAGGACAGAGGAAATCCTGGTAAACAACATGAATAAACGGAGTCAAATGAATCAGACAACTACAGATAGTCGAATTTCAACCAGTTGCTAAAAGAGATTCCAAATCGAAATACCAGACCCAGACAAAAGAGGATGTGATGCTAAATCAAATTTCCTTTCCATACAGAGTTAACCATGTCATCAACAAGGTAATACATATGATCTTACAAAAAAAAACTAGATTCAATACGAGGAAGCTATGGGTAAAAATCAATCGCCTACTGCAACAGGGAATCAAACCTAAACCCTTAATATGGGAATTGAAACATAATGCTCATGAAAGCATAACCCCTATTAGAGGTAACGATGCTGCGCCAAACCGGAACCTACGAGTATAACAGATGTCATGAATGTTCAATACAGTAAAAAAAAATCATAAAACGCTATCAGCAAAATGCTTAAAATGCAATTGAGAGCAACAGATGGAAGGGAAAGCCAATACCATTATATGGGTATCTCTAGCAGGTTTTGAAATTTTCTGCAAAGGACAAATTCCTCTCAAAGCAATCGTTTGTTGCTTGAGTACAAAGGGCCTGCAAATCGGCCCCAGCAAATCCAACAAGCTTCCATAGCAAGGAGCCAGACACAATTCTGGACTAATGATAAAGTATCTGAGAGAGGATTAAACAAGGTTTTATATACGACTAATATGAATTGTAATGTACGAGCATCTGGCGCTGGATGGGAATGATGGATGCTGAAATACGATGACTGGTGAAACAACAATGTAGTGAAACAAATCTGGAATGTTAAAGTCTAGGAAAAAGATGCAGATATGCGAGAAAACAACACACGCAATCCATGATTCAATGCAGACCAATAACACTGAACAAGCCATTGAAGTTGGGAGGAAACAATACTCATGGTGAAACATAAATAATAAAAAAAATAAAAGAAATAAAAGAGAGAGAATCGTAGAAAAATGTGACGGTTAGCTAATGACGAACTATAAACGAAATATTAAATCAAGACAACATGAACGGAGATTTAAATCTCCCTTAAATGGAAGAAGTTCAGCCAAACAAATTATAGAAATAAAACAAAAAAAAATACTGGAATACGATGATTCCACTGATGTTATATCAGAATATAGCCATTCTTGTTAGTATTGCACATACATGGGTCGATCTTTGCTATACGTGAGTCGAACCCACATGGGTGCGTAGACGAGAGAAGTTGGGAGGGCAAAGAAGACAAAGAAAGCAATAGAAGAGTAAGGAGGGCTTACAGGGGGACGATCGAGAGGGAATGGGATCTCCTCTGTGCACCCTGCAACTGCAGATATGCCGACCTCCTTTGGTTTACCTCCAGATTTACCATTGCAGGGGCTGCAGTTGTCGCCGAAGATTTGATCTCATTCGCTCGGTAATTGCAGATACCTCAGAATGGTTGATTTCCTCCCGTCAGATGGAGGAAACTTAAGAGAATAAGGGGAAGAAAACAGAAGGAGAGAGGGCAAATGGGAGAAGGGAGAAGAGACGTGGAAGGGTAGAAGACATATGCTTGAGAAGGGACCCCTGCGTGTCTTTTTAAAGAGGAAGAAGGAAAGATCTGGAACAAGGTTGTTAGATATGAGCGGAGGAGGAGAGGTGCGATGGGGAAGAGGGTTTTAGAAGGTTCGTGAAGGGAAGCCGAGAGAGGGAGAGAGAGAGAGAGAGAGAGAGAGTTTTGGAAGAAGCTTGCGTGCGAAGCTTTATTTGTGATTTTTTTTTTCCAAAAAGAGGCTCCTTCAAAAAGATTTTTCATGGAATGGGTTTTAAAATGAGGTTTTTAGCAAAACAAGTTTAAAAAAGGGTTTGAACTGCATGTTTTCTAATTTTTTGGATTTTTTGTTGTTTTCTTGAAATTTTCTACATTTTTTGTATTTTTTTTTTTAGAATAAAAACTCTAGAACTAGGGAAAATGAGAGATTAAACTATTTTGGATTTTTTTGAGAAATATTTACAAAAGAGGGGTTTTTTGAGAATTCGGGCTTTTATTTTTGAAACTTTTCTCAAAAAAAGGGGTTTTGGATCCGATTCGGATCAAAACTTGATCAGAGATAAAACTTTGAGTCTGAATTCTAACGAATCCACGGAATGAATGGAATTTTTGTTTAAAAATTGACCCGATTACTCAGAAGATGGGCTCAAGGGCAAAAAGGAAAATTTTAGAATTTTTTGGAAAATTTGGGGTGTTCACACCGAGCCATTGGGCTCTGGTTCATGTAGTTCCAGACCCTCTGGCCAACCCAGTTGCGCCATGTTTGGAGCTGGGCGCCGTGCGAGTGGCCCGCGCGCCCAGCATAAGCCAAAAAAAAATCTATGTTAAATTTTAATGTTTCTTTTATTTTTAGGATTTCGTCTTGGACTGAAGTGCCGGTCTGAACCATGTGTTCAGACCAGCACTACAGTCCGTTTTGGACAGGCTGGTTCATGAGCCATGCTTCAGCCCGGGCTTGGCACTTGGTGCCAGCCCGGTTTTCTCTTTTGCTGGAGCCGGGTGCGCACCACTTGGTGCTGAGCACCCAGGCCTCACTCGGTTAATCCCCTTTGCATTCAGGTCTGAACTAAACATTCAGACCTGATGGTGTTGACAGCTCGGGCGTGGCACAAGGTGCCAGCCTTGTCTTACCTTTTGTCGGGGCCGAGTGCCAACCGCATCGTGCTGGGCACCCAGGCCATGTGGGGCACCAATCTTTTGGTCCAGGTCTGAACCGAAAGGTTCAGACCTGTGTACGTGAGTGGTAGCAGCCTGGTCTCATGGACCAGACCCCTCGTCCAGCCCCTTGGTACCCATTCTGCAGGGTTAGCTGATTGCCCCCTTTTTGCAGTTTGAACCTGTCCCAACCGCGCCTTTATGGCGATCCGGTCCGGGATGTGAGTCGGACCAGATGTCCTTGGTAGATTTAGCAGTCTGGTCTGGAGGACCAGACTTACCTTTTTCTGTAGGACCGCATGGGCAGCGGGTGTGCGAATCCATTTTCGGCACCTTTGCAGCCCCATAATCCCATTAAATCAACTGTCAACCCTTTTCCTTTTTAAGACGGCACAAACCTACCCTTTTCCTTTTTAAGACGGCACAAACCTACCCTTTAGCTGAACCTTAGTAGGTCCGAAACCCGTGTTTGGTTCGCCCCACACCCTTTCGCATTTCGATTAGGGTGTTTGGCATGCGTGCACATGCAACGGGGATGTGCATGTGTTATATATATATATATATAAATATATATATATATATATAAATACGGGTATATACGTATATGTATATACATGTAAAGGGTTGGGCATCGTTAAGTGAATGTGTACAAGTGTGTATATATATATATATATATATATATATATATATATATATATATATATATATATATATATATATATGTGCGTGTGTGTGTGTGTGTGTGTCGATAACTGTAAGTTGCGTAAATTGTATATATATATATGTTAATGCGCGTAATTGAGTATTTTGGTGCGACCGAATGGACATGTGACACTCTCGTGTCCTGTCTAAATGTTTCCTCAGATAATTTTACACTTTGAACTGAGTATGAATTCCTTAGTGTTGTTCTACGTTCGATTTGTCAAATGGTTCGTTTCGGGTCCGCGGGCGCGGCACCCCGAACCTTGGAAAAGCCAATGTAATCCCCATTAGATTGAGATATTACCAGAAATTACCTTTGACACATATGTGTGTCGTACTGCGTAATGAAAACCCTCATGTCTTGGTTTACATTCGACGGACTAGTAAAGTAAGCATATGAACACTATTGTAAATCCATGTACTTAGAGACTACGTTGATTTAGAATCACAATACAGTTTAGTATTATTGTATCGAGTCCGCGGGCGTGGCACCCTACACCGCGGAAATGCAATGTTATTCCCATAAGATAGGATTTTGGTTAAATTCAATCTCGACACTGAAGTATGCAAAATAGTGCATTTTTACTGTGAGAATAATTGCATGTTATGCAAAGTGCCAATGATAACGATTTAGAGACAGCTTCTTGAGTAATGGAAATTGATGAAATGTGATATGCATGAAACTGTATATTTGCTTGCATGTTTACTTGTCTCTCAGAAATGAAATTATACAATGCCTCTGTTACTTATGTTTGTGCAAAAGTTAGAAAGCATGTGATACTCTTACACTTTGCACGTGGCACATCCTGGCTTGAGGCATTGGTAAGGGCACAAGGTGCACTTCATGAAATGAAAAGACTGAAACTTGAACACCATAGGGTATGAATGAAAATGACTTGTTTTGGGCTCAGTTGGAGTCCTTGGGCAATGACCCTTGTGTTGTGAATGGACTCTTATGTGATTATACCCTAAATTAGAAAAGAAATGATATAGTGTTGTGACCGCTTTCACGAGCGGGGTGTTCTGTTGGCCGCGTGAGGCTGAGCACGTGGATGGGCAGGCCAAGTCCTCGTTTTGCGTACCCCACAAGGACCATGAGGCAAATTCCTCGTAGAGAGGTATGACTGAACATGAGCCTAAGAAAGATAAACCTGCTTCACCCCATTCACAAAACGGTTCACCTTGGAGAGGGTGGATGGTACAACCCTGAGTGACTTGTCATTACTACGACACGTGTTTTGACAGAGGCCGTAGCGCCCTTTGGCCTCCAGTCACTCAGAGTTAGGGAGGTTGAGGTTACCTCTTTAGGACCTCACTACTGCAGTAGTATGGATTACAATCCTTGCCTATGCGAGTGTTTTCTCCCAGCTGTATGCTGCTCGCATGAGGTTTACTCGGTCTGTAGCTTCCTCAGTTACCATACTAGAATTGAATAACAGACTCTGAGTGCATGTCTCACAGAATGCGAGGTTCCTTCGCATACCCAAAGGAGTAACAAGAATAACTTAAAGACTAACCAATCAACTGACTTACTGTAGTTGCTACTTTACTTGTTTAGTAGTTTTCTCTTTAGTTACTTTACTTGTTCAGTTGTTACTTTAGTTACTTACTTGTTCAGCACTTGTTACAGTTCAGTTACTGCTTTGAGTTACTTACTTTACAAGTTACTTCAGCTCTGTTACTTTTCACTTGACTAGTACTTGTCACTTTTGCACTTACATGACACAGGCACAGATACTTGTTAGTTCTTGTTTATGTTCCTTGTCAGATTGATATATATATTTGTGGTTGCTTCTTCACCACCTCGTAAGAGGCCTGACTCCGTTTTATGGGGATGTAGGTGACGAACAGGTGCAGTGCTGATGCGACGACATGGTGGAGGCTTGGGGACCCACACTTGAGCTGCAGATCCTGTCCCTTTGTGGTTTTAGGTTTTTGAGACTTGGTTGTGATATATTCCCTAATTTTGAGTTTTGTACTATTATATTTTGTAAACTTTAAATTGTTGGGTTGTATACCCTTTTTACGTTGGTGGTTGTACTTTTGTTTACACTGTTGTTTACTTGTTGCACTCACCTGTGGCCGTCCAGACTCGCGACTTTGCGGTTTTTCTTACACCTTGTTTTCCGCAGTTTTCTAGTAAAACCTTTCAAAAAAAAAATCACAGAAAATTCTAAGGTTTTTCAAAGTCGGGGTTTGGGGCACCACATTAATAAATTTGATTTTGATTTTGGATTCTACAGAGTTAGCCCAGTTGGAGGTAATACTCTAGGTAGAAGAGAGAATATCTTTCAAACAAATGTACTTATTTTCAATTATCTTGAATCAATTATAATTTTTATCTTATTGACAATATTTTTAAGTTATCCTAATATGAAGTGAGAACTTGATGTCCATTTTGATATATCCTGGCATTGTTTTTATCCTATTTAGGACTTAATAATGAGAGTTTTCAAGATCTTTCCCTTTTTATTTTAATTTGAGCACCTGGGCTCTCAGATTCGCACATTTCCATGTGTTCCCCGTTGTCCCACCATAGACAGTTCCCATTCAGGGTAAGGGTTAAACCTAAATTATTTTTTTGTGAAAGGTCATCCGTTTTAAAAGTCATTCAGTCTCAGCAATGAGACACCCAAGATCAATCCCTTTTCAGGCTTTAGAGAACCTCATTTTCTTCCTTTTGCAAACCCCTCTTGGATTTATTGTGTAAAATCTGAAGGTTCCATCATGGTTTCTCCTTTCGAGAATTATGTGTCCCCTTCAGGTTAAGGGTCAAACCTGAACCTCATTCTTCCATGAGTCATTTTCGTCCCCTTCAGGTTAAGGGTCAAGTCTGAACCTCGTTCTTCCATGAGGTATTTTTCGTCTCATCTAGGTTAAGGGCTAAGCCTGAGCCTCATTCTGATGAGGTGAATTTTCTTATTTATTCTCTATCCATATCTACCACTATCATCCAAGTCAATTCTATCATACACAGTCAGACTCTTCTAACTAAGGCATTTTTATATTCCAAATTTGGTGTATTTTTATTTGCCACTAAGCTCGGCTTTCAACCGACTTAGTAGCAAAGAGGGGCATCTGTAAACACCCCAAATTTTTACCCTCATTCACAAATACCTACCTCTTGCCACTGGGACCCACCCTCTGCAGCCTTCAAGGAACCAGCTGGTCGACATCTGAGCCAGGGTTGTTCATGGCCCAAAATTTACAACAAATTTCAATACTTTATCCCATAATCAAGATTCAATCCTCATTTTGGCTCAATCTCAATTATCAGTTCTCATCCTTAGATGAAAATTTCCAATCCTTTGTGCCTGCCAGGGGCCTCAGATTCTAAGTCCCTCATCCAGGGTTTATATTTCATGTGTCATTGCATATCACTGCATCAAAATATTTAATCTAGATTCAAGTTTTAAAACTTTTCTCTTAAAATCAATTTCAAAACCTAGGTTTTAAATCGACATTTTGCAATTTGTTAACCCCCAGAATCTTATATTCTTTTATTTCAAAATATTTTCTTTACAAAATGATCTGGATTCATTTTAAAATCAATTTTTAACTGATCTCAGTTCTCAGATGAGACCCATCTAGGTGGTGTCGCTTCTGGATTCCTTCATTCCTTGAATTTCTCAAATTTTTAGAGTCATAGTTGGATCGGGACTCTATCTTTTTATCTTTTTTAAACTTTTTCAAAATTCTATTTTGGTTTTAAATCAGATGTAGTCTTATCCCTTGTCCATTTCTGTCATTTTGGCCAAAATCTCATAGTCCCAGTCAGATTAGGACTATTTTTCAAGAGTTCTAGTCAGATCAAGATTATACTTTTTACTTTTATTTTTATCTCTTTTCTAGAAAACCTTTTAAAAAAACTTTCATTCTGGCCAAAGTTTTAGAGTTTCAGTTCGACTACGACTCTGCCCCAAAGTCCTAATCGAATCAGGACTCTATCATGAGTTTATTTTTTACTTCATTTTTACTTGTTTTCAAAAAGTTCTTTTCAAAATCTCATCATTTGCTTCTCAGAAAACCAAAAAGTTCTTAGAGTTCTAGTCGAATTAAGACTCTTCCCCAGAGTCCTAGTCGGATAAGGACTCTGAACCTGACTTCAATTTCTATCTTATTTTCACCTTTTTTCTAAAATTCTCTCATTTGTTTTCTAGAAAATCCTAAATTTTAAGAGTTTTAGTTGAATTAGGACTCTGTCCCAGAGTCCCAGTTGGATCAGGACTCTAATTCTGATTTCAGTTTTCATCTCGTTTTCACCTATTTTCATGAAAAACTCTCAAAATCTTCTTGTTTGTTTTCAGAAAAGTCAAAATTTTTAGAGTTTTAGTCGAATTAGGATTCTGTCTCAGAGTCTAATTTCTGTTTTGACTCCTATTTTCACTTGTTTTCGAAAATCTTTTCATCTGTTTTCCAAAAAAAATAAAATTCTAGAGTTTCAGTCAAATCGGGACTCTGTCCCAGAGTCCCTATCGGTTCAGAACTCTACCATGATTTCATCTGTTACCTTTATTTTACTTGTTTTTCAAAAATAAACCCAGAATTTTAGAGTTTTAGTTGAACTAGGACTATGTCTTAGAGTTTCAGTTGGATTAGGACTCTAATCTTGATTTCAAATGTCATCCTATTTCCACTTGTTTTATAAAAACTTTCTCAATTATTGTCGGAAAAACAAAAAATCTAGAGTTTTAGTCCGATTAGGACTCTGTCTCAGAGTCTTAATCCGGTTAGGACTCCATTTTTATTTTTGTTTCTACTTCCATTTTCATTTTCTTCACTTGTTTTTCAAAAATTAGTCCATTTCACAGAGTCTCAGTTGAGTCAAGACTCTATTTCAGAGTTTTGATTGAATTAGGACTCTAACCCTGACTGTATTTTTTGACTTATTTTTACCAGTTTTGAGAAAATTTTTCAAAAACTTATTCGTTTGGCTTTCAAAAACTTAAATGTTAGAGTCTTAGTTGGTTTAGGACTCTAGTCTAGAGTTTCAGTTCGTTTAGGACTCTATTTTTAACCTCCAATTTTCATCTGATCATTTTAACTCTATTTTAAAACCCTTTTTCAGTCTTTTTTTCAACTTTTTTTCAAAACCCTAATGCGGGGCCCACTGAGGTGGCACCACATCTGGAGGAGTCTTGATCCATTCAGAACTATGATGGACTCAAAACTTTCAATTTCAAAACCAATTTTGTTCTAAACCTCTTTTTGAAAACCTGTATTTTCAAGTTTTAAAATCAGTTTTGAAAAATCAAGTGAGGCCTACCCTGGGTGGCGCCACATTTGAAAGAGTTAGGGTTAGATTAGGGTTAGCTAGTGTCCTAGTTAGTTTAGGAGTTTAGAATATTCAAAATTGATTTTAATTTTACATTTTCACTTGGGTTTTTAACTTTGTTTTTGAAGCCTTCAAAATTTAGGTTTTAAAAACCAAATGGGGCCCACACTAGGTGGCGCCACATTTGAGATTTTTTTTAATTAAATTAGGTCAATTAGGATAATTAGCTAGAGTCCATTTAGGGTTAGGATTTCACCAAAAATCACCCCCCATGGTTAACCTAATTAGATAAGGGTTTAAAAAGTCAAAAGGGCATTAATTATCCCTAATTAATGGTTTTAAAAAAAACAGAATCTATAAAAAGGGGCAAAAGGGGGGATCAACCCCTAGGTTTTCTCTCTCTTTTTCTTGCTCTGTCTCTCTCGCCTCCAGCATCTCTCCCTCCTCCATTGTTGCAGCAACATCCAAGGTGAGTTTTCTTTAGCTTATTTCATTAATTTTATTATTTTTTTATACTTTTTTCATGATTTCCACCATTGCCGCCCCTTGCATATGGATTTCAAGCTTGGCTTTCGTCCAAGAACCATAAAATTGATTCAATAAAGTGGTCTAACGCTGTTTGAGATCATTTTCCATGATTCCAATCTGTTCAAATCGTTGGAAATACCATTTTTCTATTTAAGCCCATTAAAAGATGAGATTTGCTTGTTCAATGGGTCAAATCTCTCTTTTTGAAGGCTAAATCAAATTCTAACCATATATTCCCTGATTTTTTCAACTTTTTTTATCATATTAATATTTATTTTACTCATTCAAGCATCAAATCCAAATTTGTGATATTATTTGCATGTTTTTCTTATTATTTTTCATGTTTAGATTAGGGTTTTGCAAGCTTTATCGATAATTCACAATTTTCAATCCCGACCACACAGAAATCATGTTATTTCATATTTAAGTTTCAGTCAAAAAAATGTGATTTTTTTAGGGTTAGTCCACGAGTTTGTCAGTGACTTCCCATAAAAAAATCAGATTATTTTGGATTCTAGAACCCTATCAAAAAAATAGAAAACTGAACCTTATTTTTTAAATTGTGAAATCTCTCTATGGATTTGGGAACGACTTGCTGAGGCAATATCTCCCTCATCGGAGATTCGATCGATAATCCATAAGTTGAAGTGTTTTTGTTATCATGTCTAGTATTTTCTGTAAATTTGTCAAATTTTTATGCATTTGTTTGCTATTTTTTATCTGTCAGAAAGTAAAATCAATTTTACAGAGCTTGTTATGCATTGTCTAAACCCTAGATCATCTTGTGTCAATCATATCTCCCTCATCGGAGATCTGATCAATGATCCGTAAAAAGGAAAATCTTTTTATGTGTCTGCTTTCATCTACTAAAATTTATAATTTTTGAATATGATTTTCTATATTTTCCTATACCCAAAACCTGATGTATTTATTTTAGCTCATTATATATTTGCCATAATTGATCATATATTGACGGAGCGATATCTCCCTAACCGAAGATGATTTTTCTGATCTGTAAAAAAAGAAATGTTTGTTTTTCTATCTAGTATTTCTCTGTAAATTGTTATAAATTTTTATGATTCGGGTCTGACACTGTGACAGGTACATGCCTGCATGCAATATCGCATATTTTAGGGTTTTATTCAATTTTTATATTAAAATAATATCAAAAATATTTTTTTAATGTAATTTAATTTTAGGGTTATTAGAACTATCCATGTTGATCTTTACATATTTTTGAGTTCATTTGATATATTATTTGATTAAATCATGAAAACAGGATGCCTGTCGAACCCTGATTCGAGTAAAATACGGGAAGAAATTGATGTTTTCTTAATATTTCATATTTTTCATGAAAAATATCATGTTTTTAGGGTTTGATCATGTTTATAATCATGTTAGGGTGCTTCACACCCGATTTGGTATTTATTTGAATCCATTTGAGCCCTAAATCCAACGTTTTACCAAAATCTTTTCTGAAAACCCTAATTTCAAGGCCATAGTCTTGTTTTCAGGGGCATTTTTGTCATTTTTTCAAAATTCTGAATTTCAAAGTTATTTATTTTTATTACTTCTTCAATTTTACATCATATTTTACTATGTTTATCTCAGGAAAACATGGAAAAAGGCTTATATCCGGATAAATCCAGTAATTTCTAGATATTATTGGATAAATCCAAAAAAGCCAACATATTTTTACTAACAAGTTTTTTAGTTTTGCCGGGACATTCAAGAGTGTACTTTATTTTATTTTATTTTATTTTTTTATATAAATTGTAATTATAAATTTGGAATAAGAATTTACTTTTCCTGCTTAGAATAGGATTGCATTGCATATAGTTTATTTCTTTTGTATAAATGTCAAGTGTGATGGATGATGATTCATGCATATTCAAACTCACAATAGTCAACACGAATGGCACGTGTACTAGCTTCTAATAAGTTGATAAACTCAATGAGCTTCGTATTTATGACTCTAGTCAGAATACGAACGAAACACAGATTTATAATCTTTTTCTAAGCCACAAATGGCCTACACTCTTAGGCATCTTCAGAAATCCTTGCATATTTCAAAGTTTTTCTAAATATTTTTCCCTTTTAGAATTAAATGAACTATATTCAATACATATTCGTGGCTATAGTCAAGAATATGTAAGGAATCTATTTCATCTAAGTTCTATAAGGCACAATTTTTTTTTCTCAAATGATTTTCTCAAATTCTTCAGAAAATAGTTTTGCAAATTGCATTCATTCATACATCTAAGTTAGATTGCATCATATAAGAACTTTCATAGGGCCACACGCCCATCCCTTTTGATATATTTTCCAATTCGCAAAGAAATTGATTTTCTCTAAGTTATCCTGAATTTTCTTAAAATTGATTTTTTCAAAACATCTAACATTTCTTCATAAATCGATTTTCTTTTCTTTAGAAATGTTGTCTCAACATGATTCACAATTTTCAAGGTGTCCCCTTTTCCAAATATTTCCAATATTCCAAGCAAACATCATGATTTTAATCTGCATTTTTCAAAAATTCATAGCACATGCCTGATTCTCTGTGCATTTAGGAAATAGAATATCAATTCAAACAAGTTGAGCAAAGCAAAGCACATGATTGATCCTTGGTTAGATTACCCCTAGTTATGACGCCAAAAATAGTTGAACCTCGTACCGACAAGCGAGTCCCATTCTTCGAAATTATCCTGTATTTTAAAACAGATGCGAGTTATTTTCAAAATCTTTTTCAAAAGTCAATTTGAACTTGCAAAAGTAAAATTTTGCAATGATAGCAGGCACCAGATGTAAACACCCTTCAGGCTCTACTTGCTCGAACCAAATAGGCCACATATATCGACTAGACAAAGAAGTGATTTCCGTTGTTATCCTTTTTGTCATGAGACTCAAACACTTCAACTTGTGTCTAAGCCCAGCTACTGGGAAATATAAAGACATCAACAACTAAATGTATGCTCTTTTACTTTTGAGCTCCTATTTCTTTATATTTTTTCATTTGCTTACTAGTTCAAAAATAGACTATGCATATTCATACTTATGATTCAAAACAATCTCTAACATTCAAATGTGATATTTTCTTTGAAAATCACATCAATAACCACTTTTTTTAGATTAGTTTCAAAAAAATATTTTTCACATGAAGCTTAAAAAAATTCTAAAATGTCAGATTATGTAAAAACATTCATATATGCTTAAAACTTCTTAAAAATCTAATTTTATGAGTTTTTATGAAAACAACTACTTGAATAAAAAAATAATAATTTGGGTGTGCATCTCATACCCTCCCCCCATGCTTGAATAACATTGTCCCTAGTGGCATACAAAAATGCAAATATACAAATGTAGATGCACACTAAAAATCATAAAATAAATAAATAATGGGAGAAAATAAAGATACAACCTGTTTATGTGCAAGGCCTCTTGAGCTGATAGCCGCCTTGACTTTGTACCACCACTATGCATATACAAATGCATAATTTTCTACTGGTCTGGCCAGTGGTATGCTCCTATAGTAGTGCCCCGTGTTTGGTAACCTGCAACTGATACACTGAACCATAAAAGATTAAAGCATAAGGGCATGACAAAAATGATCAAAGTAAAAATAAAAACAAAAGAATTAATGAAAATAATAAAAAATAAAATTATATTCCTACTATGTATATATGATACACAAATTCTGCTCATATCCTACTATGTTCCTTTGTAGAGATTTGGAATATTCAGATTGGAAGTCATAAGTTCCTTGCCGTTGGGATTCATAACAAGTTGGCTCGGCAGACTACCCTCAGTTCTCTTTGTTAATGCATCTGCTAACTGTCTCATCTGTGTTTCAAGCTTGGCTATGGAATGAGTGTGAGAGTTTAGCACTTGGCTATATTTCTCCAAAGCATTATAACTTACTCTCGGCTCGTCCGATGAATTGGGGGAGAACACAATTGGTTGATGGAGTTGGAGAGCATGCCCTTCACATCTTGGGAGGTCTGCAAATCATTCCCAGCTATTGCAATCTCCCGAGAGTCGAATTGCGGAGGGGGAGATTGGTGTTGGAAGCAAAGAACGAGGTTTAGTTGAAGAGAGAACACAATTGATTCCTCTGTGGTGGTAGACGACATGCCGAATCCGAGTTAGAAAGCTCTCCAAAAAATATGCAGTACCTATAAAAAATTAATGGCAGCACACACAAGAAAGATACAAAACAACGTGGAGTAAAGAAAAGGAAGAGGGAGAAGGGAAATAAGATGATAAGAAAAATAAGAAGGGTGAAAGGGAGAGAAGGTGGAAGGGAGAAAAGGTGGAAGGGGGGGAGAGAAAGGGATAAGGGGGTGATTTTTTCAAACTCCAAAAATGTTGAACCTAGGGTTTCTCAACTATTTAAATCATTAAAAATATTTCCCAATTCTAAAAGTTACCTAAAGACAATTAATTTTAACTAAAGACTAAAGCTCTTTACTATTTATAACTAAGTACCTAAGTGCTTAATAAAGAGGGGGTTTTCAAAAAAAGTTCATGGATTGCATCTTGGATCACGTGAGTTCATGGATATTTCAAGTTTGGATCTAGTCCATGATCCAATATTTCACCTTTGGATCAGATCTAGATTCGATTTACCTTGAAGTTCACTCCAATTACCCTGAAAATGCTCTAATTCCTTCGTTTTAGCTCAGATTCGAGTGAAATTCAAGTTGTGACTTCTTTGCCCCTGAATTTATAAATATATGGGTTCTTATCCCTTAAAATATATAAAAATACATGAATATTGTATGAAAATGATGTGTGTTTCATGCATCATCAACAACTACCCCTATTCTAGCTAAAAATATCTATTTTTCGAGCACTTGCACCAAAATTCAAGAAAAATAGTCAAAATGACAGAAAATCACAATGATTCGATGAACGGTTGGGGAGATACTCTTTTGGAAAGACAAACTGGTTGACTGTTTCACCGTATAGTCAAAGAAACTGTATCCAATTTTGAGTCAAAAAAATGAATGCTCTAAATGAGGATTTGGCTCCAGCACAAAACAAAATAGAGTTGGGTCTAGTTTTTAGATTTTCAATGAGCCAAAAGACATAGGTTTTTGTCACTAGGACACTGAGAAATATGGAAAAGAACAGACCACTATGACAAAAAATAGTTACAAAATGACTATTTTTTACAGTTCATGTTTGTTTTTAGAGACCGTAATGATAGAATATGAAAATGGGCCAAACATGTGAAATAAATTGCTGCTCGTCTGCTTTTCAATGAGCCTAAGAACATGAAAAATGAACATAAAATGATAGATATAGATAGTTGTGACGGTGACAAGTTTTTACAGAATAAAATACAAAAAAATGAGATTTGAATTTGAGGTGGATCCAAATTCGAAAAACAAGAATAAAACACTAAGAAACTACTAACCTCACAACACCATTTTTTTCAAATACTCTGATCTTGGATTGAGCAAATGGTCCCACCATGATCGTCATTCTATGCCAACCTTTATTTTTTAAAAACCAAAATAAATAGTTGTCCACTTTAAAATATATTTTTGAAATAGATCCAAAACAGATCTAAATTTTGAGAGGGTGTGGGAACAATTCTTCAAGGTAAAGAGCCTTTCCTCCTCTGATGAGCAGGGATTAACCAAACCAAAAATTCTTGATCTTCATTTTAGGCAGCAACGTTGGAGAGAGTTGCATACCTTAATAGTTTAAACCTAAAATAACATCAAGTTCAGAGGCAAGAGCCACCAATATAATACTTGCATTTATTTTTAGACTTTTTAAGTATTAAAAATATGCTTCCTATATTTTAAATTTAGAAAAAAATAGATATTTGATTTATGTTAGTTCGAGATTCAATCTGCATAATAATTCAAAACTTTTTTTTTTGGATTAGATTCGAAGGTGAATCCAAAATTGTAAAGCTTAACCAAAATTAATTTATAGTTAGAATTTAAATTAATTCAAATACAATTTTAGATGAATTTGGATTTTTAGTTGAACCTAAACTTTTATAAAAATATTATATTTTCAGTTGAGGTTTAAGTTACCTAAACTAGATTGGATCTCCATTGGATCTAAAAACTCCAAATCCATGAACTAGTATGGAATGAAAATTGTAAATAAACTAAATTTTTATATTGTTTTGAGTTCAATGGGTTGAACGCCCCCCTAGATGGGCCCAACCTAATGGACATCCTACATTTTGGATTCACTCAAATAGATTTTTGTAACTTGGATTCACTCAATGGATCTTTTGAAATTCAGATTCACTTAAATGGATTTTTAAAAAATCGGATTCACTCAAATGAATCTTTAGAAATTCAGATTCACTCAAATGAATCTTTAAAAATTTGTATTCACTCAAATGGAATTTTGAAATTCAGATTCACTCAAATGGATTTAAAGATATTTGGATAAGTGTGCCCATTTAATAAAAATAGATTTTTTGAAATTCGGATCCACTCAAATGGATCTTTGGAAGATGTCAAAAATATTCTACCAAGGGACTTCTTTTAAAAAAAAGAGAACTTGAGTCCTATGCGAAAATAGTTCCAATAACAAAGTTCATACACATTTTAGGAATAAATGTTTGAAAAGTGGTACATTCATAAGAAAAGAGCTTGATGCGCGGTGGGACCTTGATCCAAACATCCCTAACTACGTTCAAATCTTGGAACCAACTATTACTTGTCTTATTCTAATGGGATACTTTATTAAGTTTTTGATGATGTATAAACTTTGATAACTTGGTTTATTTATAATGCATGGAATGGTTTTCATTTCTTATGGTTGGAACTCTATATATTTCTCATCTCTGTAACCTGCCAGAATTGTCTGAATTTTTTAATACTCAAACTATTTCCACTTTGCTATTTAAAAAAATGGGGTTAAAATTCTAAGTTTTTAAGTTAAAAATTTTGGAGCGTTATAAGTGGTACGCTAAACTTCATAAAACTAAGTTTTTTAGCATGGAAGGTTGCTCCTCCCTAACCACAGAGATAGGAAAAAGCCTCCACACTGGCCACAGCGTGACAGGTTAAGGAACTCATGAGTGAAGTCTGATGCATCAAGATGGTGATGTTGAGAGCTCTTTTTTGACTAGGTCATCCCTCACCCGGTACTAGTAAAAGGTGCTTGATCAGGGTTAAGCCACAAATTATTTGAAATTACTCTCTTAAGTTGTGATCCTGAACTAAGTTAAGCTTATGTAGTACCATAGGGCTAAGAAGTGAAAACCATAATTGTTTATGCATTTACTTAAACATGACATGCATCACGTAAAAAGAAAAGTAAATAAAAATAATTGCAAGTCACTCATCCATGAAAAGGCTATTTGTTCCACGTCAGTAAGTGCATATATTATTTACATGCTCATGCATAAGATTATAATTATTTATGAATAAAATTTTTGTTATTCACCGCAATGTTATGCATACTTGAAATAGATAATTTCTTGAATAATTATGTGAATTTATCAGGATATGTTCATATATATTGGTTTTCATTTACCTGTGTTGTATAGTATCTCCTATTGGGGATTCGTTGAGTTTGACCCCAGCATATCATACAGGTAATGAGTAGAAAAACCTTGTGATGGCGGTGGGACCATAGCCAAGTCTTTTCTTTCCTGTGGATTTTTGGAATTAGACATTTATTGTTATTTGAATATTTAAGACTTTAATGTTATTTGTAAACTACGAGACTGAATTAAATTAATTATATGATGGCTAAATTCAATTTAATATGGTAAATAGTTTGATAGATTTGTAACTTGCCTAATCTCTTTATTTGATTTTGTTCGTAAATGATTTTCACTATGACTTTCAAACTATATAAAAAAAATTCTCCTGATTTTTTAGTTAAAATTTTGGGGCATTACAACTTTGGTATCAGAGTAGAAGGAGAAATTTGGCTTAAGACTCGTTCTGACATTGCTTGGTGAGTGTGATCCTGTTACTTTTACTTGTTATTGTGATGAAGTGGTTTATTAAAATTTAGTTCTTGTAACTTATGCAAAATTGGAACGTAGATGTCAAATAAGGACATCATCCATAGTCTATGTCAAGTAAGCATAAAATTTATTTAGACCTTTGGGTTTATTGTAGAAGATCAGATGTCAACCTCAAGGTTGGACAACTCAGAGAGACTTTTTACTAGAAGCTCTCAATACATTGATTGCCACATGTTAGAACCTCATGAATAACGGGGATAATGGTAATTATAACAATAATGGCAATAATGGTAATGTCAACAATGGAGAGAATAATGTTGGAAATCATGGAGTGAGCTATAAACACTTCATGAAGTTGAATCCCCCATCCTTCTCTTAAAAGGAAGACCCTGATGAAAATGATGGTTGGATTCATGCCATTGGCAAAATCTTTGAGATATTGGAGGTTCCTGCAGATAGGCAGGTTACCTTTGGCACTTACCATCTGTAGAGAGTTGGTGGGAGACCATGTAAGAGGTACGGTACACGCCAGCCCAGCGATAGGCACTTACCTGGGTGGAGTTCTCAGAGGTGTTTCGAGACACCTACTTTTCATAGTATGTGAGGGACTGCAAGATACATGAGTTTCTAAATCTTCAGTAGGGTAGCAAGAAGATGGTTGAGTACACCACCATGTTCACACCTGGAGAAGTATTGTTCGAACACCTACCTACACTACTGGCAAGGGCTACACCAAAAAGTATGTCCATGGGCTACAAGACGAATTGAGGAACCAAGTTCTAATGAGTCGCCTCCAGAATCTGGACCAGACCATCGAGATGGCTATAGTACTTCAGATGGGAAAGATAAAATTTTTAGATTAACCTTAAGATAACCCTATCAAATCATAATGAGTGCTTACGCATCGCAAAATGATTGGTAGTCTTCCAAGAAGACTCAAGCTAAGTGATTCGATAAATCAAGCGGTAATAAAAATAAGTCTTAGAGACCCACTGCAGGTACAAGTAGGGGCACTGCTTGCTAAGAAGCTTAGAGTGTAGCAAGGTGGATCTAATCGTCCATAACCGACTACCGGAGTGTGTCTGAAGTGCATAAGATAGTATAAGAGCGTCTACTACAGAGACATAGGAACTTTCCTACACTATGATGAGATGGAACATTTCATCAGGGAGTGTCCTAAGAGGTTGGCACTAAGAGGAGCAAATGCAGTACTGCGAGGACAGTAACAGCCACAACAACAACGATCACAACCGCCCCAGCAATAGTGACCACAACAGCCCCAACAACAACGGTAATAATAGACCCAACAATAGGGACATAGGAGAGCTATAGGCCATGTGTATGTGACTACCACAGAGGAGTTGGAGGAAGATGTAAATGTCATTAAAGGTACTATTTTCGTTTATAAATATGATGCTAAAATACTTTTTGATACAAGTGCTATGCATTCTTTCGTGTCCACACATTTTGCTACTAAGATTGATTTGACATCTGTTATGATGAAATATATTTTAGAGGTAGTCACACCTTCAAGTGATAGAATCATCGCTCGAACATACCTGCCAGATGTGAAAGTTACTATTTCTGAGCATAACCTCTCTGGCAACTTGAACATGTTAGATATGATTGGGTATGATATTATTCTAGGTATGGATTGACTATACAAGCACTATGCTTGTATGAATTGTCATGAGAAAGATACAGTTTATCCGACCCAATCAACCTAAATTTGAGTACAAGGCTAGTAAGTCGACCAAGAAAGGCAAGATGATTTTAGTGCTCAAAGCCCAACGATTTATTAAGAAAAGGTGTGAAGACTTTCTGGCCAGTGTTTTCCTAGTAGACCCCACTACCACTCATGTAGAAGAGTTAGCAGTTGTCAAAGACTTCACATATATGTTTTTCGATGATTTGCCAAGACTACCGCTTGCAAGAGAGATTAACTTTGCTATAGATTTGGTGTCTGGTATGACCCCAATATCTAAAGCTTCTTATCGTATGGGCCCTGCAGAGTTAGAAGAACTGAAAAAGTAGCTCCATGAATTGATGGATAAAAGGTTTATTAGGCTGAGTGTATCACCATGGGGTTCACTAGTGTAATTCGTCAAGAAGGACAGATCAATGCGCCTATTCATTGATTATTGCATGTTGAACCAAGTGACAATCAAGAACAAATATTATCTTCCATGTATCAATTTGTTTGATCAATTATGAGATGCAAAGGTCTTCTCAAAGACCGATCTTCAATCCGGTTACCATCAGTTGATGATCAAAGACTCAAATATACAAAAGACAACGTTCAAGATGCGATATGGCCACTATAAGTTTCTAGTAATGCCTTTTGGGCTAACCAATGCTCCGACAACATTTATGGACTTAATAAACATGATTTTTCCATCATATCTATAGTTGTTTGTAATCGTATTCATTAATGACATAATGATATATTCAAAAAGTGAGGAAGATCACAAAGGGCATTTGAAGATTGTTTTGGAAACTCTTAAGAATCCGATTATATGCAAAATTTTCTAAGTATGAATTTTGGTTGGAGCAGGTCATGTTTTTGAGACATGTGATCTCAAAAGACTGAGTGTCAGTAGATTCTGCTAAGGTAATTTCATACCAATAAATTATGCTTTGAAAAAGTAAATTGGAGCCTTCTATTCATTTGATTAGAAATTTATGTTTTATATTAAAAAATTTATTAGGTGAAAGCAATCTTTGATTGAAAAATATCGAAGAATGTTTTGGATATTCGTAGTTTTCTTGGTCTCACCAGGTATTATCAAAGATTTATTTAGGACTTCTCCAAAATAACAACCCCGATAACCAAACTTCTTTGCAAAGGGATTAAATTTGTATGGACTCAGTAGTGTGAAGAAAGTTTTCAGGAGCAGAAGAAAAAGCTTACTTCAGACCTAGTGCTCATGTTACCATCCGACCATGGAGGATTTGTGGTTTATAATTATGCTTCATGAATAGGACTTGGTTGCATTCTTATGCAACATGGCAAGGTAATTGCATATGCTTCTCATCAACTGAAAGTGCATGAGCAAAACTACCCTGCACACGATTTGGAGCTAGCAGCTATGGTTTTACTCTCAAAGTGTGGCGACACTATCTGTATGGAGAATAGTTTGAGGTTTTCTCTGACCACAAGAGTTTTAAGTATATTTTCTTGCACAAGGACTTGAACATGATACAAAGATGATGGTTAGAATTTCTGAAAGATTATGACGTTTCTATATCTTATGACTCGAGTAAAGCAAATGTGGTGGCTAATGCCTTGAGCAGAAAAGCATAAAGTTTAGCAAGCATAATGTGCAGCGAGTGAAGACTACTCGAAGACTTTATCGCTTGTAGACCTTAAGGTTCAGACTCAAGAGGATTGAGATCTCAAGTCTCGTGGTTCAAACAGATCTCATAGACTAGATCATAGCTCAACAAAAGGATGATCTGAACTTCTCAAAGATGGTTAAACTAGATCATCAGAGACCTAGAGGGACACTACAGATGATAGAGATATTCCAGTGGAAATAGGAGGACATTACCATGGACTTTGTGGTAGGTTTGCTCAAGACGGAAACTAGTATGATATTATCTAGGTGATAATGGATCGCCTTACAAAGTCGACATACTTTCTATCGATCAGGGTGAATCAAACTTTAGAGAGTTTAGTAGACTTATATGTACATAAGATTGTCAGCTTACATGGACTACCTATCTCAGCTATTTCAGATAGAGATCCATGATTCATGTCAAAGTTCTGATGACAATTACAGAAGGATTTAGGGATAAAGCTTAAGTTCAACACAATATTTCACTTTTAGATAGATAGACAGTCAAAGAGGATGATCCAAACACTAAAAGACATGTTGTGTGCTTGCACACTAAATTTGAAGGGTGATTGAAGTAAGCATTTAAAGTTAGTAAAGTTTGCCTATAATAATAGTTACTATTCGAGCATCAGTATGGCTCTATATGAGGCATTATATGAGGGACCCTATATATCTTCTGTTTACTGGAGTGAGGTTGGTGATCGATCTATCGAGTCACCTATAGTACTGCAACATTATACCAATCAAGTGCAGTTGATTCAGAAGAGGCTTTTGACCACACATAGTTGTCAGAAAAGCTATGTGGATCCAAAGTGTCATGAGCTTGCTTTTGAAATTGGAGATCATGTATTTGTCAAAGTTTTGCCAACCAAGAGCATGTTTTGATTTGGCAAAAAGGGCAGGCTTAGTCTGAGGTATGTAGGATCTTTTCTTATTCTTGAGAAGATCAGAGGAACAACATATATATTGATACTTCCTCTTTAATTTTGAATATCCATGATGTGTTTCATATGTCGACGTTGAGAAAGTATGTGTTGGACTCGACACACATCATTCAATATGAAGAGGTTGAGATATAAAAAGATCTCACAATCGAGGAACATTTGATAGAGATTTTGGACCAACGAGAACAAGTGTTGCAGAACAAGACTATTTCTTTGGTAAAAGTGCGATAGCAAAATCATGGGATTGAGGAATGTGCTTGGGAGCTGGAAGTGGAGATGAAAGTGAAATATCCAGATCTATTCGGTAAGTAACCCTAGATAAATTTTTCAAACAAAATTTCTTCAAGGAGGGTTGGATGTAATACCTGTAATTTTTTCAGACTTTTGTAAGTATTAAAAATATGGTTTTTATATTTTAAATTTAGAAAAAAGGTAGATATTTGATTTATGTTAGTTCGAGATTCAATCTGCATAATGATTCAAAATATTTTTTTTTGGATTAGATTTAAAAGTAAATCCAAAATTGTAGAGCTTAACCATAATTAATTTAGAGTTAGAATTTAAATTAATTCCAATGAAATTTTAGATTAATTTAGATTCTTTATTAAACCTGAACATTTATAAAAATATTAGATTTTTGGTTGAGGTTTGAGTTACCTAAACTGAATTGGATCTCTATTGGATTTAAAAAATCCATAAACTAGTATGGAATGAAAATTATAAATACACTAAATTTTTATATTATTTTGAGTCTAATGGGTTGGACGCCCCCCTAGGTGGGCCCAACCTAATGGACATCCTACATGGAATTTAATAAAATAAAAATATAGAAATAAATCCTAATAGAATCTCTTTCAATTTAAAGTCTTAAGAAAATTTAAATATTTATTAATTTAAATAAATAGCTTAAAAGAAACAAAGTACAAACATTTTTATTAGTTTTAGTAATAAAGGAATCTCTAGGAGGGGATGCCCCAACTTAGTGGGCCCTCCCATATGGGCTGGAGTTCCAATTCAAAAAGAAAAGAAAAACTAAGAGATAAAGAAAAATCAAACTTTCTAAAATAGTTTTAAAGAGAAGGAAGATTTTATGAAAGTCTTGAACAAGCGTCCCACCCTTGTGGGCCCTCTTGTGCTTAGTGGGGACCTCTTTAAGAGGTAAACTAACTCTATATATATAACATACAATATAATATATAGTATAATTATAATACATATACATATATATGAGCTTAGTAAGATAGATAATTAGGAAAGAGGAAAGAAAAAAATCATATGAAGACTTGGGGGCTGGAGTTAGGGTATGATTAGGAAAGTTAGAGAATTAGGATTTTTTAGGTTTGATCCCTATAAGAGGAGGGGTTCACGCCCCCCTCTCTCTCTCTCTTATTTCCTTTTCTCTCTTTCTTCCTTTCCTTTTGTTTTTCTTCTCAAATTTTGGTCTAGACCCTTCTTCTAAGTAGGTGATCTCCATTACCTTTGGAGGTGCAACCGCGAAGGAGTAAGATCAACTAAAGGAAATCCAGCCGGTCCATTCAAAGTTCGCAACCGTACGCTTCGAGCCCAATTATGGATCTTTGATTTTTGTTTTCGAGGTAGGGGGTTTTATCCAATACTTGCAGATCAAAACTCGTATGCACGAGCATACTTTGAAGGCGGATAGATTTGTACCCAAACATCGATTATTATATATGTGAATGTCGATGTTGGTTCAGACCTATTGAGCCTCGAATCGATTGCAAAATCATTGACTAGATGCATGGACTAATCCATACTTGGATCAGTCATGCACATGAGCAAACAACCAAACTTGGATCAGTAGCTGGCTGAGCCCGGACTGATCAATTATTTCAGTAAAAAATAATAATAATAATATGAAATGATACATGGGTAAATATATAAAAAAAAAGAGAGAAAATGTTGATGCTTTGATTCAAAGGACTTATCCATGTGTAGATTAGACCTGAGTTAGAGTTTGGAAGTAGATCAGATCATACCCTAATTGGGTTGGGTCTATTTGGTTTAAAAAAAAACAACCATTTGTTTGTTATGATTAATAAAGTAGTTTTTTTATTTCATGGTTGGTGTAAGATATCAAATAAAAAAATGATTTTTCTTCCTAATTGAATGTTGTTTAGCTAGAACAAAAAAAGATTTAGGGGAGGGCTCTCTTTAAAGTTGGAAATTTTGAGAGTAGTTGCATCTCATGGCATACATACATACATGAGCACGAGCACGATTGGCCTAAACCAATGGTGAAGACAATTGAGATGTCAAAGTTAATTAACATCAGTTGTGGTGTTGGTGAAGACGTAAAGGCCAACAATCAGTAAATGAATTGGGTCATATTGTTTGTCCCTTAAGGGACCTTTATGTTCAACCATGTCAAGATAACATGTGAGTTGTCTCGAGTAGGTTTTTGCTCTTGCTGACTGCATGATCGATTTAGAATTTGTTGAAACTTTGGCATGCCTATGTCAGCTATCCTCGATGACACGATCCAGCTAGGTTGTGACATTAGGCAAGGACTATGCTTTGACTTGAAGCTCTATCTGGATCCAGCCACACTGATCAAGAATATAAACGACCACATATTCCTTTCTTACTAATTAGCATTTATTTATTCTTTAACCATGCAGTTGGAATCAACTCCACCTTTTCATGTTCGTTATGCTAATTTATTTTATGTACATTATTGGTTTAATTATGTTTTGTTCGTAACAAAAAAAAAGATAATGCAAACTGGCTGGGGTCTACCAACACCTAGTCGGCTGCCTCTTGATGCTACGAACCATGCCAGTCCTGACCAACCCAGCAAACTAAGTCAATGTGTTGGTCAGCGAGCAGACCACGTTGTACATGATGAGGTGCAGCAAACTGGGATCAGCCTGACTCCAGCTTGCCAGCTAACCCGGGTAACCAACAAGGTGCAACCTAGCTGGTGTACCTTGGCTGGACTGCAGCAAGCTGTAGGTTTGACCTATGCTTGTTGTAGTTCAACTGCAATCCCGATTCAAAAGAACAAAATATATATAATAATATTGATTGATATTCTTAATTGTTTAGATGTCTGAAAAAAAATATGTATATTGCATGGTTAGTTAGTTCTTACCCATTTATATTATTTTAGTCTATGTACAGGAGATCAAACATTTACCTGATAAAACATTAATATTTCTCTCATCTGGAGGAATTTTTATGAATGATTTACGGCGTATGAAAATTGACAAAATTATGCACGTTTTATACAAGTTTGAGCTTTGTTCTCAGTTTGTTTATAGAGCAGTGTCTGCTGTAAAAGAAGAGCATATATTGGACTAAACGGGTCCTGAACCGGATATGGGCCGGTGAAGCCATGCAAAGAATGAATTTCTATGTGAATACATGATTTTAAATATTAAGTTAGTATGCAATTGTGACCTATAGTGTCATGTAAATGCATGTTCTAAGTTCCTAATGAGCATGACATAACATCGAAAAAGTTATTACAATGATTGAATGCACACTACTCTTGAATTTTATATACCATGCATTGTATTGTTTCACATGATTATGTATGGATGCATGTTAATCATGTTTGATGCCTATGAATGAATGCATAAGTAAAAGTGCATGTGTTATAATTATTATGCATGGCATGAAAATATTATTGGTATTGAATCATGCATCAAGGTTCACAAATTGGAGGCACAAATCTTAGTGATAGATTTATTATGTGTGTGTATGAAAAAATAATAGAGTTAATATAATTAAAAAAATTTGATGTGAACATTAATTCTATTAAGGCTTACAATGAGAGGGTAAACGATACTCCAGGTTTCGTAGAACCAAGTCTTTTAGCACGAAAGGTTGTTGCTCCCCAACTGCAAAGATAGAGAAAAGCTTCCACACTAGTTGTAGGGTAGCAGGTTAAGGTACTTATGAGTGAAGTTTGATGCATCAGGATGGTGGTCTTGGAAGCTCTCTCTTGACTAGGTCGTCCCTCACCCGGTACTAGTGAAATGTGTTCGGTCAGGGTTAAACCATAAATTATTTGAAATTACCCTCTTGAGTTGTGATCCTTATTCAAGTTAAGTCTCTGCAGTACCCACAGGGCTAAGAAGTGAAAATCATAATTATTTATGCATTTACTTAAGCATGACATGCATCACCTAAAAAGAAAAGTAAATAAAAACAATTGCAAGTCATTCATGCATGAAAAGGTTATCCATTCTACGTCGGTAAGTGCATACATTATTTAACTGTTCATGCATAAGACTATAATTATTTATGAATGAAATTTTTGTTAAGCACTGTAATGTTATGCATACTTGAAATGGATAATTTTATGAATAATTATGTGAATTTATCGGGATATGTTCATGTATATTGGTCTTAATTTACTTGTGTTGAATAGTATTTCCTACTAAAGACTCGATAAGTCTGACCCAATATATCATACAGGTACTAAGTAGAGAAACCTTGTGATGGTGGCATATTATGGCGGGACCAGAGCCAAGTCTTTCCTTTCCTATGGATTTTTGGAATTAGACATTTATTGTTATTTGAATATTTAAGACTAATGTTATTTGCAAACTGTGAGACTGAATTAAATTAATTATGTGATGGTTAAATTCAATTTAATACAGTAAAATGGTTTGATAGATATGTAACTCACCCAATCTCTTTATCTGATTTTGTTCGTAAATAATTTTTTCTGTGATCTTCAAACTATAAAAAAAAATTCTTGTGATTTTTGGGTGTTACAACCAAAACTTGAGAAAATCATAAAACATAGCAAATATGAAAACTTTAGATAAATCAAATCCTAAGAAATACGTAAAATAAATAAAACACAAAAAAACAAATGAGAATCAAGCCTCACCTCGGGCTTATGTAGCCCTTTTTACGATGTTGATGGCGTGGGGGAGCACAGGCAACACTTTTGCTAGGCGCGAGCTCCAAAAGACGGGTAAGACTAAGGATATGGGTTTTAGGCTAGGCTAGTCAGCTAGAGAAAGTGGGCTAGGTGGGTCGACTAAGCTAGGTTAGGTTCTATTAGGATTCTTGCAAAGTGACAGTGCTAAGAGGGAACGAAGACCAGATCTGAAATATGGGGCAGGGAGCACCCATATTTATAGTTTTCTAAGCATATTCAAATATGTTTTCTACATGTCTGAGATCCATCAAGATAAACAGTTGTTAGATGGATAGGTTTGAATGAAAGATTGAGATTCGTCCAAGGTTTATTGCCTTGGATGAGTGATTTTCAAAAGGAAAGAGGTTTTGGGAATGGGTGGCCTTCCATTTCCGAGTTTGAAAGGCTGAGAGAGAGAATCTTGCTCAAGAGGCATGCTAAAAAAGGGTAGCGGAGCGTTAACAACAACTAGTATTAATGACAATTCTTAACCTCAGATGATAATTTTTTGTCAGAAAAAATGCCCAGATGACAATTCAAGGTCCACTAACAATAATTATTGGAACTTGAATTGTTGTTAGTGGTTCTGGGCAAAAGAGCAAACAAAATTCATAAATTTTTAGTTGTTAGCAAAATTGGGTAAAACTGGCCCAATAGACTAACTTGTTTTGGCCATAACTTTCTACTGAGATATCCATTTAAGGTGATTTTTGTTGTATTTGAAAGCTAATATCCTCAAATTTAATTTATCTTTGAAGTGAAAAAACAAATTCGATGGTATAAAATATGCTCAAATTGAGACTTGAAAAATAGGTTTTTGTACAAAAACTAGTCACTTTGTTTTGGTTATAACTTTTTATTTTGATATCGTATTGACCTGATTTTTGATTAATTGAAAAGTTGAAATTCTTTAGTTTCTCTTTTGGGCAAAAACTTTGAAGATGACATTTTGGAGGTTAAAAATGAAGTTGAAGTTTAGGCCAAAAACACTGAATTTTGGTATGGGACTAGTGAAATAAAATGACTTAGTTCAAAATTTGTGCATCTAATAGGGCCGACTTTTCAGTTGCATTGAGAATACAGTTAAAATCACCAATAATAACCTAAGGTTCAACATTAGAAGTCATCGTGTCCAACAATGAATTAAATTGCTCCATGTGATGCCTGTAATGATTAAAGACCAGCTACCATAATTTTTTTGTTTCTTGTCCAATCAAACATTGAACACCAAATGAACCTATCATTAACATAAATATCCAAACACAACTATTTTCATAGGGTCCTAGAAACATATTATGTACATATGATCATCAAGAAAGTGCATCATGAATAATTCTAAAATCATCGTACCTAAATTTTAACGACTTGAATATCTTCAAAGAGATCATGGGTTCGATTATGAACATTATCTTTGGTCTGCACGAACAAATAAAATCCCGCAACTTCCTATGAATAGAGGCCTTTGCAAAGCCTCTTAGGTTTCAAGATAGATCTTCATTGGAAAACTAGTTTAGATTTGCCTCCCCCTGCCCCTTGAGGCAGAAAACTAATGCTACTCACAACTGGTTGCTCTGTAGAGCTCCCCTTCTTGGGCCTGCCCGGTTTTTTCTTCGAATCCAGAGAAGCTTTCTCTTCCATCACAAACTCCTTCCCACCGGCCTTAGGACCAACAACTTTTGAGGCATGGGACGCCTCCAAATTCAGATCAGGTGCAGCAAGAACACCAACTGAATCTAGTGGTTGGGACAAAACAACTAGGGATGGCAGTGGACCAGGGCGGGGGTGGGGACAAGATCTCCACCCTACCCCGTCTCAAAATCCTACCCTCCTTCCCTCCACAGGTTTTGATTTTAACCTCCATCCTCATTTCATGTCCTCCATTCCCAATCCAAATGGGGCGAGGCAGGGCGGGGCCCTGTTTCTCCTCGGTCAACTGCCGTCTCTAAAGAAGGATCGGGGACAGGGCAGGGTGAGGCAAGGCAGGGATTGAGGACGGGGATGGAGTGGGGTGGGGGAAAGTGTAAGTCCATCCCTGCCTCCATCCCCGCATGAGTTTTGATTTTAACCTCCATTCCAGCCTCCATCTCCGTTTCATGTCCTCCATCCCTGATCCAATCGGGGTAGGACCCCATTTCCCTATGGTCCACTGCCATCCCTAGAAACAACATTGCCTCCTATAATACTGTCCACATCATCCGCCTTGGTGGTGTGAGGAGAGGAAAGCTCACCATCCCGATGGGCCTCCTCTTCCATATGCTGGTTCAGTACATCATCATTGTGAGACGACCCCCCTTTCCAGGAGAGGAAGGCTCATCTCGAGCCTCCTCTTCCACATTATGGTCCAACATCTAATCTCCATGAGAGTGAACCTTCAATATCATCAACTTCATGCCGCTCACTAAGAATATCAAAAACAATAAGGCGAGTCTAGTTTGTCGATTGGGGGACCCATACCTGACTACGAGCTTGCTGCCATCCATCACCACCATTCTTCTTTGTTGGAGACTCTTGTGGTAGCTGCCTTGGACACTGATCAACCTCATTCAAATGAGATTGGCACAACCCACATACCTTTGTAGAAATCTCATATTCAAACCGAAGATCCCCAGAGAATGATTCTCCCAACGATATAGGCATTGATTCCAACGGATCCGATTTGACTTGAATTTCCACAAAAATTCTTGCAAAGTGAAACCTCACAAGCGAAGACGTATGCTTATCAATCACAAACTTTCCATCCAGGGCCTCCATTATCAAACAGAATGCATCGTTGCACCAAATTTCCAGCGGAAGGCCAAAAACACGAATCCACACATGAATCGATCGAAGCCCATGGAACTTGGGAATCACAACACCATCCCATTGCTCCATTAACAAGGTTCTTCCAACAAGAATCCAAGGTCCCTTACTAGGAACAGATAACAAGTCTTCACGATTATCAAACTACACCACAAACTCGTTGTTGGGCAGAGGAGAACCATGGCTTCATGCTCAACTTCCAACTCTTTGCACAACTCAGATACATAGAGCTCTCATTCCATGGGATGAGTATCTCAATTGTAGACCAACGAATTAGCAAATCTATCCATCTTGTGATCATAGAAGGCCTACAGAATATTAATAGACTTTCGCCCATCATCAACAGGAAGAGGGTAAAGATCCAAGTTGCCTGCAATCGTGGTACATCCCACGATTTGTGCCCAAGAACACTGCAAAGGGATATATTGTGCACAACTCGGCCCTTCAGCATTGAGTCCTATCTCGACAGGAACTCCAGGGACGTCAAATCGTACGTGGCCATAAGACCGACGTCCTATGGCCAAGATACCCACCGTCTTTCTTGACGTGGAAACGTTCACAATTGGAGGGGAGACGACGTTTCCTACTGTAGAACAAGCAACCACATTGTTACAACATCCTTCAATGTCGTAGGCTTTGAACAACGAGCATAAAGAAATAGAGCGTCATACCATATGGGAAAGCACGCTTTCCTGAAGTGTGTTTTCAAAAGCACAAAACATGGTACTTTTGAAACGTGAGGAAAAGCGCTAAAAAAATTGGGAAGCACATTTTCCAATTTAGGAGAAGCATGCTTCCCATTTAGGGGGATGCTCGCTTCTTTTTATTTTTATATTTTTTTGTATTTTTTTTCTTTTTTTCTGTTTTATCTTGCTTCTTAACTCATTTTTCTGGTTCGCTTCTAAGGCATCTCGCGCTTCCTACTTTCTAAAATTTTAAAAGTGTCGCGCATTTTGCTTTTGCTTTTTGCATCGTTTCTCACTCACGCTTCCCCCCACTTAAGACCCCCCAATGCTCACCATGCAAGGCCTTCTTGTTTGAATCGAGATCGTCCTCCCCGAGGAGGGAGATGAATGTTCGGCCTCAAGCATCTCCTCTACAACCACGTCAAGAGAACTAAATGGTGGAGAAGTGGTACCAGCAGCCAAGGTGGCAGGCAGCACGCCAATAGGGTAGAAACAACAACCAGGCAGTCGTTGGCCGGTCCAAAGCTGACAGGGACTGCCAAAAACCTTAGTAGAACATCTCTCCTTTTCTTTACTTTTAGCTTTGAACTTGAATTTTGACACGTATATGAAATTTCAAATATATCGGTTTTTTTAAAATTGAAAAGTACTCTATTTTTTAGCAAAACAATTGAAAAGTAATTGATTAATAGAGAATGTTGGGGCTCGAGTTTGGATGGGTATAAAAAAAGAAGCAGCTTGGCAATAGGATTCTAAAAAAATATTGAGATCGTAAAAAGTCAAAAGCAAAGTTATCATTATCGGTGTGTATCGGCCGTATAGACAGAAAAACGATATGCTTCACCCCTGAATCGGCTATGTTTTAATAAATACAAAAATTTATTATTATTTTAATGGATTTAACATGTAACGTCATGATTAAACGTAATATTTTTTAATATTTTCGATTCAGTATTGGCCGATACAGCTGAATGGGTGGCCTAACTATTCAGGGCCGATACCAATACTGACAACATTTGTTAAAAAACAAATGTAAATCAAAAGTGAAAAATATTTTTAAACTAAAAACGCAATTCAAAACAAAAGATTATTTAAAAAAAAAAATTTAAGAGTATAGCTTGAGACGGTCAAAGTATCGATACGGCTTTGATCGTGTCTTCAGCGTATCAGGTGGTAAATTGTGTCCGAAATCTTGTCCTATCGTGTCATCAGTGATACGCAGCCATTTTGGTGTGTCACTGCAACATAATTTATAATGTTCTGTAAGGTAATCGTGCTCTCGTAAATACCTAAAAAGTTAGACGTTTTTTTGTAAATTACTTTTTTTATAAATATTAACCTATAAGACAGCGACCATATTTAAATCTGAAATTAATGATAGAACTGGAGCCAGCTATGATCGGTAAGTACATTGACGACATGGTGGAATGGACGACACAAGTCGCCGTAAAGATGGCATATGGTGATGGTGATGATGATGATGTTAGTTATACCATTGGCCTTTACAAGTTACATGGCTCACCTAGAATCCATCTGAATAGTTTTGCCCGACGCCACCTCTCTCTCTCTCTCATCTCTCTCTCTCTCTCTCTCTCTCTCTCTGAGACACTGCAGATTTCTACTTTCTCTGGGAGAGAATTAGTGGGATTTAAATGGAGGAATTCCTAAACAATAAGCAGATAATACTCAGGCATTTCATTTCCGGGAATCCCAAGGAAGAAGACATGGTTGTCAAGGTGGGAAAGATTCGAGGGAAGGTGGAAAAGGGGAGCACGTCCATACTTGTGAAGAACCTCTATCTCTCTTGCGATCCTTATATGAGGGGAAGGATGCTGGAATACTATGGCTCTTACATCCCTCCCTTCCAACCTGGCTCGGTAACCATCCTTTTCTTTTTTCGTGCTTTCCCCCTTCTTTCTTCGTGGTTCTCTTCCGTTTGGTCTTCTAGTCATTTTTTGATTAAAGACAGGAGGTTGTGCCCACTTTCCAAAATGACCATCGTCTCTAGAATGGGTAAATGTGGCATGAATGCAAATGGGTGCTTCTGTGACTTGCAAAATTTGCACTGTCATTCACTTTCTAGGCATTTCGCATCATTGTCATGCTTCACCAAACCACTGGTAATGGCATGAGCGCTTGTTAAGAGAGCTAGACAGAGGAAAATCTGTTCCCTTTTCTTTTACTAAGAAATGGGTATATCTCTAGTTTGTTTCGTTTTCCGTGTCCCCGTTTCTCCTATTTTTGTTTTGGTAACTGGGGTGTTAATTGACATTGAAAGTGCTTTCTCTGTATCATCTAGTTTGATTCCAGTAACTATTTTTGTCGGGTAACTGGGCTGTTAATTCACATTGAGAGTGTTTTTACTATATCATCTAGTTTGATTTTGGTATTCGTCTATTATGCGTGAGATTGGTTTTTCAGGTGTCCAAGTAGTAGCAAAAGTTCTTGTTTTTATGTCAATCTGAAAACTTGTTGTTTGTATATGTTGGTGAAGGTTATCGAGGGCTTTGGCATGTCTATGGTTGTGGATTCTGGTCATCCAGATTTTGCGGCAGGTGATTTGGTATCAGGAATTACCGGTTGGGAGGAATACAGTTTGATTCAGGACACTGAGAAATTGCGGAAGATTGTCGCCAATGACATTCCTCTGTCATATCACGTTGGTCTTCTTGGTATCGTTATTCCTTCTCCAAGGAGTCTCGTCTGGATAATAAATTGCCTTAGTCAAACTGGGTTTTTTTCGATCTGTACAAATCGTTTTCTTACTTTTTCATCTCTGCTAGTAATGTGCCCCCTATTTTGTTGTGGTTGCATGCTAAATTCTGTGCCATGCATCTGTAGTTCATATTTTAGCAAAAGACAAATGGTTAACTTGATAAAATATTTCAATGTGAATCTTGATTATAGGAAACTGTTGGTCACAAATGACCATGGATGGCCATGTTCACGCATGGATTCATGGGTTGATGAGAGAGGTGGGCTCACTCTCTCTCCAACGTATGAACAACTCAGTAATGGGCCTATCCAAATGAGGCATATTCAAATATGCCTTATCAGGATAGACCTGCAAAAGGTGAAAAACTGTTCCCGCTCCCTCTAAGGAGGGAAAGTCAATTGTATCCCGATATTGCTGGGCAATGGCTACCCAGGAGAGGCGCAGTTCCAGCAACTCTCCTTTATTAATTGGAGGCTCTCGTTCAATAGAATATACAGAAAAAGAAAGAGTAAAGAATCCCCCTGAAGAAGGCCTTGTTCCTATCTCTGCTCTCTGTGGCCTTTTGCCAATTCCAGCTCTTTGCTTCTTTCTTCTATCTTCATCTGCACTCTACAGGGTTTCTCCAACCTTCAGTGGTATCAGAACCAGGCCTGTAGTGTTTTCATCCTCTGCTCACCGGTGGCCATTCGGAGTTGTAAATCGCAGTGCGGGGCCTTCGATTATCGTTCAATCAAACCCACTAAAAATCAAAAGAAAACAAGAAAAGCGATAAAAATATCAGTATCCTTTTTTTTTGTGTTTTCAGAGCAAAGGTTGCCGAAAATCCGGCCACAGGAAAGTGAGGGTATGATATTAAAAAAAAATCATAAACACACCACCCAGCCGGACTTCAGGGTAACGATTGTCGGAAAACAACCGGTCTTTCACACCGGTAAATAGTAACCGGCTTATTGGGATAAGAAAGAAAAAAAAAACTCTCTAGAAATTTTTTTTTCTGAGATTAAGGGATGAACCAAAACTCTCTTCACTGGTATATATATATATATATATATATATATATATATATATATATATATATATATATATATATATATATATATATATATATATATATATATATGTCACAGGGATTCGGCTAGGAGGGTGCCGCACCCGCGTCGACGCGACTCGACGCGGGTGCGGGTGCGGCACCGGGTGCGGTCAACCCGATCCTGGGTGCGTTGACCGCACCCAGGATCATTAAGGTCCATTTTTTTTTTTTTAAATTTGCCCAAATGGGCTTCGAAATTTTTAAAAAAAAATTATGCTGACAGTCTGACAGCAGCTGTCTGTCAGCTGCAACTGCAAAATTTGAAAAAAAAAACCTGCCTATTCCCCGACCCCCTTTATATATATATATTACATTTTTGCCCCTGCCGCACCCCAGCACCCGGGTTTTTTGGAAGTGCCGAATCCCCGCACCCGCACCCATGTGACATATATATATATATATAAAATAAACTACTTGTAACTGTTTGTATTTTGTTTAACAGTGTTTCTATAGACTATCTTCTCAGTGTTTATCTAACTTCCTCTGGACTCCATAATGTGATTAGCTTTGAATGGTTGGTGGATGACAAGGTGGTGAAGGTATGGTACACATGGTAGAGTTGGTGATGGTAGTAAAGGAGATTAGATAGTGGCAGCTATCTTGGCACCTATATGTGGGAATGGTTAGTGGTTATGGTGGTCAAAGTGGTTCCCTAGGGCAGAGAGAAAACGTTGAACCTCGAGTGAGGTGCAAACTTCTTAGACTAGATGTAGCTGTGGGCCTGTATTGATGAAGAAGCTATGCTTCATCAATTGAAGGTGTACACCTGATGCATGATCAGGAAAGCAAACCAATTGTAACTTAAGCATGTTTCTGGCGTAGGCCTCCCAAAAGGTAATGGAGGCATGCAAAGGTTTCCTCGGGCCGGACTGAGATTGGCCCTTGAGTGCAAAGGCAGAAGGGAGCTTGACTGCAAGATCCACACGTCTAGCAGGGACGAAAGTCGGCCTTAGTGATCTGATGGTACAGAGTGGAAGGGTCGTCGCTCAATGGATAAAAGTTACTCTAGGGATAACAGGCTGATCTTCCCTAAGAGTTCACATCGACGGTAAGGTTTGGCACCTCGATGTCGGCTCTTCGCCACCTGGGGCGGTATTATGTCCCAAGGGTTGGGTTGTTCGGCCATTAAAGCGGTACGTGAGTTGGGTTCAGAACGTCGTGAGACAATTCGGTCCATATTCGGTGTGGGCGTTAGAGCATTGAGAGGACCTTTCCCTAGTGCGAGAGGACCGGGAAGAACGCACCTCTAGTGTACCAGTTATCGTGCCCACGGTAAACGTTGAGTAGCCAAGTGCGGAGCGGATAACTCCTGAAAGCATCTAAGTGGATTTCTTAGCCCACGATAAGTATAGTCAATCGTGTACAGTGGTTCCATCCCCTACAGCTACGTGTTATTAATAGATACGCGCGACCGACGTCGGCTCCATACTTTGTCAATGGATTTATGGTTTTCAGCTTTTTATTTCATGAGGAGAAGAGGAAAAACACGACAACAACTCAGATAGTACTGGAATCACAAGTTAGGTTTCTTTTTAGGGAATTCCTGAAAAAGGGTTGCATAAGGGCTCTTTGTCGCCGTCGCCCAAGCGTAAGCTACAAAAAATTTAAGAATTTTTTTTATAGTGCAACTTTGTTAAAAGAAGCCGGAAAAAAAGCAAAAAGGAACATAACCTCCGATACGATGAACAAAATAGAACCATATCGAGGTCCTAATTGTACGACTTTGGTATGATGCCCTTCCAACATGGATTCACATAGAACATCATGCCACCATACGAACATGGTATATAGGATAAATAGAAGGCCCAAATTGAGAAGTGTTGCACCCCCTTGAAATGAGTGCATGTACATCACACTTACAGTGGTTGCCAAAGCTTTGAGTGAACCTGAAATAGGCCATGGACTTGGATCTACCAAATGATAAGAATGCCTCTGAGATAAAATCATAAACCACTTTGCCATGGTTGTATGTAAATCCTCCCTTCACCCCCATCCCCTAAAGTGGTAAAAAAGGGCGGAGCCTCTCTTTCTATCTGATAGGACAAATCCATTAGGAAAGGATGGTTCTTTCATTGCATTGATAGAAAACATGTTACTATAGACTCTCTTTATGTGAATCGTTGGTTTGACCGACGAATGGAGTTAGAAAATTATTGGATTTTCCACAAAAAACATTCGCAAAGCGAAGCGTTAGGGCATTATTGAAATGCTCCTTCCTAAATGGTTTCGCTTGCCGATCGCGGATTAGTTCGTCCTGCGCCGCCTAAGGCCTGATAGACCAAAAACGCGCAGGGTGATCTCTCTTGTGCCCCTCCTCCTTTCCCATTCCAAAAGAAAGTGATCAACCTCCTTATGATATTCCGCGCTCGGGAACGAACCAGTTACGTCGACAAAGACTACACTCGATAGGCTTGTCAAGTGGTCTACACTTGACTCCACATGAGCCTTCTGACACAAACCTCACTATTGTTGATATATATCAATGGGTCTCTTGCATAACGGCGAGGTCCTTGCAGCCTTTCCGAGGGCTAGACAGGAAACCGGGGTGGGTTGCAATGGGCAGTGCCAAAGTAGCAGCAAAGGCTAACTGGTTACTAAGCGCTTTTCTTTTCTCTATTAAAGAAAGCAAAGGGGGAACAAGTGTTAGAAATTCATTCGATTGATTCAATTTCGATGAACCTAGAAAAAAGGCGATTCCACTTTCCATCATGATGAGTGAAGGGTCATCCTGCCTTCTTTCCTCCTTTAGTTAGGTGAGTGACTTCCTCGTCCCCCTTTGGAGCTTGCCTCCACCGTTCCGTTGTTTCGTAAACGGAACGAGATGTGGTGACTTGAGAGTAGGGTAGGCAACGAGCGTAGAGTGACGACTCTTCTCCACTTCGGAGCAAGCCTTCTCTTCTTGGGAGCGAGCAAGTGTGGAGCAAGCCTACATAGGGAAAAGGCAAGCCCCCGCAAACCCCCACATAAGGCAGACTCTTTACCTCTTCTGGTCCTTCCAATAGTAGCGTGTGATCCAAACCAACCCTTGATTGATTGATTGATAAGCGCCATGGAGAGATGCACCAAACACGAAATAGAGAGGTGAACTGCCCGCTTCTATCTATGTCGTTATCGGGTGCATATGCCTCTGCCATCTAATTAGATAGGATATGGTGAGTGGGCTTTTCTTAATAGGGAACGCGGTCAAGCATCTGCCTCGGGTCAAAATGGCGTGCCAGTGACGTCAAGGTGATCGGGTTTACTCTTCCATTCATTCCCACCCCGCCTCGTGACAACCCTACCGCACCCCACCCACTACTTTGTTTTCCCGCCTGCGCACTGGAAAGAAAAGGAAATCAAGGCCTAGATCTATAACTGAAAAAAAAGTAAACTCCTTTCCTGCCTTTCAAAAAAACCGATCCCAAACCCGTTCCCAATAACGAGAAAACCGATCAAAAACCTTCAAAGAAAGAAGAAAACACTGATCCCACACCTCCTCTTCTCTTTCAGATCCTCTATCTCTTAGTAGGCCTAGCTAGCCTGTCATGTCATGTCCCTTTCCCTAACCAACTAACTTACACAGAGAAAGACACACCTTAAAAATTCCTCGCCTTTCCCGAACAAATCCTCTTTTTTATCATTGTTGTTTTAAATTTTTTTGCTATTTGTTCTTGAAGCTTGAAGCTTGAAGCTTGCATTGTAACAGGGCATACTGCTTCATCTGCCTTGGAAATAGCAGTGGATGTCACGTTCATTGTGAAAACTATTGTGATTGTGATTGTGATGGTAGTGGTGGTGGTGGTGGTGTCAGAACCATCAGGTTTGCTGTGTAAATTTTTGGTCTAAAGGTGTTATTAATCACATTCGATCAAATGAATCATGTGGCAGAAAAACGTGGGATCTAACAAAAATGTTTCATTGTTCCTAAACATGAAATTGTGGTTTATCACAAGCTGATCTTTCAATATTACACAAGTGACATGTAATGAGGTGGTCTTGTGGTAAGAAAATGTAGCGATGGAAATTCAAGGATATTCCCATCTTGTAGTTGTTCCTTTTGAATGCCTCTTTTTTTCTTCATTTTGGTCTACTTCTAGCTTGTGGTTAGTATTTATATGTGCCACATTATGCTAATCCTTTACCATTAACATAGGTATGCCTGGATTCACAGCATATTCTGGTTTCTATGAGGTTTGCTCTCCTAAGAAAGGAGAGTATGTTTTTGTCTCTGCAGCAACTGGAGCAGTTGGGCAGCTTGTTGGACAGCTGGCTAAGTTACATGGTTGTTATGTTGTTGGCAGTGCTGGAACTAGAGAGAAGGTAAGTTCCAGTATGCCAGAAAATGGAAACGATGAGATGAATCTTCATGTTAGGTATCAGGATCTTCACGCTACTAATTTTTACTTCTTGCAGCTAGTTACATATTTCCACATCCTTTTCAGGTTGATCTTCTTAAGAACAGGCTTGGATTTGATGAAGCTTTTAATTACAAGGAAGAGATTGATCTAGATGCTGCACTAAAAAGGTTGGTGTTGCTTATCGTTTAAGAACTTTGGTACTAAAATTTGTCTAGTACAATATATAGTGAGGATTTTTAATTGTCAGAATGTTGACGATGTAAAGATTCAAGATTATAATTTGCTATATTTTATTTTGAAGTAGGTTCTCCCAATAGTTATCGACTTGGCAATATCAAGCTTTGCCTTTGTATGGGAGACTCTTTCCAAGAATCCTATAAACATTGTTCTTGGCAATATCAAGCTTTGCCTTTAGAGAAAATAGAAGCACTACACACTAAAGAGGGAGAAAACATGCCTTGGTCACACTTTACCAATGAGGGAAGCTGTAACAAGACTTCTTTAATGGTGTTTCAGATTGGATAAGCAGATTGATCAGCAATCATCTTTAATGATTACCTGTCAACTGATATATCTTACTGGATTGACATGTGATTGAATAATGATTTCCGCTCTCATATTTAATTAATAATTAGTTAAAAACAGTGGCCGCTGTTAATTGGTATAGTGAAATCAAACTTCTAATTATGTTTTTTATACTTTAGGCCCCATATATTACGACATCACGACCGTCTTTTCATGTTGGACTCTTGTGAATTTTCTTGTTCTTCTTCACCATTTTCTTTATCAGCCTTCAGGATTAATATATCAAATGTGACAAGGCATATAGCTCTCTAGCTATGAGACTTGCTTTGATAGTCATATTCGGATAAAAGTTGGAATGCTAACCCTCCTGCTCTAGAATCCAAGTGGAACCTAATTTTTTTCTGTTTTAGTCGGTTTCTGGTGAGGACCATTCTTATCACAGCTTCCTTTCTGGGAATAAAAGGAAAAATGACCCCTTGTTCTTCTGCCGTCCAAAGGCGTCGCTAGGGGGGGGGCAGGACTAGGCTGTAGCCCAGTCCTGCCTCCCGAAACAGTTAATTTGTTTTTTAAAAGCCCAGTCCTAGCCCAGCCCTGATTCCATATGAAATAGATTTTTATCCATTTTTTAGCCCAGCCCTGACTGCAGCAAATAGTTTGATTTGTCCATATGAAATAGATTTTTATTAATAATTGTAGCCATTTTTTATTTTATCTCAAAAAATAATTTTTCGGGGGCGCTGCCCCCAAACCCCCACTATCACACAATTTTTTTTTCTACACCCCTATTTGCCCCCTCCCCTCGCATGAATCCTAGCTACGCCCCTGCTGCCATCTTTTCTGAGCAACGACCATTTCTCTTCCATCTGGGAAAAAAAGAACCGAAAGTTTTTCATTGAACAAGTTATAAAAGCTGCTACACAACACTTTCCAAATCCGTTTTTAGAATTAAAAAATAAGAACGAACTAAGCAGAATTATTTATCAGCTCAAAATTAAGACGTAAGTTTGCAATCTCGTGCATGAGTTTTTGAAGCCATTTTTCAGGATCAGTCTCTCTCTCTCTCTCTCTCTCTCTCTCTCTCTCTCTCTCTCTCTATATATATATATATATATATATATATATATATATATATATATATATTTTTTTTTTTTTTGTGTGTGTGTAGTGTGTTTTTTGACTGATTGCCAATGGTTGTTTCTGATCAGGTGCTTTCCTCAAGGCATTGATATCTATTTCGAAAATGTGGGTGGAGCTATGCTTGACGCGGTGCTCCTCAACATGAGAGAGCATGGCAGGATTGCTGTGTGCGGTTTGATATCTCGCCAAGGCCTCGTGGATGTTAAAGGCGTCCACAACCTGCACTTCCTCATCAGCAAGCGTATCAGGATGCAAGGCTTCCTTCAGAGCGATTACTTGCACCTGTTCCCTCAGTTTTTGGAGCGCGTGACCCACCTCTACTGGGAGGGTAAGATTGTTTACATTGAAGACATGAGCCATGGCTTGGAAACCGCACCTTCTGCCCTTGTTGGTTTGTTTTCTGGCAAGAACGTTGGCAAGCAGGTTGTGTGTGTCGCTCACCAGTGACTTTAGTACGTTCTTAGTGCTTAACTATATCCATGACTGATAAAAAAATGTTCTGCATTTAAAAGGATAGATGAAAATAAAAAGTTAATGTACAAAATTATATCTATATATATTATGAAGCATGCTAAATCAATTTTTCAGGCTTTTCCATCTTATTTTTAAATTCTGACCATACAAATGTGATCTATGTACTTGATTTTATACGATCAGCTCTTGAAGTGCCACATATTGGTGGGTTTTTATAAAGTTCGAAAAATCAAATCTAAAATCTTTGTAAAATTTTGAGGCTTCAAATATCATTTTTTTCATAAAAAACACATGATCCACGTATGGATTCGTAGTAAATCAACCATGCCCAACACATTTATAGGGTTGAAACTGTGAAAATAGCATGGAAAAAGCGGAAAAACCCATTTAGCGTGTTTCATTTAGCACGAATGTATTTCCATAGGGAGAGGCACCTAACGTGTTCAGTGAAATGACGTTGGCTGCGTCTGTTTTCAAATACTCAGGTTGAACGGCTATATCTTTTCACGGAATTGCTCACATGACGCTTTGCTTTTATTTCTCTTAACTGTAGTTAAACTCTGTGAAATAACTCATTTCATCTTTTTTCTTTCGTTAAATTGATGAAAGACACTTTTTTGTAGCTTTTCCATTTTTTGCAGCTGTGGTTGAGGGTAAATAAGTTCATGGGATATAAGCAAAAGAGGTATTCACCTGAGCAATTCTTTAAAAAGATAGGTGTTTATCTTAAACGCTTGAAAAATTAAGGCAGCTAAATGTAAATTTACCTAAATTACCCAAGAAATTAGTATACGAAAATGAATTTAAATAATGGCACATATAGTTATAAAGCAAGCTCTGAATCATATTTCCTTTATTTGATTTTCCAAAATCATCACCCTTCTTTCTCATCCATAGCAAAATCATCTTTCAGGCGACTAGAAATCACATGATGGAAGGGTGCATTTGACCTAATATTTTGAAATGTAAGGATGGTTGTAGAAAATCAAATAAGAGAATGCTGATTTTGGGTTTGCCTTATAAGGGAAGGTGATATTGAAAAATTACCTAAATAAATTCCACACTGAAAAAATGACCGCCCTAAAGGACGACTCCAAGAAACAGAGAGACGTGTTTCTGAAGACCCGATTGCTAACATGGTCAGTTGATGTATGGGACCACTAGCAATGGGGGCCACATGTTATGTTATAGCATATAAAGCATGGCATATATGAATTCGTGCAGTTATCTATATGTCCGTAACATTCTGAATCACTGACACAATTGAGTGCCTTGAACCTCTAGAGTTAATGATACCTTGCAATCAAATGGACAGAATGATGCATGTCTGTAGTTCCATACAATAAAACCACTATCAATACATGACAAGTCATTATTATCTTCTGTATCCAGGGGAAACAAAATAGAAAAAGAAAAGAATGGATTCATACTTCAGAATACAATATCCCCAAAACATCCCCCCCCCCTTTTCCCTTTTCCCCCAAAATCATAGTTCTACACTACAGGTGCCACTAATCAATAGATCTCTCCCATATAGGAATCAATGCAAAAGAAAAAGAAATCGAAGTATATTGCAAAAGATAGAAGAACGAAATTCTTCAACCCAGATATCTCTGACCAACTAATGATACCTTCAGATCTAAAGCAAGGCTATGACCACCAACAATTCAACTCTTTGCTGCTACTCACCCCTTCCCCAGTGGCACCTCTTATGTGCACCACAAGCCTGCCCACTTGAAAACATCAGACATCATGTGAACAGAATAACAAGTTATGCTAGATGAAATAGAAACAGAAAATGACCATATAATACAGCAAAAATGACACGTTTCTTGAAATGCCTCACAATTTTCAAAATCTGCCCTATGTCCAAATTCACCAATGCTTCACTTTTTTCAGACCTTTTTACTATTCACATGAGTGAATCTCTTGAGGTTTGCATGATATATAGGTACATACCTCTCACTAAAAAGTATATTTGCACAATAATTTCGTAAACCTCATGAAGTTCACATAACCAAATTTATGAACCTCTTTTAACTGAAATTTGCATACCTTCTCAAATGCCATATGAAATTCATGAGCTACAATGTGAATCTCGTTTAAGTAATTGATCTTCAAGGAGATCTACAAATGTGTAGCGACATTTGCACTTTAGTCGATCTCCACAAATAATTACTACCTTCACATATATACTTTGACATTTATGTGCTACTATACAAATCTCTTTTAAGTAAATGATCTTTAAGGAGGTCCACAACTGTGTGACGACATTCATATATAATTTTTGTGAATATCCTCGACCTTCGCACTCTTATATGAAGATCGCAAATATGGTGCTACTTTTGATACAGTTGTGATATACATGATTTATTTAAAAGCATGATTTTTTTTAGGCTTGAAAATCAACAACTAAAATAATTTGTTAATATTCAAGCATCCAAAAAAAACTTGTTTTTTGTCAAAAAAAAAACATGATCTAACTGTTGATTCCAAGCAAATGGACCATGTTGAAGACATATGCAGGGTTGGTTTAAAACAAAACATCGAAAATGCCTAGTTGACACTCTAATTCTCATATTTTAGTGTCCCTTAAGAGACCTGCTTACGTGTAGCAATCATATGATTCAAAACTCATTTCTCACTAAGAAAACTTTTAGATCACATCCATATATAGAGTTTAATCTACAAAAATATCTGAGACCTATGATTTTCAGTTCAATAGTTTCATATAATTATGTGCCTTCAATAGCACAAAAAATGATATATATATATATATATATATATATATATATATATATATATATATATATATATATATATATATATATATATATATATATATATATATATATATATATATATATATATATATATATATATAGTGTGTGTGTGTGTGTATAACAGTGGACCACATATATCGTCCACTATTTTCGGGAGCACGCCTGCCACCAATCAGCAGTGGGCACTGTTTTAAAACAAAAATGGGGTTTAGCGGTGGTTCTCGACCGCTGCTAAAGGGTATTTCTTTGCCCATATCTTTGGCAGCAGTCCTGGATGCCACTAAAGAGTCCAAATTGCAAAAAAATTAAATGAATGAGCATCATAAATGAGTTTTGAATCATATGATTGTGGCATGTAAAGAAGGTGTTTTATAGACTTCAAAAATTAATAGCTCACGATGCACTATAATTCTGCAACTAAGAAAATAATATATTTAGATTGAAATAACACAATCCAAAGTATGATCCTTGGGAAACAACCCATGCTAAACATATCTACGTGGTCAGATGAGTTGATAAAGTTTAAGCCTATGATTTTCAACTCAATAGTTTTGTGCCTTAGTAGCCCCAAATATCACTCACACACACAGGGTAGGTGCCCGACACTTTTTGTGCCAACAGCATGCCTACCACCAGTGGATAGGGGTTTCAGGTTGTTTTTAAAAAATCTGACCCTATAGATGTATTTTGCATGATCGATTTGCCAGGAAAGCATATTTGGATTATGTTTTTTTTAGTAAAAAGATGATTTTTTAAGCATTGAATATTTTTTAAACTTATAGACCATTGATTTTTTTTAATCTTATAAAAACCTAATTTGGTGCTGGAATTGGACAATTCAAAAGTCGATAATCATAAAATCAAGCATCTCTGTATGGTGAGATTGAAAAAAAAATAGAAACAATCTTTCCAAAGTTCGATAGGCATAAAAAAACATCAGGCACCTATATATATATATATATATATGAACTGAAAATATGAGAACTATTGTGTGAACAGCGATTTTCATGGATTTTGTATTCTTTTCTCTTGAATCAAACCATTAGGATGTGATCTGCATGTTTTGTTCTATAAAAACCCCGTCTTGAATCATCCAATTTTGATGCATAAACCAGATATTTTTAAGGCTTTAAAATCAATGGCTCATAATCTTCACAAATAATCAAGCATTTTAAAAATACACTTTTTCATCGAAAATACAAGATCAAATGGTTGATTCCTAGCAAATTCACAATGCCAAGCACATCCACATGGTTGGATTTGCAAAAAAAAAAAAACATTGAAAATGCCCATATTTCTTGTTCTCATATATATATATATATATATATTATGAAACCTGATTCCAATTTAGAATTTTTCATTATTTCTTATCTAACGCTAGAATCTATCACTATATATCAAAAGAAAGAAAATTTTCAAATACCCCCAAACTTTTAGGTGGTCTAATTCATTGGCACACCAAAAGTTTGAGAGTTTGTAAATTCCCAATCAAATTTCTAAAGATTAAAAATTTGATGGGTATAAATACATCAGAATTATTGGACTCAAAATACGGTAGTGCTTTCATGGAGAAAAAATGCTAGAAGGGTCCATTCTAGGGATGTCAATGGATCAGATTTTATGTGATCTCTAACTCTAACAAAATTCAATTCCACTTAGTTGCATTTGGTAAACCAAAACCATATTCTTTTATAATCAGATTTTTTTGCTACCAAATTCTGAATAAATTTTCCTACATTCTCAAAAAAACAAAAAAAAAATTGTTATCGAATTCGACAAATTAACATCTGAATTTGATGGATATCCAACTCTATTTATGTATTAAAAAGCAGATTGGGTATGAGCTTTTCACCATCCGAATCCAAATCTTAATTCAAAACCATTTACTATTTAATCAGATATGGTATTTAGCCAGATCCAATCCTCCCAGCTGTTTACATCCCTATTCAGGTCTCACTAATTCGAGCATGTTGAACACATCTACGACATGACAACAACTTGCAACATCAGATTCAAACTAAAATTTGCATACGAAGGATCGTACCAAATATATATCGAGATATTGTTATCATTGCAAAATTTTACTTTTGCAAGTCAAACTGACCTTTGAAAAAGATTTTGAAAATAACTCACCTCCGTTTTAAAATGCAGGATAATTCCGAAGAATGGGGTTCACCTGTCGATACGAGGTTCAACCGTTCCTGGCACCATAACCAGAGGTAATTGAACCAAGGATCAATCTGGTGCTTTTCTCAACTTGTCTAAACCAATGTTCTATTTCCTAAATGTATAAAGAATCAGGCATGTGCTATGACTTAGAAAGATTTTGACTTGAAAAATATGATGTATGCTTGAAATACTTTAAAATATTTGAAAAAGTAGAAGCTTTGAAAATCGCAAATCAGGATTTGAGAAGTAATTTGAAGAAAGAAAAATCGATTTTTGAAGAAAAGGAGAGCTTTCTGAAAAAATCAAATTCTGGAGAAATTCAAATAACTTTGAGAAAATTGATTTTTTTTAGATGAATTTGAAAAATATATCAAAAGGGATGGGCATGTGTCCCTATGAAAATTCTTTCATGATGTAATCTAACCTAGATGAATGAATAAATGCAATTTGAGAAAACATTTTCTAAAGAACTTTTGAGAAAATTATTTGAAAAAGGAAATTTTTTGTGCCTTATAGAATTTCAATAAAATAGATTTTCCTCATATCCCTGACTATGGCCACAGATATGGATTGAATCTAATCCATTTGATTCTATAAGGAGAAAAATATTTAGAAAACTTTGAAATATACAATGGTTTTTTAAAATAGCCTAAGAGTGTAGGCCGATTGTGACTTAAAAGAAGATGATAAATCTGAATTTTGTTCATATTCTGACTATGGCCATAAATACAAACTCAATCAAGTTTATTAACTTCTTATAAGCTAGTGCATGTACCATTCGTGTAGACCATGGTGAGTTTGAATATGCATGAATCATCATCCATCACACATTAACATTATTAAAAAATAAAACTATATGCAATGTAATCCTATTCTAAGCAAAAAAAGTAAATTCTTATTCCAAAGTTTACATTTAATTTATATCACTAATTGAATTTAAATAAAGAAAAATAAAAAAAATACAGTCTTGAATATCCCTGCAAAACTAAAAAACTTGTTAGTGAAAATATGTCGGCTTTTCTGGACTTATCCAATAATATCTGAAATTATTAGATTTATTTAAATATAAGCCTTTTTTCATATTTTTCTGAGATAAACATAATAAAATATGATGTAAAATTGAAGAAATAATAAAAATAAATAACTTTGAAATTCAGATTTTGGATAAAAATGATAAAAATACCCCTGAAAATAAGACTATGGCCTTGAAATTAGGGTTTTCAAAAAAGATTTTGGTAAAACTTTGGATTTAGGGCTCAAATGTATTCAAATCAAAGTCAAATCGGGTATGAAGTACCATAGCGTGAATATAAACATGACCAAACATTAAAAACATGAAATTTTTTATAAAAAATTTGAAATATCACAAAAATAGTGATTTTCGTTAGTGTTTTACTCGAATTGGGACTCTGCGGGCACCCTATTTTCATAATTTAATCAAATAATATATCAAATGAATTAAAAAATCTGTAAAAATTGACATGGAAAGTTTTGATAACCATAAAATTAAATTGCAATCAAAAAAATATATTTTTGGCATTAATTTAATGTAAAAATTGAATAAAACCCTAAAATACATGATTTTGCCCGCGAGCACGTACCTATCACAGTGTCCGGCTTAAATTGGGTATCAAACCACATAAAAATTTATAAAAATTTATAGAGAGATACTAGACATAAAAACAGAGATTTTTCTTTTTATAGATTAAAAAAATCATCTCCGGTTAGGGAGATATTGTTCCAGTAATCTACGCTTGATTCCGGTGAATAAATAACGAGTTGAAATAAACACATCCGGCTTCGGGTATAGGGAAATATATCAAACTATGTTAAAAAATTATAAATTTTTAGAAGATGGCAGTATATACATAGAGAAATATTTTCCTCCTTACAAATTATCGATCGGATTTTCAGTTAAGGAGATACGATTTGCACAAGTCGATCTAGGGTTTAGGCAATGCATAACAGGCTCTGCAAAACCGATTCTACTTTATGTTAGAGGAAAAATAGAAATTCATCATAAAAAAATTTGAACATTTTACAAGAAATACCATACATCAAGATGAAGCCACTGAAACTTACAGATCATTGATCGGATCTCCTATGAGAGAGATATGATCGACACAAGTTGATCTTGATTCCATGCAGCGTTTTCATGGTTCAAGAATTACGGTTCGGTTTTTTATTTTTTTAGTAGGGCTACAAAACTCAAAATATCCAAAATTTTTATGTGATGATGCTGACATATTCACGATTTAACCCTAAAAAAATTAGATTTTTTTGACAGAAAAACATACATAAAAGAATGATGTTCCCGCGTGCCCAGGATCGAGAATAGCATATTATCGACAAAACATGAAAAATCCTAATCTAAACATGAAAAATAATAAGAAAAGCATGCAAATAATATCATGAATTTGGATTTGATGCTTGAATGAGTAAAATAACGATGAACATGATAAATAAATAAAAAAAATTAGGGAATATATGGTTAAAATTTGATTTAGCCTCTAAAAGAGGGATTCGACCATCGAACAATCGAATCTCGATTTTTTTCGGGCCTTTAACATAATAAACGAAAAAAAAATATTATTAATGGATCAAAAACGTGTAAGGGACCATCAAACATCATTTGATCATCATTTTGAGACCCTCACATGATTTTTTTGAAATAAAAACAAGAGAAAAGCATGCTAAAAGAGGCAACAATGGTGATTTTTAATGAAAAAAAAACAATAAAAGAAAGGAAGAACTTATCTTGGGCATCAATGGAGGAAGGGTTGGAACTTGGAGGAGAGAAAGGACCATGAATTTTTGGAGAGAGAGATGAGATAAAAATCATGGGTTGACCCCCCCTAGTGTCCCCTATTTATAGTTTTTCAAAACCTCTTTAATTAGGGTTAATTAAGGAGTTTTTGTTTTTTAAAACTCTTTTTAATTAAATCAATTAAGGTGAACGACTTTTTTGAAGGATACTAACCCAATTCAACTCTAACTAACCTATTTAAGTCCTAATTAAACCCTAAAACCAATCCAAATGAGGCGCCAACCCCTGTGGGCCCACACTTGGTTTTTAAAACTCTAATTTAAAACTTTAAAAACCAAGGTTAAAATGAAAAGTGAAAATGAGATTTTAAAATCAATTTTGACTCTTCTAACCTAGCTAGGATACTAAGCTAATCCTAAACTAACCAAAACTTTTAAGTGTGACGCCACCCAGTGTGGGCCCCACTTGATTTTTCAGAAAATGATTTTAAAATTTATGAAAATAAAGGGTTAAAAACGATTTTTTTCTCAAAAACTTCAAAATAATATCTAAGCTAAGTATTTTTTTTGTATTTTTGAGATATGAATGATATGAGATTGAAAATTAGGGTTTTGCATCCATGCAGGATGGGTCCCTCTTGAAGAAGGTTGAAAGCTGATTTGGAAATCAGGGTTTTGAAATGAAGAATTTTAAAAAGGAAAGTTTTTGAAGAAAAGTTTGAAAATAAAATCAAGATTCTAAACCAAATAGAGTCCTAAATGGATTGGGACTCTTCCAGAGGTGGCGCCAACTGTGCGGGCCACACATCAGGGTTTTGAAAATATGGAAATAAAGACTGAAAAGAGTTTTGAAGCAGAGTTGATCACCAGATGAGAATCAGAGGTTTTAAAATAGAGTCCTGACCTGATTAGAACTCTGGGACAGAGTCTTAAAAATTTGAAACTCTTCATTTTTGGGGTTTTTTAAAAGAAAACAAAGAGGTTTTGAAAGATCTTTTCAGAAATTGGCAAAAATGAACAAAATACAAGACCAGAGTCAGAGTCCTAATCCAACTGGGACTCTAGCATAGAGTCCTAAAATGACTGAGACTCTGCAAAATGGATTTTTTTTTGAAAAATAAGTGAAGAGAATTAAAATGAAAGTAGAAACAAAAATCAGAATGGAGTCTTAACTGGATTGGGACTCCAGGACAGTCCTGATCGGACTAAAGCTCTAGATTTTTGAAAATTTTGAAAGATAAATAAAGGAATTTTAAAAAGGTTTTCTCAGAATTTGATAAAATGAGTTGAAAAACAAAGTTAGAGTCAGAGTCCTAGTTCAACTGAAACTCTTGAAATAGAGTCTTAAGTTGACTAAAACTCTACAAAATTAGATTTTTTTCGAAAAACAAGCGAAAAGATTTTAAAAATAGGTAAACATGAGAGTTAAAACAGAAATCAAAACAGAGTCCTGATCCGATCAGGACTCTGAGACAGAGCCCTAATTCGACTGAAACTCTAAAAATTTTGATTTTTCTAAAAACAGACAAGAAGATTTTGAGAACTTTTTGCAAAAATAGGTGAAAACAAGATGAAAACTGAAATCAGAATTAGAGTTCTGATCTAACTGAGACTCTGGGACAAAGTCATAATTCAACTAAAACTCTTAGAATTTTGAACAAACAAAGAGGTTTTAAAAGCTTTTTCGCAAAAATAAATGAAAACTGAAATCAGAATTAGAGTCTTAATTTGACTAAAACTCTTAAAATTTAGGATTTTCTAGAAAACAAATAAGAGGGTTTTAGAAAATAGGTGAAAATAAGATAAAAATTGAAGTCAGGTTCAGAGTCCTGATCTGACTAGGACTCTGAGGAAGAGTCCTAATTTGACTAGAACTCTAAGAATTTTTATCTTTTTGAAAATCAGGTGAGAAGGTTTTCAAAAACAAGTGAAAAATAGGAGTAAAGGATGAAATCGGGATAGAGTCCTAATCCGATTGAAACTCTATGATAGAGTCCTAGTCCAACTGAAACTCTAAAATTTTGGCCAAAATGAAAGATTTTTAAAGGTTTTTCTCGATAAGAGATAAAAATAGAAGTGAAAAGTAGAGTCCTGATCCGACTGAAACTCTGAAAAAGAGTCCTAATTCGACTGGGACTCTAGATTTTGGCCAAAATGACAGAAGTGGATAAGGGATATGACTACATCTGGTTTAAAATCAAAATAGAGTTTTGAAAAGGTTTAAAAAGATGAAAAAACGTAGTTCTGATCTAACTAGGACTCTAAAATTTTGAGAAATTTGATAAATGAAGGAATTTAAAAGCGACACCACCTAGTTGGGTCTCATCTGAGGATCGAAATAAGTTAAAAAATGATTTTAAAACAAATCTAGATTATTTTTCTAAAGAAAATAAGATCCTGGGGGTTAACAAACAAAAAATATTGATTCAAAACCCAGGTTTGTGAAATCGTTCTTGAAAAGAAGGTTTTAAAACTCTAATCTGGATTAGAAATTTTGGCAAATTAGAGTGTTGGATCTCAAAAATGACATGCAATGCCATGTAATGCAATGAAATGCCATAAAATGATGAGAAACGATAAGAAATGATGAGAAATGACATGCGATGATATGCAAAATGCAAACCCTGAATGAGGGATTTGAAGTCCCAAACCCCTAGCAGAGATAAAGAATTGAGAATTCTCGTCTGAAGGCAAAACTTAATGATTGAAATTGAGCCAAAAAGGAGATTGAATCTTGATTGCAAGATGAAATATTGGAATCTATTGTAAAGTTTGGGCTATGAACATCCCTGACTCAGATATCGACCAGTTGGTTCTTTGAAGGCTACGAAGAGTGGGTCCCAGTGGTAAGAGGTAGGTGTTTGTGAATGAGAGTATAAATTTGAGGTGTTTACAGATGCCCCTCTTTGCTACTAAGCCGGTTTAGGGCTGAGCTTAGTGGCAAAGAAAAACACACCAAATTTAGGCTATAAAAATGCCTCAGTTAGAAGGATCCGATTGGGTATAAAAGAATTAGCTCTGATGATTATGGTAGGTATGTAATGGAGAATAAAGAAGAAAATTCACCTCATCGGGATGAGGCTGAGGCTTAGCCCTTAACCTGGGTGGGACGAAAAATACCTCATGGAAGAACGAGATTCAGGTTTGACCCTTAACCTGAAGGGGACACAAAATTCTCGAAAGGAGAAACCATGATGGAACCTTCGGATTTTGCACAATAAATTCGAGAGGGGTTTGCAAAAAAAAGAAAATGGGGTTCCCTAAAGCTTGAAGAGGGATTGATCTTGGGTGTCTCATTGCTGAGGCTGAATGACTTTTAAAACAGATGACCTTTTGCAGAAACAATTCAGGTTTAACCCTTACCCTGAACGGGAACTGTCTATGGTGGGATAGTGGGGTACACAGGGAAGTGTGTGAATCTGAGAGCCGAGGCACTCGGATCAAAACAAGAAGAGAAGAATCTTAAAAACTCCCATTATCAAGTCCTAAAAAGGGATAAAAACAACGCCAGGATATATCAAAATGGACATCAAGTTCTCACTTCATGTCAGGATAACTTGAAAATATTGTCAATAAGATAAAAATTGTATTTGATTCAAAATAATTGAAATATAAGCACATTTGTTTGAAAGATATTCTCTGTTCTACCTAGAGTATTACCTCCAACTAGGCTAACTCCGTAGAATCCAGAATCAAAATCAAATTTATTGTTGTTGAGTTTCTTCAAGGAAGCTATCCATTTCCTTGATATGAAAAGAAAGGAATTTGTTCTCAGCATCATAAAAGTGTTTTATGAAAAGATATTGATAAAAGAATTTTGCATGAATAAAGAGAATTCTTGGCAGTTTGATATCTAGGGTTTACCCATGATGATCTTTTTGCACTCTTTTGAGACATAGAGATTGAGCTTTTCTTGGAGTTTGACGAGAATTTCATCACATCAACCTTCAACTCAGTAATGTTTTGATTTTCTCTGGAAGAACACGTCACATGCTCTTTCAACTTGGAAATGATCCGAGTCTTCTTTGATCTCAGAAATTATATTTAATATTGTCTCCTTAATTGAAATCTCTTGATAATCTTTTACGCCCTTTTGAGACATGAAAAGTAAATTCTCTTGAGATTTGGTGAGAATTTTATCACATCAGCCTCATCTTGGCGATATTCTGATTTTCCCTAGAAGGACACGTCACATACTCTTTCAACTTAGAGATGATTCGAGTCTTCTTTACTCCCAAGAATTATATTGATAAAATTGTCTCATTGGATTGAGAATCTTTTTATGATAACAATGATTAAATATCTTTTAGAGATTGACGAGAGGTTCATCGCATCAGCCTTCAACTTGGCGATGATCTGAACTTTCTCTGGAAGGACACATCACATACTCCTTCAACTTGGAGATGTTTTGAGTCTCCTTTGGCCCCGGGGGTCGAACTCATCCATTAGTCTTCAACTTGACAATGATTGAGAGATCCCTTTTGCAGATAGTTAATTGCAGCTTGAACGATTGGAAAGATATTGAGATTAAGTGAATTCTTTTATATCACCTAGGATATTTTCACTATCTTATTACCAGAAGAATGATCTTTAAAAATGTGTCATAGCTATGATCAATACCGATTCACTTATGGCTTCTCAACATAGTTGAATTTTTCCTTTGCTGGTCATATCGAGGATTTTTCTTCATCCTTTTGGTTGACCAACAGACAAAGATTGAATTTTCTTCTTTATTCGCAAAAGTCTTGTCCTTTTGGAAAGAATACTGAAGCTAATCTGAGGTAAAATCTTTGTGCAATAAAATTTTGAGATCAATGATTGTCTTTCTTTTATAACAAATTGGCAAAATATTCTTGAAATCCTTGATGAAAAAAATCGTTTGAGGTCCAATTGACACATCCGTGGCTGTATTCTCCTCTCCTTTTTCCAAAGGAGAGACGCAGGCTTGACACTTACCTGAACGGGTAAAAATAATACTCCTCTCTTCTCAGAAGAGAAGGTGTTTGCAAAATAAACTTTCAAAGAGAAATAAAGTTTTCGTCAAAAACTCCCTATCTCTACGCTTCTCTTATAAAAAGGTGGCTGATAACAATGGTTGAAAAAAATGTCATAGAGGAGTGAGTTTATCACACTCTCCTTGGAAAAAAGGGTCCGCAATGATGGGATGGCCTAACAAGAAATGTTTGGGGGTTACAAGGAGAACAAGCTTCCGTCGAAACTCTCCCTAGAAAAAGGGTTCCTTGTGTGATAATAATAATAAAAAATTACTTTGCAAACTATTTGTGAAACACGAGTCCCTTCAAACTCTCCCTAAAAAGGGGTTCAACGAACCAACAAAATTGCATGCGAAAAGAATGAGCTCCCTCGAACTCTCCCTGGAAAAAGGGTCTTTCGCAAGAGAAATGATTGATAATTGATTTTGAGCCAATTGGCCGACGAGTTTGACGTGAAAGTTTAATCTTGAAAGACCATGATTGGCGGTTGCAACCCAAAGGTTGAAAAATGATGATTGACTTTGATAGAATTGATAACCCGAAGGTTTGCTTGATAAAAATTGATGACCAGAGATCGATTGATTATTTGATGAAATGGGCGACCCGTAGGTCTGATTGATAAATTGATAAAAACTGATGATAAGGATCGATTGATAAAATCGATTTGTAAAAATTAATTGATTAACCCAGAAGTCTGACCAACGAAATTGGTGACCTGAAGGTAGGTTTTATAGACTTGAGTGACCCGAAGGTCTGATAAACATTATTTGGATCGCAAATCTGAAGATTGGCATTGAGCTTGAACCCTAATGCGAGACTAGTGTTTGGATTGAATTTTGGAAGTGCGACCAATATGAAAACTAGATTTTGAAGAAGTGTCAGCACGAACACTGGGTTTTAAAAACAAAGTACCAGCATGAGCACTAGGTTTCAAAAAAGTACCAGCACGAACACTGGGTTTTGAAAACAAAGTACAAGCACAAGCGTTGGGTTATGAAAAAGTACCAGCACGAACACTAGGTTTTGAAAACAAAGTAACAGCACGAGCACTGGGTTTTGAAAAAGTACCAGCATGAACACTGGATTTTGAAAACAAAGTACCAGCATGAGCACTGGGTTTTGAAAACAAAGTACTAGTACAAACACTGGGTTTTGAAAAAGTACCAGCATGAACACCGAATTTTGAAAAAAAGTATCAGTACAAACACTAGATTTTGAAAAAGTACCAGTACAAACACTGAATTTTGAAAAAAAGTACCAGTACGAACACTGGATTTTGAAAAAGTACCAGCACGATGTAAACACCCCAAATTTTCCTCATCCATTTTCAGACAACCCCACTCATGTGGATGCCAACCCTGATAGATCAGGGTAGGAGTCAAACCTCGAGTTTGTTTTAGGAAATTACCATTTTACCCACTTTCATTAGGAAAATTACCATTTTACTCCTAGATCATCCCAGATCTCATGTCAGTCAGAATCAGTCAAGCTCATTGGCCAGTTCAGAACAGTTAGATTGTCAGTCATTTCTAGTTCACCTGAGCTCATGATGAACATACCATATTCATTCCTGACCATTCCTGCCAAAATGGGATCATTTCTTCAGAAATAAGCTCATTTCTCACTTAAATCCAAGCCAATTGTCTCCAAGTTAGTCATTCTCAGTCAGTCACATTCCCCCTGAGTCTAGCTTGAGCTCACCAGGAGTTCAAGTGCTCCAGTTTCAGTTCAAAACCACTTCCAAGTGTCCAGGAGCTCATTTTAGCCTATTTCAGCTTATTTAGCTGAAATTGAGCTGAGTCCAGTCAGTTGAGCTAGTGTTCAAGCTTCAATTTTAGTTCATCTCAGTGTTATTGATCTTTGTTTCAGCTCAAACCCAGCTCTAGTCTATAATTCACTTCACTCCAGTGACCATTTCTCGCCATTTCTCTAAAAATGACAACTTTTCTTAACAATTGAGTTTGAGAGTTCAGTTGAGTCAGTGTCTTGTTAGTCCAGTTGAGTTCTAAAACCTTAAAACTCAGCTCAATCTAGTTCATTTCAGCTCACACCTCAATTTTCAGTGTCACTCTGGCTCGGCAGAGACAAAAATCATTTCTTGAACCATTTTGCCCATTTTTATCAATTTTTTACTTTCTGAACTAGTACAACTGTCAATCGAGGTCTAATGTCCAGAATTCTTCATTCAGGGTCTGCATTTCGCATGGCATTTCATAGCGTTTCATATCATTTCTCATCATTTCATAACATTTCATCATATTTCATTTCATTTTTGAGATCCAGAACTCCAGTTTTATAAATTTCAATCCAGATTGAGTTTTAAAAGTTTTCAGAAATCAATTTCAAACCCTGGGTTTTCAAAATTGACATTTTTATCCCCAAGATTCTAAATTTGGAAATATTTTCTCAAGAAAAACAATCTAGATTCTTTTCAAACTCAAAATTTCAAATTCTAAACTGGATTTGCTTCTCAATGGGGTATGAAACTTCAAATTCGGAGTTCATTTCAAAAACTGTCAAAAATAGCTCATTTTATCCAAAAATTTTCTGAAAAGACTATTCTACCCCCTCTAACTTTAAAAATGAATTCCAAAATTGAAAAAGTGGATCCACTCTAAAGTGGCGTCACACCGAAACCTTTTCGGGTTTTAAAATTTCTTTTTTTAGAAATCGTGTGGGCCCACTCCAAAGTGGCGCCCACTTTGAAACCTTTTTTTTTGAAAAACCATGTGGGCCCACTCCAAGGTGGCGCCACATGTAAAAAAAACTAATAATAAAAAGGAAAAAAAAAAGGAAAAAATTCCAAATTTTCTTTTTCCCTCCTCTTTTTCTTCCCTTTCTTCTTTTCTTCTTTTCTTTCTTTCCCTTTTTCCTTCTTTTTTCTTTCTTTCTTTCCATTTCTTTTTTTTTCTTCTCTTTCCTCCCTCTCCTTCTCATTCACGTACAACCATCTTCCCTCCTATTTCCCTATTCTTTCATTCTTTCTTCTTTCTCTTCTCTTTCTTCTTTTCTTTTTCTTTCTTTCTTTCTTCCCTCTCTTCTTTCCTTCTTTTTCCTTCTCTTTTCTTCCTTTTCTTTCCCTCCTTATTACTCCAGCCTCTTTCCATTTAAAAAAAAAAAACCACCTAACCCCATACGGCTGGACCTTTCTTCACCAAAACTCATCTCATTAAACCCTAGATATTACTTACTATTTTTCCTAAGTCTACACCCTTAAAACCCCTTTTTACTATTCTCTCTCTCTCTCTCTCTCTCTCTCTCTCTCTCTCTCTCTCTCTCTCTCTCTCTCTCTCTCTCTCTCTCTCTCTCTCTCTCAGCCCATTCATCTCACGATGGGCTGACCTCTCTCATACCTCTCTTCTTCAAGACCTTCAGCAACATAGCATCCTCCTTGCACAACCTCTTCAACCTTCAACTTTGAAGCAGCTCTAGCCTCCCATGCTTCATCTCCACCATTGGCAGCCACAACAACTACTTCCATCCCTCCTCCTCAGCCCATATACCTTGCCACAACTACCACCTCCATCGCCCCAAGCCATGGTTGCAGCCACCAGAGCCATCACTAAAGTGGCTATCTTCTTCATTCAACCTTCACGTTGCAGCCCCCACGGATCCAACCTTCAGCCTTCAAGATATGTAGCCAATGTAGCAGATCTCTAGGGAAGGCCTTCCCTCTTACTCCAGCTGCAACAAACTTCAATGGTTACCAACCGACCCCCAAGGTAAAAGTCTCCATCTTTAATCTTGACTCTATTAAGACAAGGTTTTCATGGGATATTCTTATAATATTAGGTTTGAAACCAGTTCAAAACTGGATTTATAGGATTGAAAAGAAAATCCCACTCATGAGTTTTCAAAATATATATGAAGCATTAGTTTATTCATAATGATGCTACGTAAAAGGGGCGATTCATCCGATAGGTGGATCGAATTCCCCCGCTTTAACAACATACATCAAATTAAAATTTTGTCTCCTTGAATGTTTTCTCATCATTTTAGATAGGTTTCATTATTTTTCTTTGCATTTAGCTTTGTCTCCATTATTTTATATCATGTGATTTAGTTTCATTACAATGGTATTGGTAATTCATCATGTTGTTAGTTTAGGTGTTTAATCCAACTATTATTCCATGTCTATTTTCTTGTCAATAAATCCTTGAAAATTCATTTATGAGTGCCTTCATTTTTTGCTGATCTCCTACCAAAATTTGAGTTTTTTGGGTTCCATAACCCCATCAAATAGATTGGATCCCAAACTGGGATTTTACCCTTCTGGAATTTCCAAACCTCCCTTTAGCAGACAAGAACATTTGAGATCTCCCAGATGGACAATCTGATTCATTAAAAAAAAAATACAGTGAATCCCTGTTAGAACCTATTATTTTTCAGTATTTTCCTAGATTTTTCTAAAAAGGTTCATCCTCTGCTAAAAATCGGATCTTTCACCCCCCTGTGAAAATATCGATTTATGCCTGTCAGGGTCTAGACCGACCCTAATCGGTTGTGACGCTTCAATCCGTAGGTTGGATGTCAAAACCTTCAACAGTGGAGTTATTTCTAGTGAACTTCTATATCATTTCCTAGAATTTTAGAATTTTTAGGGTTTGGATTCTTAGTTTTCCAGATTTTACAAATCCATTAACCAAATCTCTATTAGTTAGATTTTATCAGAATTAGAGGTATGATAAACCTCTGTGTCCATCCAATCCGTTCATCTAATCCCAAAACAGTCAAAAGAAGAATTGTTCCTCTGTTTGTTAGAGACATTATCCCAAAATCTAAGTAATTTTCTCCACTGTTTGCTATTTGTCCTTTAATTTTTTCCAAAACCTGTCAGTCTGCCCTAAGTTCTAGAGTCGCCGGATTTCAATCCGACTTGCCGGAGCTGACAAGCTCCGACCATAGGTCAAAACCAAGATCTATAAATAGAAAAAATCTTTGCATAACTGTCCTCTATCACCCCATAAAATTTGGGAAATTTCTATGGTAGGTTAGTACCCAAAATTTAGTTTTCGTTAGGTTAGATTTAGAATTTTAGGCAAAATCTTGATTCTTAGGATTTTTAATTAATTTCCATATTAAAAAAATATCAAAAATATAGATTTTCGAGTTTCATTCTGTTTTTAGAGTTAGTCTAGGTGTCTATGCCAAATTGGGTGTAATTTGGAGTTCATTTACCTTTTGTGTTAGTTCATTGTTAAATTCAAAGGCGAAAATCAAGCGAAATCAAATTAAATTCAGTAATTTGTGATATTTTTGTAATTTTAAGGTTTTTATCATAAGAATAAGCATATCATGTCATATTAGGGCTAATTTCAATCTCATTTGCATTTTAATTTCTCATTTTTGCAAAATTTATTTCAAAAAACCATGGTTTCAAGGCCATAGTCTTGTTATCAGGGGTATTTTGGTCATTTTGATCTCAATTTCGAAATTTCAAACTTTAATTTTCTATATTTTCATGCATATTATCATGTTACATCATCTTGTATTTTATTTTATTTCATTTGATTTTCAAATTTCCAAATTTTACAAAAATTCTTTTAGAAAACCCTGATTTCAACGTCATCAGGGGTATTTTGGTCATTTTTACTCAAATTACGAATTTCTAAGTTTATTTTCAAATTTTATTACTTATTTCTCATGTTTATATCAAAGAGGGTATGAATTAGGGTTTATATTTGAATAATATATGATAATTTTCTAATATTTTTGGATAAATCCAGATAAACCTACATTTCTGTGCTAACATGTTTTTTAGTTTTGTAGAAATATTCAAGAAGAAGACTTTCATTTATTTATTTTATTCAATTCAATTTAATATCAAAATTATAATATTTGGAATAAGATTTATATTTTCTGCTTAGAATAGGACTACATTGCATATAGTTTAATTTCTGCAAATTTCAATATTTGATGTATCATTCATGCATATTTTTTTAAACCCACTATGATTGACACAAACGGCACATTCACAAGCTCTTAGGGAGTTCATAAACTCAGTGAAATTCGTATTTATGGTCATAGTCAGAATACGAAAGAAACACATATTTGTGATCTTTGTATTAGCCACATTCAGCCTACACTCTTAGGCTAACTTAAAAAATGCACTGCATTTCTCAAAATTTCAAAAGGATTTTTACAATTCCTCAAAGAATTATCTTTCAAATTCATATTCATTCATTCATTCAATTTGCATCATTTTCAAACTCATTTCCCAATTCCATTTCAGAGAAATCGATTTTTTCAAGATTTTCTAAGTCTTCCTCAGGAAGTGATTTTCTCAAAAACTCTGAGTTTTCAAATGGTATTTCAAAGTATTTCCCAAGTTCAAATCATGATTTCCCAAGGTTTCTACATTCTCAATTTCACTTTCAAATCCCAAAATTGATTTTTCCAAAAATCCTTGAATTATTTATGAAATCAATTTTTCTCAGAATTCTCAAATCCATTTTCTCATAAAAGTAGTCCAAATCTCAAAATCGATTTTCTCAAAGTCTAAGTTTTCCTGAGAATCAATTTCCCCTTCAAGAGTCATTTTCCAATGTAAATTTCTGATTTCTAATGAAATTCAATGATTTTCCTGAGAATTCCCTTTTCCAAGCACTTTTCCAAGCATATTTCAATTTTCCAAGCAAACATCATATTTCTCTAACTTGCATTTTTTTTAAAATTCTATAGCACATGCCTGATTCTCTGTGCATTCTAGGAAAATAGAACATAATTTAAATAATTTAACTTAGTCAAAGCACACATATGATCCTTGGTTCAATTACCTCTGGTAAAGGTGCCATGAACGATTGAACCTCATACCGATAGGCGGATTCCATTCCACAGAATTTTCTCGCAAATTTTTAAAAATGGAGGCGAGTAATTTTCAAAACCAATTTTCAAAACTTTGGTCGAGTTTGACTCGCATAATCGTTTCTCTCTCTCGTAGAGGGAGGGGAAAATTTTTGCGATGATAATAGGTTTGGCGACAGTGATGGGACCTGTCTTCGTTTGATCAACTGTGTGCTTTGACTTAGCTTAATTATCAAAATCGTGTTTTATGGAATGCCAACTTTTACTTTATGATATCATGTGAACCTAGGAGCCTAGACTCAAATCCAATAGACATGGATTGCGTATAGACTAGGTATGGTTTGGTAGGGCCAATTGAGGAGAATTATTCATGCTCACATAGACTTAGGTCTGAAATACAACACTCCTCAATCTAAGATTTGTATGAAAACAATGTTTGCTCCTTTTCAAAAATCTCTGTCTTTAGGTTTTAGAGCCCTCTATCTGCTTGCATGTGCTCATATTTCAAAAACTACCCCACCTATGTCTACCCGGTCTTCACGTTGCTGGGCTTTCTTCCAGAACCATAGTTTGGGACAAAGCCTCACAATTGGGTCACTTATTTGGGCTAACACCCCCCTGCCATGTACCAAGGGCCATAGCCCAACGTATATCGGCAAGCGCTCAAGGATGTTGGAAAAACACATACCTAGAACCAGAGATGAATTTTTATGCTATATACATCAAGCCTCGGCTCGAGTATATCGACATAGCATGTTTGGATACAGCTGATCTGAACCTAGAGTCAGGATTACAGTCCTAGAGCTATTTCAAAATTGATGCATTTAAAGTCAGCTTCTTAGGGAATGTTGTATATGCATAATTGTTTGTGCAAGATGTGATTGAATACATTCTTCTTTATTTCTCATTTCTCTTTTACATCATTTCTCAAGTCTCATTTATTTTTCCAACAGTTTTATCAAAACCCTGGACAGTTTTTAAAAATCTCATATTTTTCCTTAAAAAGTCTAGGCGATTTCCCTTTTCCTACCTTTCCTCTAGATCTCGAATTTTTAGCTTTATCCTGCCTGTAATTTTTTAAATGTTCAAATCTTGTCTTCCAAATTCTATCCAAAATTTTCATCTCTTTTATCATCCTTAATTTCTCCCAAAAATCCTTCAATCTAAACCATCCCTTTGTCCTACAGAGAATTTTGGCATTGTGGAGTGATTCAGACCAGATCCGAAAAGAAAACAGCATCACCTCAGTGCCCTAGCAGTGGCAGCAAGCAAGAAATGGATTCGCCAAGATCTGTCAGGAAACAAAATCAATAAACCAATGATGATGTCAATCCTCAGATGTATGCCATGTTTCAAAAGATGATGAGTAAGATGATTGCAGAGCAAGCAGGGGCTAGTTTCGGCAAGATTTCTACTAAGAAAAAGGCCAAGGGCCGAACACTGAAGAAGCAGGAGAAGATATCTAAAAGATGAAGTCACCGTGAAGACACATCTGATGAAGCAGAGTCAGTGGATGACACCGATGAAGAGTGTGAGGCTCAACAAGCTTTTCAGAAGATGACTCAGAGACATGGTCAAGATAGTCAAGGATTTGCAAGCCCGTGACAAGGACAAGAAAGTCTTCACAAGTGAAGATTTCTATGATGGTTTAGACGGGGATGACAACCTAAAGGATCTCTCCCATAAATTTTTCAAATTTGATGGGACTGGCAATCCCAAGGCTCACCTGGCTATGTTCTTTGCAGAATGCAATCGATTCAAAAGAGACAACCGTGCTTTGTTCAGGTGTTTTCCTCATAGCCTAGAGAGAACGGCTGCTAAATGGTACTCAGAACATATCAATCCCATCGAGTTGAAAGAATTCGATAAGGTGGTCAATCTGTTCATTGAACGATTCTTTTTCAACATTGGAGCACTGCCAACGCTGAACCATCTATACAATACAAAGCAAAGAGATAATGAGAAAGCTAGAAACTTCATCTGCATATGGAGAGACACTTGCAATAAAATGAGAAATCTCATCTCAGAGGAGCCCGCACTCCAGATTATTCTGAATAATTTCTCACAGCCTTTAAGAGGTCTTATCTCCACTTCGCCTTCCAAATCTTTCATTGAGCTTACTGAATGGGCCGAGTGGCTCGAGATGGGAATGGAGAATGGGGTCTATGATGGCATCACCCTCGTCAAGAATAATCAAGATTCAAAGAAGAAGCCAAATTTCACCTTCTTCACCAATATCGACCGCAGTAACAACAAAAATAGCAAGGGCTGTAAAACCCGTGAAATTTATGAAATTCTAAATGAATAAAAGAGATCCGTTATGTGAAATAGTAAGATTTTAAGTTAGACAGTACAATTTTTATGACTTGTGGTTTCTAGAACGAAACCGATAACAAACTCTCACAAGTGGTTTTGGATCCGGATCTTGGCGAGATCCGATGATCCGACCCGGTTCATGAGTCCAAGTAAGGAAACCCGTTGTTTTCGGGATGATAGCGTGAGATCCGAAGCACATTTAAAGTAAGCAAGTGCAAGTTTAAAACCAACGGGTGAAAAATCCACTTTAAATGGGAGAAATCCATCAACAAGGAAAAACGTCCCAATATGACATAAAAAGAATATTTTCGCAAAAGTAAACAATAAGTGGTGAAGTGGAGTTATGGTAGGACGCACAGGGTTGTAGAGTTGCAACCTCAATTCAAAACCCCCTGTGCACAAATTATTTTTTTTCACAAGAAAGAGATGTTTTCTACCTTGGTGAAAAGGGTAAAAACGTGGGATTATGTTAAGCCTAAATTTTTGGCTTTTCCATCTAGCTCTACCAAGGATTGAGGAGAATCCCAGGTGACATGGAAGAGGGGTACCCATAAAGCAAATAGTGAGGGAAGTTAGAGGAAATCATGCCAAAGACAGGAGGGGGCATTGTTGGAAATAGACATCACCCACCAAAAAACTAAGATTTGGGTGAAGTTTTAATGCCTTGAAAATTTGGTAACTCCCCCCTAAATAGAGGAGTTAAATGAGAGATTTTTGGTAAGAAGTTACATTAGATGTCTCTCTCTCTCTCTCTCTCACGGTGGTGGTCGACCTCCATTGTTGGACTGTGTGGACCTCCCTTGCTGAACGCGTGAACATCCATTATCGACGTGGGGTGCCGCTCTAACGAAGAGAAGGGGTTGCAGCCTTGCCGTCGTGAGACTCCAAAGAGGTAAGGAGCATTGCTATTTGTATGTAAGTGGTTGATGCCTTGTTGCACATCTATGTTGCAATATCATGGAGTTTACGCGACAAGCACCACCTGTATATAGGAATGTTTAGGGCCTCGAGACCGAGGTGGCATGAGCGGAAACACCTACTCGCCAATAGGTTAGTATGTAGTGGTTCAACCAATGGTTCTCACCCTTGGCCAACGTTGGGGCACTGTGGTGTTCTTTGTAAGGGCATTTTGTTCCTATGTGTGTGACTGGTGATATGTAGTACTCATATCAAAACCTACAATTCGAATCTATGTAGGAAAATGCATATATTTTTGGTGTGGGTGTTAGCCATAACGGATTCAAGATCGAAACAAAAATAAAGTAGGCAAATGGCGTGGAACCTTAAGTATCTTGGATTATTGTTCATGAAATTATTGTTTGGTTGTATTTTCTTGTTCAATACACCTTTCATACCTTGTAGATTGAATGGTTTTAATCAGGTCTGAAGTTATGTATACGTGATTGCTATTTCACATCATGGTAAAATAAAGATATATTATTCCTATTGGGTAATTCGATTGGATTCGATGTTTTTGAGTGTGGAATGCACTCATATTTATAGTTGAAAGATTCCATACATTGAGGATGAAAGGGGTGGCAAAACTGTCCATTTAGAATGATCAAAATGTTTGAAAAATAAAAAGATACACCCTTTTAAAAGTTACAGAAAAACGGCAAAATTAGTCGACTGAGGCAATAGTTAGTCGACTGATAATATGTTCAGTTGACTGATAAAACCTTCAGTCGACTACTGCTAAAATTTCCAGGAAACAGACATTTTTGTTCAGTCGACTGATAAAACCTTCAGTCGACTGATGCTAAATTTTTTCCAGAAAACAGATATTCTGATCAGTCGACTGATAAAACCTTCAGTCGACTGATAAAAACTTTCGGTCGACTAATTTTATGATCAGTCGACTGATAAACCCTTCAGTCGACTGCTGCTAAATTTTTCCAGAAAACGGACATTCTGTCTGGTCGACTGATAAAAACTTTCGGTCGACTAATTTTATGATCAGTCGACTGATAAACCCTTCAGTCGACTGCTGCTAAATTTTTCCAGAAAATGGACATTCTGTCTGGTCGACTGATAAAACTTTCGCTCGACTAATTTTATGATCAGTCGACTGATAAACCCTTCAGTCGACTGCTGCTAAACTTTTTAAGAAAACAAACATTCTGTCTGGTCGACTGATAAATTCTTCGGTCGACTAATTTTTCAAAAAAATAACGTTTTGCTTAGAAGATTTGAAGCCAAAAAGGTTGGTCGACCGGTGAGCCTATTGGTCGACTAATAAACATGAAAAATTGAGTAAAGAGTTTTTTAAAATGATTTTTATGAAGGGTTCTTTTAGAAAAGTTTTTCTAAAGACTTTTTAGGTGAAATGCAATTGAAATATCTATGAAGGAAATAGTTTTGATGGTAAACTAAATATGTGATTCACATATGGACTTTAGGATTATGTCCAATACATGGAACACACATGATAAAGTTGGATAATGCCATGTTGCGGCATAACCAGTGGGGGTACGAAACGTACACTCGAGCTCATAAACAAAACTGAAAATGCCGAATGTTTGAGTACTCGACACAAAGTTGAACCAGAATTATGAGAAATTGTGGTTGGTGCCTTTAAGACATTCGATGGGTAATGTGCATATACTAAGACCAACCTGAGTATGAGTTGGGGTCTTGAAAATCCCCTGTGGTGCAATGACTTGCACATAAGAACAAAAAAAAAAATATGCACACATAACCTAAATGTGAGATTCTGGGTATACTTGAAAGATGGTATATGTTACTGGTTTCCCAGGGTTCTGGGTACATCTGAAAGAAGATGTATGTTACTGGATCCAAACAAGCAAGAATGAAAATTTATACACATATAAATTAAATATGTTGGATTCTGGGTATACCTGAAAATGGTATATGTTACTGGTTTCCCAGGGCTCTGGGTACACCTCAAAGATGGTGTATGTTACTAGACCCATGGTCTACCTTGGAGAGGGTAGGTGGTACAAGCTTCGTGGACATTCTTGTTCTTGTGAGAGCTAGGTGTCTCACCCGGTCCCCAGTCCACGAAGTTAGGGGACCAGGACTACCAGTATGTCCTAGGTGGTAGATCCAAGTCTTCTGCAGAAGTACAGGGTGCATCCTAATTTTTGTTCTAGCCACTGGGGAGATCTCTCTCAGTCACTGACTGTCCCCTTTGGATATCCGTACGGCTAGTCATACGGGTTATTAAATAATAGACCCCCGTATGGTATGGGTCCGCTACGAGGTCTATGCCTGTGCGTACCCACAGGGTAAGAGTAAGATAAGCATTAAATAATTTAAGTTGACTAGAAACTTATCTCTGAAGAATTACATTCTGTTTCTGTTAAGTTGACTTTAGTAAAACTTGTGGAATCTACAGCTTGTATTAATGTGGATAAATATACCTCTAGTTCAGTCATCCTTTGCACTGTATCATGAATTAGAAAGCATAATCATCTTCTTAGAATGTTATAAACTTTCATGCTAGTTATATCTGCAGTACTTGCACATATTTGTACACAGGTCACTGAGCACCACATATAAATATAATGCTTCTTACGCAGACAGGGGAGTCTGACCCTTCTGCTTTAAATGTTTTTCAGGTAGCAACTAATTGGAGCATCGGGGTGTCGTTTTGGATAAAGCCAAGAGATCTCATTTATTCAATATTTTATGTTTGAACTCTGATTAGTAGATTTACAATTCTGTTATGGGATGTAATTAATGACATTAATGTTTCAATTAATGAATGGTATGTTTAGTACTTCTCTGTTTTACCCTGTAATGTGCCCGACTTGTATTTTACGCACTTCCGCTATTTCAAAAAAAAAAAAAAATTACTCCAAAATTTTTACTATAAAAAGTTGGGGCGTTACAGTTTTGGTATCAGAGCAGGACTAAACAATCTGAGATCTTGGCTCTTCCAGCGACCGCGATGGCTCTGTAAGTATGTAGAAAAGTTGTTTTGTAATGTAGAAACAAAAACCATATGAGTATGTATGAGTAATTCACAAAATCATAACTCAGGTTAGAATGAATTTTATTTGCTCAAATAGATGGCGTGGGCAAATCGTTGCAACAATATTATGGAAACTCTACATAACCTGGCCGATGTAGTAGGCCAGCAAGCTACGACAATGCAACAGATGGGCGACAATCTACAACTTGTGGCCCATGAGAAGAGTACAAACGGTGGGACTATGTCCTACAAGAAATTTATGGACATGGATCCTCCTACTTTCTCCGGAAAGACGGATCCTGAAGCTGCTGAGAGTTGGATCCGGGAGATTGAACGTATCTTTCGTGTACTGGAGGTGCCCGAGGAGCGTCGGGTGGAATTTGGGACTTATCGTCTCAAGGATCATGCTGAAAAGTGGTGGGAAACCACCAGGGCGGTCAAGTTCCAGGATGGTCCTGTATCTTAGACGGAGTTCGTAGAGGTTTTTAACGCTGCCTACTTTCCGAAGCACGAGAGGGCAAAGAAGATGCAGGAGTTCTTGGACCTACAGCAGGGTGAGATGTCCCTCGCCGAGTACATCACTAAGTTTCATAATTTGGAACGATATTGTCCAAACGTGTATACATCGGATGAGGATCGAGCAATGAAATTTGCTCGAGGCTTGAAGGCGGGTTTGAGGAACCGTCTGTACACTAGAGGGCCCAAGAATCTCGATGAGGCTATCCAGGTAAAAGATCATTTCTTTTCATGTTATAAGTTGCATCAAAGTTTACAAGGTACCTTTAACTCTTAGATTGTAATGGATTTTTCCTGTCTGTCTCGGACATACAGGTGGCGACTCTCCTTGATGACGACTGGAAGGAGGGACAAAAGTCGCAAAAGAACAAAATCGGGGTTCAGAAACCCGAGTTCAAGAAGAGGTTTGGTGGAAAACGTTTCAACCATCAAACCAAGAAACCAAGGCACGATGGAGGCACCAGACCTATACCAGGACAAAATCAAAGGTGTCAGAAGTGCAACTGTTTTCACCCCGGACAACAATGTCCCCGTGAGACAGGAGGGTGTCTCTACTGTGGAAAAATGGGGCATTATATCAAGGAGTGTCGGAAGAAGCAAGTTGATGATGCACGGCGCGGCACTGGAGGACAACAACCTCAACAACACCGTGCCCCACCACCACAACCTCAGGCGGCCCCACAACGCATGACAGGACGTGTGTATGCTACTACAGCTGACCAACTGGAGAAGGGGGACCTTGTGCAAGGTACCGTACTTGTTTCGGGTCAAGCTGCCCTTGTCTTATTTGACTGTGGAGCTTCTCATTCCTTCATTTCATTATATTTTGCAAAACAACTTAGAATCCCCACAGAATCATTAAATCAAGAACTAGTAGTATATAACCCTATAGGATTCAATGAAATTTGTGTGAACTACATGCCAGAAGTGGAAGTTATTTTAGGAGAACACAACTTACCTGCCAACCTAATCATACTTGATATGACCGAATATGATGTCATACTGGGTATGGATTGGCTCTTTGAACACTATGCTAGAGTTCTCTGTAGAGAAGGAAAAGTAATTCTGTCTCGACCGGATATGCCGGAAGTTGAATTTCGATTAGCAAGGCCTGGAATCAAGAAAAGGGTTATATCGACCCTCAAAGCCCAAAAGTATCTCCGTCGGGGAGATATGGCTTTCCTGGTTAGTATGATCAGAGGTGAAACAAAACTAACTCGGCTAGAGGATTTGGAAATTGTCCGCGATTTTGCCGATGTATTCCCAGAAGAACTTCCTGGACTTCCTCCTCAGCGGGAAGTCGAGTTTGGGATTGAACTAATGCTGGGTATAAAGCCAATATCAAGAGCACCTTATCGGATGGCACCAGCAGAGTTAGAAGAACTGAAGAAGCAGTTGCAAGAGCTGATGGAGCGTGGTTTTGTACGACCGAGTACGTCTCCATGGGGAGCATCGGTCCTGTTCGTGAAAAAGAAGGACGGGTCTATGAGACTATGCATAGACTATAGAATGCTGAACCAAGCAACTGTGAAGAACAAATATCCTCTACCCCGTATCGAGGACCTATTTGATCAATTGAAAAGAGCAAAAGTCTTTTCTAAGATTGATTTGAGGTCAGGTTATCACCAGTTGAGAATAAAAGATGAAGATATCCCAAAGTCAGCATTTAGAACCAGATATGGGCATTTTGAGTTTGTGGTAATGCCATTTGGACTCACTAATGCCCCAGCGGCATTCATGGACCTGATGAATCGGGTATTCAGGCCATACTTAGACTCCTTTGTCATCATCTTCATTGATGACATACTGATATACTCGAAAAATGTGGAGGAACACAAAGAACATCTGAAAATCGTTTTAGAAACCCTCCGGACACATCAGTTATACGCAAAGTTCTCGAAATGCGAATTCTGGCTTGAAGAAGTCATGTTCCTTGGACATGTGATCTTGAAAGATAGAGTTTCAGTAGATCCTGCCAAAGTTGAAGCTGTGATGAATTGGTCACAACCAAAGAATGTCAGCGAAATCCGAAGCTTCCTAGGATTAGCTGGCTACTATAGGCGATTCATCCAAGACTTCTCCCGAATTGCTATGCCAATGACAAAGCTTCTACGAAAAGGGGTAAAGTTTGAATGGAATGATAAAAGTGAAGAAAGTTTTCAAACCCTTAAAGCTAAGCTTACCACAGCTCCGGTGTTAGCCTTACCGTCTGGGAGCGGAGGATTCGTGGTGTACACGGACGCTTCTGGTACTGGATTGGGGTGTGTATTGATGCAGCACGACAAGGTCATTGCCTATGCATCACGACAACTGAAGATTCATGAGAGGAATTACCCCACGCACGACCTGGAGTTGGCAGCGGTGGTTTTTGCTTTAAAGGTTTGGAGACATTATCTATATGGAGAGCAGTTCGAAGTCTTCACTGATCACAAGAGCTTGAAGTATCTATTTTCTCAGAAGGAACTTAATATGCGACAAAGAAGGTGGCTCGAGTTCATCAAGGACTACGAATTTACAATCTCGTACCAACCAGGGAAAGCAAATGTTGTTGCTGATGCCCTTAGTCGTAAGGCTGGGGGAAATCTTTCTAGCTTGGTAAATCTTGGATGGAAGATGATTTCTGAGTTCACAGAATGGAGACCTTTCTCCGATGATCAAGGCGTACTTAGGTTGTCTAGTCTGACTGTACGATCAGAACTACGAGAGCAGATCATGATTAAGCAAAAAGAAGACTCGCAGTACGAGAAGATGGAGGCATTGGCGTTGCAAGAAGATACTGTTTTCCAGCGTAAAGAGGATGGAAGTATATGGTTTAAAGATCGATTATGGGTACCGAGTGATCCAGAGACCAGAGAAGAGTTATTGGCAGAGGCACATAAGAGCAAGTATATCATTCACCCGGGCAGTACCAAGATGTTCAAAGATCTTCAATACTGGTACTGGTGGAATGGTATGAAGCGCAATGTTGCAAGATACGTCGCAAAGTGCTTGACATGTCAACAAATCAAATTCGAGCATCAAAGGCCAGGAGGAACGATGCAGCTGATGGAAATTCCTCAATGGAAATGGGAACATATCACGATGGATTTTGTGATGGGGTTACCGCGAACCCGAAAGAACCATGACTCTATTTGGGTAGTGGTTGACCGACTCACTAAGTCAGCACATTTCCTACCGATGAGGAAGAATCAGTCACTTGAGAGCTTGACCGACCTGTATATCCAGGAGATAGTACGACTACATGGGGTGCCTGTCTCGATTATATCTGATAGAGACCCTCGGTTTACCTCACGACTGTGGGGGCAGTTACAAAAGGCATTGGGAACTAAGTTGAAGTTCAGCACTGCCTTTCATCCACAAACCGATGGACAGTCAGAAAGGACCATACAGACACTGGAGGACATGCTACGTGCCTGTATGTTGGATTGGAAAGGCGAATGGGATGCTCACGTGGTACTAGCAGAGTTCGCCTATAATAATAGCTACCATGCAAGTATTGGCATGGCGCCCTTCGAAGCACTGTATGGGCGGCCTTGTAGGTCACCAGTATATTGGGATGAAGTTGGCGAAAGAACAGTTGAGTCACCAATGGTACTTCAACATTACACTGAACAAATACAGAAGATACGAGATCGACTTAGAGCAGCACAGAGTCGACAGAAAAGCTATGCAGATCAGCGACGCAGAGAGCTTAGCTTCGAAGTGGGAGATGTAGTGTTTGTCAAGGTATCGCCGACCAAGAGCGTTTTCAGATTCGAAAAGAAGGGAAAGTTGAGTCCTAGATATGTCGGACCTTTCCCAATATTAGAGCGGATCGGTGAAACGGCTTATCGAGTTGAGCTACCATCTCAACTTGCCAAGATTCATAATGTATTTCACGTATCGATGTTGAGAAAATACATTCAAGATCCATCACACGTGATTAAGTTTGAGGACATCAGTGTGCAAGAAGATCTGACCGTAGAAGAGAGACCGGTCAAAATTGTAGATCGCAGTCAGCGGGTGATGCGAAACAAGATCATCCCACTAGTCAAAGTGAGATAGAGACATCATGGCTTAGAAGAATGCACGTGGGAACCGGAAGCAGCAATGAAGGACAAGTAACCTCAATTGTTTGATTGATATGTATTACAAATTTCGCGGACGAGATTTCTTTTTAGAGGGGAAGGATGTAAAACCCGTGAAATTTATGAAATTCTAAATGAATAAAAGGGATCCGTTATGTGAAATAGTAAGATTTTAAGTTAGACAGTACAATTTTTATGACTTGTGGTTTCTAGAACGAAACCGATAACAAACTCTCACAAGTGGTTTTGGATCCGGATCTTGGCGAGATCCGATGATCCGACCCGGTTCATGAGTCCAAGTAAGGAAACCCGTTGTTTTCGGGATGATAGCGTGAGATCCGAAGCACATTTAAAGTAAGCAAGTGCAAGTTTAAAACCAACGGGTGAAAAATCCACTTGAAATGGGAGAAATCCATCAACAAGGAAAAACGTCCCAATATGACATAAAAAGAATATTTTCGCAAAAGTAAACAATAAGTGGTGAAGTGGAGTTATGGTAGGACGCACAGGGTTGTAGAGTTGCAACCTCAATTCAAAACCCCCTGTGCACAAATTATTTTTTTTCACAAGAAAGGGATGTTTTCTACCTTGGTGAAAAGGGTAAAAACGTGGGATTATGTTAAGCCTAAATTTTTGGCTTTTCCATCTAGCTCTACCAAGGATTGAGGAGAATCCCAGGTGACATGGAAGAGGGGTACCCATAAAGCAAATAGTGAGGGAAGTTAGAGGAAATCATGCTAAAGACAGGAGGGGGCATTGTTGGAAATAGACATCACCCACCAAAAACCTAAGATTTGGGTGAAGTTTTAATGCCTTGAAAATTTGGTAACTCCCCCCTAAATAGAGGAGTTAAATGAGAGATTTTTGGTAAGGAGTTACATTAGACGTATCTCTCTCTCTCTCTCTCACGGTGGTGGTCGACCTTCATTGTTGGACTGTGTGGACCTCCCTTGCTGAACGCCTGAACATCCATTATCGACGTGGGGTGCCGCTCTAACGAAGAGAAGGGGTTGCAGCCTTGCCGTCGTGAGACTCCAAAGAGGTAAGGAGCATTGCTATTTGTATGTAAGTGGTTGATGCCTTGTTGCACATCTATGTTGCAATATCATGGAGTTTACGCGACAAGCACCACCTGTATATAGGAATGTTTAGGGCCTCGAGACCGAGGTGGCATGAGCGGAAACACCTACTCGCCAATAGGTTAATATGTAGTGGTTCAGCCAATGGTTCTCACCCTTGGCCAACGTTGGGGCACTGTGGTGTTCTTTGTAAGGGCATTTTGTTCCTATGTGTGTGCCTGGTGATATGTAGTACTCATATCAAAACCTACAGTTCGAATCTATGTAGGAAAATGCATATAGTTTTGGTGTGGGTGTTAGCCATGACGGATTCAAGATCGAAACAAAAATAAAGTAGGCAAATGGCGTGGAACCTTAAGTATCTTGGATTATTGTTTGGTTGTATTTTCTTGTTCAATACACCTTTCATACCTTGTAGATTGAATGGTTTTAATCAAGTCTGAAGTTATGTATACGTGATTGCTATTTCACATCATGGTAAAATAAAGATATATCATTCCTATTGGGTAATTCGATTGGATTCGATGTTTTTGAGTATGGAATGCACTCATATTTATAGTTGAAAGATTCCATACATTGAGGATGAAAGGGGTGGCAAAACAGTTCATCTAGAATGATCAAAATGTTTGAAAAATAAAAAGATACACCCTTTTAAAAGTTACAGAAAAACGACAAAATTAGTCGACTGAGGCAATAGTTAGTCGACTGATAATATGTTCAGTCGACTGATAAAATCTTCAGTCGACTACTGCTAAAATTTCCAGGAAACAGACATTTTGTTCAGTCGACTGATAAAATCTTCAATCGACTGATGCTAAAATTTTTTCAGAAAACAGATATTCTGATCAGTCGACTTATAAAAACTTCTGGTCGACTAATTTTATGATCAGTCGACTGATAAACCCTTCAGTCGACTGCTGCTAAATTTTTCCAGAAAATGGACATTCTGTCCGGTCGACTGATAAAAACTTTCGGTCGACTAATTTTATGATCAGTCGACTGATAAACCCTTCAGTCGACTGCTGCTAAATTTTTCCAAAAAACGGACATTCTGTCCGGTCGACTGATAAAACTTTCGGTCGACTAATTTTATGATCAGTCGACTGATAAACCCTTCAGTCGACTGCTGCTAAACTTTTCCAGAAAACAGACATTCTGTCCGGTCGACTGATAAATTTTTCGGTCGACTAATTTTTCAAAAAAATAACGTTTTGCTTAGAAGATTTGAAGCCAAAATGGTTGGTCGACTGGTCGGCCTATTGGTCGACTAATAAACATGAAAAATTGAGTAAAGAGTTTTTTAAAATGATTTTTATGAAGGGTTCTTTTAGAAAAGTTTTTCTAAAGACTTTTTAGGTGAAATGCAATTGAAATATCTATGAAGGAAATAGTTTTGATGGTAAATTAAATATGTGATTCACATATGGACTTTAGGATTATGTGCAATACATGGAACACACGTGATAAAGTTGGATAATGCCATGTTGCGGCATAACCAGTGGGGGTACGAAACGTACACTCGAGCTCATAAACAAAACTGAAAATGCCGAATGTTTGAGTACTCGACACAAAGTTGAACCAGAATTATGAGAAATTGTGGTTGGTGCCTTTGAGGCATTCGATGGGTAATGTGCATATACTAAGATCAATCTGAGTATGAGTTGGGGTCTTGAAAATCCCTTGTGGTGCAATGACTTGCACATAAGAATAAAAAAAAAAAAAATTATGCACACATAACCTAAATGTGAGATTCTGGGTATACTTGAAAGATGGTATATGTTACTGGTTTCCCAGGGTTCTGGGTACATCTGAAAGAAGATGTATGTTACTGGATCCAAACAAGCAAGAATGAAAATTTATACACATACAAATTAAATATGTTGGATTCTGGGTATACCTGAAAATGGTATATGTTACTGGTTTCCCAAGGCTCTGGGTACACCTGAAAGATGGTGTATGTTACTGGACCCATGGTCTACCTTGGAGAGGGTAGGTGGTACAAGCTTCGTGGACATTCTTGTTCTTGTAAGAGCTAGGCGTCTCACCCGGTCCCCAGTCCACGAAGTTAGGGGACCAGGACTACCAGTATGTCCTAGGTGGTAGATCCAAGTCTTCTGCAGAAGTACAGGGTGCATCCTAATTTTTGTTCTAGCCACTGGGGAGTTCTCTCTCGGTCACGGACCGTCCCCTTTGGATATCCGTACGGCTAGTCATACGGGTTATTAAATAATAGACCCCCGTATGGTCTCGGTCCGCTACGAGGTCTATGCCTGTGCGTACCCACAGGGTAAGAGTAAGATAAGCATTAAATAATTTAAGTTGACTAGAAACTTATCTCTGAAGAATTACATTCTGTTTCTGTTAAGTTGATTTTAGTAAAACTTGTGGAATCTACAGCTTGTATTAATGTGGATAAATATACCTCTAGTTCAGTCATCCTTTGCACTGTATCATGAATTAGAAAGCATAATCATCTTCTTAGAATGTTATAAACTTTCATGCTAGTTATATCTGCAGTACTTGCACATATTTGTACACAGGTCACTGAGCACCACATATAAATATAATGCTTCTTACGCAGACAGGGGAGTCTGACCCTTCTGCTTTAAATGTTTTTCAGGTAGCAACTAATTGGAGCATCGGGGTGTCATTTTGGATAAAGCCAAGAGATCTCATTTATTCAATATTTTATGTTTGAAGTCTGATTAGTAGATTTACAATTCTGTTATGGGATGTAATTAATGACATTAATGTTTCAATTAATGAATGGTATGTTTAGTACTTCTCTGTTTTACCCTGTAATGCGCCCGACTTGTATTTTATGCACTTTTGCTATTTCAAAAAAAAAAAAAATTTTACTCCAAAATTTTTACTATAAAAAGTTGGGGCGTTACAAGGGCAATCATACGGGGCAGAAAGAAAAGTCTTCAAAGAAGAATGAAAAATTGAGTCAATAGAAAGAAAAGATAAAGCAGGATGGTTAGGGTGACGATCACCAGTTTACTCCTCTTGAGCAGCCACTCGATGAAATCTTTGAATATATGTTGACCAAGGAATTGGTAAAGCTCCCCAGAGTCACAGATCCTCCCATGATCATGGGAAGATTCATGGATTATTTCCGCAAATTTCATCAGGCAGTAGGGCACAATACTGACCATTGTTTCATCTTCAAGAACATCGTTCTGGATTGCATTGATAAGAATCTCCTCGCTGAAGATGAAATGAAGGACCAGTCATCCTGACTGAGCTTTTTTCTCAAGAAGCTGACATCGCCAGCATTTTCCCATTTCTCATCTTGCTTTATCATCTTAAAGCAATGATGTAATCCCGATTGTCTTTCCTTAATTTGTCATATTTTTTTCAATGCAACAATAAAATTATCAAAATTTCTCATGAGCTTGATGCCATCTTTTATTCTCCTTCTCTGCAAAATGTGCTTTCATGAGGAATGACCCTCTTCAGAGTCCCTCATGAATCGATCAAAAGTCAGTTGCTTTGTTATCTTCGGAGAGCATTCTTTGAACGTCAATTATCTTCCTTTTATCCAAATTTCCTTCCCCTATTATACTGGGGCATTATTTTGAAAAGTTTCTTCAAAACATCCTGTATGCAGACAGGATCAAACAAATCTCTCATTTTGCATGCATGTGCATCCATTTACATCATTTTGCATTCATTTGCATACATTTGCTTTCATTTGCATTTGCAATGCATTCATTTACATTCATTTGCATCAAATTCATTTCTTCTTCAGGTTAAGGGATAAACCTGAGTTACCCATTCAGGATAAGTGATAAATCTTGAGGCCCCAAAAGTTGTCCAAGTCATCGTGAGGATGAGAACTGAAAATCTTTCATCAGAATCAATTGTTAATTTTCCAAAACCCAGTGTTCGTGCTGGTAATTTTCTAAAACCCAATGTTCGTGCTGGTAATTTTCCATAACCCAGCATTCGTGCTGGTAATTTTTCAAAACCCAGTGTTCATGCTGGTAATTTTTCAAAACAGAATGTTCGTGCTGGTAATTTTTCAAAACCTAGTGTTCGTGCTGGTAATTTTTCAAAATCTAGTGTTTGTGCTGGTAATTTTCCAAAACCCAGTGTTCGTGCTGGTAATTTTTCAAAATCCAGTGTTTGTGCTGGCAATTTTCTAAAACCCAGTATTCGTACTGGTAATTTTTCAAAACATAGTGCTTATACTGGTTTATTTTCAAAATCCGGTGTTCACACTGGTACACTTTAAAATTTAGTGTCCACACTGGTCTAGTTTTCCTTCAGGATTCGAGTTCTGACTCGAATTTCTTTTCCTTCTAAATTGATCTAGTTTTTCTTCAAAATTCGATTTCTGACTCGAATTTCTTTTCCTTAAAACCAAATTTGTCTAGCTTTTCCTTCAGGGTTTGAGTTTCGACTTGAATTTTCTTTTCTTCTGAACTTTTTAGTTTTTCCTTTAGGAGTCGAGTTCTGACTTGAATTTCCTTTCCTTTAAATTCGAATTGGATAAGTTTTCCTTTAGGGTTCGAGTTTCGACTTGAATTTTCTTTCCTTCTAAACCTTCTAGTTTTTCCTTTAGGAATCGAGTTCCGACTCGAATTTTCTTTCCTTCTGAACTTTCTAGTTTTTCCTTTAGGAGTCGAGTTCTGACTCAAATTTTCTTTGCTTTAAAATCTGAATTGGATAAGCTTTTCCTTTAGGGTTCGAGTTCCGACTCGAATTTTCTTTCCTTCTGAACTTTCCAGTTTTTCTTTTAGGAGTCGAGTTTCGACTCAAATTTTCTTTCCTTTAAATCCGAATTGAATAAGTTTTTCCTTTAGGACTCGAGTTCCGACTCGAATTCTCTTTCCTTCTGAACTTTCCAGTTTTTCCTTTAGGAGTCAAGTTTTGACTCGAATTTCCTTTCTTTTAAAATCCGAATTGGATAAGTTTTTCCTTTAAGGTACGAGTTTCGACTCAAATTTTATTTCCTTCTGAACTTTCTAGTTTTTCCTTTAGAATTCCAATTCCGACTCGAATTTTCTTTTCTTTAAATTCAAATTGGATAAGTTTTTCCTTTAGAGTTCGAGTTCCGACTCAAATTTTCTTTCCTTCTGAATTTTCTAGTCTTTCCTTTAGGATTCGAGTTCTGACTCAAATTTCCTTTCCTTTAAATTCAAATGGGTCTAGTTTTTCCTTCAAAGATTTGAGTTCCGACTCGAATTTTTTTTCCTTCAAAATTAAACTTTCAAGTTTTCCTTTGAAGACTCGGGTTCCGACTCGAATTTTTCAGTTCTCCTTACAAGATCTGAGTTTCGACTCAGTCGTTCTTTCAAAACCAACCTCTGAGTTGAACTTATCTTCAAAATCCAACATTGTGCTAGGACTTACCTTCACAATTCCAATTTTGTATTGGATTTACCTTCAAAATCCAGGTTCGTGTTGGACTTTTGTCTAGAATCCCACTGATATGTCAACTCGGTTATCAAGCAATTTCTTTCACCAAAGATTCCAAGAATATTTTGCCAATTTGTCATGAAGAACATTTGTTAATCTCAAAACCTTTATTGCACAAATAATTACCTCAAAATTGAAAGTGCAGTAGGATCGAGGCAACGAGCACTAGAGGGGGGGTGAATAGTGCTTTTAAAATATGTCTGCGGAATTTTGACGGATTTTGCAATTCGCAATGCAATCACACAAAGAACACAATAATTTATCTTGGTTCGGTCTTTCCCGACCTACATCCAGTCCCCAAGCAAAACCCGCTTGAGATTTCCACTATCAACCTTGTGTAACTACAAGATCATACAAACCAAATCCGGTCCCACTTTCAGTAACACACCTACTGAAAGCAAACAACTCTTTTAAACCAAGGAGTCCTTTCTTTTACAGAAAATTGAAACAAGTAACAACTTACAATACAACCTATGAGCCCTTCTTATGAATGCAAATGAGATGCAATTGGCTTTTGAGGTTGTTGAAATACTCTACTCATGAATTCACTATCTCTCAAAGGAATTTGAGTGAAAAACTGAAGTGAAAATATCAAGTGAGTGAGAAAATGAATATGAGTGAAAAACTGAAGTGAAAATATCAAGTGAGTGAGAAAATGAATATGAGTGAAAAGCAAAGAGTAATAGATTCAAATTGATTGAATTGAAGTGCTTTTGAGTGTAAAATGCACTCATATTTATAGTTGAAAGTTTCCATATGTTGAGGGTATGAAAGGGTGTCAAAACAATCCATTCTGAACGATCAAAACGTTTGAAAAATGAAAAGACACGCCTTTTTGAAGTTTCAGAAAAAATGACAAAATTAGTCGACTGAAACAATAGTTAGTCGACTAATAATTAGTTATTAGTAGACTAACAGTTATTGTCGGTCGGCTGATCTGTTATCGAGCTGTTTGAAAATCTGAACTTTTGAAACTTAGTCGACTAGAGATAAAATTAGTCGACTGATAATATCATCAGTAGACTGAAAAACCTTTCAGTCGACTGCTGCTAAAATATTTTGAAAAATACACATTCTGTCTGATCGACTGATAAAAGCATTAGTCGACTGCTGCTAAATTTCCAGAAAACACATGTTCTGTCCAGTCGACTGATAAAGTCATTAGTGGACTGCTGCTAAAATTTCCAAAAAACAAACATTCTGTCTGGTTGACTGACAATACCTTCGGTCGACTAATTTGACAAAAAATGATATTTTGTTTAGAAAATTTGGTGCGAAAGGGTTAGTCGACTGGTGAGTCTATTAGTCGACTAATAAACACAAAAATTTAAGAAAAGAGTTTTCTAAAAAGATTTTCATGAAGGGTTATTTTAGAAAAGTTTTTCTAAAGACATTTTAGGTAAAATGCAACCTAAATATGCACTCTAAGTAAGGCTCTTACAAGAATCTAAGACTTTTAATGAATTTAACATTTGCACACTAGTCTTCAAAGATTCTTTATCGATTTCTTCAATGCTTGTCATCTTTCTTCATCGCCTTAGCTGAAATGCAGTTGATTTCACTTGCTCATCATCAAAACCTTGTACTTGAAGTATCATGTACGGCTGCATTATTATGACAATCTCCCCCTTTTTGATGATGACAAACTTAATCAAAGATGAAGCAGTTAGATGCATAGATGGAGATTTTACTCCCCCTATCAATATGCTGCAAAACATTAAAAGTTAGCACATTCAAGGCACATATATCACATATTGATTGGTTTGCATTTCCATTCATCATTACTTCATGCATTTAAAACTTTTTCATAAATGCAATTTTCATGTCATAATGCAAGGTCTATCTTTTTCTCCTGCAATTTTCATCATGTGTCTACCAAGTTCTGTCTTTTTCTCCCCCTTTGTCATAATAAAAAAAGAGTAAGGGTAGAAATATCATAAGCAAAATGTAAATATAAGTTTAAAATATTACAACCCATAAAGTATCAAAGTTTAGTAAACAAAGATCAGAAAAGTGAGTTGAGCAAGTCCTTGATTGCAGTAATATCTTTCTGAATCGAAGAAAGTTGTTGAGTCACATCTTCACGAAAAGTGTGTTGATTCAGCTCCAAAGCTTCCAGTTGCTACACAACTTCATCATTATCTTGACTTGTAGAAAATTTCTTTCGTTTTGCTTGAGATGAAGGTGTCACAGAAGATGGTGATGGTTCAGAAATTGATGGTTCAGTAGGATTAGATGGTTCAGTTTGATCAACATTTAAAGGAGGCAGATATTTGATTTTCATTCGTTTAAAAATAGTTTGATCAAAGAACTCCTTTTGCTTAATATATTTTTCATTGGTTAAGGGAACTTTTAAATGTCTGAAAATACAAGTTAGAAGACATCCATAAGGAAGAAATGGTTTTTCTTTCCATAAATTAGTAAAATACATGTTGGCCCAATTTACAGAAATATTTCCAAATAAGACATAAAGAGTCGTAGAAAGATCTGTGGAATAATAATCAAAAGAACCAGTTTTAGGTAGAACATTGTGGGCAAGGATTCATCCAGCAATGCGTGCACGAGTTTGAAGATTAGTATTTTTGATAGGAGGACAATGAGGTGCACCAGGAAGAAGAATTTGGTAAAAAATTCTTTCATCATTAAGTTCAACAGTATTGAAAAGAGTCTCTGAAGATGGAATTTCTAGGATTTCTCCAAGTAGTTTAGAATAAAACTCAATTTCAACATCACGAACAAGAGAGGAAAGAACTCCAGTTTCATGATCAATTTGTAAATTCGTGTAAAACAAGTGAATGAGAAAAGGATAATAAAGGGTGTCTGCACAGGCATCAAAAAGATGTGAAATTCTTGGAAATAATTCTCTGATTTTGTAACGAGAAAACAGGTGAAACAGGACATTTCAGCCTGGTAAAATAGGAAGTGCAGAAATCGATCCAAAAGTATCGTATAAAAGAGGATTTCAGAGTAATCTGAGAGAAAATCCATGTCTTGCTAAAGGTGTAGGAGGAGGAGAACCTTTTGCAGATGCAGTCTTTGAACGAGGCATGTTTAAAAACAGATTCACCCAAAAAAAAATTTGCAGAGAATGATGTTGGCTTCCAAATGACGTCTGGCAGAAGGAAGATGTTGTCCGACGTTGTGAAGGAGAACCAATACAACAAAAACAGTGAATAGACGAGGAGGAGTCTATGGTGGATGACGGCATATGCGAGGAGGCTGCCACAAGGGGATTCTGGCGAGGACTGAAGATGCACGTTCACGGCAAGAGGATTTCGGAGAGATCTGAAGATGCGCGCCGGTCACTGCAAGAGGATTCTAGTGTCTCTCTGTCACGGCCAGAGGATTCTGGTGAGGAGAGGTTCGAACGGCACTCCGAGGGTTTTTCGGAAGAGAGAGAGGAAAGAGAGAGAAAGAGGGTTTCGTTTTTCAAAGGGTTTCATTTTTAAGAAAAACAAAAAGGTGTAAAAAATGAAACGATGCCCTTTTTTAAAAAAATCGGGTGTTAAAAAAACACCAAGAGGTATCGGGTCCCTTCAGTTAAAAAAAAAAAAAAATTAGTCGACTAAAATTTTATCGGTCAACTAATAATGTGTGACTCTAAAAGCATCAGTCGACTAGAAATTTATAGGTCGACTAATAAGATACGACTGATTCTAAATTTTTTTTAAAGCATCAGTCGACTAAAATTTTATCGGTCGACTAATATGGTGCGATTTTGAGATTTTGTTCAAAAATCAACATTTTTATAAATCTAAAAACGAGCAAATGCCTAGTTCTCTCATAATTCTCAGAAAATCTTCATTTTTAAGTGGTTTAGTGAAGATATCAGCATGTTGTTCATTAGTGTAAATAAAATTTAACAAAATATCTCCTTTTAACATATGATCTCTTAAGAAATGACGTCTAACTTCAATATGCTTAGTTCTTGAGTGTTGAACATGATTTTTCGAAAGATTTATAGCACTAGTGTTATCATAATAAATAGTTGTTGTGGAGTAATTCAAACCAAAATCTTTTAAGGTCTGTTTCATCCATAGTACTTATGAACATGCTAAACTAGCCGCTATATATTCTGCTTCAGTTGTTGAGAGTGACACTGAATTTTGCTTTTTACTAAACCAAGAGACTAAGGAATTTCCTAAGAAATGACAAGTTTTGCTAGTACTATTGCGATCAGATTTACTTCCTGCAAAATCTGCATCACTATATGAAACTAAATCAAAGGAAGATGATTTTGGGTAAAACAAACCAAAATCTGAAGTATCTTTCAAATAACGAAGAATTTGTTTTACTGCAGTTAAATGACATTCTTTTGGATTAGCTTGAAATCTTGCACACATACAAGCACTAAACATAATATCAGGTCGACTAGCAGTTAAGTATAATAGAGATCCGATCATACCTCTGTAGAGCTTAGTATCTACACTTTTACCATTTTCATCTTTATCAAGAGAAGTAGTTGTACTCATAGGATTCCTTCTTGATTTCGATGAGTCCATCCCAAATCTCTTGAGAAGTTCTTTTGTATACTTAGCCTGATTGATGAAGATTCCTTCTTCAGTTTGCTTTATTTGAAGTCTAAGGAAGTAATTTAATTCGCCCATCAAGCTCATTTCAAATTCTTTCTGCATAGCTTTAGCAAATTCTTTACAAAGAGAATCATTAGTAGAACCAAATATTATGTCATCAACATAAATTTGCACAATAAGAATATCTGAATTAAGATTTTTAATAAATAAAGTGAAGTCTACCCGACCAATGGAAAAACCAAATTGTTCTAGAAAATATCATAGTCTTTCATACCACGCTCTTGGTGCTTGTTTAAGTTCGTACAAAGCTCTGTTCAATTTATAGACTTTTTCTGGATATTTCTCATTTTTAAAGCCTGGAGGTTGCTCTACATAAACTTCTTCATTGATGTATCCATTTAAGAATGCACTTTTAACATCAATTTGATATAACTTGAAGTTCATGTAACTAGCAAAAGCAAGCATCATTCGAATTGACTCTAATCAAGCCACTGGTGCATAGGTTTCATCAAAATCTATGCCTTCTTCTTGATTATAGCCTTGTGCTACTAGCCTTGCTTTGTTTCGAATGACTTCGCCATTTTCGTCCAGCTTATTTCGGAAGACCCATCTTGTTCCAATTACTGGATGATTCTTTGGTCTATCAACTAGATCCCATACATCATTCATAGTAAATTGGTTAAGTTCTTCAGACATGGCCAAAAGCCAAAATTCATCATCACAAGCCTCATTGATATTATTTGGTTCTATTTTAGATATGAAAGCAATATTTGCAATATATTTTTCTAATTGCCTTCTAGTTTGGACACCACTCTTTATTTCTCCAATAACTTGTTCATGTGGATGATTGGGATCTTCTTTCCAAACCCGTTGAAGAGGAACATTATCTTGAGAAGTACTCTCTATCAAAGGTTCTTCTTGAAGTATTACTTCTTCTCCTTTGCTTAGAGGTATAACTTGCTCACAATTCTCATCAAATGCAACATGTAAAGATTCTTCAATGCAAGATGTTCTTTTATTAAAAACACGATAAGCTTTACTTCTAGAAGAATATCCAAGAAATATTGATTCATCTGATTTTGAATCAAACTTATTAAGATTATCTTTGGTATTTAACAAGAAGCATTTACTACCAAAAATTTTGAAATATGAGATCTTTGGTATACGATCATAATACAATTCAAAACATGTTTTATGTAAAATTGGTCGAATAAGAACACGGTTTAAAACATAACATGCTGTATTTATTGCTTCAGCCCAAAAGTATTTTGGTAAATTTTTATTTTGAAGCATGGTTCTAGCACATTCTTGCAAAGTTCTATTCTTTCTTTCAATAACTCCATTTTGTGGAGCCGCTCTAGGAAAAGCAAAGTTGTGAGATATACCATGTAAATCAAAATACTTTAGAAAAGATTCATTTTCAAATTCACCACCATGATCACTATGAATTTTAATTATAGATGTAGATTTTTCATTTGTAATTCTTCTACAAAGTTTGAAAAATTCAAAAAAAGCATCATTTTTGCTTTTTAGAAAAATCATCCAAGTAAATCGAGAATAGTCATCTAGTATAACAAAAACATACTTGCTACCATTCAAACTTTGAATTCTAGATGGTCCAAATAGATCTAAATGTAAAAGTTCAAGAGGACGTTTTGTTGAAACTATATCTTTTGCTTTAAAAGAACTCTTGATTTGTTTACCCCTTTGGCAAGCATCACATAAGTGATCTTTCTTATATGGTATTCTAGGTAGGCCTCTTACAAGATCATTCTTGGATAACTTGGAAATAATTTTAAAGTTAACATGTCCAAGTCTCTTGTGCTATAACCATTGAATTTCATTTTAAACAATAAGACATTTTTCATTAAAAGTGGGTAACTCATCTAGATAAAGTTCATACACATTGTTCCTTCTTTTACCTTTAAAAATGATCTTTTTAGATTGAAAATCAGAAATTAAGCATAAATCATGTTTAAAAGAAACATGAAAACCTTTATCACATAATTGACTAATATATAATAAATTATGCATTAAACCATCTACTAAAAGAACATTTTCTATCAAGAGAAATTTTGGATTACCAATATTACCAATACCTATTACTTTTCCCTTGTTATTGTCACCAAAGGTGACGGTTCCTCCATCCTTATTTTGGAGGGTGGAAAATAACTCCGGCCTTCGAGTCATATGTTTGGAACAACCGCTGTCCAATATCTATTTGCTCTTTATTTTGTGTACCTACAACAAAATTAGAAGACAAAGCATTTGACCCCTTTCTATTTTCGGGTCCATGAGAGTTAGTGTTAGGAACCCACATCGATTTGGATTTTGGTTTCCTTTGATAATAAATATTCTTTCTATAAAAAGATTTAGCATTTCTAGAATAATCATGTCTAGGCTTATACGCATTATAAGTTCCATGATTAGATGCATTTCTATTAGAACTAGAAAAATTAGTTTTATGAACAAATGGTTGAGAATATTGTCTTTGATTTTTCACCACATAGTTTGGTCTATTTTGAGTATCAAAGAAACTATATCCCAATCCGGTTTTATTAACCGAGCATCTTTGAGAACCAAAAAGTCTTTCTAGATTCTCTTGACCATTTGTGAATTTGGTCACTATAGAAAGAAGATCATTTGATTTTTCTTTTAGACTAGTTATTTCTTTTTGTAAGAGATTGGTTCTAATTCCAATTTCTTTTATCTCAAATGCTTGACAAGAGTTTTCCTTCTTGAGATCTTCTATCTCTTGAAGTAACACTTTGTTTTGAGAGTCAAGAGTTGAATTTTCAGTTTTTAACTCTTTGTTTTTAGAACTTAGACTCTTAAATTTAGCATATAAATCATTAAATGCTTCTAATAAATCATCATATTCAAATTGACTTACCGAATCTTTTTGTGCTACAAAGCACATGTTGGCGACTTCTTCATTTGATTCTTCATCGGAAAAGGAGTTACTATCATCCCAACATGCTTGAAATGCCTTTTTCTTCTTGAATTGGTCATTGGGCTTGATTTTGAGAAGATAACAATCTTTCTTGATATGTCCTACCTTTTTGCAGTTAAAACACTTGACTTCATTTGGATTGGAAGAATCTGTTTTTTTACCTTTCTTTGAAATCTTTCATTTTTTATGAATCTTCTGAATTGCCTTGTAATGAGGGCAATATCTTTATCTTCATCTTCTTCTGAATTTTCAGAGTCAGAAGTAACCTTAAAAGCAAGAGATTTCTTCTTGGGTTCTTCTTCTTGTCTGTCTTGAAGTTGGACTTCATATGCCATTAAGTTATCAACCAAATCTTCAAGAGTGAGAGTGTTTAAATCATTTGCTTCCTCAATGGCAATGATTTTTCTCTCTCATTCAGGAGTTAAACACCTTAGAATTTTTCTAACTAAATCCACTTGTGAATATTCTTTTCCAAGGGATTTCAGAGTGTTAGTTATATCGGTCATTCTTATTACCATGTCCGATATAGATTCATTTTGCTTCATTTTAAACAATTCAAATTTATGAACTAAAGAAGCAATTTTAGATTCCTTTACTTTTGACGTACCTTCTTGAGTCACGAGAAGAGTATGTCATATTTCATTTGCTGTAGAGCATTGAGAGATGCGATTGAACTCTACCTTGTCAACGGCACAATACAATGCATTCATAGCCTTGGCATTGAGTGAAGCAGTCTTCTTTTCTTCATCGGTCCATTGGTTGAAATTAGTTGATGGAATTTGGTACTTATCTGAAACAACTCTCCAAATTTCGAGATCCATGGATTGCAAGAATATTGTCATTCTTACTTTCCAGTATCCATAGTTTGTTCTGTCGAAGAGAGGAGCATCCTTCTTTGTGCTCAGATGTTGTTGCCATACTTGATGATGGTAAAATCAAAATAATAGCAAACCTGCTCTGATACCAAATAAAAGTGCAGTAGGATCGAGGCAACGAGCACTAGAGGAATAGTGCTTTTAAAAATTGTTTGCGGAATTTTGACGGATTTTGCAATTCGCAATGCAATCACACAAAGAACACAATAATTTATCTTGGTTCGGTCTTTCCCGACCTACATTCAGTCCCCAAGCAAAACCCGCTTGAGATTTCCACTATCAACCTTGCGTAACTACAAGATCATACAGACCAAATCTGGTCTCACTTTCAGTAACACACTTACTGAAAGCAAACAACTCCTTTAAACCAAGGTGTCCTTTCTTTTACAGAAAATTGAAACAAGTAACAACTTACAATACAACCTATGAGCCCTTCTTATGAATGCAAATGAGATGCAATTGGCTTTTGAGGTTGTTGAAATACTCTACTCATGAATTCACTATCTCTCAAAGGAATTTGAGTGAAAAACTGAAGTGAAAATATCAAGTGTGAAAATGAATATGAGTGAAAAGCAAAGAGTAATAGATTCAAATTGATTGAGTTGAAGTACTTTTGAGTGTAAAATGCACTCATATTTATAGTTGAAAGTTTACATACGTTGAGGGTATGAAAGGGTGTCAAAACAGTCTATTTTGAATGATCAAAATGTTTGAAAATTGAAAAGACACGCCTTTTTAAAGTTTCAGGAATAATGACAAAATTAGTCAACTGAAACAGTAGTTAGTCGACTAATAATTAGTTATTAGTAGATTGACAGTTATCGTTGGTCGACTGATCTGTTTATCAAGCCGTTTGAAAATATGAACTTTTGAAACTTAGTCGACTAGAGATAAAATTAGTCGACTGATAATATCATCAGTAGACTGAAAAACCTTTCAGTCGATTGCTGCTAAAATATTCTGAAAAATACACATTATATCCGGTCGACTGATAAAAGCATTAGTCGACTGCTGCTAAATTTCCAGAAAACACATGTTTTGTCCAGTCGATTGATAAAGTCATTAGTCGACTGCTGCTAAAATTTCCAGAAAATAGACATTCTGTCCGGTCGACTAACAATACCTTCGGTCGACTAATTTGATAAAAAATGATATTTTATTTAGAAAATTTGGCGTGAAAGGGTTAGTCGACTGGTGAGTCTATTAGTCGACTAATAAACACGAAAATTTAAGAAAAGAGTTTTCTAAAAAGATTTTCATGAAGGGTTATTTTAGAAAAGTTTTTCTAAAGACATTTTAGGTAAAATGCAACCTAAATATGCACTCTAAGTATGGCTCTTACAAGAATCTAAGACTTTTAATGAATTTAACATTTGCACACTAGTCTTCAAAGATTCTTTATCGATTTCTTCAATGCTTGTCATCTTTCTTCATCGCCTTAGCTGAAATGCAATTGATTTCACTTGCTCATCATCAAAACCTTGTACTTGAAGTATCATGTATGGCTGCATTGTCGTAACAAAAATTACCTTCAGTATTACTTCCAAAAGGACAAAGCTTTTGTGAAAAAAGATTCAAAATTCAAAATCTTTCTTTGGGCCAACAAAAAAGATGAAGAATAGATCCTCTATATGGCCAGCAAAGAAAATTCAATATTGTCGCAAAGCCATAAGTGATTGATATTGATCGTAGATATGGCACATCTTTAAAGACCATTCTTGTAAAAACAAGGCAGTCGAAATATCCTGGTGTGATCATCGCAAAATTTTTCCTCTGTCCTTTGGTTTCTCTCTCTCTTCCTTCTCTTTTCCTTTTCTAACCTCTATTTTCCTCCTTTTTGAAGGGAGAAGAATAAAAGAGAGAAAAAGAAAAGAGAAAAGAAGAGAAAGAAAGAGAGAAGATGAACTCTTTTAAGCGGTCTCACTTGACCTTGATTTGAAAATATTTAGAAAAATTACTCGCCTCCGTTTTTGAAATATATTGCGGGAAAAATTGGAGAGACGGGATTCGCTCGTCGGTACGAGGTTCGACCGTTCCTAGCGCCTTTACTAGGGGTAATCGAACCAAGGATCCAATCTATGCCTTTTGCGTTGCCTAAATATAATCTAAGAATTTATTCTAACTCTAAATGCACAGAGAATCATGCTTGTGCAATGCAAAAATGTATGCTCCTTTTGAAAGATGTTTTGAAAATTTCCAAGTGTTCTGAGATGGATTTGATAAGGGAGTGAAGAAATGATTTGAATCTAACTTAGAACTTTTGAGATGGATCAGAGAAGTTCTAAGTCTTTGAAGTAAATTAGAGTTGGAAGAATAAATGAGAAAGAATTATTTGAAACTTTTGAAAATGAAATTTTAAAGTCAGAAAGGGACTTTGAATTTGAACTTTGGATTTAGGAAGGGAAATGAATACTTGAGATGGAATTGAATTTAGTTTTTTGAAGTTTGGAATGGATCTGAGATAATCAAATTGTATTTAAGAATAGAAATGGATTTAGGGAGTTTTGGATGAGATCTGAAAATGGAATTGGATTTGAAATTGAGAATGGAATTGGATCTAAAGATGGATTTAAAATCTGAGATCTGAGATCTGATATAAAATTGGGTTCTGGATCCTAAGATGGATTTGGATCTGAAGTCTGAGATCCAATGTAGAGTTGGATTCTGGATCCTAACATGGATTTGGATCTGAAGTCTGAGACCCAAAGTGAAATTGGGTTCTGGATCCTAAAATGGATTGAGATTTGAACTCTAATTTTGGTGGACTTTTTGAAAGTCCAAATGGGGGCTTTGAAGATGGATCTGGGTTTTTGAAAAACCCAGATTAAATTTAGAAAGAGAATTGAATCTTGAGATTCAGAACCAATCTCAAGAGGATTTTGAGGATAAAACTTGATTTTGAAATGAGAAGATGAATTTAAATTGAACTTTGAACTTTGATTTGAATTTAAAATTTGGATATACAAATGAATTTCAAAGCCAAATTGGACTTTGAATTTGAAGTTTTAGAATTTGGAATAGGCGAATCAAGAATCTCAAAGTTAAAATTAAACTTTGAGTTTGATTAGAGTTTTGAATATAAAATGAATTTGGAATTTCAAAGTCAAATTGAACTTTGAAATCTGATTTGAATTTGAAAATAACTTTGAAATCTCAAAGTTGAATTAAACTTTGAGATTGAAAATGAAATTGAATTTGAAAGGGAAAATTGAAGATAGATGGAGGAAGATATTTACATTATTTGGAATTTTTGGAAAGGGGATTTTGAAAGTATGATGTAGTTCTATCCTAAATGATGAATGAATTTAAAGAATTTGAATTTAGATTTTGAAAAGCCATCTTATTCTTGAACTGAATTAGAATAAGATTGAAGATATAATACATCTCTGACTATGGTCATTGAATGTATTATATAATAATCTATATTTAAATTCAGGTGAAGAATAAGACACATTTGGTGCTTTTATAGGATTTAAAATGAAATTAACTCTCAATATACCCTGACTATGGCCATTGGTATATATTTTGAGTCAATTTTAAGTTAAATTCTAATAAAAGGAGAAAAATATTTAAGGAAAATATGATGAATTTCGAAAACGGATCCAGTGTGGATCCAGTGTTATTTCGTAAAAGATAAAAATTCTAAGTCTTGTTTACATCCCGACTATGGCCGTTGATGTAAATCATCAACTTAGGATTAATTTACCTCTTTACGGAATGGTGCAAGTGCCATTCGTGTTTCACCATTGTGAGAATTTTAAAATGAAGGAAAATGATGCAACAAATGATATTTATATGCTCATTCATTCTAATCTAGAACAGGAAATGAAAATTTTCATTAAAATCTAAATTATTACAACACTTAGAATTTAAAAATACAAATCCCAATTAATGTCCTTTTCCACATATTCCCTGCAAAACACTTGGTTAGCATGAAAATAGAGGAAAAATTGCACATATCATATGGATGTTAATGGTAAAAATGTCAAGATGTTTAAGGTCTAGGATATAAGAATACGAAAAGGATACATACCTATGTACATATATACATGCACACACACACACACATATATATATATATATATATATATATATATATATATATATATATATATGTATATAGGTGGAATGATGAATGTGAAGGGACTATGTAGGTGAATGGTAGCACACAGCTGCTGCATATGCTGGAAACGTGATGGCAGGGTGAGGGTCATTTGAGAGACTGTGCGCTAGCAAAGTGCAGCAGAACTGCCATTACGTAGCAGATATGTAACAAACATAAGGTGTTGGGGAAGGCAAAGTGCAGTGAGCAGGATGGTAACCCTGGTGTGGGTGTTGGGAGTAAGAAGTGTACAGATGGGGTATGCTTACTACAAATGGATGCTATATAGGGTGAATATTGTATCTATATAACATGCTGATGTAGTAGGTGAAAATACTAAGTATAGCTGGGACAGTGAAGGGTGATATGAATGAGAGAGAGAGACAGATTCTATATGTATATATATATATATATATATATATATATATATATATATATATATATATATATATATATATATATATATGTATGTATATATATCACAAATGAAAAGAAAACAAGTTCACGATATGAACTATACCGACATATTCAGTATTGTTAGCATAACTGTTGCTAGACCAATGAACTAGGGGCCTCTGACATCCCAAGATTCATATTTTACAACCACAACTGTTGTGGATATATACATTTGAGGCCTCACTTTTATGCCTTAATCAAATTCAAGAGTCAGCATATATCTTAAAAAGCAAATTGAATAAGTATGATCTAAACAAAAGGTATATATCACCAATGTCATTTTTTTTTTAACTGAAAATCACAATCAGCAATGTGCTTAAAATATTGGAGCATGCAACAAACAAAAGCTTTAATCCGTGGAATCCCATCCAAGCACAAGTTAACAATCATGTGACAAAGCTTCAGCAACTACAATTTCATGATCTAAACTAGTTTTACCAACAGTGAAGAAAAAAAATGTGGAGGTTATACAGAAGATATAACTCACAGCCGCTGCAGAGGTGATAGTTGCTGATGATACAACAGTGAAGAAGAAGAAAAAAAAAATAGATGTTGCGGCTGTTGATGAGTTGGAAGGCTGTATGAGGAAAAACTCCATCCAAAACAGCAACTGGGTATGAAGAGCTCGCTGCCACGGTTAAGAGATTTGTTGGGCTCCAATGCCCAATGATAATCAAGCAGACGCCTCTGTTGCGAGTCCACCTGCAACTAGAAATTTTGCAATATTACCATTGAGCTCTGCCCAAGTCCTGGGGAATGAAGTGGGTTTTACTAACATGCAGAACCGCAACCTAAAAGAAAAAGATGCTCATGATGAAGACGATATTAGGAGATGTTCGTGAGCCCTGGTGTATCATCAGCGTAGAACTGCAGCATGGTGTTGCCAGCAGCTCCAGAATTTCCATTACTTTCAGCCGGCTACCTCCTTTCTCAGATTGAGCTTCGAACATCTAGAAGCCTCCTTACCTTGTCCAATAGTATCAACTAGTGCTTGATAATTTCTTCGTATATCATCCAAAGAGTCAGATCATAGATTAGATGAACTCGAAATTTCAACTGCAAGACAACTCGTGAATGGAATAGTCCAGAAGCAATTCAATGGAATGGAATTCTTCACTGTGAGCATTCAAAGCTCCAGATCCAGGGTTGATGGAGAGGGGCTTTTGAGATGATCCATCAAAGGTCCAAGGGAGACCTACAGAAGCTCTCGATATGGCCACTTATGAGGGGTTCGGTTTCCAGTGAAACAGAACAAGGCACTTGCGAATGACCCATAAAATGCTTTCTCGACAGATTGTTGTATTGGCTTATTTTCATGATAGTCACAGATCTGCTGGTTTAGGATTCCTGGAATTCAGAATGAGGGGTGATGTCCCCTGTATTCTGTGGGTATACTGGAACTTTGAAGACTGATCAGAAGCTTGAGATCGAAGGATAAAGAAAACAAGGAACGAGGGGCCAACAAAACTATAAGCAACAAACCCAAACAAGAGAGAAAATTAAAAGAGAAAGTGAGCCATCTGAAATGCAGAAAAGGAATTATAAACTAAGTAAAGCAGACCGAAATATCAAGGGATTAAAAAACAACTAAGAAGAAGAAAGAAAGAAATAAAACAAGCAAAATAATAACAGAAAAAAAATTTGTTGGAATGATTCATTCCTTTTGATATCACACGCCTAGGTCGATGCTGCAACTATGCAGTTCGATCTTCTAGATGGTGCCTCGAGGTATTTTGGTAAAGGTCAAAGTAACGAAAATAAAAAGAAGAAGAATCGTGGTTGAGGGATTTTCAAAGAAATCACAGAAGAAAGGCAAATGGCCACTTACCTTGGTTTTGCAGAGTTTTTTTTTTCGAAGGAAGGAGGAGAGGAACGACGCTCGGCTGTGAATCTTCTTTTTAGAACAAAATAAGGCAGAAGAGGATTAGAGTTGTGTGGAAGGGTGAAAAATGGGTCGTGAAGGAGAGAAGAATGGTAGGGTGAAGAAGCGGTCTATGCATGAAGGAGAACGGGGTCATGGTGGGGTGAAAACGGATCCTGAAGGAAGAACCCTGTGTGCCTTTTTAAAGGAGGGGAAGAGGATTCGGGAAGGATGGGGTCGTTAGAGATAAACGGAGGGGAAAGAGGGTGCGCACATGGAGGTTCGAGAGTGAGAGAGGGAGAAGGTGGCTGAGGGAGAAGACTCGAGAAAAAGCTCAAAAGGGTCCCCCCCCCTCAAAACCCTAATTCGACTATTTAGTTTTGCAATCTGTTTACATTTTCCAAAAGAGGCCTTCTTGTAAAAAGATTTTTCAAAACGGGTTTCTTTACAAACTATTTTTTGTAATTTTCTTTCATTATTATGATTTTTTTGTTCTTTTCTTGAATTTTTATTTTTTTGCATTTTTTTGAATGAAAATCTGAGAAAACAAAGACTAAACCCTAATTTTTTTGTATTTTTCTAAAAAGAATATTTACAAAAGTATTTTCCTGAGAATTTCAAACCATTTCGGGGAAATTTCTTCAGAAGAATGAGTTTGGACCCAAGTATTGAGGAAATGTTTGATTTTTGACACTCGAATCGAGAAATACAACATGCTGGATCCAAATGGATGTCGGATGGATTATCCGAGCTATTTAAAAAAACTATTTTGGTATTTTCTAAAAATTTAATTTAAAAATGGGACAATGAGACTCAGATTTGGATCTGGACAATGGATCCAGACCCGAAATCAATTTAAACATATAAAATGAATTTAATTTCAATAAAGCTTGAGAAATATATTGGAATTTAGATTTAAAAGAGACTCAATTGCTCAAAAACTGATATCAGGGGCAAAAAAAGGGAATATTTAAAAGATTTTGAAAAATTTGGGGTGTTCACAGATGCCCCTCTTTGCTACTAAGCTGGTTGAAAGCCGAGCTTAGTGGCAAAGATAACACTCCAAATTTTAAAAATGTCCCAGTCAGCAGATCTGAACTGGGTGTGGAAGCATTTATTTGAAAGACATGGTTTTTCAGATTTAAAACTTTATCCTTGAATGGCTTTGGGAGGACGAAATCCTCGAAAATGATATGATTGAATGATAGAGATGAGGAAATCGTGGTGGGACTTTGTGTGAAGATCCCGAAGTGATGAAGGGTAAGAATTTCGATCAAGTCTCATGGGTGAGACAAAATCAGATTTTTGAATGACTCAGGTTTAGCCCTTAACCTGGATGGGACGAAGATATATCAGGATAAGCTGAATGGGGAAAGGAATATGCGAGGACCTTGATGGGACATTTTTGAGAAAACGCCTCATGAGATGAAGCTCAAGTAGGACCGGATGAATATACAAAGCATGGATTCCTCGATGTGAAGAACCATGATGGGACTGGAGGAAAACACCTCGTCGAAACGAGGAAGACTCGTTGGAACGAGATTCAGGTTTAACCACAACCTAAAGGGGACGACCATATGGTATCTCGAGTGAAGAGATCATGATGAGACCTTCGGAGTTTGGATGAACAAATCCGAAAGGGGTTTGCGAAAGGAGGAAAGAAATGGGGTTCCCTAAAGCTTTGAAAAGGGGATGAACTTGGACGTCTCATTGCTGAGACTAAAAATAGCTTTTTGAATTTAATGACCTCTCGCAGGAAATACAGGTTTTGACCCTTAACCTGAGTGGGAACAACCATACGGATTTCTTGAAAACCGTGATGGGACAGGAGAGATGAGACAACTTTTATGGGAAATGTAAGAGATGAAAATAAGGATATGTGAGACAAATCGATGAATAAGGTGACAGAAGATGAATCTTTCGATGGAATGAAAGATGAATAAGGCGAACCCTTTATCAAGGAGACGAATCTCTTGACAAGGCAAAAGATGGAAGAGGGCAAATCCTTTGGACAGGAGAAGGTAAAAGCGAAATATGAAGATGGCGACGAAGATGGCAATAGTAAGAAGAAGGCGAAATGTGAAATATGAAGAAGGCAATCCTTTTAACAAGGAGAAGGAAATAATGTGAAATATGAAGAAGGCAATCCTTTTAATAAGGAGACGGCAAGATGTAAAATATGAAGAAGGCTATCCTTTTAACAAGGAGAAGGCAAGATGTAAAATATGAAGAAGGCAATCCTTTTAACAAGGAGAAGGCAAGTCTCTCGACAAAGCGAAAGACGAGGAAGGTGATCATTTAATCAAGGAGAAGGCGAGTCTCTCGACAGAGCGAAAGACGGGGAAGGCAATCCTTTTATCAAGGAGAAGGCAAGTCTCTCGACAAAGCAAAAGACGGAGAAGGCAATCCTTTTATCAAGGATAAGGCGAGTCTTTCGACAAAGCGAAAGACGGAGAAGGCAAGTCTCTCGACAAAGCGAAAGACGGGGAAGGCAATCCTTTTATCAAGGAGAAGGCAAGTCTCTCGACAAAGCGAAAGACGGGGAAGGCGATCCTTTTATTAACGAGAATGTGAGTCTCTCGACAAAGCGAAAGACGGAGAAGGCAAACCTTTCATTAAGGAGAAGGCGAGTCTCTCGACAGAGCGAAAGACGAGGAAGGCAATCCTTTTATCAAGGAGAAGGCGAGTCTCTCGACAGAGCGAAAGACGAGGAAGGCAATCCTTTTATCAAGGAAAAGGCGAGTCTTTCGACAGAGCGAAAGACGAGGAAGGCAATCCTTTTATCAAGGAGAAGGCGAGTCTTTCGACAAAGCGAAAGACGAGGAAGGCAATCCTTTTATCAAGGAGAAAGCGAGTCTTTCGACAAAGCGAAAGACGAGGAAGGCGATCATTTAATCAAGGAGAAGGCGAGTCTCTCGTCAAAGCGAAAGACGGAGAACGCAATCCTTTTAGCAAGGAAAAGGTGAGTCTCTCGACAAAGCGAAAGACGAAGAGGCAACTCTTATGAAAGAGGGGAAGGCAATTCTCTCGACTACACGAAAGAAGGAAAAGGCAACACCAAGATATATCAATAACAGATGTCAAGTTCTTATTTCTCATCAGGAGAGCTGGAAAAAAATTTGCCAAAGTGATAAAATTGTAGTTGTTTCAAGGTAATTGAAGGTAAGTACTTTCGAAAGATGTTCCCTTTTCCACCTAGAGTATTACCCCCAACTAGGTTAACTCTATAGAATCCAGGATCAAAGTCAAATTTAGTTGTTGGTCTTTTTCAAGGATGCTATCAATTTCTTTGATATGAAAGGAGAGGAAATATTCTTAGCTTCATAAAAGTAATTAAATGAGAAGATATTGATAGAAGAATTTCACATAGATGAAGAAGATTCTTTGCAGTTTGGGCAGTTTGATATCCTGGGCATTTTCTCATGATGATCTTTTTGCACTCTTTTGAGTCATGGGGCTTTCTTGGGCTTTTACATCATCCTTCATTTTGGAGATGTCCTGACTTTTCTCTCTTTTTCAGGGAAGGGTACGTCACAAACTCCTTTATCTTGGAGATGTTCTGATCCTTCATTTATCTCAGGGATTATATATGATGGTATTGGCTCAAAGGTACTTAGATGATAGCTGGAATCAAATATCTTTTAGGGTTTGTCAGTAGGTCCATCACATCCGCCTTCATCTCGACGGTGATCCAAACTTTCCCTGGAAGGATCCGTCACAAACTCCGTCATCTTGGAGATGTTTCAAATCTTCTTTATCCCCGGGGTCTACTCGCTTAATTCACCTTCATCTTGACGACAATTGAGAGATCCCCTTTGCGGATATTTGATTTGCAGCTTAGCTGACTTGAGGAGACATGAATTGGGTAGGTTCTTTTCTGACTGCCCAGGATATTTCCACTGTCTTAATGCCAAAGAATAATCTTTAAGAATGTGTCATAGCTATGATCAATATCAGCTCATTTATGGCTCTTCAGCATCATTGAATATTTCCTTTACCGGTCATGTCAAAGATTTTTTCTTCATCCTCTTGGTTGACCGACAGAAAATTTGGAGTTTGAGCCTTTCTTCACAGAAGCTTCACCCTTTTGGAAGGAATACTTAAGGAGATTTGAGGAAATTCTTTATGTAATAAAAGTTTGAGATCAACAACTATTTTATGGCAATTTGGCAAGATATTCCTGAAATCTTTTGATGACGAAACCTTTGCTTAACATCAAATTTTGACACATCAGTGGGATTCTGGGGAAGAATCCAACATGAGATTGAATTCTGAAGGTAAATGTGAATTTAAAGTTCTGAAGGTAAGCTTGATGTAAAACTGAATTTTGAAGGTAATCCTTTGAAAAGAGTATCAGGACTCGGATTCTACAAGGAAAACAGGGAAATTCGAGTAAAACTTGAATTTTCAAAGGAAAACTGGGAGGTTCGAGTCGGGGCTCGAATCTCAAAGGAAAACTTGAAAGTTCATTTATCGAAGGCAAGAAAACTCGAGATAAAACTCAAATTTTCGAAGGACAGCAGGAAGGTTCGAGTCAGGGCTCAAATCTCAAAGGAAAACTTGAAAGTTCATTTATTGAAGGCAAGAAAACTTGAGACAGAACTCAAATTTTCGAAGGGAAGCAGAAAGGTTCGAGTCAGGGCTCGAATCAAAATTTTGAAGGTTTATTTACTGAAGGCAAGAAAATTTAAAACTCAAATTTTTGAAGGAAAGTTGGAAAGATTGGGCCAGGGCCCGAATTTCAAGGGAAAACTGGAAAGGTTCAGATTTGTGAAGGAACAGAAGACTTGAGTAAAAACCCAAACCTTCGAAGGGGAACTGAAAAATTCGAGTCAAGGCTCGAATCTCAAAGGAAAGAGTTGGAAGTTCGAGTCGAAAACTCGAATCTTCAAAGGAGAGTTGATGAGAATGGATAGAAGACTGGCAGAATTTAAGGAAAATCGAGGAAAGATTGTAACATGAAGGCTTGAATTTGAGACTTGAATGACCCGGAGATCGACATTGGATTTAGAGCTCTGATTTTTGATGAAGGGTCAGTGCAAAAGACTGATCCTGAGAGGCTAACTGATCGGTCAGCCAGGCACTAGCATGAGTGCTAGGCTTACCTGTATGAGTACTGAATTCTTCAAAAATGCCCCAGTGTAAGTACTGGGTTTTCTGATGGAGATTTGAAGAAAAAGGGGACACCGACATTCTTTAAGATACTTGAGATTTGAGCAAGAATGATTATCGGCGTTTTCAGGATTTTCCCTTATCCTGAAGGGGAAATAGAATAGACATTTGATGAGAATTTAGAAAGGAATGATTCAGGTTTACTCCTTAACCTGAAAGGGGAGAAAAATAAAATTTATGAAAATGGAGAAGAAGAAAGGAAAGAAATTTTGAAAATTTATTTTGGAAAGAAATTCTCACAGATAGCATTGTTGCTCCTATGAGGGGTTTCAGGATTATCCTTTTATCCTGATTTTAAGAAAAGTATAATGAAGGAAAATTGATATAAATCTAGAGAATCAATAAAGATTGGCAAAACTTGTATTTACGAAAGAATCCTCATAGGTAGCATTGTGGCTCCTACTAGGGGTTTCAGGATTGTCCCTTATCCTGAATGGGAACACCTCAGACAACGAGGGTCAGGTTTATCCCTTAACCTGAGCGGAAAAAATAAGAATAAAGGAAATACCTCATGGGAAAGAGGCATTAGGTTTATCCCTTAACCTGAAAGGGTATAAAAATTGATAAATTTTAATGGAATTGAGAAAATATTGATAAACTTGATAAAAACTTGATAAAATTGATATAAACTTGGATAAAATGAATGAAACTGATAAAAATATCAAACTTAACTGAAATTTTATAAAATTTAAGAGAAAAAGGAGTTTTTCTGATCCTGCCTGCATATGGGATCTTAGAAGGAAAATGTTTTTTTAAAAGATAAATGAGAAATCATTTTGGGAAGAAAATTCATGTGTAAGAAGAACGATCAGTGCGGGATTTGATCCTTTTAAAAGGGAGAGTCATCATGAGAGATCATCATGAGGTTTGATTTCAAAGATAGTGGTTTTAAAAAAAAACAAATTTAAAAGAGAAAACAAAATATGAGGGGATGATTTTGAAGACAAATGGTTCTCGAAACCTAATTTGAAAAAAGGAAAAATCAACATGTTGGTGTATTTAAAAGGGATTTAGATCAAAATATTTGAACTTTTGAAAACTTTTTGCAGAAACTTTTGAGATTTTATGATTTTGAAAATCCTCATAGACAATATCATTTCTCTCATGATGGAGGAAAACAAATTTTCGAAAATAGATAACAAGGATTTAAAAATTTTGAAAAATAGCAGGCAGGATCTAAAAGATTTTGAAGAAATCAGAAAGAAAAGGCAATGCACCTAGGTTTTTAAAAGAGGAAATTTTGAATAATATATACCCAGGGTTTTGGAAAATATAAGGAAGATATATATATAAAATATCATACAATCACAGATATACAAGCAAGGATGCACAAATAGCACTCCCTAAAGCTGACTCTATATGCAATATTTGAAATGGCAAATAGGATCTTAATCCTAACTCTAAGATTTAGATCATCTGATTTCAATCAAGGTAAGCCGATATACTCAAGCCGAAGCCCGAAGTACGTGGCATGTAAGATATCTCTCCGGTTCTAAGGTAAAGGCTTCCCCAACATCCTTGAGCACCTACCGATATACCTCGGACTATGGCCCTTAGGTACGTGGTAGGGGGGCGCGAACCCAAATAAGTGGTCCAGTTGTGAGGCTCTCTCCCGAACTATGGTTCAGTGAGACAGCCCAGCAACGTGAAGACCGGGACAATATAGGTAGGGATGTTTTCAAAATATGATCAACATGCAATAAAATCAGAAGGCTCTAATGCAAGTCCTAAAGAGATAGATTTAAATAAGAAGAAGCATATACTTGCATACATTGTTTACATTCAATCCCTAAAATTGAGGAGAGTTGTATTTAAGACCTAAGTCTAATGTGAACATGGATATAATCTCCTCAATATGGTCCTACCAAACCATACTTAGATCCTATATGCAATGATGTCAGCTTAGGACAAGATCTAGGCTCCTAAGGTTTGCATGGAAATATAGCTGACATATGTTAGAATAAAGACTTAGATTATATAAAAGCAAAGCAAAGGCATAGATCCAACCGGACGAAGACCTGTCCCATCACGGTCGCCAAAACTGTGATCATCGCAAAATTTTTCCTCTGTCCTTTGGTTTCTCTCTCTCTTCCTTCTCTTTTCCTTTTCTAACCTCTATTTTCCTCCTTTTTGAAGGGAGAAGAATAAAAGAGAGAAAAAGAAAAGAGAAAAGAGAAAAGAAGAGAAAGAAAGAGAGAAGAGGAACTCTTTTGCGCGGTCTCACTTGACCTTGATTTGAAAATATTTAGAAAAATTACTCGCCTCCATTTTTGAAATATATTGCGGAAAAAATTGGAGAGACGGGATTCGCTCGTCGGTACGAGGTTCGACCGTTCCTAGCGCCTTTACTAGGGGTAATCGAACCAAGGATCGAATCTATTCCTTTTGCTTTGCCTAAATATAATCTAAGAATTTATTCTAACTCTAAATGCACAGAGAATCATGCTTGTGCAATGCAAAAATGTATGCTCCTTTTGAAAGATGTTTTGAAAATTTCCAAGTGTTCTGAGATGGATTTGATAAGGGAGTGAAGAAATTATTTGAATCTAACTTAGAACTTTTGAGATGGATCAGAGAAGTTCTAAGTCTTTGAAGTAAATTAGAGTTGGAAGAATAAATGAGAAAGAATGATTTGAAACTTTTGAAAATAAAATTTTAAAGTCAGAAAGGGACTTTGAATTTGAACTTTGGATTTAGGAAGGGAAATGAATACTTGAGATGGAATTGAATTTAGTTTTTTGAAGTTTGGAATGGATCTGAGATAATCAAATGGTATTTAAGAATAGAAATGGATTTAGGGAGTTTTGGATGAGATCTGAAAATGGAATTGGATTTGAAATTGAGAATGGAATTGGATCTAAAGATGGATTTAAAATCGGAGATCTGAGATCCGATATAAAATTGGGTTCTGGATCCTAAGATGGATTTGGATCTGAAGTCTGAGATCAAATGTAGAGTTGGATTCTGGATCCTAACATGGATTTGGATCTGAAGTCTGAGACCCAAAGTGAAATTGGGTTCTGGATCCTAAAATGGATTGAGATTTGAACTCTAATTTTGGTGGACTTTTTGAAAGTCCAAATGGGGGCTTTGAAGATGGATCTGGGTTTTTGAAAAACCCAGATTAAATTTAGAAAGAGAATTGAATCTTGAGATTCAGAACCAATCTCAAGAGGATTTTGAGGATAAAACTTGATTTTGAAATGAGAAGATGAATTTAAATTGAACTTTGATTTGAATTTAGAATTTGGATATACAAATGAATTTCAAAGCCAAATTGGACTTTGAATTTGAAGTTTTAGAATTTGGAATAGGCGAATCAAGAATCTCAAAGTTAAAATTAAACTTTGAGTTTGATTAGAGTTTTGAATATAAAATGAATTTGGAATTTCAAAGTCAAATTGAACTTTGAAATCTGATTTGAATTTGAAAATAACTTTGAAATCTCAAAGTTGAATTGAACTTTGAGATTGAAAATGAAATTGAATTTGAAAGGGAAAATTGAAGATAGATGGAGGAAGATATTTACATTACTTGGAATTTTTGGAAAGGGGATTTTGAAAGTATGATGTAGTTCTATCCTAAATGATGAATGAATTTAAAGAATTTGAATTTAGATTTTGAAAAGCTATCTTATTCTTGAACTGAATTAGAATAAGATTGAAGATATAATACATCCCTGACTATGGTCATTGAATGTATTATATAATAATCTATATTTAAATTCAGGTGAAGAATAAGACACATTTGGTGCTTTTATAGAATTTAAAATGAAATTAACTCTCAATATACCCTGACTATGGCCATTGGTATATATTTTGAGTCAATTTTAAGTTAAATTCTAATAAAAGGAGAAAAATATTTAAGGAAAATATGATGAATTTCGAAAACGGATCCAGTGTGGATCCAGTGTTATTTCGTAAAAGATAAAAATCCTAAGTCTTGTTTCCGACTATGGCCGTTGATGTAAATCATCAACTTAGGATTAATTTACCTCTTTACGGAATGGTGCAAGTGTCATTCGTGTTTCACCATTGTGAGAATTTTGAAATGAAGGAAAATGATGCAACAAATGATATTTATATGCTCATTCATTCTAATCTAGAACAGGAAATGAAAATTTTCATTAAAATCTAATTTATTACAACACTTAGAATTTAAAAATACAAATCCCAATTAATGTCCTTTTCCACATATTCCCTGCAAAACACTTGGTTAGCATGAAAATAGAGGAAAAATTGCACATATCATATGGATGTTAATGGTAAAAATGTCAAGATGTTTAAGGTCTAGGATATAAGAATACGAAAAGGATACATCCCTATGTACATATATACATGCACATATATATATATATATATATATATATATATATATATATATATATATATATATATATATATATATATATATATGTATATAGGTGGAATGGTGAATGTGAAGGGACTATGTAGGTGAATGGTAGCACGCAGCTGCTGCACATGCTGGAAACGTGATGGCAGGGTGAGGGTCATTTGAGAGACTGTGCGCTGGCAAAGTGCAGCAGAACTGCCATTACGTAGCAGATATGTAACAAACATAAGGTGTTGGGGAAGGCAAAGTGTAGTGAGCAGGATGGTAACCCTGGTGTGGGTGTAGGGAGTAAGAAGTGTACAGATGGGGTATGCTTACTACAAATGGATGCTATATAGGGTGAATACTGTATATATATAACATGCTGATGTAGTAGGTGAAAATACTAAGTATAGCTGGGACAGTGAAGGGTGATATGAATGAGAGAGAGAGACAGATTATATATATATATGTATGTATGTATATATATCACAAATGAAAGGAAAACAAGTTCACGATATGAACTATACCGACATATTCAGTATTGTTAGCATAACTATTGCTAGACCAATGAACTAGGGGCCTCTGACATCCCAAGATTCATATTTTATAACCACAACTGTTGTGGATATATACATTTGAGGCCTCACTTTTATGCCTTAATCAAATTCAAGAGTCAGCATATATCTTAAAAAGCAAATTGAATAAGTATGATCTAAACAAAAGGTATATATCACCAATGTCATTTTTTTTTTTAACTGAAAATCACAATCAGCAATGTGCTTAAAATATTGGAGCATGCAACAAGCAAAAGCTTTAATCCGTGGAATCCCATCCAAGCACAAGTTAACAATCATGTGACAAAGCTTCAGCAACTACAATTTCATGATCTAAACTAGTTTTACCAACAGTGAAGAAAAAAAATGAGGAGGTTATACAGAAGATATAACTCACAGCCGCTGCAGAGGTGATAGTTGCTGATGATGCAACAGTGAAGAAGAAGAAAAAAAAAATAGATGTTGAGGCTGTTGATGAGTTGGAAGGCTGTATGACGAAAAACTCCATCCAAAACAGCAACTAGGTATGAAGAGCTCGCTGCCACGGTTAAGAGATTTGTTGGGCTCCAATGCCCAATGATAATCAAGCAGACGCCTCTATTGCGAGTCCACCTGCAACTGGAAATTTGGCAATATTACCATTGAGCTCTGCCCAAGTCCTGGGGAATGAAGTGGGTTTTACTAACATGCAGAACCGCAACCTAAAAGAAAAAGATGCTCATGATGAAGACGATATTAGGAGATGTTCGTGAGCCCTGGTGTATCATCAACGTAGAACTGCAGCATGGTGTTGCCAGCAGCTCCAGAATTTCCATTACTTTCAGCCGGCTACCTCCTTTCTCAGATTGAGCTTCGAACATCTAGAAGCCTCCTTACCTTGTCCAATAGTATCAACTAGTGCTTGATAATTTCTTCGTATATCATCCAAAGAGTCAGATCATAGATTAGATGAACTCGAAATTGCAACTGCAAGACAACTCGTGAATGGAACAGTCCAGAAGCAATTCGATGGAATGGAATTCTGCACTGTGAGCATTCAAAGCTCCAGATCCAGGGTTGATGGAGAGGGGATTTTGAGATGATCCATCAAAGGTCCAAGGGAGACCTACAGAAGCTCTCGATATGGCCACTTATGAGGGGTTCGGTTTCCAGTGAAACAGAACAAGGCACTTGCGAATGACCCATAAAATGCTTTCTCGACAGATTGTTGTATTGGCTTATTTTCATGATAGTCACAGATCTGCTGGTTTAGGATTTCTGGAATTCAGAATGAGGGGTGATGTCCCCTATATTCTGTGGGTATACTGAAACTTTGAAGACTGATCAGAAGCTTGAGATCGAAGGATAAAGAAAACAAGGAACGAGGGGCCAACAAAACTATAAGCAACAAACCCAAACAAGAGAGAAAATTAAAAGAGAAAGTGAGCCATCTGAAATGCAGAAAAGGAATGTTAAACTAAGTAAAGCAGACCGAAATATCAAGGGATTAAAAAACAACTAAGAAGAAGAAAGAAAGAAATAAAACAAGCAAAATAATAATAGAAAAAAAAATTGTTGGAATGATTCATTCCTTTTGATATCACACGCCTAGGTCGATGCTGCAACTATGCAGTTCGATCTTCTAGATGGTGCCTCGAGGTATTTTGGTAAAGGTCAAAGTAACGAAAATAAAATGAAGAAGAATCGTGGTTGAGGGATTTTCAAAAAAATCACAGAAGAAAGGCAAATGGCCACTTACCTTGGTTTTGCAGAGTTTTTTTTTTTCGAAGGAAAGAGGAGAGGAACGACTCTCGGCTGTGAATCTTCTTTTTAGAACAAAATAAGGCAGAAGAGGATTAGAGTTGTGTGGAAGGGTGAAAAATGGGTCGTGAAGGAGAGAAGAATGGTAGGGTGAAGAAGCGGTCTATGCATGAAGGAGAACGGGGTCATGGTGGGGTGAAAACGGATCCTGAAGGAAGAACCCTGTGTGCCTTTTTAAAGGAGGGGAAGAGGATTCGGGAAGGATGGGGTCGTTAGAGATAAACGGAGGGGAAAGAGGGTGTGCACATGGAGGTTCGAGAGTGAGAGAGGGAGAAGGTGGCTGAGGGAGAAGACTCGAGAAAAAGCTCAAAAGGGTCCCCCCCCCTCAAAACCATAATTCGACTATTTAGTTTTGCAATCGGTTTTTACATTTTCCAAAAGAGGTCTTCTTGTAAAAAGATTTTTCAAAACGGGTTTCTTTACAAACTATTTTTTGTAATTTTCTTTCATTATTATGATTTTTTTGTTCTTTTCTTGAATTTTTATTTTTTTGCATTTTTTTGAATGAAAATCTGAGAAAACAAAGACTAAACCCTAATTTTTTTGTATTTTTCTAAAAAGAATATTTACAAAAGTATTTTCCTGAGAATTTCAAACCATTTCGGAGAAATTTCTTCAGAAGAATGAGTTTGGACCCAAGTATTGAGGAAATGTTTGATTTTTGACACTCGAATCGAGAAATACAACATGCTGGATCCAAATGGATGTCGGATGGATTATCCGAGCTATTTAAAAAAACTATTTTGGTATTTTCTAAAAATTTAATTTAAAAATGGGACAATGAGACTCAGATTTGGATCTGGACAATGGATCCAGACCCGAAATCAATTTAAACATATAAAATGAATTTAATTTCAATAAAGCTTGAGAAATATATTGGAATTTAGATTTAAAAGAGACTCAATTGCTCAAAAAATGATATCAGGGGCAAAAAAAGGGAATATTTAAAAGATTTTGAAAATTTTGGTGTGTTCACACCTGGGTAATAAAGAAAAATCCATTCAAATTCCATATCTCTTCAATCATTTAAGCTGCAATCAAATATCTGTAAAAGGGATCTCTCAATCATCATCAAGTTGAAGGCTGGTGGATGAGTTAGACCCCCGGGGCCAAAGAAGATTTGGATCATCTCTAAGATAAAAGAGTTGGTGACGGATCCTTCAAGGGAAAGTTCAGATCACCGCCAAGTTGAAGGTGAATGTGATGAGCCTCCCGACAAACCCTAAAAGATATTTGATTTCTGCTATCATCAAGAGATTTCCTACCAAAGAGACAATATCATCAGTATAATTCCTGAGGCAAAGAAGGATCAGAACACTTCAAGTTGAAGGAGTTTGTGGCGTACCCTTCCCCAAAAAAGAGAAGAGAGAAAAAAGACAGGACATCTCCAAAATGAAGGATGATGTAATAAACTCCCCAAAAACCCAAGAAAGCTCAATGTCACAAAAACAATGCAAAAATATCATCATGAGAAGAGAAAAATCCAGGATATCAAACTGCCGAATCTGCCAAGAATCTTCTTTAATTTTGTGAAATTCTTTTATCAATGTCCTTTCACCATTCACTTTCACAATATCAAGAATACTCTCCTTTTTGTTCATATCAAGGAAATTGATAGCTTTCTTGAAGAAGGCCAATTGTAAGCAATTTGAACTTGAATTCAGATTCTACGGAATTAGCCCAATTGGAGGTAATACTTTGGGTAGAAAAGAAGAAATATTTTCATACTAATATACATCAGTTTTAAGTATTTTGAATCAACAATTTTTTTTAACATTTTGGCAATATTTTCTTACTATCTTGACATGAAGTAAAGAGCTCGATGTCCATCTTGACACATTCTGGCATCACCTTTTGTCTTCTTGAAAGGATAGCCTTTGTCGTCTTTCGCATTGTTGAAAGATTAGCCCTCTCTCCGAAAGGATAGCCTTTGTCGTCTTTTACGTTGTTAAAAGATTAGCCTTCTCTCTGAAAGGATAGCTTTTGTCGTCTTTCGCATTGTTGGAAGATTAGCCTTCTCTCTGAAAGAATAGCCTTTATCGTCTTTTGCAGTGTTGGAAGATTAGCCTTCTCTCCGAAAGGATCACCTTTGTCATCTTTCACGTTGTTGAAAGAATTCATCTTTCTCCTTTGGATCGCCTTTGTCATCGTTCGCGTTGTCGAAAGAATCACCTTGCTCATTTGGATCGCCTTTGTTATCTTTCGTGTTGTCAAAAGAATCACCTTGCTCCTTTGAATCACCTTTGTCATCTTTCGCAATGTCGAAAGAATTCATCTTTCGTGTTGTCAAAAGAATCGCCCTGCTCCTTTGGATCACCTTGTTTATCTTTCGAGTTGTCGAAAGAATCACCTTGTTCCTTTAGATCGCTTTTGTCATCTTTCGTGTTGTCGAAAGAATCCATCTTTCGTGTTGTCGAAAGAATCGCCTTGCTCCTTTGGATTGCCTTGTCATCTTTTACATTGTCGAAAGAATTCATCTTTCGAGTTGTCAAAAGAATCACCTTGCTCCTTTAGATCACTTTTGTCATCTTTCGCGTTGTCGAAAGAATTCATCTTTCACGTTGTCGAAAGAATTCATCTTTCACGTTGTCGAAAGAATTTGAAATTCCACTAGAGGGGGGGTGAATAGTGAAATATGAAATAGATCGATAATCTAAAATTTTAAGGCAATAAGGCACAACACAGAAAAACACAAGATTTATACTGGTTCGGTCGAGTTACTGACCTACATCCAATCCCCAAGCAAAGCACTTGAGCCTTTCACTATAAAATCCGAGTTACCGGATAAATAGTACAACACCATCTTCCTCAGAGGTCTACTTCTCTCAACAGAGAAGGGAAAATACCTTCTTTTCCAGAGGTCTACTTCTCTCAACAGAGAAGGGAAACACCCTCTTTCACAGAGGTCTACTTCTCTCAACAGAGAAGGAAAACACCCTCTTTCACATAGTTCTACTTCTCTCAACAGAGAAGGGAAACAACAGGAAATAGAAAGTTACAATACTTTCCTATAGAACCTTCAGAATGATATGAATGCACGAATGAAGATTCTCAGAATGTTCTTTTCTTTTCACACAGATGATTCTTTTTATCAAAGAGCTTTTCTTGACTTTTTCTTTCTTTTCTCTTTCTTTTCTCTTTCTTTTTCTAGGCTCTCTTTTTCGAATATTGAATAGGAATTTTTCTCTTTGTAAGCTCACATGTCTTATTTGAAATACTATTTTGTTAGTGTATATATAGCCTCAAGAAAATAGTCGTTGCCTTTTTAAATGATTGTCCTTTTGGGATATGAGGTGTTAGGTCATTTAAAAAATAACTCTGTGTGTACTATATTGCTTTTTCAAAAAGTCTTCTTTCCATAAGTGTAGCATTTGGGGTACACTTATTCGTTGTTGTATTTTAAATGAGATATAATTTGTAAAAGGTCTATTCTCATAATAAATGATTTGTAGTACATTGAACGTTGGAGTGTAAGTTATCATGTAGTTTTGTCTTTACTTAATTTAATGATTTGTAGTATATTAGTATTTTTCTTACAAATCGTCACTTCTTTAGTTAAATGCATGTAAGTACAATAAATGCTTTATTGAGTACTTTATTTATAAATGGTCATTTCTTAAATGCTTTTTGAGGTGTCATTTAATGTTTACAGAAAGAATGATGACTTTAAGTAAGTTGACATTCTTGAGTGTGGATTTTATTATTAAATAAATAGTCATTTTTCAAATGCTTTTGAGGTGGCTTTTAATGCTTACAGAAAGAATGATGACTTTAAGTAAGTCGACATTCTTGAGTGTATAAAAAAAATAAAGTCTTTTCCAAACACAATTGTCTTGTATATAAAATAATATTTGTTTTCTCAAATTGTCAATTCAAGATAGACGATTATGTATTAAATTCATTTTGTCTTTTTCTTTCATACTTGAAATCATTAGCTTTTATTTCTTTTCAAGTTGTCTTTTTCATAAATGCATGTTAGAAGGTACAATTAATGCTTTTGAAATCATGAGCTATTATATCTTGTCAAAATACTTTTTTCATAAATACTTGTAAGAGAGTACAATGATTTGTTTTAAAAAAAGGTGTTTTTGAAATATCGTATCCTTTTATGAAAACATAGATTTTTATAAATGGATGGCTTGTATGATAAAGCATGTAATACGAAATATGCAATATGCATGCTTCTGAAGGTTTTGTTACATATGACTCTAAAGAAGAAAAAAAATCTTCATCTTGAAGTAACCGATCTCCTTGGATGATCTTTAAGAATGTATGGCCCATCAAGCTTTTTCTTCAGAGAGTATGATTGCACCAAATAGTTATACTTGAGCAGGTTGTCTCCATTCTTCTTAGGTGAAATAACCTTGCATCAAATACTCGTTAAATGCATGACAAATCATATCTAGTCATAATATAACATTTTTCATGAAGGCATATCATCATATCATATTAAAGCATATATGACAGTATATCATATTATGTGTCATCAAAACATAGTTTCTCAACATTCTCCTCCTTTTTTATGATGACAATATATGCTCCCCTTGTCAAAAAGCCATATGCATAATAATAATGATATCATAAAAATGCATAAAAAATAAAAGTTTAAGTTTAAAGTAGGGATCAGAGTATTTTTCTCCAACATAGGAGACAAGTTTTTCTCCCCCTTTGTCATAGACAAAAAGGAGGGGATCAGAGTATAAAAAATATTATTACAGACCAAATAAAAAAGTTCATTCAGAATCGGATGTGTGATTAAACTTTCGGAGTAGAGCATCTTGGCTGATCTTCAAAGATTAAAAGGCTTGGTGCAGAGAAGCTTGGTTCCTCAGAAGGAGATCCTGAGAGTTCTGGACGTCGACAAGGGCTGAGAATATGTCTAGTTCAGAAGTTGTTGCTGGATCTGCCTCACCATGGCCTTCGTCGTCAGAGTGGTGTTGAGGTGACCCTTCCTCAGGAAAGTAGGATTCATCAAATGCATGAATGGAATAAGAGACGACATCATTTTGAAGTGGCACTTGGAAATACTGAAGAATATGGGTGATGAAATAACCGAATGGGAGAGAACGGAAGGTACGAAAATTAATCATGTTATTGAAAATGATGCTGGACAAGTTCATGGAGAAGTTACAGAAGATAACATAGATAAGAAGGGAGATTTTGTTTGCCATGAATCCCTTGGATGGTTGCTTGGGGAAGACATTGGAGGAGAGGATCTGTGACAACAGCAGAGCATGAGGTTTCAGATTGCTTGTATGCCACGGGAAGTGGGTTGAACGAGTGGAGTGGAGGACCTTCTTAAACACAGTACGATCTATATGTACTATGTTGGGGAGTTTGATGTCATAAGAAGAAATGTTAAGAATACTTCCTAACAGAGGAATGTCGAAAGAAATGATTTTTCCATGGACCATGGATGTGATAGTTGATTGGTCATGGTTGACTGAAAGGTTGGTGTAGAAAATTTTGATTAGCTGAGGATAAATAGACATAGAGTTGGACGATCCTAAGATATAAACAAAGTCTTGAAGGGAGGTTTCTAGGTCGAAGGAGGTGAATGCTTCAAAGTGGACTAGCTTACCAGTTTTGATCGGTAGAGAGTTAATGAAGTGGAAGTGGTGAATGAGATCAGGATATCTCAATTCAGCTTCCTCAATCATGTTGACATCAGAAGATCTTGAAGAAGATGGCATTGCAAGTAATCTTGAGAGAATAAAGGCTTGGAGAGAATGAGAGCTTGTAGGTTGATAGAAATTTTCGAATGAATTGGTGAAGAATGAATCATTTCATTAAATAGAGGGATGAAAATTATTGTAATAACTCGTGAATGACAATTGAAGTGAATGAAATTTAGATTTTAGTTGAATTGAGAACTCGTGAATTGTAACTTAAGGCACTTGTGAATGATAGATCAAATCATTCTTTGGAAGAGTGTGTTGATGAGAGTATATTATATTATGATAGATGACAGGAAGAACATAGTTTCAAAAATTGTTTTTCTATATAAGGAAATTTTAATATAGGAGAGTCTATCGTATTGTGAAATTTGTCATGGTTTGAGTATGGAGTGCTCTTTGGAAGTATAGTGTGTGATTGAAATCGGATGGATAAAAGAAAAAAGAAATGAATGGAGCCAAAGAGGTGAGTTACACGATGTAAATAATGATCCATAGATTTTAAAGATTTCCATTAAAGAGATAAGGAGATGTGAAGAGTCTTTTAAATAAAATATCGTAAAAGAAAGGTGTGTAAGAGTGTTACAGAGCAATATCATGTGAGATGAATAATGGCCTAATAAAACAAACAATCAAAATAAATTTTACTTAAAGAGGATAGATTCTAAATTCGTAAGGGATGCATTTAGAAAGAGACAAAAGAGACTTATGAGAGAAGAGAGCAAGAGTAGTCAAAGATGACATACATGTATTTTCGAATGAGACATGTATGGAGAAGAGGACAAAAATAATTGATGATTGACATGAGATGAAAGACATAAAGTAATGTCATGATTGTCTTGAATTAATGTTTATTTGAAAGACATAGTTTTAAAGAAACTCGACATGAGAGAGTTCATAGTTTTAGTGAATAAAAAATGAGGTTGTCAAGGCTTTTCAAGGGTCCAAAACCACGGTTTTGAGATGACAAAAGGTGGATTCAAGTTTCGTAGAAGAGAGAGAGAGGTGAGACCAATGAAAAGGATAATTAATACTTAATTGATTTAAAATATAAGAGGAGAGACATGTTTGTCGAGAATGAGTTTTTGTATGGATTCTTATAGAGATGTGTAAAAGATATGATTAGACATAAAGTTGAATGTACTTTAAAGATATGATATTTAAAAGGAAGAGTGACATAAAGCAAAAAGCTTGTGGTGTGCGTGAATACATGAAAGACTCTTTTTGGCTTTAAACAAAAAAAGAAAAAGGTGATAAAAAGGAATGAAAACAAAACATGAGAAGAATAAAAAATATAATCACTCGAGTGTAAATTATGATGATAGACTAAAATGCAATTCGTAAATGAGTGTAGGAAGACAAAAAGATGAATTGACATAAAGAGTTTTTAACATCAAGTAAAGTTTTTGGTTAAATTATAGTTTATTATTTGAAAAGTTGAACTCGTGTAGAATGATTTTACTATATCTCAATTAGTCACAAGAATTTATAAATCACTTAATTTACAGATTCCTAATTCTCTTCTAATTCGTATGAAGTCTTCATTTTTTAAAGGTTTGGTGAAAATATCTGCTAATTATTTATTAGTGGGTATAAATTTCAGTTTAATTATGTTGTTTCAGACTTGTTCTCTTAAAAAGTGGTGTCTAATTTGAATGTGTTTAATTCGTGAGTGTAAAATAGGATTTTTAGACAATTTTACAGCACTTGTATTATCACATAAAATAGTTGTATTTTCAAATTTTAAACCAAAATCTTTTAAAGTATGTTTCATCCAGATGACTTGTGTACATGCTAGGCTTGCAACTATGTATTCAGCTTCAGTAGTTGATAATGATACACAGTTTTGTTTCTTACTGAACCACGAAACTAGTGAGTGCCCTAGCATATGACATGTTCCACTTGTGTTTTTTCTATCAGATTTACTTCCAGTGAAGTCAACATCACTGTATAAGATTAAATCAAATGTAGATGACTTTGAATAAAATAACCCAAAATCAACTGTTCCTTTTAGATATCTCATTATTCTTTTTACAACTAGCACACAAGCAAACACTGAACATGATATCTGGACGGCTAGCAGTTAAATAAAGTAGTGATCCTATCATACCTCTGAATAACTTTGTATCCACAGTCTTACCATCTTCATCTCTGTTCAATACAGTAGTTGTGCTCATAGGAGTATTCTTTGAAGCAGTTGAGTTCATGTTGAACCTCTTCAGAAGTTCATGAGTATATTTAGACTGATTGATGAAGACTCCATCCTTGGTTTGCTTAATATGCAGTCCAAGAAAGTAGGTGAGTTCTCCCATCATACTCATCTCGAATTCTTTCTGCATGGACTTAGAAAAATCTTCAGATAGACTGTTGTTAGTAGATCCAAAGATGATATCGTCCACATATATTTGAACGATTAAGGTATGATTATTCACTATTTTTACAAATAAGGTTGAATCTGCTTTGCCTACAGAAAATCCGTTTTTTAATAAAAAAGTTTTAAGCCTGTCATACCAAGCACGAGGTGCTTGTTTTAAACCATATAAAGCACGTTTTAGTTTGAAGACATGATCCAGAAATTGTTCATTTTCAAAACTTGGAGGTTGTTTTACATAAACTTCTTCATTTATAAAACCATTTAGAAAAGCACTTTTGACATCCATTTGGTATAGTTTGAAATCCATATAGCTTGCATATGCTAAAAACATTCTTATAGATTCAAGTCTAGCAACAAGAGAAAATGTTTAATGAAAATCAATACCTTCCTCCTGATTCTATCCTTGAGCCACTAGCATTGCCTTGTTTCTTATAACATTACCTGTTTCATCCAGCTTGTTTATGAAGATGCATCTTGTCCCAATGATTTGATGATCTTTTGGTCTTGGCACAAGATCCCATACATCATTTCTTTGAAACTGATTCAGTTCTTTGGTCATGGCTAGCATCCAAAACTCGTCAATGATGGATTCATCAATCTTCTTTGGTTCAAGTTGAGAAATGAATGCCATATTTGCAATCTGTTTCAGCTGAGCTCTAGTTTGAACCCTCTTAGACAAGTCTCCCAAAATCTGCTTTTGAGGATGATCTCTGATTTCAACAAATGTTCTTTGAAGATCATCTTCATTTGGTTTAGCTATGTTACCTGAGAGAAAATCTGTACTTTCAAGATCATCATCGTTAGTCTGCTTTATGAACAGATTGATCAATAGATTCACAAAAACTGACATGCATAGATTCTTCAATAGTATTTGTACTCTTATTGAAAACTTTGTATGCTTTACTATGACTTGAGTATCCTAAGAATATGCCTTCAACAGATTTAGCATCAAGGTTATCTTTTGTGTTAAGGATAAAGCATTTACACCCAAAGACTTTGAAGTAGTCTACTCTTGGAGTTCTGTCATAGAATAGTTCATAAGGAGTTTTGTTCAATAAGGACCTTATAAGAACCCTATTTGAGATATATCATGCAGTGTTAACAGCTTCAGCCCAAAAATATTTAGCAAGATTATTATGTTGGAGCATAGTTCTAGCAGATTCTTGAAGGGTTCTATTCTTTCTTTCTACTACACCATTTTGTGGTGCAGCTCTAGGAAAGGCAAAGTTATGAGAGATACCATGAAAGTACAAAAATTTACAAAAAGGTCATTATCAAATTCTCCTCCATGGTCACTACGAATTTTGATAATAGTAGAAGATTTTTCATTTTGTAATTTTTTATATAAAATTTCAAATTCACAAAACGTATCACTTTTGTTTTTCAAAAATATTACCCAAGTAAATCTTGAGTAATCATCTACAATGACAAAAGCATATTTGTTATGATTAAGACTAGCTACCCTAGAAGGACCAAAAAGATCCAGGTGGAGAAGCTCTAAAGGTCTTTTACTTGAAACAATATTTTTTGATTTGAAAGATGATTTTGACAATTTTCCTAATTGACATGCATCACAAAAATAGTCTTTTTTAAATGATATTTTAGGTAACCCACGTACCAAGTTGTTCTTAGCTAATTTAGATATATATTTAGAGTTAACATGACCCATTCTCATGTGCCATAAATTTTGAGAGTCATTATTAGCTATAAGACAATGTTCAGTAATATTCTCTAGGTATAATTCATATATATTATTTTTTCTTATACCTTTTAAAATAATATTTTTGTTAGTGTCTGCTATGAGGCATGCATCATGTTTAAGCCTAACGTTATAACCTGTGTCACACATTTGACTTATGCTTAAGAGGTTATGTTTTAAGCCTTTAACAAGGAGAACATCTTTGATAAGAGGTTTATTGATATTACCAATATTGCCAATACCAATTATCAACCCTTTGTTGTTATCTCCAAAGGTGACGGTTCATCCTTCTTTATGATGAAGAACAACAAAAAGATCTGGATGTCCTGTCATATGTTTTGAACATCCACTGTCTAGTATCCATCTGTTCTTCTTCTTTAGAGCCTGCAAAACATCAAGTAAAACTTCTTTTTGGTACCCGATCGGGTCCATTTTTGTTAGACTTTGGAACCCATATCCATTTAGATTTGGGTTTGTCTACAGATTTAGAGGAGTACATAGTATTAAAATTGAAGTTGTAATACTCCTGTTTAGGCTCGGCAGAACCTTTAACAAAAGTAGTCCTTTGATTCATATAAGAAGGTTTATTTATATTAGAGTAACCAATACCATTCTTGTAAAAAGAGATTTTTTGATAGGATAGGAGTTTATCCAGGTTCTCTTTCCCTTTGGTAAACTTGAAAACCGTTTTCATAAGGTTTTCAGTTTTGCTTATTAATTCTGAAATTTCTACTTGAAGATTTTTTGTCTTGGAATTAGTAGAACTGATTTTAGAAGTAAGAATAAAATTTTTCTTTTTCAACTCAGAAATTTCAATACTGAGTTCTTTATTTTTCTGGAGAAGCTTTAGATTTTCAGATTTCAAAATTTTGTTTTTGAGAATCATTTTTCTTGATTCTTCAAAAAGTTCTTAAAAAGCATTTTAAAGTTCTTTAAAAGAAAAATCAAAAGATTCACTTACAGAGCTTTCTTCTGTCATGAAGCACATGTTAGCTGTTTCGGCTTCATCATCACTTGACTCTTCACTTGTGGATGGTTCTGAATCATCCCATTGAGCATGCAGAGCCTTTTTCTTGAAGAACCTTTTCTTTGGTTCCTCGGTTTTAGATTTTCTTTTTAGAAGAGGACAATCACGTCTCATGTGACCTGGCTTATTACATTGATAGCACATGGTATCTTCCTTAGAATCTTTCTTTTCCTTGTGCTTATTTGATAGCCTGTTTTTTCTCATAAAGCGCTGAAATTTTCGGGTAAGCAGCGCAATTTCAGATTTCTTTTCTGAGTCATCATTCTCAGAAAGGGCTGGGAAGGCAAGACTTTTCTTTGTAGGTTGTTCCTCTTCCCTTCTTTCCTTCATATGAACTTCATAGGCCATAAGATTGCCTATTAAGTCATTCAGAGTAAGCTTGGATAAATCTTGAGCTTCTTTAATAGTTGTTGTCTTTTTCTCCCAATCAGTTGTGAGAGATCTCAAGATTTTCTTCACCTTATCGGTCTGGGAATAGGTTTCTCCCAAAGATTTAAGGTTGTTGGTGATGTTGGTGAATCTTGTAAACATCTTTGTGATGGGTTCATCTTTATTCATTTTGAACATCTCATATTTTCGAACCAGAGATGAGATATTGACTTCTTTCACTTTGTTGGTTCCTTCATGAATAACCTCTAGAGAGTGCCAAATATCATAAGCAGATTCACAAATTGATATTTTGTTAAATTCATTTTGATCAATGGCATAATACAAAGCATTCATAGCCTTTGCATTTAGATTGGCCATCTTCTTTTCTTCATCAGACCATAAGTTATAGTCTGAGGATGGAGATGTGTATGGATATTCTACAATTTTTCATACAGTAAAATCTATAGATTTTAGAAATATGGCCATCCTGCATTTCCAATATACATAGTTGGAGCCGTTGAATAAAGAAGGGCGAGATGCGTGTTGTCCTTCAATGTCACGAGCATAAGAGGTTGATGCCATTTGTGCTGAAAGACTTGTTATGTCGAAACCAGCAAAACCTGCTCTGATACCAAATGAACTTCCACTAGAGGGGGGGGTGAATAGTGAAATATGAAATAGATCGATAATCTAAAATTTAAAGGCAATAAGGCACAACACAGAAAAACACAAGATTTATACTGGTTCAGTCGAGTTACTGACCTACATCCAGTCCCCAAGCAAAGCACTTGAGCCTTTCACTATAAAATTCGAGTTACCGGATAAATAGTACAACACCCTCTTTCTCAGAGGTCTACTTCTCTCAACAGAGAAGGGAAAACACCTTCTTTCCCAGAGGTCTACTTCTCTCAACAGAGAAGGGAAACACCCTCTTTCACAGAGATCTACTTCTCTCAACAGAGAAGGGAAACAACAGGAAACAGAAAGTTACAATACTTTTCTATAGAACCTTCAGAATGATATGAATGCACGAATGAAGATTCTCAGAATGTTCTTTTCTTTTCACACAGATGATTCTTTTTATCAAAGAGCTTTTCTTGACTTTTTCTTTCTTTTTCTAGGCTCTCTTTTTCGAATATTGAATAGGAATTTTTCTCTTTGTAAGGTCACATGTCTTATTTGAAGTACTATTTTGTTAGTGTATATATAGCCTCAAGAAAATAGTCTTTGCCTTTTTGAAATGATTGTTCTTTTGGGATATGAGGTGTTAGGTCATTTCAAAAACAACTTTGTGTGTACTATCTTGCGTTTTCAAAAAGTCTTCTTTCCATAAGTGTAGCATTTGGGGTACACTTATTCGTTGTTGTATTTTAAATGAGATATAATTTGTAAAAGGTCTATTCTCATATTAAATGATTTGTAGTACATTGAACGTTGAAGTGTAAGTTATCATGTAGTTTTGTCTTTACTTAATTTAATGATTTGTAGTATATTAGTATTTTTCTTACAAATCGTCACTTCTTTAGTAAATGCATATAAGTACAATAAATGCTTTGTTGAGTACTTTATTTATAAATGGTCATTTCTCAAATTCTTTTTGAGGTTTCATTTAATGTTTACAGAAAGAATGATGACTTTAAGTAAGTCGACATTCTTGAGTGTGGATTTTATTATTAAATAAATAGTCATTCTCAAATGCTTTTGAGGTGGCTTTTAATGCTTACAGAAATAATGATGACTTTAAGTAAGTCAACATTCTTGAGTGTATAAAATAAATAAAGTCTTTTCCAAACACAATTGTCTTGTATATAAAATAATATTTGTTTTCTCAAATTGTCAATTCAAGATAGACGATTATGTATTAAATTCATTTTGTCTTTTTCTTTTATACTTGAAATCATTAGCTTTTATTTCTTTTCAAGTTGTCTTTTTCATAAATGCATGTTAGAAGGTACAATTAATGCTTTTGAAATAATGAGCTATTATATCTTGTCAAAATACCTTTTTCATAAATATTTGTAAGAGAGTACAATGATTTGTTTCAAAAAAGGTGTTTTTGAAATATCGTATCCTTTTATGAAAACATAGCTTTTTGTAAATGGATGGCTTGTATGATAAAGCATGTAATATGAAATATGAAATATGCATGCTTTTGAAGGTTCTGTTACATATGACTCTAAAGAAGAAGAAAATCTTCATCTTGAAGTAGCCGATCTCCTTGGATGATCTTTAAGAATGTATGGCCCATAAGCTTTTTTCTTTAGAGAGTATGATTGCACCAAATAGTTATACTTGAGCAGGTTGTCTCCATTCTTCTTAGGTGAAATAACCTTGCATCAAATACTCGTTAAATGCATGACAAATCATATCTAGTCATAATATAACATTTTTCATGAAGGCATATCATCATATCATATTAAAGAATATATGACAGTATATCATATTATGTGTCATCAAAACATAGTTTCTCAACAGAATCGCCATGCTCCTTTGGATCGCCTTTGTCATCTTTCGCTTTGTTAAAAGAATTCATCTTTCGCGTTGTCGAAAGAATCGCCTTGCTCCTTTGGATCGCCTTTGTCATCGTTCGCGTTGTCGAAAGAATTTATCTTTTGCGTTGTCGAAAAGAATCGCCTTGTTCCTTTGGATCGCCTGTGTCATCTTTCGCGTTGTCGAAAAGAATCGCCTTGTTCCTTTGGATCGCTTGTGTCATCTTTCGCGTTGTCGAAAGAATTCATCCTTTGCATTGTCAAAAGAATCACCTTGTTCCTTTGGATCACCTTATTCATCTTTCATAGTATCGAAAGAATCGCCTTGCTCCTTTGGATTGCCTTATTCATTTTTCGTGTTGTCGAAAGAGTTGCCTTATTCTTATTCAAAAAAGTTGTCTTATTCGCCATCCAACTTACCATTTTCTATCCTCCCGATCAGGTTAAGGGTTAAACCTGAGCTTCATTCTGATGAAGAACTTCATCTCCCAGTCAGGTTAAGGGTCAAACCTGAGCCTCGTTTCAACACGAGGTATCTTCCATCCTATCCAGGTTAAGGGCAAAACCTGAGTTTCACTCTTATGAAGCAAATTTTGTTCTCTATTCTCCACTTCATATCTACCATTCTCATTAAGGCTAATCTTTATATCCAGTCAGATCCTTCTAAATGAGGCATTTTTATAGCTCAAATTTGGTGTGTTTTTCTTTGCCACTAAGCTCGGCTCTAAACCGGCTTAGTAGCAAAGAAGGACATCTGTAAACACCCTAAATTTTCCTCATCTATTTTCAGACAGACCCCCTCGTGTGGATGCCAACCCTGATAGATCAGTGTAGGAGTCAAACCCTGAGTCTGTTTTAGGAAATTACCATTTTACCCACTTTCATTAGGAAGATTACCATTTTACCCCTAGATCATCTCAGATCCCATGTCAGTCAGAGTCAGTCAAGCTCATTGGTCAATTCAGAACAGTTAGATTGTCATTCACTTCTAGCTCACCTGAGCTCATGATGAACATACCACATTCATTTCTGACCATTTCTGCCAAAATGGGATCATTTCTTCAAAAATGAGCTCATTTCTCACTTAAATCCAATCCAATTGTCTCCAAGTCAGTCATTCTCAGTCAGTCACATTCCCCTGAGTCTAGCTTGAGCTCACTAGGAGTTCAAGTGCTCTAATTTCAGTTCAAAACCACTTCCAAGTGTCCAAGAGCCCATTTTAGCCTATTTCAGCTCATTTAGCTGAAATTGAGCTAAGTCCAGTCAGTTGAGCTAGTGTCTGAGCTTCAATTTTAGTTCATCTCAGTGTTACTGATCCTTGTTCCAGCTCAAACCTAGCTCTGGTCTACAATTCACTTCACTCTAGTGACCATTTCTCTAAAAATGGCAACTTTTCTTGACAGTTCAGTTTGGGAGTTCAGTTGAGTCAATGTTTTGTCAGTCCAGTTGAGTTCTGAAACCCTAAAACCCAGCTCAATCTAGTTCATTTCAGTTCAATCCAGCTCACACCTCAATTTTCAGTGTTGCTTTGGCCCGACAGAGACAAAAATCATTTCTTGAACCATTTTGCCCATTTTTATCAATTTTGTCACTTTCTGAACTAGTACAACTATCAATCAGGGTCTAATGTCCAAAATTCTTCATTCAGGGTCTGCATTTTGCATGGCATTTCATATCATTTCATAACATTTCATAACATTTCATCATATTTCATTTCATTTTTTAGATCTAGAACTCTAGTTTTATAAATTCCAATCCAGATTGAGTTTTAAAAGTTTTCAGAAATCAATTTCAAACCTTGGGTTTTCAAAATTAACATTTTTACCCCTAGGATTCTAAATTTGGAAATATTTTCCCAAGAAAAATAATCTGGATTCTTTTCAAACTCAAAATTTCAAATTCTAAACTGCATTTGCTTCGCAACGGGGTATGAAACTTCAAATTCAGAGCTCATTTCAAAAACTACCAAAAATAGCTCATTTTATCCGAATTTTTTCTAAAAAGACTATTCTACCCCTCTGACTTTCAAAATGCATTCCAAAATTGAAAAAGTGGACCCACTCTAAAGTGATGTCACACCGAAACCTTTTCGGGTTTTAAAATTTCTTTTTTTAGAAATCGTGTGGGCCCACTCCAAAGTGGCACCCACTTTGAAACCTTTTTTTTTTTTGAAAAACCATGTGGGCTCACTCCAAGGTGGTGCCACATGTAAAAAAAATTATAATAAAAAGGAAAAAAAAAAGAAAAATGTTCCAGATTTTCTTTTTCCCTCCTCTTTTTCTTCCCTTTCTTCTTTTCTTCTTCGTTCTTTTCTTCTTTTCTTTCTTTCCCTTTTTCCTTCTTTTTTCTTTCTTTCTTTCCTTTTCTTTTTTTTTTCTTCTCTTTTCTCCCTCTCCTTCTCATTCACGTAAGCCATCTTCCCTCCTATTTCCCTCTTCTTCCATTCTTTCTTCTTTCTCTTCTCCTTCTTCTTTCCATTTCTTTCTTTCTTCCCTCTCTTCTTTCCTTCTTTTTCCTTCTTCTCCTTTCTTCCTTTTCTTTCCCTCCTTATAACTCCAGCCTCTTTCCATTTTCTAAAAAAAAAAAACACCTAACCCCATACGGCTGGACCTTCTTCACCAAAACTCATCTCATTAAACCCTAGATATTACTTACTATTTTCCCTAAGTCTACACCCTTAAAACCCCTTTTTACTATTCTTAAAAAAAAAAAGGGAAACACTCTCTCTCTCTCTCTCTCTCTCTCTCTCTCTCTCTCTCTCTCTCTCTCTCTCTCTCTCTCTCTCTCTCAGCCCATTCATCTCACAGTGGGATGACCTCTCTCCTTCAAGACCTTCAACAACATAGCATCCTCCTTGCACAACCTCTTCAACCTTCAACTTTGAAGCAACTCCAGCCTCCCTTGCTTCATCTCCACCATTGGCAGGCACAACAACTACTTCCAGCCCTCCTCCTCAGCTCATATAGCCAGCAACAACTACCACCTCCATCGCCCCAAGCCATGACTGCAGCCACCAGCGCCATCACTAAAGTGGCTATCTTTTTCATTCAACCTTCACGCTGCAGTCCCCACGGATCCAACTTTCAGCCTTCAAGATATGTATCCAGTGTAGCAGATCTCTAGGGCAGGCCTTCCCTCTTGCTCCAGCTACAACAAACTTCAACGGTTACCAACCGATCCCCAAGGTAAAAGTCTCCATCTTTAATCTTGACTCTATTGAGACAAGTTTTTCGTAGGATATTCTTATAATATGTGGTTTGAAGCCCGTTCAAGACTGAATTTATAGGATTGAAAAGAAAATCCCACTCATGAGTTTTCAAAATATATATAAAGCATTAGTTTATTCATAATGATGCTACGTAAAAGGGCCGATTCATCCGATAGGTGGATCGAATCCCCCCTCTTTAAAAACATACATCAAATTAAAATTTTGTCTTCCTGAACGTTTTCTCATCATTTTAGATAGGTTTCATTATTTTTCTTTGCATTTAGCTTTGTTTCCATTATTTTATATCATGTAATTTAGTTTCATTATAATGGTATTGGTAATTCATCATGTTGTTAGTTTAGGTGTTTAATCCAGCTAATATTCTATGTCTATTTTATTGTCAATAAATCCTTGAAAATTCGTTTATGAGTGCCTTCATTTGTTACTAATCTCCTACCAAAATTTGAGCTTATTTGGGTTCCATAACCCCATCAAATAGATCGAATCCCAAACTGGGATTTTACCCTTCTGGAATTTCCAAACCTCCCTTTAGCAGACAAGAACATCCGAGATCTCCCAGATGGATGTTCTGATTCTTCCCCAAAAAAATAAAGTGAATTCCTATTAGAACCTATTATTTTCCAGTATTTTACTAGATTTTTATAAAAAGATCCAGCCTCTTCTAAAAATCGGATCTTTCACCCCCCTGTGAAAATCTTGATTTCTGCTTGTCAGGGTGTAGACCGACCCTAATCGGCTGTGAAGCTTCAATCCGTAGGTCGAATGTCAAAATCTTTAACAGTGGAGTTGTTCCTAGTGAACTCCTCTATCATTTCCCAAAATTTCATAATTTTTAGGGTTCAGATTTTTATTTTTTCAGATTATACAAATCCATTAGCCAAATCCCTATTAGTTAGATTTTATCAGAATTAGAGGTCTGATAAACCTCTGTGTACATCCAATCCGTTCATCTAATTCCAAAACAGTTAAAATAAGAATTGTTATTCTGTTTGTCAGAGACATGCTCCCAAAATTTTAGTCATTGTCTTTACTGTTTGTTATTTTTTCTATAATTATTCTTGAAACTTGTCAGCCTGCCCTAAGTTCTAGAGTCTGTAAAAGGCAAAAATCTTTGCCTAGCTGTCTTCTATCACCCCATAAAATTTGGGGAATTTCTATGGTATGTTAGTACCCAAAATTCAGTTTTCATTAGGTTAGATTTAGAATTTTAGGCAAAATCTTGATTCTTAGGATTTTTAATTAATTTTTATATTAAAAAATATCAAAAATATAGATTTTTGAGTTCTATTCAGTTTATACAGTTAATTTAGGTGTCCATGATAAATTTGGTATAGTTTGGAGTTTATTTACTTTTTGTGTTAGTTCATTTTTAAATTCAAAGGCGAAAATCAAGTTAAATTCAGTAATTTGTGATATTTTTATAATTTTAGGGTTTTTATCATAATAATAAGCATACCATGTTATATTAAGGCTAATTTCAGTCTCATTTGCATTTTAATTTCTCATTTTTGCAAAATTTATTTCAAAAAACCATGGTTTCAAGGCCATAGTCTTGTTATCAGGGGTATTTTGGTCCTTTTGACCTCCATTTCGAAATTCCAAACTTTAATTTTCCATATTTTCATGCATATTATCATGTTACATCATCTTGTGTTTCATTTTATTTCATTTGATTTTCAAATTTCTAAATTTTACAAAAATTCTTTTAGAAAACCCTGATTTCAAGGTCATTAGGGGTATTTTGATTATTTTTACTCCAATTTCAAATTTCCAAGTTTATTTTCAAATTTGATTACTTATTTCTCATGTTTATATCAAAGGGGGTATGAATTAGGGTTTATATCTAAATAATATCCAATAATTTCTAATATTTTTGGATAAATCCAGATAAACCTACATTTCTATGCTAACATGTTTTCTAGTTTTGCAGGAATATTCAAGAAGAAGACTTTCATTTATTTATTTTATTCAATTCAATGTAATATCAAAATTGTAATATTTGGAATAAAATTTACATTTTCTACTTAGAATAGGACTGCATTTCATATAGTTTAATTTCTGCAAATTTCAATATCTGATGTATCATTTATGCATATTTTTTTAAACCCACTATGGTTGACACGAATGGAACGTGCACAAGCTCTTAGGAAGTTTATAAACTCGGTAAAATTCGTATGTATGGCCATAGTCAGAATATGAAGGAAACTCAGATTTGTGATCTTCGTATTAGCCACATTCAGCCTACACTCTTAGGCTAACTTCAAAAATGCACTACATTTCTCAAAATTTCAAAAGAATTTTCCCAATTTCTCAAAGAATTATCTTTCAAATTCATATTCATTCATTCAATTTGCATCATTTTCAAACTCATTTCCCAATTCCATTTTAGAGAAATCGATTTTCTCAAGATTTTCTAAGTCTTTCTCAGGAAGTGATTTTCTCAAAAAACTCTGAGTTTTCAAATGGTATTTCAAAGTATTTCCCAAGTTCAAATCATGATTTCTCAAGGTTTCCACATTCTCAATTTCACTTTCAAATCTCAAAATTGTTTTTTTCAAAATCCTTGAATTATTTATGAAATCATTTTTTCTCAGAATTCTCAAATCCATTTTCTCAGAAAAGTAGTCCAAATCTCAAAATCGATTTTCTCAAAGTCTAAGTTTTCCTAAGAATCAATTTCCCTTCAAGAGTTATTTTCCAATGTAAATTTCTGATTTCTAATGAAATTCAATGATTTTCCCGAGAATTCCCTTTTCCAAGTACTTTTTCAAACATATTTCAATTTTCCAAGCAAACATCATATTGCTCTAACTTGCATTTTTTTTCAAAATTTCATAGCACATGTCTGATTCTCTGTGCATTCTAGGAAAATAGAACATAATTTAGATAATTTAACTTAGTTAAAGCACACATTTGATCCTTGGTTCAATTACCTCTGATAAAGGCGCCAGGAACGGTTGAACCTCGTACCGACAGGCGGATCCCATTCTACGAAATTTTCTCGCAAATTTTCAAAAACGGAGGTGAGTAATTTTCAAAACTAATTTTCAAAACTTTGGTCGAGTTTGACTCGCAAAATCATTTCTCTCTCACACAAAGGGAGGGGGGAAATTTTGCAAGGATAACAAACGAGCACTGGATTTTGAAAAAAATACCAGCACAAACACTAGATTTTAAAAACGTACCAGCACGAACACTGGATTTAATTTGAAAAAAGTATCAGTATGAACACTGGATTTTGAAAAAGTACCAGTACGAACACTGGATTTTAAAAAAGGTACCAGCACGAGCACTGAGTTTTGAAAAAGTACCAGCACGAGCACTAGATTTTGAAAAAGGTACCAGCGCGAGCACTAGATTTTTTAAAAGGGTACCAGCATGAGCACTGGATTTTAGAAAAGGTACCACCACGAACACTAGATTTTGAAAGAGTACCAGCACGAACACTAGATTTTGAAAAAAATACCAGCACGAACACTGGATTTTGAAAAAAGTATCAGTACGAATATTGAATTTTAAAAAAGTACTAGTATAAACATTGGATTTTGAAAAAGTACCAGCACGAGCACTGGATCTTGAAAAAGGTACCAGCACGAGCACTGGATTTTAAAAAAGGGTACCAGTACAAGCACTAGATTTTAAAAAAGGTACCAGCACAAACACTGGATTTTGAAAGAGTACCAGCACAAACACTGAATTTTGAAAAAGTACCAGCACGAGCACTGGATTTTAAAAAAGGTACCAGCACAAGCATTGGATTTTGAAGGAGTACCAGCACGAACACTGGATTTTGAAAAAGTAGCGACACAAAGCTGGGTTTGGAAGAAAAGTTCGAGTCAAAACTCGAGTCTTCAAAAGAAATCTAGACAAATTGGATTTGAAAGAAGATTCCAGTCAAAACTCGGATCTTCTAGACCAATTCCTGAATTTAAAAGGAGGTTCGAGTAGAAATTTGATTTTTCAAAAGAAAACTAGACGAATTGGATTTAGAAGAAAGTTCGAGTCGAAACTCAGACTTTCTAAGCCAATTCTAAAATTTAAAAGGAAAGAAAATTCGAGTCAAAATTCGAATCTTTAAAGGAAAAACTAGACCAATTAGGATTTTAAAAGAAAAAAGATTCGAGTCGAAACTCGAATCTTGAAGAAAATCAGACCAATTAGGTTTTAAAGGAAAGAAGATTCGAGTTCTGCTCGAATCCCGAAGGAAGATTAAACCAATTAGGTTCTAAAGGAAAAAAGATTTGAGTCGGAACTCAAATCCCAAAAGAAAACCAATTCAGATTTAAAGGAAAGAAAATTTGAGTCAGAACTCGAATTCCGAAGGAAAGTTAAACCAATTAGGTTTTAAAGGAAAGAAGATTCGAGTCGGAACTCGAATCCCAAAGGAAACTAGAAAATTTGAGTCGAAACTCGAATCTTCAAAGGAAAACTAGACCAGTGTGGACTGGGTTCAAAAACACTGACCAAAAAAACTCAGGTTTAGAGAGTTCGACCCGTAAAAACTGGATTTAGAAAAAGGCTTAACCCGAAGGTTGATTTTGGCAAGATTGTTGAAAATGGTTTCGATAAAAGACTTGACCCGAAGGTCGAATTACGAAAAAAATGGTATTTTTTAAAAAGTGTTTGTTGATTTATAATGGAAGATTTTCAATCTTCGCCCTCATGATGACTTGGACAACTGTCGGGGTCTCAGGATTTATCCCTTATTCTGAATGAGTAAATACATTTGATGCAAATTGATGCAAATGAATGCAGACAATTGCAAATAAATGCAGATTTATGCAAATGAATGGTGGAAGATTTTGTTTGATCCTGCCTGCATACAGAACATTTTGAAGAAAAGACAAATTTTCAAAAAAAATGCCTGTGTAACTAGGGAGTAAGATATTGGACGAAAGGATAAATAATTGATATTTAAAGAATGCTCTCTAAAAATAACAATGAAAAGATTGACGATGTGCTTCTTGATGGATTCGAGAGGCACTCTGAAAGAGGTTACTCTTTGCAAAAAGATATTTTGTAAAGAAGAAGAAATACAAAAGATGACGCCAAGTTATGAGGAAAATTTATTGATGCAATAGAGAAGAGGAATAACAAATCGATAAGAGAACTGAGAGTACATTGCCCCTTCAAAATGACAAAAGCAAAATGAAAGAAATGATATAGCATTGGCATTATTATTCTTCGTCGCATCCCGAAAGGATGTTGGCAGGATAGCTGATTGATTCTCTAACTGCCTCAAGAAGTCCTTTGTTGATGCAATCCTGCATGATGTTCTTGAAATCAGGGCAATGTTCTATGTCATGCCCCAATGCTCGGTGATACTTGCAGAATTGATCTTTTTATTTTTCCATAGTGACAAAAGGATCAGCGGCCTTCGGAAGTCTGACCATATCTTTTGCGAGCATGTGTGCAAGAATACTCTCGAGTGTTTGATCTAATAGGGTAAACTTGCGATCATGGTTCCAACTGTCGCGCTGTATCTTTTGCAGAGTGCTTGATTTTTTGTCAAGACTTGGCTAGGACAGTCGACTGGTCCTCTTTTTCATCATCAACGAAGAGATTGTTGTCAATATAGCCTTGGACGATGTTCTTAAAGACAAAACAATGGTCGGTATCGTGCCCTATTGCCCAATGGAATTTGCAAAACTGACTCATGAATTTTTCCATGATTGTGGGAGGGTTCGTAACTCTTGGGAGCTTGACTAGTCCCTTGGTCAGCATGTATTCAAGGACTTCTTCGAGTGACTACTCTAGGGGAGTAAACTGTCGGTCATAACCCCAGCCATCCCGCTTTATCTTTTCTTTCTACTGGGATTTCTGGTGAGAACTTGACTGGAAAGGCTTGTTGGCTTGTTTGAAGATATCTCCCTTTTTGCCTCCCTTGCTGCTTCTGTCAGGCTTAGGACCTCCTATACTGCTGATGTTGCTAGTGATGTTTTTGGAAAAGGTGACAGATGTCTTTTTTTTATGGGAGCCTTTCTAGAACTGTCTTCAGCTTGCTCAGACATCATCTTATTAATCATTTTCTTGAACAACTGATATGCAACGGGATCGATGTCATCCCTGTCAGTCTGACTTTGTCCTCTGGCAGATCTTGGAGAATTCATCTCTTTTTGCTTGCTGCTGAAATCACTGATGCACTGATATGGTGGCGTCTTCTTGCCTGATCTGATCTGAATCACATGGAAATACTGATACTCACTGCAAAATGAGATGAATGATTAGAATTTGAGGATGACGATTCATGATAAAATTAATAGAGGAAAAATATTTGATGAGAATCAGGTTGACAATTTGAAGAATATCCCATTATCAGAGATTAGGTCGTCGCTAGAATCATGACAATAGTGTTGATATTCTTGTAAAAAGAATAACAACTAAAATATGCCTTGTTACCTAGGCGAGGTTGTCAAACCATGACAAAAGAAGAATTGTTGAAGGAAAATAATTTTATTAATAATAAACTTGAGAAAGAGGGGGCAGACAAACAATTTGCCACCACTCATGGTAATCAGAAGACACTTAAGGACCAGGAAAAACAATAAAAATGATAAAAGAATCCCAACTATGCTTGGCAGAATGGTATGTTTCAGACCATTGAGCGGACTTTAAATCAAACTCTGGCACAATGCTTGACAATAATCGAGTTTTGATGCGCTTTTGTGTCTGCGAGAGTTGTCTGACACATCGCTCCAACTGGTAATAGACGGAAAAGAAAGGTCTAAGTAACTTGAATCGCTTGCCATATGCATAAGTGTACCGAGGGGGTCACTCCTGACGGTCGAAGTAGTCCTACACGATTTCTTCTTCATAGAGGTTCTCGATCAAGAATCTGTACCGAGAAATGGGTATTGGCTTCTTGTTGTTATATCTGAATGAGGTGGCTCGAGATGGCACGTGCCGAAGGAACCAAGACTATAGTGTGTAGATGCATCCTTCTACTAAGATAGAATCTTTAAGCACGAAACAGGTCAATCCACGGTATAAGAAGACAAGTGTGGCCATGGCGATCAAGAAATGGTTGGTCTACCAACTTTCCCATCTTTGCAAAAGTTGTACTATTCTGATATCAATGTAGTTATGTCCGTCTTGGAAGAAGGCTAGCCGTACTGTGCACAAGACCATCACATGCTGAATTCTTTCTCGTGTTGCTCGGGATAAGGAGTCAACTTCTTTAAATGCTCCATACTGTTGGTATAACTTAAACAAGTCAACACACTGAGTCTCATAGACCTCTGTCAGCGGCCAAGATCTGCGTCTAGTCATACAGGCTAAAGCATCTCGGGGGTTAAGTTTCTTAACATTGATCAGAAATTGTTGCTCTATGGAATCATCGGGTTAACTAGTTGGCTCAGGTAGACCCATGATATCTGAGAATTCATCCAGTAGTAGAGTCATCTCTCTCCACGAGAACCAAAAGGTACAGGTATGTGGATTCCACCGCTCTACTAATGCTTGAATGAAACTGTCGTTGATGATCTGTTCTCTCATTGTTGATGCCAGTTCCAATCTGCAGTCACTCAGATGGTCCGGGAACATACGAGAGAAGTTCTTGAGCTAAAAATAGTACCACCGGGGAATGAAAGGTTCGATGTTAGAGTTCAATGATCGAGGCGACCTTTCCACACCTCATAGGAGATATGACCATTAGGAAATACTAAATCAAGTTGACTGGATGCCATCAGGATAGGCTGGAAAATACAAAAGAAGTAAGGACAGGACTTGAGGAAAACTACACGATTTTTTGAAGAAATTGCAGGCAGGATCAAAACAGGGCTGGAATTTTGAGATCCAGAGGAAAGGGAGGATGGAAATCTTTTGGAGTTTCGAAGAAAATAGAGGAGTTTTCTGAAAATCGTCCAGGGTTTGAAAAATAAGAAGGAATATTTGATTATTCATGAAAAATAGGGAATTTTAAAAATTGTTCAGTATTTTAAATTATGGAAAATATGAGAAAATAAAAGGAAATAACCAAAGTACATTTAATCATATCCTGCACAAACAAGTATGTACATACAACATTCCCTAAAAGCTGACTCTAGATGCACAAATTTTGAAATAAATGTAGGATCCTAATCCTAATTCTAAGGCTTAGATCATTTGTGTCCAATCATGCTATGCCAATATACTCAAGTCGAGGCTCGATGTACGTGGCATAAAAATATTTTCTCCGGTTCTAGGCTCATATTTTCCAACATCCTTGAGCGCTTGTCGATATACTTTGGACTATATCTCTCAGTACGTGGCAGGGGGGTTCAACCCAAATAGGTGGCCCAATTGTGAGGCTTTATCTTGAACTATGGTTTTGGAAGAAAGCTCAGCAACGTGGTGGCCAGGTAAAAGTAGGTGGAGTTATTTTTAAAATATGATCAACATGCAAGAAAACAGAAGGCTCAAATGACCTAAAGAAGTAGAATTTTTGAAAAATTTATAAGAAGCAAACATTGTTTTCAATCAGATCCTAGATTGAGGAGGATTGTATTAGACCTAAGTTTACATGAGTATAAATAATGTCTTCTCAATTGGTTCTACCAAACCATGCCTAAGTCTACATGCAATCCATGTCAGCTAGGTATGATTCTAGGCTCCTAGGTTCATATAAAATAGAGCTGACATTGTAGAACATGATTTTGACAAATTGAATAGAGCAAAGCACAAGATTGATCAGACGATGACAGATCTCATCACGGTCGTCCAACCTGTTATCATTGAAAAATTTTACTTTTGCAAGTCAAACTGACATTTGAAAAAGATTTTGAAAATAACTCGCCTCCGTTTTAAAATGCAAGATAATTCCAAAGAATGGGCTTCGCCTGTCGGTACGAGGTTCAACCTTTCCTGGTACTATAACCAGAGGTAATTGAACCAAGGATCAATCGAGTGCTTTGCTTTGCTCAACTTGTCTAAACCGATATTCTATTTTCTAAATGCATAAAGAATCAGGCATGTGCTATGACTTAGAAAGATTTTGACTTGAAAAACATGATGTATGCTTGAAATACTTTGAAATATTTGAAAAAGTAGAAGCTTTAAAAATCGTGAATCAGGATTTGAGAAGTAATTTGAAGAAAGTAAAATCGATTTCTGAAGAAAAGGAGCGCTTTCTGAAAAAAATTAAATTCTGGAGAAATTCAAATAACTTTGAGAAAATTAATTTTTTTTAGATAAATTTGGAAAATATATCAGAAGGGATGGACGTGTGGCCCTATGAAAATCCTTTCATGATGTAATCTATCCTAGATTAATAAATGAATGCAATTTGAGAAAATATTTTCTGAAGAACTTTTGAGAAAATTATTTGAAAAAGGAAATTTTTTGTGCCTTATAGAATTTTAATAAAAATAGATTTTCCTCATATCCCTGACTATGGCCACAGATATGGATTGAATCTAATCCATTTGATTCTAGAAGGAGAAAAATATTTAGAAAATTTTGAAATATGCAGTGGTTTTTGAAAATAGCCTGAGTGTAGGCCGATTGTGACTTAAAAGAAGATAAATCTGGATTTTGTTTATATTCTGATCATGGCAATAAATACGAACTCAATCGAGTTTATTAACTTCTTATAATCTAGTGCACGTGTCATTCGTGTAGACCATGGTGAGTTTGAATATGCATGAATCATCATCCATCACACATTAATATTATTGAAAAATAAAACTATATGCAATGCAATCCTATTCTAAGCAGGAAAAGTAAATTCTTATTCTAAAGTATATATTTAATTTATATCACTAATTTTAATTTAAATAAAGGAAAATAAAAAGAAATACAGTTTTGAATATCTCTGCAAAACTAGAAAACTTGTTAGTGAAAATATGTCATTTTTTCTGAATTTATCCAATAATATCTGAAAATTACTGGATTTATCCAGATATAAGCCTTTTTTCATATTTTCCTGAGATAAACATAATAAAATATGATGTAAAATAGAATAAATAATAAAAGTAAACAACTTTGAAATTTGGATTTTGGAGAAAAATGACTATGGCCTTGAAATCAGGGTTTTCAGAAAAGATTTTGGTAAAACTATGGATTTAGGACTCAAATGGATTCAAATCAAAGCCAAATCAGGTATGAAGTACCATAGCATGAATATAAACATGATCAAACATTAAAAACATAAAATGTTTTATAAAAAAATCAAAATATCATTAGTGTTTTACTCAAATCGGGACTCCGCGGGCACCCTGTTTTCATGATTTAATCAAATAATATATCAAATGAATTAAAAAATATATAAAAATTGACATGAATAGTTCTGATAACCCTAAAATTAAACTGAAATCGAAAAAATATGTTTTTGATATTATTTTAATATAAAAATTAAATAAAACCCTAAAACACATGATTTTGCTTGTGGGCACGTATCTATCACAGTGTCATACTCAAATTGGGTATCAAACCACCATAGTATTTATAGAGAAATACTAGACAAAAAAATAGGGATTTTCCTTTTTACAGATCAGAAAAATCATCTTCAGTTAGGGAGATATCGCTTCGTCAATATACGCTTGATTCTGGTGAATAAATAACAAGTTGAAATAAACACATCCAGTTTTGGGTACAGGAAAATATATCAAATTGTGTTCAAAATTTATAATTTTTTATAATATGACAGTATATACACAGAGAAATATTTTCCTATTTACGGATCATCGATCAGATCTTCGGTTAGGGAGATACGATCTGCACAGATTGATCTAGTGTTTAGGCAATGCATAATAGGCTCTGTAAAACTGATTCTACTTTCTGTCAGAGGAAAAATAAAAATCCATCATAAAAAAATCTAAACTTTCTACAAGAAATACTAGACATCAAGACAAAGCCACTGCAACTTACGGATCATAGATCGAATCTCTGATGGGAGAGATATGATTGACACAAGTTGATCTTGATTCCACATAGCGTTTTCATGGTTCAATAATCATGGTTCGGTTTTCGATTTTTTTATCAGGGCTACAAAACTCAAAATATCACAAAATTTTTATGAGATGACGCTGACATATTCACGGTTTAACCTTAAAAAAAAATCAAATTTTTTGACAAAAAAATGCATATAAAATAACATTGTTTCCGCATGCCCAGGATCGAGAATCGCATATTATCGATAAAACATGAAAAACCATAATCTAAACATGAAAAATAATAAAAAAAACATGCAAATAATATCACGAATTTGGATTTAATGCTTGAATGAGTAAAATAACCATGAACATGATAAATAAATAAAAAAAATCAGGGAATACATGGTTAGAATTTGATTTAGCCTCTAAAAGAGGGATTCGACCATCGAACGGTCAAATCTCGATCTTTTTCAGGCCTTTAACATAATAAATGAAAAATAAATATTATTAATGGATCAAAAATGTGTAAGAGACCATCAAACATCAGTTGATCATCATCTTGAGGCTCTCACATGATTTTTTTGAAATAAAAACAAAAGAAAAGCATGCTAAAAGAGGCAACAATGGTAATTTTTAATAAAAAATGATAAAAAAACAATAAAAGAAATGAAGAACTTGCCTTGGGCAGCAATGGAGGAAGGACTGGAACTTGAAGAAGAGAAAGGACCACAAATTTTTGGAGAGAGAGAGGAGAGAAAAAACATGGGTTGACCCCCCTAGAGTCCCCTATTTATAGTTTTTTAAAACCTCCATAATTTGGGTTAATTAAGAAGTTTTTATTTTTTAAAACTCTTTCTAATTAAATCAATTAAAGTGAATGACTTTTTTGAAGGATCCTAACCTAATTCAACTCTAAATAACCTATTTGAGTCCTAATTAAACCATAAAACCAATCCAAATATGGCGCCAACCCCTCTGGGCCTACACTTGGTTTTTAAAACTCTAATTTAAAACTTCAAAAACCAAGGTTAAAATGAAAAGTGAAAATGAGATTTTAAAATCAATTTTGACTCTTCTAACCTAGCTAGGATACTAAGCTAATCCTAAACTAACCAAAACTTTCAAGTGTGACGCCAACCAATGTGGGCCCCACTTGATTTTTCAGAAAACGATTTTGAAATTTTTGAAAATAAAGGGTTAAAAATGATTTTTTTCTTAGAAACTTCAAAAGAACATCTAAGCTAAGTATTTTTTTTTTGTATTTTTGAGATATGAATGACATGAAATGATATGAGATTAAAAATTAGGATTTTTCATCCCTACAGGGTGGGTCTCGCTTGAAGAAGGTTGAAAGCTGATTTGGAAATCAGGTTTTTGAAATGAAGGATTTTAAAAAGGGAAGTTTTTAAAGGAAAGTTTGACAATAAAATCGAGATTCTAAACCAAATAGAGTTATAAATGGATTGGGACTCTTCCAGAGGTGGCGCCAACTGTGTGGGCCCCACATCAAGGTTTTGAAAAAGTGGAAATAAAGACTGAAAAGAGTTTTGAAGCAGAGTTGATCACCAAATGAGAATTAGAGGTTTTAAAATAGAGTCCTGTCCCGATTAGAACTCTGGGACAGAGTTCTAAAAATTTAAAACTCTTTATTTTTGGGGTTTTTGAAAGAAAACAAAGAGGTTTTGAAAGATCTTTTAAGAAATTGGCGAAAATGAATAAAATATGAGACCAGAGTCAGAGTCCTAATCTAATTGGAACTCTAGCATAGAGTCCTAAATCAACTGGGACTCTGTGAAATGGACTAATTTTTGAAAAACAAGTGAAGAGAATGAAAATGGAAGTAGAAACAAAAATCAAAATGGAGTTCTAACTGGATTGGGACTCTGGGACAGAGTCCTGATCGAACTAAAACTCTAGATTTTCGGCAATTTTGAAAGATAAATAAAGGAATTTTAAAAAGGTTTTCTCAAAATTTGATAAAATGAGCTGAAAAATGAAGTTAGAGTCAGAGTCCTAATTCAACTGAAACTCTTGAAATAGAGTCTTAAGTTGACTAAAACTCTACAAAATTGGATTTTTTTCGAAAAACAAGCGAAACGATTTTAAAAATAGGTAAACATGGGAGTTAAAACAGAAATTAGAACAGAGTCATGATCAGATCAGAACTCTGAGACATAGTCCTAATTCAACTGAAACTCTAAAAATTTTGATTTTTCTTAAAATAGACAAAAAGATTTTGAGAACTTTTTGCAAAAATAGGTGAAAACTGAAATCAGAATTAGAGTCCTCATCTAACTAGGACTCTATGACAGAGTCCTAATTTGATTAAAACTCTCAAAATTTTAAACAAACAAGGAGGTTTTAGAAGCTTTTTCGCAAAAATAGATAAAAATAAGGTGAAAACTGAAATCAGAATTAAAGTCCTGATCCAACTGGGACTCTGAGACAAAGTCCTAATTCGACTAAAACTCTTAAAATTTTGGGTTTTCTAGAAAATAAATGAGAGGGTTTTAAAAAATAGGTGAAAATAAGATAAAAATTGAAGTCAGATTCAGAGTCCTGATCCGACTAGGACTTTGAGAAAGAGTCCTAATTTGACTAGAACTCTAAGAATTTTTGTCTTTTTGAAAGTCAAGTGAGAAGGTTTTCGAAAACAAGTGAAAAATAAGAGCAAAGGATGAAATCATGATAGAGTCCTAATCCGATTGAAAGTCTGTGATAGAGTCCTAGTTCAACTGAAACTCTAAAATTTTAGCCAAAATAAAAGATTTTCAAAGCTTTTTCTCGATAAAAGATAAAAATAGAAGTGAAAAGTAGAGTTCTGATCCGACTGAAGCTCTAAAAAAGAGTCCTAATCTGACTGAGACTCTGAGATTTTGGCCAAAATGATAGAAGTGGACAAGGGATATGATTACATCTGGTTTAAAATCAAAATAAAATTTTGAAAATGTTTAAAAAGATGAAAAGATGGAGTCCTGATCTAACTAGGACTCTAACATTTTGTAAAATTTGATAAATGAAGGAATCCAGAAGCGACACCACCTAGCTGGGTCTCATCTGAGGATCGAAATCAGTTAAAAAATGATTTTAAAATAAATCCAGATTATTTTTTTAAAGAAAATAAGATCCTAGGGGTTAACAAATAAAAAATATTGATTCAAAACCCAGGTTTGTGAAATCAATCTTAAAAAGAAGGTTTTAAAACTCGAATCTGGATTGAAAATTTTGGCAAATTAGAGTGTTGGATCTCGAAAAAAATATACAATGCCATGTAATGCAATGAAATGCTATAAAATGATGAGAAATAATAAGAAATGATGAGAAATGACATGCGATGATATGCAAAATGCAAACTCTGAATAAGGGATTTGAAGTCCCGGACCCCTGGCAGAGATAAAAAATTAAGAATTCTTGTCTGAAGGCAAAACTTGACGATTGAAATTGAGCCAAAAAGGAGATTGAATCTTGATTGCAAGATGAAATATTGGAATTTGTTGTAAAATTTGGGTTATGAACATCCCTGACTCAGATATCGACCAGTTGGTTCCCTGAAAGCTGCAGAGAGTGGGTCCCAGTAGCGAGAGGTAGGTGTTTGTTAATGAGAGTGAAAATTTGGGGTGTTTAGAGACACTACAAGAAAATTGTTAATTAGCGACGGAAATTAGCGACGGATTTTTCCCGTCGCTACTTAGCGACAGATTAGCTAGAGATAGAATCTGTCGCTAATTTGCGATGGATTAGCGAGGAAACGACTTTTATCGCTAATCTGTCGCTACTTAGCGACGGATTAGCGACTGCATGTTTTTGTCGCTACTTTTTATTACAAGAACACCATTTTAGCGACGGATTTAGAGAGGGAACTCTGTCGTCGCTAATCCGTCGCTAATTAGCGACGGAGTAGCGACAGAATATATTCCGTTGCTTTTTTGGTATTTGGGTTTCGCGACGGCTTAGCGACGGAATTTTCCGTCGCTAAATGTCGCGTAAATCCCTAATCCCATCCCTCTTTCTCTTTTCCCTGTTTCGCTGTATTGCTCCCTCCTGCCGCCCGTCGGCTCTCGCCACCGTCCGGCCACCGCCGCTCGCCAGCCGCCGCTCCCCGTCCACCGCTCGCCAGCCGGCGCTCGCCAGCTGCCGCTCCCCGTCAACCTCCCGCCACCGTCCGGCGAAGCGCAGGTAATATTCTTCTTCTTCTTCTTCTTCTTCTTCTTCTTCTTCTTCTTCTTCTAAACGCAGGGGGTACGCCCCTTCCCTGCCGGAAACGCAGGGGGTTTAACCCCCTGCCGTGCTTTCCGGCAGGGGGGGTCGACCCCCTGCGTTTCCGGCAGGGGGGGTCGACCCCCTGCCGGAAAGGCATGGGGGGTCGACCCCCTGCCGGAAACGCATGGGGGGTCGACCCCCCTGCCGTAAAGGCACGGCAGGGGGTCAACCCCCCATGCCGGAACTGCCTTTCCGGCAGGGGGTTTAACCCCCTGCCGTGCTTTCCGGCAGGGGGGGTCGACCCCCTGCGTTATGCTGCCTAAGTGACTTGTCAAATAAAAAATTTCTGTTTTTGAATGCCTATGCTGCCTATATGAATCGTTGAAAAATAAAATCTGTAGTAGGAATAACATGCTGCCGATGTGTATTGCTTTTGAAAAAAACATTCTGTTATGAGATATATTATGCTGTCTATGTGAATTGGTTTCAAAAAAATCTATTTTTTAATGCATATGCTGCCTATGTAAATCAGTTTGAAAAAAAAATCTTTAGTAGGAATACTATGTTGCCTATGTGTTTGTTTGAAGAAAAAAATTTTGTTATGAGATACCTACGTTGCCTATGTGATCTGTTTTGAAAAGAATTTTTGTTATGGATACCTATGCTGCCCATGTGATCTCTTTTTAAAAAAAAAAAAGTTATTATGTGATCCCTATGTTGTCCATGTGATTAGCTTGAAAAAAAAATTGTAATATGTGTATATAAGATGTCCATATGGTTTTAAGTGTAGTTTGCATATATGTTGTCCATATGGATTTTAAGTTGAAATTTTTTTTGTAATGTATATATACAAGTTGTCCATGTTGTTCAATTTGTTAGTTTGTTAATGTCTACTGGTAGTTAGTTTTACTTCAATTTGTTTTCTTGAAATCTGGTTAGTTAGAGTATTTCAATCTATTAGTCTTTTATAATTATATTTTTCTTAGATAGATTGGTATTTAATGTTCTCACAATCAGTTAGTTAGATTAGGGCTATTTGAATTCTTTATGATAGTGGTGGTTAAACGGAGTTCACATCTTTTCTAGTAAACTAATTGATTGATTTACTATTCCTTTGCTAAGTAGTTCAGATTAGAAATTGTCTATGACTTTATGTTAGTCGACTGGTTCAACATGTTATAGCTGGTTTGTTAAATTAGCATCTTCTAGTTAGATTTGGCTTAACATATATACTATTTTTCTTTTCTCTTCTTTCAATTAGTTAGAGTTGTTTTAATTTGTTTTAATTTTTTTAGTTAGTGTTTCATCTTGTTTCATGATTAGTTAGTTTGTTACTTAATTTGTTTTGTTTTTGTGCAGATTTTTCAACGGAACCAACTCGTGCTCGGCCACCTGTGGTAAGTAAATGACAAAAACAATGCAAATCGGGTAAATACCCGTGGTGAGTAAGTGATGCAAACGTATCACATGTTATTTAATTTATTGAATGCAGCACTTTATTGTTCACACACTCACTTAGTTGTTGATATCTAGGACTGCTTTGTTGGAGTTCGGAGATCATGCTGAGCATGATTTTAATGTAGAAATATGGAAGTGTTCTTATTTTTGGAGTACGGAGTCCATGCTAAGCATGGTAGTAGTTAGTGAGATATTGAAGTGTGTTTGCTGCAGGTACATGTTTGCCATTTATTTGATATGAATGATTATGATGTATTGCAATGTTTGATGTAATTGTATCCATGCTTGCATGTAGTTACTTTCAATTTGATTTTGACTTCCATGTGAAATTTTATAATAAAAGCATGCTTCAAATGATTGTATCATGTCATTAATAGTTTGCACATGAAAATATTAAGTTATCAATGCATGCATCAAAATTCTTGTTATTGTTTGACATAGTATATTGCATGATAAATTTGATATTTTCTTCATCGTCGCATTCTGATTGTTTTTTTCTTAATTCGTTAGGATACTATTCGTAACATCATACGACAGAATGACTGCAAACCGTGAATGGATGTACCGTAGGATAGTGGACAATGAGTTATCGCATGAATATATGGATGGTGTCGATAGTTTTATTGAATTTGCAACGGCGAGTGTCAGTACGGTAGATCCCACAGGTCGGATTAGGTGTCCCTGCAAGATTTGTAAGAATAATCGATTTGTAGAACCTCATGGCGTTAGACATCACCTATACAGGAAGGGTTTTGTGAGTGATTATCAGAACTGGGCGTTTCATGGAGAAGAATTTAGAAACGATTTTGATGCACGGGTGAATGTGGTGCACGATAATCCATATACGAATTTGATATTTGATGCTGCAGGAACAGAACTGGGTTCTGCTATGAGTTCTAGTGATGTAAGAACTGTCGTAGATGAAGAATCACCAAACGATGCAGCTAGTAGATTTTATGATTTACTTAAAGATGCTGATGAGCCACTTTGGAACGGTTGTGAGAGTCACACTATCTTGTCTGCAGTTCTTCAACTAATGAATTTGAAGTCCAAGTATAATTTGAGTCAATCATGTTTTGACCGTTTGTGCATGATTGTGAAGAGTATGTTGCCTAAAGATGAGAAATTGCCACAAAATTTCTATCGTGCGAAAGTTATGGTCAACGCTCTAGGTATGGGTTACAAAAAGATTAATGCTTGTCCAAATCACTGCATGTTGTATTTAAAGGAGCAGAAAAATGACATATCATGCCCGTCATGTGGGCATCCTCGGTTCAAGCCAAAGACAAGAGGCAATGGTAGCACGAGATCAAAGGAAGTTTCATACAAGTCGCTCCGCTACTTTCCTATCACTCCTAGATTGCAGCGATTGTATATGTCTTCAAAGACAGCTAAACACATGAGATGGCATGCAAATAAAGTTCGACACGATGAAAACAAGATCACGCATCCTGTTGACGTTGAAGCTTGGAAGCACTTTGATCGTACTCATCAGAACTTCGCAATGGAAGTGCGAAATGTTAGACTCGGTCTATGTACAGATGGATTTAATCCATTTGGGGGTAGATCAACTCCATACTCATGCTGGCCAGTATTTGTAACTTCATACAACCTTCCACCAAGCTTGTGTATGAAACGTCCAAATCTTTTCTTGTCTCTGTTGATCCCTGGTCCGACCTCACCTGGCCAAAATCTTGATGTATATCTAAGGCCATTGATTGATGAATTAAAAGTACTGTGGGATGATGGTGTTACCACGTATGATGCCTACAAAAAACAAAATTTCAACATGAAGGCCGTTGTTCTATGGACAATCAGTGACTTCCCTGCATATGGTATGTTATCTGGTTGGAGCACACATGGGAGGTTGGCTTGTCCGTACTGCATGGAGGATTCCAAAGCTTTTAGATTGAGGCATGGAAGGAAGCCTTGCTGGTTTGATTGCCATCGTCGATTTCTACCCAGCGATCATCCGTTCCGACGTCAAAAGAATGCATTTACAGCAGGCACAACTGAAATGGAAGGTCCATCCTCAAGATTGTCTGGCATAGAGATTTTAAGAAGATTGCGATACTTTCCAGATGTATTAACAGATGCCCGCAGTCCTACACCCTTCCGTGGATTTGGGAAGGAACACAATTGGACGAAAAAATCTATTTTTTGGGAACTACCGTATTGGCCGACCCTATTGATACGACATAATTTGGATGTGAAGCATGTAGAGAAAAATGTGTTTGATAATGTGTTCAATACAGTAATGAATATTAAAGGAAAAACGAAGGATAATCCGAAGGCCCGTATGGATTTAAAATTAATATGTAAAAGACCAGAATTGGAACTCAAAGAGTATAATGGCAAAGTACTGAAACCAAAGGCGAAGTACGTGCTCGGACCTGATCAAATAAAACATGTATGTCAATGGTTGAGACAACTGAGATTTCCAGATGGATATGTCTCTAACATTGCTCGGGCTGTGAAGATTGACGATGAACAGTTATATGTGGATACATGGCTCGGTAATATAAGTATTTGTGGTTTGCAGACGATTTGATCTGGAGTTGCAAAGCAAAGTTTCACATCTCACTAATGCAGAAGTACAAAAAGAACATGAAACTAAGTTTGTGGAGTGGTTGAAACAGTTGGTAAAGAAGCTAACATAAATTTTGTACTTATAAACAACACTAAGTTACTTAATTGATCGTGATCACAATAATTGTTTATGTCTGTGCGTAGGTTCGCCATGGTGATGTTAAAGATCAAGGAATATGTGATTTAGAAAATGGTCCGACCAAAGTTGTGCAATGCTACAACGGGTATATCGTAAATGGTTATCGATTCCATACAAAAGACTACGGTATAAACAAATCAACGATAAATAGTGGCGTGTGTGTCAAGGGTAGCAGCTACGGTGAAAATGAACATGATTACTACGGTGTTATAGAGGAAATAATGGAGTTGACTTACTTAGGCATGAATAACAGGGTTACGGTATTCAAGTGTCATTGGTTTGATCCAACTGCAACAAGACTCGACAAAGCTTCAGGCATTGTGGAGGTGAATCATAAATCCAGGTTTGGAACATATGAACCATTCATATTAGCCTCGCAAGCTCAACAAGTTTATTATACTTCATATCCGAGTATAAAAAAGTCAGATAGAAATGAATGGTGGGCAGTTTGCAAGGTGAAATCCAAACTATACCCCGAGTATGATCAGTTACAAGAAGATGAGTTAGCTGAAGACAGTGATTGCTATCAATCAGATGATGTCTGTGACTTCGCTTATGGTCACGATGTTGCGCATGATATGCATGTCATATCTCCATTGGCTGATGAAACATTCATAGAGGAATGTGATCCAAATGATGTACCAAGTGGATGGGCAAACAATGAAGAAGAAGAAGAAGAAGAAGAAGAAGAAGAAGAAGAAAGTCAAACTAGTGACGAGGAAGAATTCTCAAGCTAGTGAGCAAAATCTTATACTACAAACCTCTATTTAAATGCATTGTAATACTTGATGTGAGTTGTATTGCAATACTTGGTGTGAATGATTAAAAATTTTATTTCAATGTATTGTAATACTTGATACGAATGATTCGAATGCATTGTAATACTTGATGTGAATGATTTCAATTATCTGAATGTATTATAATTTATGCAATTAACGAATGATTTGAATTAGTGCAATACTTGATGTCAATGATTTGAATTATTTGAATGCATTGCAATGCTTGATGTGAATGACTTGAATGCATTGTAATACTTGATGTGAATTATTTGAATGTATTATATGACATATGTTATTTGTTAGAATATGGTTCGTGGAGGTTATAGTGGTCGCTCATCCAGTAGTAGCCAGGCTCAACCTTCATCTTCACGGGCTCCTGTGATAGGTATATCATATAACTAATTAGATGCTTGATTAGTTCAAATGCACATTCTGAGAACTTGGTGTGTATTTTTTTACAGATGATGTTGCGCCTGTACACGACCCACCTACACCAGTTGATCGCACAAGTCAACAGCCAACACAGGAAACAGGATCTTCTCAGGCTGGCACAAGAAGACTCATTCGAATAGTGTATATCGATAATCGACCGTAAGTATTTTGTTTTCAATTATTGCATATCTTTTAAATATTTTATATTAATATTTACTGTGTAACAATTCATGTGCAGCACGAGGTTTGAGCCACAAGAAGTAGTACGGGAGATTAAGAATTCACTTCTTCAACATCTACCAGGACCAGTTGCTCAATGGAAAGAGTACCCAAAGGAGGTATTAGACAGATTGTGGTCCTCATTCATGGTATACAGTTGTTCCTCATAGTTAATGTGTTTCATATTTAATTTATTTAAGCAATGTCTACTAACTTTCTGAAAATATTTGTAGGCTTCGAATCGCTTTGCAACTACGGTGGAAGAAAATGATGCAAGGAAGGTGTGGCAGAAGGTGGCTGCCAATCGATTTGCAGACATGCTGCACACTATGAAGACTGCAGCAAAAAAAGCATCTGGCGTAGTAGATGATCCATTACTGTGGAAGGGCCATGGTCCTATTACTATCAGGAGAGATTACTGGGATGAAATGTGTGATATGTGGACGGGGGATGCATTTAAAAATCGCTCTGCGAAGGCTTCACAAAATCGATCGAAGATGCCCGAAGCCCATCTACACACAGGTGGATCTAAGACATTTGGGAGCCACCTAAAGAAAATGGTAACTCATCAATATATAATATTAATTTTATAAGTATAGTTGCAAATTTGTGTACTAAATCTTTTGTCATTTAACTTCGCAGGAAGCAGAAAAAGGAGGCAGTGTACCATATAAGGATGTGTTTGTAGAAACACATAAACGGAAGACCACGGGAGTCTTCGTATCAGAGAAGGCGAGAACGACAACGGTATGTATTAATTCTATTAATAATCATTGCAATATATATGCAAGTCATCATAATGTTATCATTAATTATTAATGAATACTTTAAACATTATTTTGTAGGAGGCATATGAGCAACAAATGGTAGAGCGATATGGCGAAGACGCTACTCAGCATCCATCATTTGATCCTACAGCATGGGTGACTGCAGCAGGTGAACCCAAAAAAGGTCGCGTGTTCAGGTTTGGGAGTAATATGAACACTTCACCAGTTATTGGTTCTTCCAGTTACGGCTCACCAACTTCTTGCGCCGACATAAGCTCCAAGCAGCCGACTATTCTTTCCGGTGATGATGTACGAGCGATCATTAATGAATCACTGAATAACTACTTCCAATACACCGTCGCCCCCTTTCTCCGAAATGAGATCAAGGCCGTTGTTCAGGATAGGGGATCTTCGATTCCAGGTCCCTCTCAGGTATAATCACATATATAGTTTTTTTGACTATCTTAAAGCACATCTGAGCATGGTAGAATCACATATAGAGTTTTCTAGATGCCTTAGAACACATATGAACATGCTATAATCACATATTCAATTTTTTTACTGCCTTAGCACACATATGAGCATGATAGAATCACATATATATATATATTTAACTTTTTGTCTGTCTTAGAGCACATATGAGCATGATAGAATCACATATAAAGTTTTTTTGATTGCATTAGAACACATAAGCATGCTATAATCACATATTCAGTTTTTTTACTGCCTAAGAACACATATGAGCATATTATAATCACATATTCTGTTTTTTGACTGCCTTAGCACACATATGAACATGCTATAATAACATATAAAGTTTTTTAACTGCCTTAGAACACATATAAACATGTTATATATCATTTATGATAGAATCACATATAAAATTTTTGGCTTTGCCTGCCTTAGAGCACATATGAGCATGCTATATTCACATATTCAATTTTTTTACTGCCTTAGCACACATACGAGCATGATCGAATCACATATATAGTTTTTTGCCTGCCTTAAAGCACATCTGAGCATGGTAGAATCACATATAGAGTTTTTTTATATGCCTTATAACACATATGAACATGCTATAATCACATATTCAATTTTTTGACTGCCTTAGCACACATATGAGCATGATAGAATCACATATAGAGTTTTTTTATTGCCTTAGATCACACATGAGCACATGATAGAATCACATATAGTGTGTAATTTATTTCATTATATTTTGTTTATCAATACTGACTGTTCTTTTCTTGTGTAGGCTGCTAGCGATAATCAGGGTAGTGGAGCTGAAGGGACAGATAAAGACAATGAACAAGAAGACGCACAAAATCTTGGCGATGATTAGAGGACTGTGTTGAAGAAGTTCTATTTTTTTTATTTTTCCTAATTGTAATTGTTGAATTTTAAATAATTAAACTTCTTAGTTTTAAGGTGGAACGATTAATTATTATAGATACTTGTTATATGAATTTTTTTGTGTGGTTTGTTTTTTATTTACAGGAAATATAAATTGTACAGGAAATATAAATTGTACAGTTCTCGGTAATTAATTTTTAAATAAATTTTTTTTGATTTTTTTTCGTTTTTGCGACGGATTAGCGACGGATGATTCCGTCGCTATTCATATTAATCTAGCGACGGCTTAGCGACAGAATTAAATCCGTCGCCACGCCGTGGTCGCCGTTTAGTACCAGCGGATTGGCGACGGAATATAGCGCTCGTTATTCCGTCGCAATTAGCGACGGACTTGGCGACGAAATTATTCCGTCGCCAGTTAGCGTCGAAATATTCGCGACGTAAGCATACTGTCGCCGCGTTGTCGCTAATCCGTCGCTAACATGGTTAGCGACGGATTAGCGACGGATTAGCGACGGAATGTGGTCGTCGCTAATCTACTGCTTTGTTGTAGTGAGATATGTACCCCACAATTTGCTATCAATAAGAAAAGTTTGATTATAACTCGTATACTTTTTTTAGTAATCTGATGTTCTGATTGCACTACATTTATTATGGTTTATCTATATTCTAGAATATATATTTTGTCCTACAAGCTTAAATATGAAAATATATTTCAAAGAAGGATAAAAAGAAAGATCTAGACTACACCAAAATTTAACCTAAAAAAAAAAGCTTAATCAAAATTGCTAAACGAACCGTCCAAATGAATGGTTTTATGTACAACTGAGAAATGCATGAACAGGTGAGATTCCACTCATCGATGTGATGACACGTCCATATATAATTAATGGTCAGATACATTTATCTACATTTTGTAGCATTTGGATGCAATAAATAGGCATGGATCCGTTGATACACATTTTTTGCCATATAAGTAATAGAGTCAAAGTAGTGTAATGACTGCAATATAGGATGCTCCACGTTATGGAATCACTAATAATTGGTTGGATTTGATAAAGGCCTATGTTGGGCCACAGCTGTCTGCTCCACTAAATAAAAAATGATCTGCAGCTGCTACAGGTAAATATGGTCATGTCTACATTAATTAGGACTTGTAATCTGAATCTGGATTTGGATCTGATCCAATTTGACACGATCAGAACCAACTCTGATCTGTCAACATGTCCACCCAAACCATCGAAACCAATGGAATACGAATGAAGTACACACATTATAAACAAATTAGGTATTGCTAGTGAAAATGGGGCCGGGGTGGAGAGGGCTCATAATTGTCTCTTCTTTCTTTCCCACTACAGGGTGCACATGCCCACCCACATGGGATGTCAAACCCGAGGCTTAATTTGACCACACCCAAGTAGGAGAATGTGCCCCCATCGTCCTTACCTTCCCCCAATATTAATTATCTGTCCCAATTATCAATACAAAAGTATACTCAACATGGCTTTTATTATATATGGTCACTTTTTTGTCGTAACATTGCAGTTATTAATATATGGTCATTGTAATAATAATGGAGAGATTGCAATGCGTTTGAGGGGGTGTGGTCCGGTGGAGGACATTCACTGACTGGGTCAAAATCGGTTCACAATGTGAATCGTTTTCTCATCTTGAATTGATTCTCATATTTTATGTTTCGTAAATTTAAAAAAAAAAAATTCAAAATGAGTTAAAATTCAAGAAAATAAAGAAAAAACTTTGTTGAAGACAAGAGAAAAAGATGCCTCGATTAATATTGATCAAGAACAAGATGAAAGTGAAAGAATCATGTTTTTGTTTTTTTCCTATCCAACATATTTAAGAATGATGAAACCGATGGTTTTTGGGTTGTTTTGGGTTTGCTGAGGGTTCTATTTCCAGTGGTTTTGGCATAGCGAGGAAACAAATTCCAAAAGATTTTTTTTTTCCTAATCCAAAAGCAGGAACGACCCTAAAACTAACATTAAAGGCACTGAAAATGGGTGCATGGTCTTGTAGTTGCGCCCTTTAACAAAAAGTTTGGTCAGCAGTTGAGTTTTTAACTCGTTTTCATTTCCAAATTGAGTTGAGTTTGGTGGACCTAAAAATGATTCAAATATTGAGTCCTGATTGGCATCGCTATTTTAATGGTGAAGGAAAGGGGATGGTGTGCACGTGGAGATAAGTTGTCCCACGTGGGCACGTATACTCATGCACGGTAAGTGCTCCACTGGTGCACAAGGAACCCAATGATTGTGGGGGGCCTCGTTGCTCATACCTCACACGTGGACGTGGAGTAGTTGATCAAGATACAATTACCACAACCTCCTCACCTCTCCAAGTCAATGACAAGGCCACCCCTTTTGGCACACGCACCTGATGAGCCTTTGGCGTTGGCTCAAATTTCAGGTTGTCAAGGTCAATGAAACATTGGCCAAGAAATGGGATGCGTACAAGTCCAGCTTTTGTTTTGGAGAAGTATTGGTCTGTAAAAGCTTTGTCAAACCTGCACTAGCTAGGCCGGTGGCTTAATTTGACTACTTCAAACCAAAATAGTGAAAGTCCTTGTGCCTTAATTAGTGTGCGCTGGTTGATTAATGATTTGAGCTTGGATTCATAAGGTTGGTTAAAGTCTAAAGTCACTTTTGTGAACCCACTTGGCATGAGGGCCAACTCATCCATGTCCTTGAGGTGGACATCCATTATTAGGATCTTATAATTAAATCACCCATGTCATTAAGGATCCTTTAATTAAATCGCCCATGAATAATCACTACATTAAAGATGCAATATAAAATTAATTCAACCGTGTGTTTTGAGTAGGGGACGCACGTGGGGACGGGTGGCATGAGTTGTACGGGCGCGCCCATTGATGCTCACTCACAAGAAGTGGGACGCACGTGTGCCTCGCTCTTATATAAACTATTTAAGCTGAGTGGCAAGCAACTCGATGAACTCATAATGATGCTTAGAAACCCAATTTACCAAACCTCTCACGTAAACGAACTTTATATATATATATATATATATATATATATATATATATATATATATATATATATATATATATATATATATATATATATATATATATATATATATATATATATATAGAGAGAGAGAGAGAGAGAGAGAGAGAGAGAGAGAGAGCAAAGGACTATTCTAGCCTCCATTCCCTCCACATTGATAAGTATAAGTACCCTTTGACTGCCCAAGGGAAGATAAGCATCAAGACTTAGTGGACTCATAGTTGACTAGTGGATCAACATTAATGTTGCAAGCCGAATCCAAGCCCTAAGTTCTAAAAGCAATCTTATGACACTAAGATCTTGTTAGACTTGGTAGATCTGGGTTCTAGGCAATTGAAGCTTACCTTAAGCTGTAACTTGATGAAGGCTTAATTGTTTTTTGGTTAGAGCCCTCCATGAATCACAACTTCCACTTAAAATCTTGGTTCATCCAAACCAAGACTAGGTTAACTAAAGATATTATGGTTTTCCCAAGTTTGGACTTTGGACACGAATTATGAATAGAATCGAGCCAGATATTGACGTGTTCGGTTTGGTTTGAGTCAGTTGGGTGAATGAGAATGGAGCCAGCAAGTCAACATGACTATGGATTGAAGCCGAGGGTGGGTGGGTATCTTGGGTACCTCATAGGATGATAAGGCATAGTTGAACTTTGTTCAAAGCTCAAAACCGTCCATCTTGTGTCCAATGAGTATCCTTTGGCAATTGGAGCACAAATCCTCAAGCAAGTATCATGTACTTGTCGGCCAATTATTTGCCATAATTTGTGGAGAATAAATAAATCTAAAATTAATTAATATATATTGCATTCTTTGAAATAATTTGTCATGAGTCCACCTAGGGTTCCAGGCGGGATAGACAGCACTTGTTTTTAGTAAATAATGAAAAGACCATGAAGTCCCTAGATGAGCAGAATCATGGATGCTCTCAATGATAAAAAAATAACCTTAAAGGACCATCAAACCTCATAATGACAAAAAGTTATGAGAATTTAATTGAGGTGAGATTTTGTTGATAAGAATATAAACGGTCATACGCAATCATGATAGATATATATAGTAACAAACTCATTTGATGCTAAACCCCATGCTAAATAGGTTTTTTTGGGCTTTTTTTGTTTTTTTTTTTAATTCTGAACGTACAGATCTGATCTATAAATTAATTTTATAGAGATCAGCTCTTGAAGCATTTGATTCCAATACATGGGTGGGTTTTCATAAAGTTTGAAAAATCAACAATCAAAAATCTTTTTTTGTAAATTTTAGAGGCAACAAACACTATTTTTTTTATCGAAAACACATTATCTCGATATAGAATCTTGGTAAATTGACCATGGCCAACACATTTATAGGGTCGGAACCGCATAAAAAGCACCGGAGAAGCTAAAAAACCCATTTAGCATGTGGTTTAACCCCAAATGAGTTTACCATGGACCCATTACTCTCTCTCTCTCTCTCTCTCTCTCTCTCTATATATATATATATATATATATATGTTTTGCATAAAAAGATTTTTCATGAAAAGTCTAAACAAACACTTTTAAACTTTTACTAGTGCTATTTTAGCGCTAACACTAAGCATGAGTGACCTTCGTTTGAGCACTTAACTAGTGAGCAGCTACACATCATTATATATATATAGGTCAATCATGTTATTTTCATTTAACAATAACTATGATATTTTCCACTTATTATTGTAAATTTAAAATTTAGAATCGACAGCAAAATATCACTTTTGCATGTTATTTTTTAAAATATCGATTATGATACTCATCATTAGGGTGTGCCTATACTAACCAAGTCAAACCTGTGATTCATGTTTGTTGCTTTGAACAAACACTTGCGAAAGAGTACCTCAGTCGTAGTTCTTCGATTCACGGTCGATAAAGTTAACCCAATCAAGGGTTTACAACATCTTTGGGCTGCAGAAATGTCATACCTTCTTTTTCAATTGTTACGGTCCAATCCATTGCTCTAGGATCCGAACACTACATCATCCAGTCAAGGGGCTCCTCAAGTCAAAGTAGAACCTAAAGAGGTGATGTATAGGTCATTCCCAAGAAAAAAAGTTAATGGGCATGTGTTCACACTGGAATGAAGAAGAAAAGGGGAAGTGAGGTCCATGAAGTGCCAAATTAGAAGGAAGAAAAATGAAACTAGTGGAGCCCATAGGGGGCACCAATTTGAAAGAAGAAAGAAAAGGAAGGTAGGAACTTCTTCTACTTTACTAACTTTTCAAATTATGAGAATTGGAAATAAGGTCTAGCAAAAGTCAATAATTTTATTTTTCAGTTTTTTTTAGGAATAATTACTAGTTAGGATCTAGTTAAGGAGAGACTCTAGTCAGTTCAAGTGACTCCCTTCTTAGTCTAGTTTTGACTACTAGTTAGATCTTATTTTGGCAATTAGAGGTTGTATGAGTTTTATAGTTTAGATTTTACTTTTAGAATGGAGCTGGATCCAAACCCATGTCAAGCACTATAAATAGAGGTTTGGGTCTCGTGTTTTGGTATTATGCAATTGTGAAATTCATGAATAAAATTTTCATCTCTCTATCTAGATCTCTCTTTATCTCTCCTCTCTTTCCTCATACGTCCTCACCCCCTGGCATCTTCTCTTCTTTCTCCTAGGCTTCACCCCTGGCGCTACCTTGATGCCACCTAGTCTTCTACAAAAGCGTAGCATGGTGTCGATCTCTAGTTGTGGTTCTACTGGTTCATTTCACCTGGTGCATCATCAAATCTAAGATAGATAATTTTAATCTTAAACTCATATCCTCAACCATAGCTAAGCCTCTACCTCTTTTTTGGAACCTGAAAACCAAAATCGCAGAGAACCTGACTTACCCGTTGGACGAATCTGACATCTCTAGATTGTCTATGACCTTTCCAGTAGACCAGCTCTTGTCTAGACTATATACCACATACTAAACCACTATCACCAAACCTGACAAACTTCATTGAACCCCGGTTACAGCTCCTTGACCCAAACTCCCTAAAGCTACTCCAATTAAAGTACCTCTTTGTTTCAATCCAGATCTAACAATCAGGCCCAATACTGATTCCAAAATTTTTGAGGGGTGCAACACCAATGAATTATAGTTGGTAGCTTCCTACCTATCTATCACTATGTTAATAGTCCTAGGCAGGATGGTCTTCGTGGACCTTGTGGCAATATCCAACTGATATATGATAACTGGTTTCACTACAAGAAATCTGTGGATTAGCGACGATCGCATTCTGTCACTAATCCCTCACTGTAGAGTTTGGCGATGAAGTATCGATGGGTAACTTTCATCGTAAATTTCTAGTCGCTAATTAGCGACGGAACGTATCTGTCGCTACTTTTGTCGCTAAATTGCGATGAATTAGCAGATGCTATAATTCGTTGCAAGGCCGTCGTTAATCTGCAAAGATTTGGGTTTGCGACATATATGAATCTGGCGCTAATTTCGTTGCTATTGTAGCGACAAAATCATGATGGATTACAATCTGTCATATAAAACATCGACTGATTCAGTTTTGCAATTGATAAATATCTGCCCCTAATTCATCGCTAAATTGAAGGCTGATACAAGTGAATAATTTCTTTTGAAACAACAAAAAGGTACAATAAATTCAACACATGAATCTAATCATCGCCAAGATTCTGTGTGTCATCTTCTTCATTGTCTCGATCTGCCCCTTAATCTATGCCTCTATCAGCTCCTCTACGCTGATTATCTCCAGCATCCTACAAGAGAAAAGAAAGGTTAGTATTGATAAACAAAATATAATGAAATAAATTATATGCAATGCACCTAAGCTAAGGCAATCAAAGTAACATAAGTGAATTACACATAGTCTAGCTAGCAATAAAGTGAAGGATATTAACAAAATTCAGATGTATTCTAAGGCTGGCAGAAAAAGAATCCTAATGATTCAATCATGCAAATATGTGTTAAGGTTATAAAAAAACTCTCATAGTGATTCAATCATGCATATGTGTGTTCTAAGGTAGTGAAAAAACTTTCATAGTGATAGAATCACACTTATATGTATTCTAATGTAGTAAAAAAACTTTAAAAGTGATGAAATCATGCATATATATGTTATAAGACAACCAAACTTTCATAGTGATGAAATCATGCTCATATGTGATGAAATCATGTTCATACTAGCTTGAAATCTAACGACATGAAACAAATAACATGAAATATTTTATTGCCCCTACCGACAGTAAGGTCAAGGCAGGGAGCGAAACCCCCTGCCGAAACATTCACAGGAGGCAGGGGGTGGGACCCCTCGAAGGGAAGCATCGGGAGGCAGGGGCTGAGCCCCCTGCCGGGAATCAATCATGAGGCAGGGGGGTCTCGCCCCCTACCAAGGCAAATTTTTTCGGCAGGAGGATCCGCCCCCTGCCATGCAAAATTTTCTAGCAGGGAGATTCGCCCCCTGCAGGGCAAAAAAGACAAGGGGGCATGGGGGCTTCGCCCTTCTGTCAAAATTATCAAGGACAGGAGGCAAAGCCACCCCCTGCCAGAGAAAACAAAAGGACAGGGAGCTTCTCCCCCAGCCGATCATTCTCTAGTAGCGGGGCGGAGCCCCACTGCAGAAGAAGTCAAGAGGACAGCCCCCCCCCTGTCGGCATTCGAAAGGACAGGGGTGAAGTCTCCAGTTCTGCCGAAGATCGGGGCCAGGAGAGGGCCTAGCAGAGGCGATCAAAGCCTCTGCCAGCCCCCACTGACTACAGAGGGGTGGGGAGGGCCCGATAGAGGCTGTTGGGCCTTTGCTGACCCTCCGACAACCATAGGGGGAAGGGAAAGGCTACAACATAGGGGAAAGGGGGAGGGTTACCTGCAGACGGGGTTCGTCGGAAAACACAGAGGGGAGCAACGAGAGAGAGAACGGGAGGGGAAAGAGAGAGGAGGTCGACGGGCGTTGGTCGGGCAGGCGATGGGAGGTCGTCAGGTGGCGGGGGGGCGACGAGAGGTCGACGGACGACGGATGGGCGACTGATAAAACAGAAAGGGAAAATGGGCTTACATTAGGGATTTACGAGAAATTTAGCGACAAATTTGCGATGGCAAAATTTTGTCGCAAACACCATCACAAATGTGCGGCGGAGTAGCGACAAATTTTTTTTGCTGCTGAGCCATCGCGAAGTTGCGATGGAGTTTCAGACGGAATTGTTCCGTCGTGAATCCATCGCTAATTCGCGACGGATTCCAGATGAAATTCCGCAAATAATTCAAATGTTAGCGACAGATAGTTTTCTCTATCTTATCCATCGTAAATTTGCGACGAAAAAAATTCGTCACAAATTTTCGTCGCTAATTAGATTTTTTTTTTTTGTACTATGACTAATGAAATGGGGCATTAAAAGCTTGTATCCTCACTCAAGCCCAGCTGATTCTAACATGTTGTACAATAAAGATCAAGCTAGACAAGACTTTTAGATAATTGGATATGACTTAATTAATCAGATTTGGATTCAGATTGTGGAAGCTACTATTGAATCTAGCTTGTGTCTAGCTTAAAACTAACCAGTTGTATGCCTTTATAAGTAATTGGACTCAGTTTCACCATGCAAAACTCTAAAATGAATCTGAATACAAGTATAATTTGGATGATATCTTCACTGCCTAATCTAACTAAATGGAATCTGATTTGGTTAGACATGCGACTCAGATCCAAACCTCTGGCTTCCAGTATATAGATATATATTTACTCAGCTTGATATTCCAACATGGGTGAGAACCGTACGTTTAGAAGTACACCTTAAATTGGTGCAAGCATATATTTATCTTAAGTCTGGGCCTTGCGTTGTGGTGTCCCACCAGAAATGGTCCATATCCAACTTGCAATCAGGCTACGTGTATGACTCGTTCATACACAAGTGATTCAGGAACCCCTATGTATGTGAACCAAACTGAAAAGGTGGGAAGGCTAACGGGCATCAAGGCCATTTCAAGCCAAAAGGGAGGTTATTTATCAGTTTAGGGGGAAAAAGGCTTATATTTATTTTTTGGAGTGGTAATTGGTAATTTTAACTAGCACAACAAATGATTGGAGCCACCACATGTCGGAATGATCATCGATGCTGCCCACCCATCATACGGTCCAACGTGGCACCACTGGCCGCCGTCATCACATGCGTGGCATGTCGACGCGTTGCCGGCACGACACGCTGTTTTCACGTGCGGTGGATGCCCTCCCCCGCCCACGACGGGCCACGTGGACGCACGTGCAAGTGCCGGGGACATGTTGGGGGAGCCTGGAAATCATGGCGTCCGTACGGGGCTCATCCTCTTCAATCATGAGGGGAAACCAACAGCACCCTCCTCCTTAACCAGCCATGGTTAGCCTTGCTAATCCCTGGCAGTGGACATGGTTAAGCAGCCCCACCCTCGATCCGTCTCTCTCTACATACCCTAATGGGTCCTGGCTTCTCTTCTTTATATAGGAGATAAGGATAGTGTCCCTATAGAGCACCTACACACTAGCTCATCAACCAATTTGAGGAGCACCACCATTTTGCTGCCATTTTCCCGGCCTTTTCCTACTCGTTTATAGGTCTTCGTAACTGGAGTTTGAAGTTTTTTTGGTGATTGGGAAGTTAGACATCTCTCAGGATTTAGCAGATATGGACCGAGAAGATCTGGGTTTGAGCTTAAGCCTTGGAATGGAGATAAGGCCCAAGACGACGACGATCTCAAACATCTTTCAGCGAAGCGGGCTTTGCGAACGCCGGAATACGCCCTACAGTACTACTGGTAATTGCTCTCTCTCTCTCGTTGCCAAAGCGAAAAAACCGATTTGGGAAACCTTGAGTTTGAGAGGAAAGTTAGACCCTCATGCTGATATATATATATATGATTTCGAAAACTTTGAGTTTGATAAGAACAGTCGAATCTCATTATGATAATGTTGTATGTTCTAGAGCGCCTAATCAATGGCATTATATCTTTCTTTTCTTAATTGCTAATTATGTAGCGGCAAGCAGTAGATCTGAAAACGAGAGAAGAGAGGGAAGATCATCACCCAGAGGGATTGATGTCAACCAGATCCCGTGGTTGATGAATGGTGAAGAGGAAGAAGAAGCGGCGGTCTCATCTCCCAACAACAGTGCGGTTTCGAGCTTAAGTCTGAGCGGTGGAAAGAGATGCAAGAGGAATGGGGATGATAACGAAGATGAAGAAGAAGGAGGGAGGAAGAAGCTTAGGTTGTCCAAAGAACAGTCGGCCATCCTAGAGGAGAGATTCAAGGAGCATCAAACACTCAATCCAGTATGTACAAGTCTCCATTTCTTTAGTTTGTTTTCTTGCTTGTTAACTTGGTTTTGAGAATGGTAAAAAAGACATCTTTTGCTTGCTTCAAAGATGGGCCTGATCATGCAGTCCTTGGGTTTTTTTCGGATGACATGAGAAAAAAATAATCTAATATATCAGTGGTTCAGATTGCATCTCCTGAGAATCCACGATCTTATCGTTTGAGCTGTTGTCTGTACATAGATACTCAGTTGTAGGAGAGGGTTCCACAAAACTTTGCAGTCCACCACATCCTGTGAATGTACGGATTGGATGTTGGACATTTGCACCACAGACGGTTAATGGGTATGCCAATGTTTGGATCCTTCCACTCTAGGGGGATGGTCATTAATCATATCCATTTTCAAGCTTGGTTGCCTCCAGGCAAATTACTCTTTAATGGTGTATAGTGGTTCACTTGAAACATAGCCCAGTTAATTCATGCCCCACTAATGTTTCCGGTTACTCCTACTAGTGAAAAAATAATACCAGTAGATGCACTGGAAGGGTTCATTAACTTGGCCCCCATAGTTTCTTGTAGTAACGGAGTGACTCGAGTTCTCGTCCAAGTGTTGTGGTATTCGAAGACCAATGTTCTAACCGAAACGCTATTATCTTTGTGTTTTTCAGAAGCAGAAGCTTGCATTGGCAAAGCAACTGAATCTCCGACCGCGCCAAGTTGAAGTCTGGTTTCAGAACCGCAGAGCAAGGTAAGAAAAGGAAAAGATAGAATCAATTTTGCTTGTAATAGGGCATGTACTTGACTGCCTGCTTGTGTCCAACGCATCTTTGGCCACAAGGCAAGGGATGCACATCCTGGATATTGAACTCGTGACATACTTCAATTTGAATGTCTTATGCCGATCTACCTACCCAGATGTGCAGAGCCCTTGTGTGCGAATTTGGTCTATTTGGCTAAAGAGCCCCCAATGAATTGATTGACTGAATAATTAGGACTCAACTCAAAGGTTTAAGCCTCAACTTGTTGGGACTTTTGGCATACTATTTGATAAAAAAAAAGCATCATGTGTAGGACCCTTGACAGCTCATGCCCGAGTGTTATCATATGCGATGAAAACTTAGACTAAGTGGAACAAACTCAATAGTCTCTGATGTCGTCATACATAATCTTGTTGGCTTCTAATGGATCGGACCAGATAAGATTGTTGGACCCACCAGGCAGGTCCGCGTCTGGTCTTTATATGTATCAGGCGCGCATCTGTACTCATCACACTGGCAGTCCCATCTCTGATTTAGGATAGAGGACTACTGTATGCCACATGCTTGAGAGAACATAATTTTTGCTTTATCAAATAGAATTTCAATTTTCTTCCAAGTAATCTTTGTTTGCTGCAGGACCAAGTTGAAGCAGACTGAACTTGATTGTGAGTTCTTAAAAAGCTGTTGTGAGAATCTAAGAGAGGAAAACAGGAGGCTTCAGAGGGAACTGCTGGAACTGAGAGCCCTTAAGCACTCACCACAGTTCTACATGCAAATGCCCCCAACAACACTCACAATGTGTCCGTCTTGCGAGCGAGTTGCCATGCCGGAAAACCGGCCACCAGCGGTGATGCCACCATGGCAGTTAGCCAACAGTAATCTCAATCAAACACAGGCGTTTCGGCCGCAGATAAGATCATGAACCTCCACCTTTCAATGCTAGTTGTTTTACTAACCAAGATACGGCCATTCTGTAATTTGTTTGCTAATTCTTCTTCTCGAGTGCAATTAAGAAATTCAAATTCTACATCTGTGGAATCCATAGCAAAAGAAGATAATGTTTAGTATGCGACTTTGTGCATGTGCATGAGAGAGAGAGAGAGAGAGAGAGAGAGAGAGAGAGAGAGAGAGAGAGAGAGAGAGCACAAAAGCCAGGTTCCAATTAGTGGCCACACGAAACAGTTCAGTTCCACTCATCCCCTATGTGATCACCGATCTTCATACCCCTCTTAAATCTTATAATGCAATTTGTTTTTTTATCAAATTTAACCCTATAAATGGATTCATCATGGACGATTTAATAAGAATAGACTCTTGGATTGCATTTTTTTCAAGAAAAAATATGATTTTTTGAATTACAAAATTGTGTTTTGTCAACCGTTGATTTTTGAGTTTAGTGAAAAAACCCTGCACGAAAATCGGAATTCCAACTAGGGGCCAAACCTATCGATGGGGGCGCAAGTCGTCTGTAGGAGCAGTTTGTGCATGTCACCACATGATGTGACGTTGCAAGTTAATGGAAACCCACTGATATATATCTCGATGAATAACTGTTGTAAAAGAAAGGAGTCTTAATTTCCCAAGTTCTGTTGTTTTTTACTCGTGTTGGTTTCTAAAATCGTTTGGTTATTGAATATTTTGTATCATGCATGGTGTCCATTTATCTACTTCTCCATGGTAATTTATGGTTTTGCAATCACTCCGATAGGTTATTTTTGGCTTTTTTTACATGATATCCATCAGTTTTTTGGTGCCTGTGTGGTAGCTATGCTTAGACTTCTCATTCAAATTATTCATGTCTTAATGTTGACCATAACCCTTCTCACCTCTCTCTATTATAAATATTGTATCCCTGGTGATTCAAATAATAAGAGAAAAAAGGAGAGCGAGAGTGTTTGCCATGGTTGTAAGTCTAATATGACCGAACCACGTTAATTCCTTTTTGTGGCAAATCGTGTTCATGATCCATCTGGTACACTATGTAAATCGTTACACAGTGATACCTACAAATCGCTTCCTATCTACATATCGCTACATGGTGTGTGAGTCATCTCAATAAATCGCTACATGGCGATCTCTCATAAATCACTATGGTGGTATCTCTCATAAATCGCTATACGGAGATATCTCGTAAATCGCTACATGGTATCAAAGCATAGTTGATCTCTGGCTGTTGTGTCTTTCTCTCATTTTTGTCAAGTGTTTCTAGCAACTGTGTGTGATTCCTCTTCATGGCAAACAGCTCATCAGTACAACCTCAATCTCCATCATCAACAGAGTGAATCCTCGTTCAGGATCAGGTACCTAATACAAAAATCACATCGATATTATTGAATGGTACAAATTATCTTTCATGGTCCAAATCGGTTTTCTTATACTTAAGCGGTAGATCTAAACTCGGATATATTAATGGAGACATAACTAAGCCAAGCATAAATGAACCCAAATATCGTGATTGGAGGTTTGTCAATGACCTTGTTATGTTTTGGCTTCTTAACTCAATGGAAAATTGAATTGCTGAGGGTTTCTTATTTTTAAATACCGCTCAAGAAATATGGACCACTGCTGAAGAAATGTATAGCGAGCAAAACAATATAGCTTGTATGTATCAATTGTCCTACGGGATTCATAACCTCAATAATGATACTCAAGGTTTCTCTGACTTTTTTGGGAAAATGAAGCGTCTATGGGATGAATATGAGTCATATACATCCACATACACAAATATGATTTCCTTTAAAAACTTTCGTGAAAAGAAAAAAACATTCCAATTGCTCGTTGGGCTTGGGAATGAATTTGATCAAGTTCGAAGCCAGATCTTGTTATCAACCGAATTACCATCGGTTAACAATATATGATCTATCATAATGAAAGAGGAAACTCGCCGTCGAGTAATGAATGTAGAGAAGTCTCTCTCTGAAGCATCTGATAGAGCTCTTTTTTCTAATGTTGTAGCTTGTGCAACAAAAAACTATGAGTCATCAGGCCTCAAAACAATAAACAAGATTTCTTGTATCTTTTGTAAAAAAATTGGACATACCCGGGATAGATGCTGGAACCTTCACGGTAAACCAGGAACTGCTTCAGTTCGACGTCCCCATGAAGCCGCACCATCTAGTCATGTGGCTACCACTTCAAACTCGAATGATAAAGTTAGCTCAAAAAATTTGTCTACTCAATTGAAGAATATTGCCGAGCTGCTTAAAATCGTTTGTCAAAAAAATGATCAAGTAGCTATGACGGCCTCCACATCCTCTCCTTCAAATCCAGGTAATATTTCTACTCATCACAATGATAAAAATTGGATCATTGATTCGGGAGCAAGTGAACATATGTGTTCGACCATAATTGATAAATCTAGGCTAAAACCAATTTGCGACTATAAGCATGTTGTAATTGCAGATGGAACAAAAGTTGAGGTAATAGGTATTAATAGATTTCAGTCGTTTGATCGTGTAAAAGAACTAGATGTTCTGGTAGTCCCAAGCCTATCGGCCAACTTATTATCTGTGTCAAAAATAACAAATGAGCTTAATTGCAATATCACTTTCTCACCATATAATGTGATATTTCAGGACAGGGCGACGAAGAAAGTGATTGGTGAAGAAAAAATTTCAAACAGTCTTTATGTGCTTAGAAGACACGAAAGGGCCATGCTTGCTGAAAAATATGAAGGATGTCTGTGACATAAATGCCTAGGACATCCATCAAGCCAGTCATTGAACATTTTGTTTCCGGATTTTCAATTTGATTGCCATTCATGTGATGTTTGTAGATATACTCGAATGACTAGACTTTCATTTTCTAGATCAGATAATATTATTGAAAAACCATTTGATCTAATTCATACCAATGTATGGGGACCTTCTCCTATGACGTCTTACTCTGGTTTTAGATATTATCTAACATTCATTGACAATTTTTCAAAGGCTATATGGATCTATTTACTTAAGACAAAAAATGAAGTCCTTGGTAAATTTAAAGAGTTTTTCTCTATGGTAGAAAACCAATATGATACAAAAATCAAGATCCTAAGATCTGACAATGGCACTGAGTATAAGAATACTCAGTTTGACGAATTTGAAAAATAAAAGGTTGTAAACCATCAATTTACCTGCGTAGGTACTCATCAACAAAATGGAGTAGCCGAAAGGAAAAATCGTCATTTGCTTGAAGTTACCAGAGCCCTGTTATTCCAAATGAATGTTCCAAAAATATTTTAGAGTGATGTTGTTCTGACTGCTTGCTATATTATAAATCGTCTGCCTAGCAGGATTTTAGAAAAACACTCTCCTCTTGAGATTCTAAAGGGACATAAACTCAATTTAAATTACATGAGAACCTTTGGATGTGTTATATTCATAGCCAAACAAGGATCAAATAAACTTAGCAGTCGTGCTTCCAAATGTATCTTCTTGGGGCATTCTGCGTCTCAAAAGGGATATAAATGCTATAATATAGAAGAGCAACATCTTTTTATCACCAGGGATGTCGAATTCAACAAAAATATTTCATACTTTCAGCAAAATCAATGCCACGGGGAGACAACATCTATAGACATATTTGAGAAAAACTATTCTCAGGAAGAAGTAGTTCTGCTTGCGACCGACTCATATAAAGAAATTGCAACCAGCATAGGAAGAACTTTGGACTTATCGCAAGAGGCAAACTCTGAAACAGAAAATCAACCTTTGCTAAGAAGGTCAGAGCGTCAATCCAGAACTCCTGCTCATTTAAATGATTATGTTACATTCTCAGTTATGTACCCTATTGAAAATTATATTGGGTATCACAAAATTAGCAGGACTAACAAAGCCTACATCAGTTGCATTTCTCAGATTAAGGAGCCATCCACATATGAGGAGGCTAGAATTGACCCAATATGGGTTCGATCTATAAATGAAGAGTGAGTTTGCATACACTTGAGAAGAATTCTTAGGGAAAGAGAGTTATCATTCCATAGAAATATAAACAAAGAGAATTCTCAATAGTAAGAATTCTCTTGTTTGGATAACCCAAGCACGCTTACAAAATTCCATTGAAAATTCTCTTGTCCCTGTTTGTTTTTATCATGAAATCAATGTGAGAATTCTCACTGCGTGTCTTTTATGGGATAAAAACGTTATGAATATGAATCTAATGGGCCATGGTGTTGAGTTTTTATATGGGCTAAAATGGACAAAAACGAAAAACCACATTTTCTGCAACATTTTCAAAAGGCTGGCCAACTTGCTTTGAAAAGTGCTGGCCACCTTGGCCTATCCAGTAAAACTAAGCCCCACACCTACACAAACTATTCATATATAGAACCCATGAATCAAGAGATTCACTTAGCAATTCCATCCAAAGATTAAGTGTAGTGATTTACGAGATATCGCCGTGTAGCGATTTATGAGAGATCACCATGTAGCGATTTATGAGATATCGCCATGTAGCAATTTATTGAGATGACTCACACACCATGTAGTGATATGTAGATAGGAAGCGATTTGCAGGTATCACTGTGTAACGATTTACACAGTGTACCAGATGGATCACGAACACGATTTGCCACAAGAAGGAATTAACATTGTTCGGTCATATTAGACCTACATCCATGGCAAACACTCTCACTCTCCTTTTTTCTCTTATTATTTGAATCATCAGGGAAACAATATTTATAATACACAGCATATAACTAACTTGGAAACAATCATAGCAGTGCGATATACAGTTTCCATAACCAACTTGATACGCGAGATATTTTCTATAACCGTCAAGATCAGATCCCGTAAATCAAGGAGAGAGAGGTGAGAGAGGTTATCGTCAACACTCCCCCTCAAGTGGGGTGTAGATGTTTGCACAACCCCACTTGTCGAGAAGGTTACGATGATGATCTCGACTCAGTCCTTTGGTGAAACCGTCAGCAAGTTCTGCACTTTTAGTATATAGAGTAGAGATCTCCCCTCTTTGAACCTTTTCACGAACATAATGACAATCGATTTCTATATGCTTCATCCATTCATGAAAAACTGAATTTGCTGTAATATGTATTACTGCTTGATTGTCACAGAACATGGAAATAGGTAGATCGACTGACATCTTCATTTCTGTTAGGAGAGTTTTAGCCCAGGTTATTTCACTGGAAGTAGTTGCCATGGCCCTATACTCGGCTTCTGCACTAGATCTGGCAACCACCCCTTGCTTTTTGCTTTTCCAGGTAACCATATTGCCACCAACAAAAACACAATATCCCATGGTAGACCTTCTGTCTCAACTTCCTGCCCAGTCTGCATCTATGAACCCTTGAATTTGATGACAATCGTTCTGCTTGTACCATAATCCTTGGCTTGGTGTTCCTTTCAAATACTGCAATATTGAATTTATGATTTTCCAATGTAGTCCTGAGGAGCATGCATACATTGGCTTGCGAGGTTGATGGCATATGTAATGTCTAGTCGAGTAATAGTTAAATAGATTAGTTTTCCAACTAATCTCTGGTATCCTTCCTTATTAACGGTTACATCATTAGGAGAGATACTAGATTTTTGTCAGCTTTCCAACGGAGTTTCAACGAGCTTACACCCAATTTTTCCTGCACTTTTAAGAAGATCTAACGTATATTTTCTTTGAGATAAAAACTTTCCCTTTCTTGAATGAGCTATTTCAATGCCTAAGAAGTAGCGAAGTTTGCCCAAATCTTTTATATCAAAGGTGTTATGCAGAAGCCTCTTTGTTTCTTGAATACCTTCATCATCTGTGCCAGTCACAATGATATCATCCACATATACCAAGATAATAACCAAGTGATTACCTTCTCCTTTGACAAACATTGAATTGTTAGCATTGCTTTTGACAAATTTATGTTGTTTCAAGCAACTACTCATTCGATGGTACCATGCTCTGGGAGATTGTTTCAGGCCATAAATGGCTTTATGTAGTTTGCATACTCTATCCGTATTTCCTTCTTCAGGATGTTCAGGTGGAAGTTTCATATACACTTCTTTTAAGTCTCCCTGCAAGAAAGCATTTTTAACATCTAATTGATAAAGAGACCAATTGTAATTACAAGCAACAGATAAGAGAATTCTGACGATGTTCATTTTGGCAACAAGAGCAAATGTTTCATCGTAATCAAGACCTTGAGTCTGAGTATACCCTTTAGCCACCAACCTGGCCTTGTATCTCTCTATAATCCTGTCACTGTTATGTTTTATCTTATATACTCAGCGACATCCGACTGCCTTTTTTTCAAGAGGTAAAGAAACAAGTTTTCCTTAAAGTCGGTCATGTTTTGCCCCAAACATCAGGTCAGCTTTGGTCCCTACTTTTTCTTTTCTTGAAAAATGTAAGTAGTTACCTGTACAAAGAGAAAAATGCAAGTAGTTATTCCAAATTGATATCCTAAAATTAAGTGCAATCAAAGAATATAACTCTAACAAGATTACCTTTATATAGTTGTTCCAAGCTTCATTGTCAGCAGTGATTAGATTCTTCTCGGGATCAAAGCCAAAACCACTAACATTAAGGAGTTCTTTAATTACTTCATGAGTTTTCTCCCATGTTTTCAATATCTACTCTTCACATTATCATTATCTGTGGTGACCATGAAGCCCAAACAATTTCGGATCTCTTCAGCTACTCGGGTCATTGTTGACTTCTTGAAATGTTTATCTGGCTTGCCACCAGTTTGCACGACTTCCACTTAAAGATCCATCAACAATGCATCTGTATGGGGATGGTTATTGCACCAAAAAGTCTTTCTCACACTACAAAAAAGAACATCTTTACTGGCGCTAAAATCGCACCAGTAGAGCTAGGGAAAGTGCCAATAAGCTTCTTTACTGGTGCTGGCGAAACGTGAGTAAGTGCGCCAGAGTTGCCCCGTGCCGGTTATGGGCAAAATTTTAGCGCCGGTAAAGATGATATTTTTTAATAAAAATATGAGAAAATATCTTTATTGGTGCGAAATTTGTGCCAGTAAAGATTTTTTATCAAATTTTTAATAAAAAAAGATATCATATTTATTGGCACAAAAAATGTTTGCACCAGAAATTAAAGATATTTTTCCACAATTTAATTTAAAAAATATTTCATCTTTACTGGCATGAAAAATTTATTCGCGCCAGTAAAGAAGATCTCTTCACTGGCGCTAATATTGCGCCAATAAAGATATTTTCCCGCAATTTAATTTAAAAAATATTTACATCTTTACTGGCGCTAATATGGCGCCAGTAAAGATAATTTTCTCATAATTTTAATTAAAAACCTGTAGCAAAGGAAGATTTTCAGATTTCTTCCCTTGAAATCTCTGTTAATCCATATACAACTTCTTTATGATAATTAAAATCATACCAATACCAATAAAACAAAACAAAGAGAATATCAGTAGCTTTTCAAGCAACAAGCCTACCAGCCAGAATAAATAAGATTCGCAGTGTTCACCACCAGACAAAAATGTAAAAGAATAGAATGCTGTGGTACGACTAAATATGGTACATAAAATGTGAATTAGCATCTTTGACAGCATCAACTTCAGAGAAGTTAGCATCTTTGACAACAACTAGCTCTGGCAAGTCCTGCAGTTTTAATCAATAAGTATCTAAGTATTATTCTCTTAAGCATGAAGATGTACACTTTTCAAGTGATAGATCTGAGTAGTCATGAATCCCTAGGTCAAAGAAAATTATATTATGAGGCTGATTACTTTCATAAAAGATGACATTTATCATATGTATAAATATTGAAAGCTTGAGCATGTATCAGAATATATTAGTTGAAATGAAGGGTGATGTAATGCATATAACGCACAAATGATGCAAGTGTGGCTTATACACTACAAAGGACAAATGTCCTGAGTGTGCCATAACTTACAAGAATCTCCATACTTTACAGCCTATCCAAAATATAGGTCTCAGTTTCCAGCCACACTATGTAAAAAACAGAAGGCATAAATTCCCAGTTTTCCTTTTCAGTTCAAATTGCTTATAATTGAAAATGTTTCCCCTGTTGCTCGCAATCATGCCTTTACTTGAAGCTATAAGGCTTAACACAGGCAAGCCAACCAGATCATCTGAACAATGATTAGCCTGCAGTTCAATAACACTAGTAGCAAGAAGTTACAATTTGAAATCAATCAGATAAACATACAAACAAAGGATATAAATATTATAAATAAAAAAAACGAGTGAAGTACATATGGAAAAAAAGTAAAAACGTAAAATTCATGGTTGTTAGCCCCAACAAAAGTGAGTCTAAGCTTAGTTTCAATAGTATCTTGCTCGTGTAATCAAGTGAGGAGACACTGATCCAAGCGATTGACCAGCTTTTCTGTCAGCAGTCATAAATGTGATCCTAAAGTTTTGATGGTTTGCTAAAAGCCTCACAATCTTTTTAAACAAAAACAACCAAACGGAAGCAAATATTGAGAAACAATCACAAATATAGAATTAAACAATTATTTAGAGTTCATAAATATCTCATTCACAGAATCCATTTTAATGACAAGGAATAAAAGACAAAAGCTGAGTACCCAATTGTAAGAAGCTTGTCACAAAGAGCCAAAACAAGAATAGATAGAGTAGCCTCTTACAACTGACAACTTTGAAAATCTAAACCTCACTTAAGCTGCACAATGATAAGCTACTAATTTAGTTTCCTATTCAAAAACTTCATTACAACCATTCAGATAATTTTTTTTTTGAAAAGAATGTATATTGGAGAAAAGAATAATTAATATAGCGCATGCCAATGCTTTACAAAATTTTTTGTATTGGACCACGAACATATCTTTGATATCTAAATATAAAACAGAACCCTACAGCTCCAATATTGACATGTGTGTGTGTGCGCACGTGTGCGAGCTTGTGTCAGAGAGAGGTCATTATCACGCTTTATCCCAACTACTTTTAATACTGGTTTGCATGTACCCAATCACCAAAAGTCAAGAATAACCATTGGAAAATATTTGGGATTGCTTGTTTACTATTTTCATTTTCTGATGATTAAGAAAAATACAACATTTTGTCTTGCTTGTTTCATCTTTAGATAGATGGTTAGTCATCGACAAGACCTTCCACATTGAACAGTTACTCATTGCGTGGGGAAGACCCTCGTGTGAAACAATGTTTCTTTTTTATCTTGAGATTGATGGTTGGTCATCGACAAGACCCTCCCACTTAGAATAGCATTAAGTCGAGGAGTGAGGAATGTCTAGAAATGCATTTTAACAACATAACCATTTTTTTTATAAAAAATGACAATAGTAACTTCACGGAAGCTAATGTTAAGCATTTTTTGCATTGTTTTCTCAAAAAGTTGATCTTTCATGAGTCAAAAAAATTGTCTTAAGAACTTGCTTCAAGATCATCTTGATCAAAGTAGGTTAAATCAAAGCATTTCATCATGTCGTGTCATGCATTTTTTTGTATGTTACTAACAAGTTTTATTGCAACTAACGTAGTTTTTAGGAACCCAATTGTCCTATGTCCCATTAGAAAAAGCCTACTCAATTCTATATTAGGTGCATCATCTAGATAGATGGATATTAGGTTCATAGATTGTCTCACAAATTGATGAAGTAATCTAAAATCCATTAATGAGCGCATAAACCATGATAAACCCAATCTTTTTCCAAAGGCACCTTTCTAAAGTAGAATCATCTCATGTCTTTCAAAAAAGTCCAAAAATATCATAAGTCCCTTTTCGATGATTTTGCCCCAAAAAAGCTCCTTTTTGTCTTGCTTTTTTCAAAATAAAGTCTTTATCTTTATCAAAATCATCAATCGTCTTTCATGTGATTTCAAGTGATAAGGCACTTGTTTTGTCTTTATCTAATCTCATTCAAACCTTTTTGCTCGCATCACTTAGTTCAAGGAAACACTCTCCTATGAAATAAGGTACTTGCTTAGTCTGCAGACTGGCCTCATTTGGCCAAACCTCTCTACCTATATGATAGGCATCATAGAGAGGCCCTCGCATTAAGCTACATATATACCTTTAACTATCATCCTGCATTGTCAAGCCATTTATGATTTTGTCTTTGTCAAAAATATTTCTTTTTGAAAATACTTTGTCCGAGTCAACTTTTCACTTTTTTCAAAATTGATGTGTCTACTTTTTTGTTATCGATCGAGCTTTACATACTCGATAACAAAGAGGGGCATTCTATAGACACCCCATTTTGAACCAAGATATCTCCTATGTCAAAATCTTAAAAAATACACCACAAAAGCTGAGTTCAATCTGATTTGACCCTTAAAATGACTTTTTAAAGGGTTTTTTACCAAAAGAAAAATTAAAGAGCAAGTTTTCACTTCCAACACACCAAAAATCAAGTCAAACCAAAATCAAAATCCAAAGTTATGACCAAAACAAGTTATAGGGTGAAAATGACATATTCATTTGTCATTATCACACTTTAAATTAATGTCAGCATACTTTGAATTGTCATCAACATCCACTGTCTTTTGAGTTGTGACATCAACATCCCTTAACGACACAATTCACAATCGTTAATGGCTATCACTTCACATAAATTATTGTCATTCTCTAATGGGTTAACAAAATTCGGTTTGTCGTTAATGCTGAATATATCATCATATGCCTTTTCTAATGACAAATTCATTTGTCGTTAACGGATTTTGAGCATTTTTTTTCTTAAAGTGCATTCAACCATCATCTGTGCTACTTACTTTTCAAAAATAAATTGAAATATCACTTTTCCAAATCCCATTTACAAAAATAAACTTTTATTCAAGGCAGCATGCCTTGAATTTATTCTAGCCCTTTATTTGAATCAATTCAATATGAACCATCTATCCATATGGATCTCAGATACGCAGAAAACATATCTGAATCCATTAGAAAAACTATGAAGGGGACCACCCCTTATAAAAGATCTAGACTCTCTCTCCTAGCACCCTCACCCTGTCGAAATCCTTGTAGAACTAAACCTAGCCTAATCGGTATAGCCTAGTTCTAGTCCACATTGGGCCAAGTCTAAGACCTAGATCGCCCAATCTCATACCTATTTTGAGCTCATCTGATATAGACAAGACCAAACTAGAGTCGGTCTCACAAACACGAGTACATGTACGATGCAGAACTAATAAAACTTAAATTAGAAATAAACTTTGAAAACTAATATAATTTTTGTTCTTTTCAAAAATAAATGACTAACTATACTAAAATCAACTAAGAACCATATATATATATATATATATATATATATATATATATATATATATATATATATATATATATATATATATATATATGGGGTATCAACTGCAGGTCGGTTCAAGATCCAAATGGATCCTCATGCATGGAAGCTATAAATAGGTAAACTATATTTTGATAGGATTCAGTTTGGAGTCATTTAGACTTAGTTATGTGCTTAGTCTGCTAATGGTGACAACACAAAAAATGAAACTGACACTTTTTCTTTTCCAACAAACCTAAGTTTGCAATTTTCTGACCACAAGTAGTCGAGATACAACTCTGACAAGAGGATAATTGACTGGTTTTAAAACCCGGTACTCCTGGAACAACCCAGTTGAGATGCACCAGAACGAGGATGATTCTTAAGGAATCTGTAGAAGATCCAAACATAAAAGTTTTAGAAAATACTGTTTTGGTTACAACAAAACAAAAATCAGGTTTGTTGGAGTCAAGATGGCTCAGCTATGACTCAATCACTGGGGCATACTGGTACAGTCTGGGACAGTCACTCGTGTGACTGTCCACTCTGTTCCTTAGCATTTTTGTCATGATAATAGCTGTAATAAAAAAAGGTGATGCAACTTTTTCGATAAAGCATTTTAAACAATATTTTCGATAAAAATGTTTGTGTAAATTGTGCATCAAATAATAAAAACTGCTTCACACTAGTAGTAAAGTCTGGGTTGAACTTAGGGAACGGGAAAAGCACTTTTGTACCCCACACAATACTAGTTTTTTGCCTTGAAAAGAAAATTAATTAATTAATTAAAATAAATAAAAGGGAGTGATACCCTCTGCGGAGGGCTTACAAAATAATAATAAATGATTTTATTATAGACCCAAATTAATAAAAAAATAATAATAATCCTAATCTAAAATAAAGAAAAAAAATGTCCTATGCTTGAGCTTCTTGTCCTTTCCTTAAACGGTTATGATTTTTATAATGGCTCCCTTAAGGGCTCTAAGGGGCCTAAAGGGCCTTTTGAGGGGACCTTTTCGAGACATCAGAGGACTCTTTGGGGGCTCATTTTGGGGCTTATTTCACGTCTGAACATTCTCTTGTGCAACCAAACAAACTCTGCTCTCTCTCTCTGACATAGGGGATAAGAAGAATTGGCAACGATGAGGTTTAAAAGAAAGAGTAAAAAGCATAAGAAGCAAGAAGACGGGGGTAGGCAACCAGTCGATCGAACAAGGGGGAGAAAGGAAGAAGGGGACACAAAGAGGAGAGAGAGAGAGAGAGAGGGACGCAAGCTACAGAGAGAAAAATATTTTTCTCTGGCTCAAAAATTCCTTTTTATAGTTGCTAATTAGGTTTTTAGCAAATCTTTCAAAAAGAGTTTGAAAAGTTTTCAATATTTCAAAAGACCTCTCTTTTTAAAATATTTTCTAAAAACTCAATTATTTTCCTTGAAATACTCCAAAGAGGCTCAATTTGCTCAAATTATAATTTGATGAAAAACAATAAAACTTTTCACAAACAAGCATTTTTAATCAATTATTGCACATGATCATGCATGAAAACGTATGAAATTATACATGATCAAAATCCTTCATGCTTATCATTTGCTAGTCCTCGAGCAAACTGGCCTAAAAAAAACAAACAAAAACTAAAAAGAACAAAAACCTAACTCACTTTTGTAGGAATAACGGTTGCATTTAGCGTATGCAACAAACCCTTTAAACCCCTGGGTTACCCTAATGGACGAGTAAGGTCTCGTGAGGGTTTGCAGCGATGCTACACACAAATATCTCAGTCATGTATATATAAAAAATCAACTTCAAAAAGTATTAGGTAATTGAGGAGTTTGTTTTCACAAATATTTCATGTCATTACACTTTCAAAACATAATTAGAGACTTTTACATGCCACCACAAAATAAAACTTTTTCTTCTACTTTTTTAAATATCACAATCATTTATGCTTTATTCTCAAGAAATCAAATATATACACATCATTATTTATTTCTTCTCATTGATATGTTTTTTGCACAGGTTTTCTCATTATTTATTCCTAAGCAGTGAACTTTTTCTTTCTTGCTCTTATTTTTTTTTTCTTTTTTCCAGATTTTTAGTTTTTCTACACTTTTTCTGGCTTTTTATTACGCACTATTTCAAATTTTTAGTTTTCGTGACCCGTGTAGCTAGCTTTGGGTCAGTGACTCTCAAGCCAGACGACCTTAGGGCACCAGATACAAAGTATCCCTCGAACTTAATTACTCAAGTCACTAGACCTTTCATTTTTATAGTTTACGTATAGCTTGCTTCTTGTCATGTGCAATGTCAACATCTATTAGGCTCTCTATAAAGTCCATTTAACGGGCTTTTGGGCCGGTGACTCCCAAGGTAGATGGCTTTAGAGCACCTGGTGTAAACACCCTTCAGGCTCTACTTGCTCAAACAAAATAGGCCACAAATATCAACTTAGATAAGTGACCATGTTTTTCTAGATTACTGTCGAAAAAATGTATTTTTTTCGTGGTGCTTAAAAATTTTCTAAAAATATTAGATTATGTAAAGCATTCATATAAGGTCAAACTCATTCCTTAAAGCCTAATTTTTATGAGTTTTTATCAATGTGCAAGTACAAAGACAACAAAAAAGTTGGGTGTGCAAACTACACCCTCTCCCATGCTTGAATGACACTGTCCTCAGTGGCACTCTCCCATGCTTGCATGAAACTATATGAATGCACATAAGAAACAAAAAAAAATAAAAGAAAAGTAGTAGAAGTCACATGATCCACACTGTTGAATCTTATATGCACAAAAATGCAATGCATACATGATCTATCTTCCACACACATAACTCAAAACGAAAAGCAAAACAAAAAAACTACTAATATTATAACACTAATATGGGTTGCCTCCCATAAAGTGCTAAATTTTATGTCTTCAACCAAACGGATCTTTGGTGACCCTTCAACATCCATGAGATCAATGGACGTGAAGTCATACTCAATCGGGAGGTCTGAGAAAAATGGTTTCATCTGTGACCCTGCCTATAATATTTTTTCCAACTCTACCTCTCTGAACCCTGCAATCGCTCTCTCATATGCTAAGAATGAGCTTAGTCTTCAAGTGGAGACTATTCTCATCTAATGGTGAGTCATAAACCAAACATCTACCCATACAAGCATCCAGCTATGGATCAGATTGCTTCCCTTTGACGTCCGTCACATGGAAGCATTCATCATTTTCTATCGCTCTAGTGGCAACATAAAAAATGTTTATGCGCAAATGCTTGTTGTCAAAAGAAGCATCCATCTACCCAGTACAACTATCAATATGAGTGTTGACAGTGGCCAAGAATGGTCTGCCAAGAATAATGGGGGTCTAGTAAGCGATATCACTACCCTCTATGTCCAGAACGAGAAAATTAACAGGGAAATAAAAGTCTTTGACCTTGACTAACACATCTTCTAAGATTCTCCAATGAAGCGTGGTAGACATGTCGTTCAACTGTAAGATGGTCGTGGTGGGTTTTAAATCCCCAATCCCAAAAGTGTCATAAAGGAAACCTGACAGTATATTCAGACTTGCCCTAAGATCGAGCAATACATACTCGATGGTCATATTCCCTATGATACAAGAGATGATCGGTGCCCCAGGATCTTTGAGTTTAGGTGGGGCTTGGTGTCAAAACACAGAGCTCACTTGCTTCATCAAGAAGATCTTCTTCGGCAACGATCTTGGTTTTCTTTTCTACGTGCAAAGTTCTTTAAGGAACTTTGTGTATGCAGACACTTGTTTGATGGTGTCAAGTAGGGGGAGGTTTATGTGAACATGATTGAATATGTCAGACATTTTGTGAATTCTAGCCTTCTGCTTACTAAAATCATTCAGTTTTACTAAGGCTTGAGGAAATGGAGCTCTAGGAATATACGAAGGAGAAGGCGTATATCGTGGGCCCTGCCCGCTTTCCTTGGGCCTGGTAGGATAAATCGATTGGTTAATGGGTCTGTCACTGAGCACTCCAGTCTTGTCTTGAGTAGGGTGGAGTTACTTCCCACTCCAAAGGATCATAATAGAGTTGGCCTGCTCTTGATGAGACTCTATAAGATGCAGGCCGTGGTGCATGGGTTCCTTGCCCCTCGGGTTGATATCAAACTGACTAGGAAAGCTTCCCTCGCTTCGCCTTCTAAAGGCTTCAACCAACTATCTCATCTTGGTCTCTAGTTTGGCTATCGACTATGAACTGAGGTTGGCCTTTATGTCAGAGAAGGCCTCGAGAAGCTTCTCTTGAAAAGATGGACTCGATGTGGGCTCCTGAGGAGAAGGTAAGCTAAGTTGGGGAGGGACCTGAGGGAATGTGGGATGTGGGTAACCTTCTGAGAAGTTACCCGGTCTGGCCTGTGTCTGAGAAGGCATATGAGATGGGGCTTGTAGATTACTCCACGCAAAGTTGGAGTGGTTTCGCCATCCCGGGTTATAGGTAGGTGCATATGAATTGTGCATTAATCTTGTGAAACTTTGGGCAGCAATCACTTGCTCTTGAACGAATTCAGGATAGAGCGATGTTGTCGGACAGTCCGAAACATAGTGCGCAGGGCTAGCGCATAGCTCACACACTTTTCCTACGTGATTCAATGAAGTTATGTTGGCCAATAATTGATCAACTTTCCTGGTCAACTAGTCCACTTTGATTTGCAATTTATATTCAAACCCAACTTCATAAATCACTTCCTTTTTAGGACCACTAGAAACAGATGTGGTCCTATCAAGTCTCGATGACAGGGCATGGTGCATAGAATTCTCGCACAACATTTCGAATAGGGTCCATGCCTGGTCCTCACTCTTGAGCATAAACGTGCCCCCACATGAAGAATCAACCATCTGCCTGTCTTTCTCAGTCAGGCCATCATAAAAGTACTACACCAGTTGCCAATAGGGTACCTGATGGTGGGGACACTTTCGGAGAAGATCTTTTATCCTCTCCGACGTCTCATAAAACTATTCTCCTTTAATCTGTGAAAAGCTGGTGATGGCTTTTCGATACTGGTTTGTCTTACTAATCAGGAAGTATTTCTTAAAAAACTCTCTTTGCATACATCTCCAAGTGGTAATTTGAACTGTATCTAAGGCCTTCAGCCTATGCTTGGCTTTATCCTTGAGGGAGAACGAGAACAATATTAACCTCAACGCGTCAACCCCAAAATTGTTAATCTGCACAATGGAGCAGATCTTGAGAAATTCATCGAGATGACGATAGGGGTCTTCATTGCTCAGGTCATAAAAAGATGGCAACATTTGGATTATGCTGGCCTTAATCTCAAAATATGGGGCTCCTACAATGGGTCTAGAGGTGCAGAAGGCAGGAGTATATTCATTAGGAATTAAATACTCTCTCATGGGATGGGTCAACTGCTGATCCTTTACCATAGGGTCGGATCAACAAGCTCTCCTAATAAGGGACTCGGGGTCTTCAACTAACTCAGCAAGTTCGGGGTCAAGCAAGTGTTGCCCTTGCATGCACCTGAGGGTAGACCGGTGCAACAACCATCCTAAGGAATAGGTCTTCTATCTATCTAACACATAGAGTGACCAAACCACAATAAACTATAAAGCGGGTAAAGAAAAAGAAAACCAAAAAGCAGTAAACACAACACCACACACTTGCACCCAATAGATATCTGTCAAAAATAAACTAAGAGTACAATACCAATCGTGCGTAGTCACCTCCTAAGGGTAGCCTAATAGATGGGTCATGCAAGAAACGTAAGCTGGTATCTAGGGTTTGCAAACACGTGGTTCTAGATCCTAAGTACTGAAAGAAACTAACAATCCTAAGTAAGTTGCAAGAAAGGAAGCTAACAACCCTAAATATCATGAAATAAGCAACAATTAGGGTACTCAATTCTTAATTCGTCGTTCCCCAGCAACAATGCCAAAATTTTGATGCAACTTTTTCAATAAAGAATTTTAAACAATATTTTCAATAAAAATATTTGTGCAAACCGTGTATTAAATAATAAAAACCAATTCACGCTAGTAGTGAAGTCCGGGTTGAACTCAGAAAATGAGAAAATCACTTTTGTACCCTACACAAAACTACTTTATTGCCTTGAAAAGAAAAGTAATTAATTAAAATAAATAAAAGAGAGTGATGCCCTCTGTGTAGGGCTTACAAAAGAATAATAAATGATTTTATTACAGACCCAATTTAATAAATAATAATAATAATCTAAATCTAAAATAAAGAGAAAAAATGTCCTATGCTTGAGCTTCTTGTCCTTTCCTTAAACGATTATGATTTTTATAAGGGCTCCCTTAGGGGCTCTGAGGGGGCCTAAAGGGCCTTTTGAGGGGACCTCAGAGGGCTCTTCGGGAGTGCATTTTGGGGCTCACTGCATGTTTGAACGTTCTCTTGTGCAACCAAACAAACTCAGCTCTCTCTCTTCGACAGAGGGCATGAGAAGAACCAGCGATGACGAGGTTTAGAAGACAGAGTAAAAAGCATAATAAGCAAGAAGACAGAGGTATGCAACCAGTCGATCGAACAAGGGGGAGAAAGGAAGAAGGGGACGCAAAGAGGAGAGAGAGAGGGACACAAGCTACAGAGAGAAAAATGTTTTTCTCTGGCTCAAAAATTCCTTTTTATAGTTGCTAATTAGGTTTTTAGCAAATCATTCAAAAAGAGTCTAAAAAGTTTTCAATATTTCAAAAGACCTCTCTCTCTCAAATATTTTTCAAAAACTTAATTATTTTTCCCAAAATACTCTAAAGAGGCTTAATTTGCTCAAATTATAATTTCATGAAAAACAATAAAACTCTTCGCAAACAAGCATTTTTAATCAATTATCGCACATGATCATGCTTGAAAATGTATGAAATTATGCATAAAAATTATGCATGATCAAATTCTAGAACGCAAAACATGTAAGTATGTTCAATAGCTTTCCAACAAGTTATGACATGTAGAGTTTTGAATCTAAATCGAAGAGTTATGCTCAAAACAACAAAGACTGGTTCTCTTTGATAGAGTTTCAGGAATCAATAATACATTCATAAACTCTTTCAAGCATCAAAATTATATTAATCCAATTTTAATTTAATGTTTAAAGTTTGACCTGCACAGACAATCACTTCAAATGGTGGATTTTATAATGAATTTTTCTTCTGCCTTACCCCGACTTTGGTTAATCTAAGCAAAAGAAATATCAAACACACCAAAAACAAATCTCACTAATCAAGATTCTCTAATCAAAAAAACACTTTTTAGAAAATGTTTTCTTTCAAAGAAAAAATGCAGAGCTCACAAACACTTCAAATACATATCTCCAACTTCCACCGAGCTTCAATATCACAAACAATAAAAGTGGCGCTTTTATAAGATTTTTAATCACAGACTAAGATCCAACTCATATGCAATGATTAGTCCATAGGAAAATATATATATATATATATATATATATATATATCAGCACAAAAAAAGAACCATAGACAGATTGAGAAACACAAATAGGGTACTTTCAATAAACAACACAACCTATTTTGACTGAACTAAATTTAAATAAGAGGAATTTTGAAACAACATTCACAGTTCTTGCAAACAGTGAGTTTCAACGTAGAACCACTCACAACAATGACATTCAGAAACAAAGACAACAACTTGAAAGGTTTCAATTACAACAAAAGAGATCACAACAAAAGTTCAAGAATTTCAAACGAGAGGGATGAATGGCAGCATGTCATCCTCGTCAGTTAGACTCCACCACATTCCAGCAAGGCTCCCTAATAGCAGCACCCTTCACAAAGGAGTTTACGTGCTTGGCCACCAAGCTTCCTGCCCAAGAAGAATAGTCTGAATGGGGTTCATGCCCAAACAGATTCATAAATGCAAATCCACCAATGCTTCACAACAACCCGCGATATGCAAGCTCTCCTTCTTCAAGCTTCAAGCCATTGTTTTTCGTTCCACTCCACTTGCTCGCATTTCTTCTTTCTTTTCAGAATTTTTTTTCTAAGAGATAGTGAAAGCCCTTTTCACATTTTTCTCTATGGTCTTATAGAACTCATCACAAGCTAAGTTAATGCTGAGGTTTGTTTCTAAAGCCACCTCCAACGTGGCCAATGGTAGAGCTCTATTTGAAATAGCTTTTGAACTTGGCTTAATTCCCCTTGCTAACAATCAAAAGTAGCATACATTGGCCTACATGAATTTTCAAAAGGGCTCTCAACCCCTTTTCACGATTTTCTTGGAGCCTCATAACTCACCTTACACATTTTTTCGGATGGGCTTAAAGAGCTATGATGTGGGTCCATATTGGCCCAGCCCCAAGGGTGCCAATATGGATCCAACGTTTGAGGTATTGGATCTTTTGTAAGATCCAATACTTGCAAACTAGATTTCATTAACAAGTGACTTTAGATCTAAATAGAAAAATTACAAAAAAATATAAAAACTACCCAAATGTCTTCATATAACTTTTAGTGCCCAAAATAAAACTTAACAGACACAGAACTATCCAAATATGTAGAATCTAGCACCTAAAAAAATACAGAGATGATTCCAAAAATCATAAAAATGGAACCACGAGACAAAATATATTTTTTGAGATGAATGAAGCAAAAATCTCAAAAAATTAAATGCATAAAATGACCAAAATACCCCTTGACCCCAAATAGACCCAAAATGGGTGATTTGACATAGGGTCATAGGTCTTTTGCTCATCGCTAATATTCGGATGCTCTGCACTATTGTCCCCAGCTGAAATGTCACATGTACTCCTGCTCTCATTAACAGTAGAAAGAACTACCTAAGACAGAGGAGATTTGAACCTTTTTTTATTTATATTTTATTTATTCTATTCATTTTTGTAAGTTTAGATCATACTAACTTTAGTATATTGTTTGTATTTTTGTCTTTCATGAGTTTTTGTAGCAACCACCACTCATATTTTTCATGGGTTTTCATCTGAGATACATATTTTCACAATGTCGTCACCCCAAAAATGAAGATCATAGTTCCCTGTTCTAACTTATCCCTACTCAATGTCGAAGGAAAGGTGCAAGATCTTGAAGAACATCCCCCATCACAAGTTTGGATTTGGGTTTTGGATCCATTTTCTAGAAAACAATATTTTTCATGAAAACCTTTTTTTATTTGATTTCAAAAATCATGGAGGGTTCCATAAGATAATCTCTAGGTCATAAGATTCCTTCTTAAGAGCGGTTAATTAAGGCAAAATTTTGAAAATGACCAAAAAAATAGGGACATGGATTTCAAAAGGGTGATGAGTTTCTTCAAGATTTTCAAATCTTAAATTTTAAAAATGTGATTCCCTAACTTTCTTTCAAGGTTTTTTTTTTTTACAGAAAAACATTTTTCCCAAGGAGCAAAAAGGCACACATGTGAAGCAAAAGGGATGCACCATGTAATCATGAGGAATCAAGAGCAAGCAAATCTCATGAAGGTATGAGGGCTCTTTATTTTCATGAAAATTCCTTATTCTCAAAAAGAAATCTCAAGTTTTCCAAATCATACCAACTTTTTCAAAAGACCTTGCATCTTTTCAAAAGATTTGACTAAAACCCCTCTATCCCTTTATAAACACCCCAAATTTTTACCCTCATCCAGTGCTTACATTTCATATGTCTGCATATCATTGCATGCATTCGACATATCATTTCATTGCATTGCATGTCATTGCATCTCATTATCGAGATCCAGAACTCCTGCTTTCAAAATATTAAATCCAGATTTGAGCTTTTAAAACTTTTCTTTTGAAATCAATTTCAAAACCTGGGTTTTAAGTCGATATTCTTGCCATTTGCCAAACCCCAGGATGTTATATTTCGAAATGTTTTCCTCAGAAAACAATCTGAATTCATTTTAAACTCAATTTCAATTGATTTCAATTCTCAGATGAGGCCCATTTAGGTGGTGTCACTTCTGGATTCCTTTATTTATCAAAAATCTCAAAAAATTTAGAGTCCTAGTTGGATCAGGACTCTGTATTTTCATATTTTTTTGAATCTTTTTTAACCTTTTTAAAACACCATTCTGATTTTAAACCAGCTGTAGTCATATCTTTGCCCATTCTCGTCATTTTTGTCTAAAATTTCAGAATCCCAGTCCAATCAGGACTCTATTTTCAGAATCCTAGTTGGATCAGGACTCTTTTTCTAGAGTCCTAGTCGAGTCAGAACTCTACCTTTTACTACCCTTTTTACCTATTTTTGAGAAAACCTATCAAAATCCTTTGTTTTTTGCCAAAATCCTAGAGTCTCAGTCGAATTAGGACTCTTTCTTAGAGTCCTAATCAAATCAGGACTCTACCCCGATTTCATCCTTTATTCCTGTTCTTCACTTGATTTCAAAATCTTTTCATCTGATTTTTAAAGTCTTCCATTTTAGCCAAAACTTTAGAGTTTTAGTCGGATTAGGACTCTTCCTCAGAGTTGCAGTCGAATCAGGACTCTATCTTTCACGTTATTCTTACCTGTTTTTAATCAAATCTTCTTCAGAGTCCTAATCAGATCAGGACTCTGAACCAAGCTTCAATTCTATCTTGTTTTCACTTGCTTTTTGAAATCCTCTTATTCATTTTCTCAGAAAATCCAAGATTCTAAGAGTCCTACTTCAATTAGGACTCTATCCCAAGAGTCCCAGTTGGATTAGAACTCTGTTTTGATTTCAATATTTGTTATTGTTTTCACTGTTTTCACAAGTTCTTTCATTTATTTTTCAGAAAATACCAAAAAAAATCTAGAGTTTCAGTCCGATCAGGACTCCGTCCCAGAGTCCTAATCCAGTCAAGAGTTTGTTCTAGAGTCTGTTTTTACTTTCATTTTTATTCTTTTCCATTTGTTTTCAAAAATTAGGTCATTTTGCAGAGTCCAATTAATTCAGGACTCTATTTCAAGGTTCTGATTGAGTTAGGATTCTAACCCTGGTTGCGTTTTCTGACTTATTTTACCATTTCTGATAAAATCTTTCAAAAATTTCTTTATTTGGCTTTTAAAATCCTAAAATCTCAAAGTCCTAAAATGTCAGGACTCTAGTCCAGAGTTCCAGTTCGCTTAGAACTCTATTTTCAAACCTTTGAATTCCATTTGTTGATTTTAACCCCTTTTTAAAGCCATTTTCAGTATTTATTTCAAATTTTCAAAACTTTGATGTGGGGCCTACTTAGTTGGCGCCATATCTAGAAGAGTTCTGACCCAGTCAGAACTCTGTACCATTTCAAAACTTTTAATCTCAAAGTCTACTTTTGAATCTCTTTTGAAAAACCTCTCATTTTCAAGTTTTAAAATCATTTTTGAAAATTCAAGTGGGGCCCACTCAGGGTGACACCACATTTGAAGAAGTCAAGGTTAGACTAGGGTTAGTCAATGTCCTAATTAGGTTAGAGGTTTAGAAGAGTCAAAAGCAATTTTGAAAATCCATTTTATTTAAGTTTTAAACCATTGGTTTTTAAAGGTTTTAAATTCAAGTTTTAAAAACCAAATGTGGGTCCATACTAGATGGTGCCACATTTGGACTTTATAGGGTTTAATTAGGGTTTAGTTAGAGTTCATTTAGGTTAGAAGACTCTTGGAAAATCGTTGCCCTTAATGGATTTATTAGAAAAAGTCCTGAAGAAAAAGAAAAACCTCTTAATTAACCCTAATTAAGTGACTTTTTGAAAACCTATAAAAGGGAGACTTCAAGAAGTCAAAAAGAGGCTCTTTTTCTCTCCCAATTTTGTGGCCTCTCTCTCCTCTCCAGCCTTTCCTCCTTCCTCCATTGCAGCTGCAACATCAAGGTAAGTTTTTTCATATTTTTTTTTACTTTATTTAATATTTTTTCATGTTTTTAACATGGATTTAACCATTGACATCATCTCTTTCATGATTTTAACCATTGATTCAACCTCAAGAACCTCAATCTCCATCCAAGAAGATGATCTAACCCTATTCCATACTGTTTTTCATTATTCTAATCCATTAGAATCGTTTATGCTATTGTTTTTCATGTTCTTAACCAAAGAAACATGAGATTTATCCGTTAAATGGATTAAATCCATGTTTTCAAAGGTAAAAATAATTTCAGCCATGGATTCTCTGTGTTTTATTTTTTTTTTTATCATATTAATGTTCATTGCATGTGTTTAAACCCTGACTGCGTTTTCTGACTTTTTTTTTAAATTTTTTTTTGCATTTAAATCTTTGTTAGAAATTTATGAGTTTTTTATATGTGATACATGGATATGTTATTGATTCTCTGTAAAAAAATCAGACGTTTTGAGATTCGAGAACCCTGTTAATAAAATACAAAGTCAAATCGGGATTTCTGTTGATTAAAATCGTTGTTTAATTTCAAGCATAAATTCCAGTTGCGTTATTTCTTTCATACGATATCTGATTTATGATTCATAAAGTTCAGTGGCTTTGTGTTTATGTAGTCTATTTACTGTAAAATTTTCATAATTTTTTGCCTCTGATTGGTATTTTTACTCTGTCAGAAAGTCGGATCCATCTTTTAAAACTCGTTATGATTTATTAAAACCCTAATATGATTTGTACTGATCATAGATCTTTAACCGTAGATCCGATTCATAATCTATAAAAAAAAAGTTCATTGTTTTTCTGTCTACTGCTGAAATTTTAGAATTTTTTGATTAAGTCTGCTATTTGTTTCTGTATTTTCAACCAGAAGTACCTGTTTTAATCAATTTTATATTCATTAAATTTAAGTTCAGATTGCCGGAATGATATCTCCCTAACCGAAGATGATTTTTCCGATCTGTAAAAAGTAGATTATGTGTTTTTATGTCTAGTTTGTCTTTATAAAATTTCAGAAATTTCCATGGTGAATTGACCCCTGAATTAGGTCTAACACTGAAACTGGTATGTGACCATGGGTAAAAATAACATATTTTAGAGTTTTAATGCAATTTTCGAATTGGAATAATGTCAAAAATATATTTTTATGATTCCAATATTATTTTAGGATGATAACAAGTGCAGGTGCCGATTTTTATCAATTTTGGAATCCATTTGATGCTTGAATGGATTAAATTGCAAAACAGGGTGCCTGTAGTATCCTGAAACACTGCCAAAATCATGATTTTCATGATATTTCTTGATTTTCATGTATAAGTTCATATTTTTAGGGTTTGTTCATGTTTAGAATTATATTAAGATGCTTCATGTTCAATTTTATGTTCATTTGAATCTTTTTAAACCCTAAACCCAAAGTTTTTAACAAAATATTTTCTGAAAACTCTGATTTCAAGGCCATAGTCTTGCTATCGGGGGCAATTTGGTCATTTGACCTCAATTTCGAAATTCTAAACTTTGATTTTATCATATCATATCATATTTAGTTTGATTTATCCTCATTTGAATTTTAAAAGTTATATTTTACAAAATATCTTTCTGAAAACTCTGATTTCAAGGCCATAGTCTTGCTATCAGTGGTATTTTGGTCATTTTGACCCCAATTTCGAAATTTCAAATATCATTTTCATATTTCTTCAATTTTATTTCATATTTCATTATGTTTATCTCAGGAAATCATGAAAAAAGACTTATATTTAGAGAAGTCCAGTAATTTCCAGATATTACTGGATAAATCTAGAAAAGCCAACATATCTTCACTAACAAGTTTTTTAGTTTTGCAGGGATATTGAAGACTTTATTTTTCTGTATTTAAATTCAATTAGTGATGTAAATTAAATGTAAACTTTGGAATAAGAATTTCAATTCCTGCTTAGATTAGGATTTGCATTGCATATAGTTTAAATCTGCAAATTTTAATATCTGATGAATGCATCATTCATGCACATTTTATAAATCCACCATGTTCTACATGAATGGCACGTACACTAGCTCTTAGGGAGTTGACAAACTTAGTGGAATTCGTATTTATGGCCATAGTAGGAATAAGAATGAGACCCAAATTTGTGATCTTCGTATTAGCCACATTCAACCTACACTATTAGGCTAACTTCAAAATGCACTGCATTTCTCAAAAATACAAAAGGATTTTCTCAATTCCTCAAAATCAAGTCTTTTAAATCCATATTCATTCACTTCATTCATTTGCAAATTCCAATTTCAATTTAGAGAAATCGATTTTATCAAAATTTTCCAAGTCTTACTCAGAAATTGATTTTCTCAAAACTCTGAGCTTTCAAGTGGTATTTCAAGTATTTCTCAACTTTAAATCACGATTTTCCAAGACATAATATCTTCAATTTCAAAGTTTGAATTCAGGGAAATCAAATTTTCCAAAGTTACTTGAAATTTCTCAGAAATCCATTTTCACTAAACACTTGGATTCTTCATAAATCAATTTTCATTTTCCTCAGAAATATTCTTTCACCATGATTCATGATTTTCCAAGTGACATCTTTTCCAAGAAATTTTCAAGTATTTCAGTTATTCTAAGCAAACATCATGTTTTCAAATCTGCATTTTCATAAAATCATAGCACATGCCTGATTCTTTGTGCATTTAGGAAATAGAACTAGATTTAGATAAGTTGAGCAAAGCTAAGCACACTCTTGATCCTTGGTTCAATTACCCCTGGTAAAGTTGCCAGGAATGGTTGAACCTCGTACCGACAAGCGAGTCCCATTCTTTGGAATTATCCCGCATTTTAAAACGGAGGTGAGTTATTTTCAAAAACTTTTTCAAATGTCAGTTTGACTTGCAAAAGTAAAATTTTGTGATGACAACACCCTTCTAAAAACTATTTGATTTGTTGGTTTTCAAAAGCCTTTCAAAAAGTCCCAAAAAAATATTTTCAAGTCTTGAAAGTTTATCATGCATTCCATGAGTTTGGATATTCCCTGAACAACTTCATTCTTTTATTAATGATTTCAAAGCATGAATACAAAGGAAAATCATTAAAACCAAAATACCAAAGTCCAAAAACAAATCATGAAATTATCTAGAAAATTCTATAAAATTCAAGGACAAAAATCTAAAAAACAAGAGTGAAAAACTCATCAAGAAATCATCAAAAGTGAAAAAAATGAATAAAAATCTTGATATTATTAGATAAAAAGTCCCATCATAGGTCCATCCAAAATTCAAGGAAGATATCTCAAAATGATATAAAATCATTATAAAATCCTTCAAAAGTTTCATAAAATTCCCAAAACTTATTGCATCTCATCAATATTGCAATAAGTACATAAAAAAATCCAATCATATTGGATAAAATTTCATGCACAAATCCTTACAATTTAGTAAATCTTAAAAAAAATTTGAGAGGTCTTTGGAAATTCTTGTCTTTGTCCCATCACAGACTTACCTAAAAGATAGGATTCTAAAACCTCCAATCTCCACCTCCATTTTTTCCCTCACTTTTGTCCCATCATGGACATATCCTGAGGAAGCGAGGAATAAAATAGGGGTAAAATCATTCAAAAATCTAAAAAACCAAAATCATTACAAAATTATGGCAAAATTTTAAAGAAAATTGTATGAAAAATCATTAAAAATCTTGAAAAAACCTTTAAGGTCATGATTAAATCTTTAGAAAAATCTCAAGAAATGCAAGAAAAAGTCAAGAATGCACATCTTTAAAATCCTCAAAAATTCCCCCTTCCCCAAAGGTATTTGCTTACCTTCATGAACATGTCTTGAAAGACATTTGTGGTCTTTCATCCTTGTTCTTAGAATAAGTGGTCTCATTGAAGCATGTTCATTTGTCTAGGTTGTCCTTGAGAAGAGAACCCTGTGAGCTTAAAGAGTATCTAATAATAGTTAAAAGTTTCTCAATAAAAGAAAGAAATCCAAAAATTAAAGATGCCCACCATTTCCAATTTCAATCAATATCAAACTTCTTTTGCTTGTTTCGTCTTGCGACCGGTGACCTAGGTCCTACAAGACCCTTTAATTCTAGGGACCCTTGTGTGGAACAAGATGCTTACCTTGTCCTGACAAAGTCAATAAAAAAGATCTTGTGAAAGAGTAATAGGTCCCACAAGCTTGACATGACTCCGACTCGTGAAGAGTAATAGAGACCCTTGTGTTAGGAAGCATGAACAAACAAATAAATCAAATCAACCCCCACCAATTCCAAAATATCTTTGTCTTTGAATTCTTTTCTCATGATGAGAATCTCTAGCTTTGACTAGATTAAATTTTGGGTGTGTCAACTTCTTTGTTATCAATAAAGCTTTGCATGCTCGATAACAAAGAGGAGCATATGTTGACACCCAAAATTTTTAGGGTTCACAACCAACATCAATCTTGGCCCTGACACTTTAGAGTCACCACATTGACTCATCAGAAATGGGATTGTTATTCACATTCCAAAGATTTCAAATGTGAACTCGAAGTATTCTCTCATGCTATGAGTGCGATACTTTTGCAAAGAAATTATTTGTGTAAGATTGGCAATCAATTCCGAGCACTTCTCCATCAAGCTTATTTCACAACATTTTTGGAAAAAAATTAAATTGTTTCATATTTGACTCTCAAAACTATATACTCTAAATATTTTTATGAAAAATTAGAGGTTTCAAGCTTTCCGACAAAAAAAAAAACACTTTAATATAAATTAGAGTGAAAAGTTATGAGCGAAACAAGTTAAGTTTTGAAAGATAATTTTAAAAAGTAGAGGCCACTTCCAATGCATTTTTTACCAACCAAATGGCTAAATTTCATTTTCTCTCAACATAAATTTTGTAGAGGATATCAGATTTCCAACACTTTGAACCTCCCATTGTTTTGATTCCAGAGCACGAAGAAACATCTAAAATACCAGTCTAGGTTAAGTCAACATAGGCAGTATCGATAGGTTGTATACCTATTGACACATTGTGTCAACGGGTATGTAACCTGTCAACACAGCTTTGTGTCGATAGGGTCAAAGCCTGTTGACAGATCTTGTGTTGACAGTTATGCTTTTTTAGCCATTTTGGCCATTTCAAGAGCAAAACATGTGGGGACAGAGGGGATCCTCCAGCATATAAATAGGAGTCCTCACTATCTTCAAAGCCATCTTCTACCATCTCAAATCCTCTTGAGAGCTTCCAAAGCTCCCAAAAGCCCCTCAGTTGTCCCCTTGTGCATTCTGTAAATCAAGAGAGGTTTAATAAACCTTCTTTTTGAGATTTTGGAGTTTCAGGGAACATCTCTCTCAAATATCTTTCTCTCTCTCATTGAAGTGTTGCCCAACGTACACATCCTTCGACAACCAAGAAGGGGGCTTCGAGGTAATTTTGATCTTTTTATTTAAAGATTCATTTTTTCTTGCTTTCTTGGGGTTCTTTTTTCCAAGATTTTGGGGTTTCTTCTCCCAAGAATCTTCATTCCAAGAAACCTTGTTCCTATATGGTAAAGATCCCTTTTCCACTTGGATTTCTACATCAATATGTTCAAGACATTATGCCAGATCATCACGTGGAAGGGGCTCAGGTTTCATAAAAAGTCTAAGTAAGTTGTCTCTCATTTTTATTCTATTTCTTGCACTTTCTTTCAATACTTTCTTAAGAATTTATATTGTTTACACACATTCTAACTAAAACACACACTTTCTTGGATTGGATTTTGCTTCGATGGGTCTACCATCTAAGCTTACCTCATAGGTGCACGTTGGAAGATCAAGAAAGCATGAGAAAGGATTTACTGAGGTAAAGATCTCTACCTTGATTAGGTCATCTCTTGCCATTTAGGACGGAAATACTCAATCTCATACCAATCGATCGAGGTCCATCTATGCTAGCTGGACAAACTCTTATGATATCTTTCTAACCAATGTCTCTACCTTTTCATTGTCTTTCACACCCTTGGAAGCTTTTTTCTTCATGTGCTTGTAGAACTTGATCATACAATTCCTTATATCTGTGACATCTTGCTGAAATTAACCCTTTATTAGCAAACAACTAACTACAATGAACATCTCAAACTAGTTAACAACTGACATATAAACACATACCTTGCATGAAGTTTAATCTCTAGTTTTTGCCCAAGTATTGCATATATTGTATGACAAATATACCACAATCATACTTGTAAATTAAGAAAATACCAAGTAAAAAATATATACATGTATGAAATAAGTTAACAAATAAATGCAAAGTAATTACCCGTTCTCTTGTTGAGGAATACCCTCCATCCTCTGTGTCATCCAATCTTTGTAACAATCAAACCCAAATTGCGCTAAAAAATGAACCTACAACACATGCACGAAAAAAAAGACAAAAAAGTGAGTACATTAGTGAGTAAGTTATGTTATCGTACTATTTGTTTGAGGTTTTTATCTGCTAAATATGTATTCAGTGTAGAATTGTACAACCTGAAGTCCTTTTTCTTCATGTCCAATTCCCAAAGAACCTAGTGCTTGTTGCCCTAGTTGAAAGAAATTAGGAGATGTAACATAAATCTAGTATAACGTCATTATACACGTGAAAATTTATTTGTAAGTATGAGTAGCATCAAGGAAATGATAATATAAGTCATTGCTCTCTAAGCAGTCAGTTGCCCTACCTCGCTACCCTTTAGTTGCAATCATTTGTTGTTAACATACAAGGTTTACCAATTAGTTTTTATTAATCGGTAGTAAAATAATATAAACATCGCTTTTATAACTCATAGGGAAATACAGGGCAAGGTAAAGAGTCTTCGACAAGTTGTCTCTTTCCCTATCCTCATCGTGAGCTACTTGAAGTTTTTCTAGGAATCTTGTTAGGTGTTATATAGTAAATCTTGTGTGGTAACAAAAGAACAAACAAATTTGCGTAAAAACGTAACAAAAACCTAAACAATATAACTTGCAAAACTATTCTTTGCCAAACTCATACTCTTTCGGCTCTGGGGTATTTTCTTCTATAGTTTTTTCTTTCTTATTAACTTATTCTTAACAACAAAATAAATTGTATATGATTAATATCAAATATACGCACATGATTCATGATATTGCTTATACCTCATGTATGACCAGCTATTCTTTGTTCTTCAAAACTCGGGGCCCTTTGAATCCCTTTCTTTTATGAAAACATGTATGACCATACATCTCGAACTACCTAGATATACACATAAAGAAGTAATTAATTAAAAAAACATTGGATATATATATATATATATATATATAAGTAATTAATTAAAAAACACTAGATATGCATACAAAGAAGCAATCCATTAAACAACATTGGATATATATACATACTGATATTCGTGATGCCAGCTATTGTTACCAACCTCACCATATACACTACACTTGTATGGCACATCTCTGTGTTCTGTTCTTCGTCTATTAACCTTAGGCCACCTTGCTTTGCGAACCACTTTTGGTGGATAGACAACTATAAGAGTAGGTGGAGCGATGTGTAGGACATTATTCGTCATCAAGAAAAATGGATATTGATTATATGCAACTCGATAAAAATCAACTTTGAACCATTTATTGCAGTAATCCTATGGTAGGTTGCTCTCATACAAAATTCAAGGAATCACACTAACATGCCACTCTTCATAAGAGCACAAACGCCTCTGAAGATAAACATTGTAACCATAAGATCAGTTGTGGGCTTCGTACTGTTGTTTGAGGAAATGTACTACTTGCACATGTATTTGTTGTGCATTTTTTTTCAGTTTCTCTAGCTTTTTTTTACATTAGGCATCACAATGCTTATCATATGTCACCCCGCAATCTTTTTTTTCTTAAACAGTTTCATCAGCACGAGACAAAGCTTTTCAATAAGTGGAATTAGAGGCTTGTCACGTATGGCAAGAATCTATGAATTGAAGTTCTTTGCTATATTAGATGTTAAGTAGCCATATCTTTTTGCTTGAAAGTGATAGTTAACCTAATATTTTGGATCCACATTAATGGCAATATAATTGTATATGTTTGTTCTTTGTTCCTTAACTTTGTCATAATTATATTATTGTTTTGTAGCTGCTCAAGCTACACTCCACTAAAGTGCACTGAGTGGTGAACCAAATTTCTTTGAAAAGTTCTTTGTCAAATGCTTTATGCAAAATCCAACATGACATGTAGGCCATATGTGGGAGACAAGATACTTTAAACCTGGATGCCCATCTAAGATAACTATTAATACTCCTCTCTCTCTCTCTCTCTAAACTTATCAAAGTGTATGAATTTGTGCTTTAATACTTTTAAAAATCATGCCCATGAATCTCTAGACTCTTTATCAATAACTGCAAATGCTATAAAAAATATCTCACCACAATGATCAATACTATAGACCAACAATAATATACTCACATATCTTCCTTTTAAGAATGTGTCATCTACCATAAGAACCGGAGGAGATCCTTTAAAAAACTCATCGATGCATGGCTGAAAGGATAAAAATATATACTTAAATCGATCTTTTATATCGCTCTTAATATACCCTAGCAATCCTCGGTTAGCATTCATTAGATGATCCAAATAGGCGGGAAGCAACTTGAAGGACTATTCAAATGAACTATATAATGCAGCCTTAGTGAATTCTCGTCCACACCATGCTTGTTTGTAAATAACCTCCACACCTTCCTCGTGATTGATGTCATTCATGATTTCTCTTGGAGTTATATTTGGGTTATCATGCATGAATTTATGAATAACTGTAACACCTCAAAATTTTTATCTCGAAAATTATGTATTTTTTTTTTTCAAAATGGTTTTAGAAATTACAATAGAAATTCGAACGGGATAAAAGCTTTGGCATATTATAAATATATCATATCCTTTTCAAATAACTTCAAATTTAAAATTTGAACATTCATAAATAAATAAATGTCCATTACAAACTTTAAATTAAACAATATCAGAGTTCTTCAAATTAAAATATTATCAATCTTTGAGCACTTATGACTGCTCACAATCCAAATCACGCTAAAAAAGGAGAAAGGTTCAGAGACATTTAAAAAATTTAGAATGATACAGAGAAGATTAGCATGGCCCCTGCTCAAGGACGACACACATAAATCAAAATTCAATAAGACTCCAAATTCAAATACACACTCAATTCGAATCCTGACTAATTTTGAAATTCTAATTAACTTTAACCTAAATTCAGACTAAATCTGATTAAAAATCAAAACTCAATTCAAAATTCCCAGTTCGAGATTCATTTTAAAATAAATTAAAGCTCAAATTACAATTAAATCTCATCTTGAGTTTGAATAATATTTTAACATTCACCTTTATTTATCATAAAATATTGAAAATTCACATGTTTTACATCCTTCCCTCATTAAAGAAATTTCATCCTTGAAATTTAACAAGGGTTATTTATCGACAAGATTCTGGATGTTTTATTTTTATCATTTATTTGTTTAATAACTGTAAAAATTTATAGGTATTACAATATCACTTGAAATCTACTTGGAAGGCACTTTTTCCAGTACAAGGTTGCCCAGTGATCCACTATGTGTATGCTCGTTGTCATATCTCTACTTGAAAGAAACCTGCTCTGTGTATCTTTGTGCAATAGATCTTCCTCAGCCAATCAATCATCATATGAGTGTTATTCTTCATGCATACGACAGTGACTCTATTATTGCAACTCTTTAAGAGTTTTGCTTTATAGTTATACTTGCTCACATGATCTTTCAAAAACTCATGGCAGTGTTGAAGATTATTAAACCTTTTGTCCAAAGTAATTTCTCGATCGTTTGAGTGTGTTGATAGCTATTGAAATTGTTCACAATCATTAAGCATTTCATTATGCAATTGATCATACAAATTAAATATCTCCTCTTTAATGATTTACAATTTTTTTTATTGTACGAAAACTCATTGAATGAGAACCAAGGGTTCACATTCTCCAAAGCCATTGATGCATCACTTTCATCCACCCTTATTTGTCCAATGTTATCAATGTGTTGGTTGTCTCCTATCGACATGGTATACTCATCATCATCAATATCATGTGATTATGCATTATCAACATGATCGCTGCTATTACTAATTGATTATTCAGTTGCACCAACTACATCAAAATTCATTGTATCTATCACTTTATTTGCTTTTATGCATGCAATATTCTTGTATTTTCAATATTCAAGATTAACCATCAAAATATCACATTCAGCATTACACATATATCTCAACCATAAATTATATCAAAATCATAACTTGTACCTAGCACTGTCATATGCCCAAGAAGGTTGTATGTCATTCAAATTATTACGATAAAGATCACTGGCATTTCTTTGCCCACATGCTTCCATATCATTTGCAGTTATCCATTGATCATGTACAACATCAATATCGTCCACTGTTTGAGACAGTTGGATTATTAACAAAGATCTTAAATCGATAGATGCACATTCTCTATAGGATTCACATTATTCCATTAATCAATTTCTTGTTGGACTTCTCCTTCATTAACTTTGTATACTTTCCGGTAAACATCACCACTAAATAACATTGATTCTACTTCATTATCTTCTTCAACATCCATCCATATTTCTTGGTTGTTTAAGTTTGAAGAATAGCTATATCGAAGACTTAATAAGTCTGTCACATATCTAGTTTTACGAGACATCAAAGCCTCAAATTCTTTAACAGTAATATTTTTTTAGACCACTATAGATTTTGAATTGGTATGATCAGACCTATGGTAGTGTACATTAGCCTTTTCAGACACCATTATTGACTGCCTATAACCATGATAGTTTACTTTAGCCCTTTTAATGCTTGTGCATAGTAAACCCTAGCCACATTAAACCAATACAAGAACAACAAATATTAACTAAAGGACAAACAAACAATCATAAATCATCTATAATAATATATATTTCTATGAAAAAACTATAAACATATTAAACCCTAAATGAAATTCGATCACAAGGATGATACTGTAACCTCCAAAAAAATATGCATGGAGATACTATGACCGTTGCAAAAAAAAATCTTTTTCTTTTCCTCCTTTTGAGGGAAAAGAGAGAAGAAAACTCTTTGCAAGGTCCCACTTGACCTTTTGAAAAAAAGATGTTTTGAAATTACTCACCTCCATTTTGAAATTTTACAGAAAAATAGAGAGACGAGATTCGCTCGTTGATACGAGGTTCAACTGTTCCCGGCGCCTTTACCAGAGGTAATTGAACCAAGGATCGAATTCATGCCTTTTGCTTTGCCTAAATTTGTCTAAGGGATTATTCTAAAATCCTAAATGCACATGGAATCATGCTTGTGCTGTGATGTATGTTTTTGAAAATATTTCAGAAATCAAGGTTTTCCAAGTGATTCTGAAATGGTTTTGAAAAATGTTTTTTTAGAAATGACTTTGAAGTTCAGGAACTGATTTTGAATTGAAATGTTGAAACTTGAAATGGACTTGGATTGAAAACTTGAATTTGGAGATTTTAAAATTTGATTCAAAGCTGAAAACTTTGAAATCAGAATTGAATTTGAATTTTGAATTTGAACTTAAAATTAGAATTAAAGTTTTGGAATTCTGAAAGATTGAGTTTTGAAAAAAATGAACTTGTAAATTTAAACCGAATTGGAATTTAAAAGTTGAAATGAGAATTTGGTTGAGACTTGAATCTGAACATCTAAATTTTAAAAATGAAATTTGAAATTAGAGTAAAGAGTTTGAATTTGAAAGTTTGAAATTGAAATGGAACTTGAAATTGAAATGGAACTTGAAATTGAATCAGGATTTGAAATTGAGACTTTGAAGTAATTCTCAAATTTGATTTGATGTTTGAAATCAGAATTGAATTTAGAAATGGAGTTGGGAATTTGGAATGAAATAAAGAAATTTGAAATTAATATCTGAAATCGAAATGGAATTCCAAGTTAAAAGTATGAATTTAAAAATGGGAAGTTTTAGAAAATCAAATTTGGAAATTTGAAACAAGTTTTAAAATTGAATGAAATTGAAAATAAAAAAGAAGAAAATAAAGAAAAATCTGATTTTATAAATGGAAATCAAAAATGGCTTTCGAATTTAGAAATGAAATTTATTTTGGTTTTTGAAAATTTATTTTAAAAATTTATTTTGAAAATTACTTGGAATTTTTGGAAATAATTTTAAAATAACTTTAAAAAGATGAAAAACAATGATGTAATTCTATATAAAAGGTTTTATTTGAATTTAGAATTTAAAAGCAAATTTCATTCTTTAATAGAATTGAAATAAGATTAAATTATAATACATTCATGACTATGATCACAAACATATTCTAATCTAATCTTTATTTGAGTTCTAACAAAGAATAAAATTAATTTTTGTGCCTTTATAGGACTTAAAATAAAATTAATTTTTAATATATTCATGACTATGTCCACAAATATATCTCAAATTAATTTATATTTTAAATTCTGATAGAGGAAGAAAATGATACCCGTTTTTAGGAAATATGATGTTTTTCATAAAGAACCTAAAAAATAGGTCAAATTGTATTCCATAAAAGATAAAAATCCTAAGTATTGTTCACATTCTGGCTATAGCCATAAATGTGAATCATTTACTTAGGGTTATTCACCTCTTATTAGAATGGTGCGTGTACCATAATGCTCTTTAAAGAATAAAATAAAATGAAATGTCACAAGTAATTACGAGAATTTAAAGTGCAACTATATGCTCATACATTCTAATCTAAACAGAAAAGTAGAAATTCTAATTAATATGAAATTATTACAATCTTAAATTGAAATTGAATATTGAAGTTCCATAATCTAGAAAAAGAAATCAGGATCTCCCAGGCCTCTCTGCAAACACAAGATAGCACAAGGCAACAAAAATGCAAAATATAGAAAGAAATTAGAAATGCTATGTCAAAGCTAACATACATATGATTATGCCTATGCTTTTATAAAAATGCATATGGATATGTGAAGTTGCAATGCCTATGCATGAATGAGATGCATATGCATTTTCCTAAGTGCAATGTTTATGGTAATGAAGAAATGCATATGCATTTGCCTAAGTACTACGCGTATGCTTTATGAAGAAATGCATATGCATTTGCCTAAGTGCAATGCCAATGCTTATGAAGAAATGCATATTGTATTTGCCTAAGTGCAATGTCTATGCTTATGAAGAAATGCATATGCATTTGCCTAAGTACAATGCTTATGCTAATGAAGAAATGCATATGCATTTGCCTAAGTGCAATGCTTATGCTAATGAAGAAATGCATATGCATTTGCCTAAGTGCAATGCTTATGCTTTATGAAAAAATGCATATGCATTTGCCTAAGTGTAATGCATATGCTTATGAAGAAATGCATATTGCATTTGCCTAAGTGCAATGCCTATGCTTACGAAGAAATGCATATGCCTAAGTGTAATGCTTATGCTAATGAAGAAATGCATATGCATTTACCTAAGTGAAATGCTTATGCTAATGAAGAAATGCATATGCATTTGCCTAAGTGAAATGCTTATGCTAATGAAGAAATGCATATGCATTTGCCTAAGTGCAATGCTTATGCTAATGAAGAATGCATATGCATTTTCCTAAGCTGGAAATGACATGAATGTAGTGAATATGATAAGGTGATTAATCTAATGTAATGTGTAGGTGCTAATATGAATGCTAAACAACAAGTAAGCACTAAATAGAAAATGAAATAAGTAAGTTGCAGCACAACAAATCGATTACACAGGTTAATAGCACACAACACATCAAATAGATTGGTAGCAGCATTAACAAGTGAATTTTAGAAATGTTAACTGGTAGATTTCAGCAATTTAACCAATTGATTTCAGCACATTAACTAGTGAATTTCTCACAGCATCAAGGTAATTCCAACACATCATAACAAGGTAATCTTAGCCAGCAAATTGATTTCAGCAAAAGTAAAACAATAAATCAGCAAGACAATAAATCATCAAATCAGCATAGCAAGGTGGTTTTACACAGCAAGTCAAGGTAATTTCATTTTTTACACAGCAAATCAGTGGTTTTAACACAGCAAATCTGTGATTTTTATACAGCAAATCAGTGGATTTTACATAGCAGCAAAGCATGTGTTTCCACATCAATCAGAAATCTAATTTCAACTCAATAAGGCATCCGATCTCAAATCAACAGAACATGGATTTAACAGTCAACCTAATTTTGAATCAGATAAAACATATTTCACAGTAAACTTAATACAGTTAATATAATCACATCCACATAGTGAAATGAGTGCAGTGAGGATGATATGCAGGAGAAAAATATGAAATGGATATGCAATGAGTGATAAGATGCACATAGTGAAATGGATACAGTGACTAATGTTAATGGGCCATGCATAGTTAGTTAACTAACTAATGTGAACTAACTGATGTTGTGGACTAACTAATGATATGCTAATGACATGCTAACTAATACCGAGTGAACTAACTAACTAATGATATGCTAATAATAAAGATGCACATTATACACTGAAATGCAATAGAACATGCTTATGCACATGTTAAGGTTGAAATGTATACATATATGCTGAACATGAATGCATTTGCTTAGGCGTGATGAATGCAACTGTTGTGCAGTTTGAATGATGTCAAGTGAAGCAGAAACAATGATGATGTTGTGAATGCAACAGATGGTGACACCAAGGTTGGTTATATAGTGATCAGACGCAAATCATGACATCAACACACAACAAATGTAAGTTGGTGCTCTGCAACAAGACATGCTGCAGTATTGCATAGGAAATCAGAGGATGTCGATGCATAATCATAAAAAATTTACAATAATGATGTTGTGCAACATCAACAAATGAATAGCTGAAAGAATGCAGATGCAAAATGAATATGATGTTGATGAGATGAAGGCTACTCAATGATGCAGATGCCATGCAAATAGAGATACAGGGTGAATCAAAATGACTACAGAAAAATGAAAATTTAATGATGCAAAACATCAACTACCCGATGCAGAAAAACAAAACTAAAATTCAATGATTCCTGCCAGTTGAAGTAGTCCCTAATGATCTCTTCTTGATGCAAACTTTCAATCAAGGCTTGATACTAAATAGTGGACTGTGGCTTCTTGCTATTGGATCTGAATAAACTGGCTTTTGATGTCACATGTCGCAGGAACCATGATTGTAAGGCATAGATGCATCCTTCTACCAAGATGGTCTCTTTCCCCATCTTCGTAGGAGTTAGACGACTCTGATATCAACAAAATTTTGGCCATCTTGAAAGAAAGATAATCCCACTTTTTATAGAATCATGGCATGTTGAATCCTTTCCTTGGCTGCTCGGGATAGAGTGTTAATCTCCTCGTATGCCCCATACTTGCGGTAGAGCCTGAATAGATCAATGAACTGACTTCCATCAATTTCAGTGAGTGGCCAAGATCTACTCCTGGTTGCTCTAGCTAAGGCGTCTCGAATATCTATCCCTTTGACATCGATCAGGAACTGCTGCTCGACGGGATCATCTGGTTAACCAGCTGGCTCTGGCAATCCCATGATGTCATTGAACTCATCCATCAGTAGAGTCATCTCTCTCCATGGAAACCAAAATGTGCAGGTACGCAGATTCTACCGTTCTGCCAAGGCTTGAATCAAATTTCCATTGATGATTTGCTTGCCTACTGTTGATGCCAGCTCTAATCCACAGTCATCCAGATGGTCCAGGAACATACGCGAGAAGGTGACAAACCAAGAATAATACCACCGAGGGAAGAAAAGAAGAGTATGAATGGCCCGATGATCTGGGAATCCCTGTCTTATCTCATATGAGATATGATCTTTGGGGAAGATAGTATCAAGTGAGTTGGATGCCATCGAATAATACTGAGGCAGAAAAAATAAAAGGATTAGATAAAATGCAAGACTTTGTGAAAAATAGAATCTGAAGAAATCGAGATCCAGAAAGAAAAGACACCTGGAGTTTTTAAAAGGAGATTTTAGAAAAAGATTTCCAGGGTTTTTGAGAAAAATTGATCCGAAGAGAAATGAAGAAAGAAGAGGAAAATATACACCTGGGTTTTGAAAATAAAGAGACAATTTTGAAAGAAATACCCAGGGTTTTAGGAAAAGTTAGTCTAAGAAATACGAGGAGATATAAGAAATAAGTGAGCATCACAGAATCAAAGTTGTACAAATAAGGATGCACAAACTACATTCCCTAAAAAGCTGACTCTAAATGCAATATTTGAAAAGGCGTGTAGGACCTTAATCCTAACTCTAAGGTTTAGATCATCTGAATCCAATCAAGATACACCAATATACTCAAGCCGGAGCTTGAAGTACGTGGTATAAGAATAATTTTCCGGTTCTAAGGTAATGATTTTCCTAACATCCTTGATCACCTGTCGATATACTTTGGACTATGCCCCTTAGTATGTGGCAGGGAGGGTTTTAGCCCAAATAAGTGGCCCAATTGTGAGGCTCTTTCCTGAACTATGATTCAGTGAGACAGCCCAGCAACGTGAAGACCAGGAAAATATAGGTGGGGATGTTTTAAAAATATGATTCAACATGCAATAAAAACAGATGTCTCTAATGCAAAGTCCTAAAGAAATAGAATTTTGAAAAATTATAAAGAAGCACAGACTTGCATACATTGTTTACATTCAATCTCTAGATTGAGGAGAGTTGTATTTTAGACCTAAGTCTAAGTGAACATGAATAAATCTCCTCAATTTGGTCCTACCAAACCATACTTCAGCCTATATGCATTATGTCAGCTGAGTCAGAGTCTAGGCTTACTAAGTTTTACATGAAAATGAAGTTGACATTTGTAGAATAATGACTTAGACAAAAAAAAACAAAGCAAAGGCATAAATTTGAATGCACAAAGACAAAGGTCCCATAACGGTCGCCAAACCTGTGATCATTGCAAAAAAAAATCCTTTTTTTTTTCCTCCTTTTGAGGAAAAAGAGAGAAGAGAACTCTTTGCAAGGTCCCACTTGACCTTTTAAAAAAAAGATGCTTTGAAATTACTCACCTCTGTTTTGAAATTTTATGAAAAATAGGGAGACGAAATTCGCTCATCTGTACGAGGTTCAACCGATCCTGGTGCATTTACTAGAGGTAATTGAACCAAGGATTGAATTCATGCCTTTTGCTTTGCCTAAATTTGTCTAAGGGATTATTCTAAAATCCTAAATGCACATGGAATCATGCTTGTGCTGTGATATATGTTTTTGAAAATATTTCAAAAATTTGGGTTTTCCAAGTGATTCTGAAATTGATTTGAAAAATATTTTTTTAGAAATGACTTTGAAGTTCAGGAATTGATTTTAAATTGAAATTTGAAACTTAAAATGGACTTGGATTGAAAGCTTGAATATGGAGATTTTGAAATTGGATTCAAAGTTGAGAACTTTGAAATCAGAATTGAATTTGAACTTAAAATTAGAATTGAAGTTTTGGAATTCTGAAAGATCGAGTTTTGAAGAAAATGAACTTGTAAATTGAAACTGAATTGGAATTTAAAAGTTGAAATCAGAATTTGGTTGAGACTTGAATCTGAACTTCTGAATTTTGAAAATGAAATTTGAAATTAGAGTAAAGAGTTTGAATTTGAAAGTTTGAAATTGAAATGGAACTTGAAATTGAATCAGAATTTGAAATTGAGACTTTGAAGTAATTCTGAAATTTGATTTGATGTTTGAAATCAGAATTGAATTTAGAAATGTAGTTGGGAATTTTGAATGAAATAAAGAATTTTGAACTTAGTATATGAAATCGAAATGGAATTCGAAGTTAAAAGTATAAATTTAAAAATAGGAAGTTTTAGAAAATCAAATTTAGAAATTTGAAACAAGTTTTAAAACTGAATGCAATTAAAAATGAAAATGAAGAAAATGAAAGAAAATGAAGAAAAATCTAAATTTTATAGATGGAAATAAAAAATGGCTTTTGAATTTATAAATGAAATTTGTTTTGTTTTTTAAAATCACTTGGAATTTTTGGAAATAATTTTGAAATAACTTGAAAAAGATGAAAAATAATGATGTAATTCTATACAAAAGGTTTTATTTGAATTTAGAATTTAAAAGCAAATTTCATTCTTTAATAAAATTGAAATAAGATTAAATTGCAATACATTCACGACTATGGTCACAAACATATTCTAATCTAATCCTTATTTGAATTCTAACAAAGAATAAAATAAATTTTTGTGCCTTTATAGGATTTAAAATAAAATTATTTTTTAATATATTCATGACTATGGCCACAAATATATCTCAAATTAATTTATATTTTAAATTCTGATAGAGGAAGAAAAGGATATTCATTTTTAGGAAATATGATGTTTTCATAAATAACCTAAAGTATAGGTTAAATTTTATTCTGTAAAAGATAAAAATCCTAAGTATTGTTCGCATTCTGACTATGGCCATAAATGTGAACCATTTACCTCTTATTAGAATGGTGCATGTGCCATTCATGTTATACCATAGTGCTCTTTAAATAATAAAATAAAATGTCACAAGTAATTACGAGAATTTAAAGTGAAACCAATGCTCATACATTCTAATCTAAACAGAAAACTAGAAATTCTCATTAATATCAAATTATTACAATCTTAAATTGAAATTTAATATTGAAGTTCCCTAATCTAGAAAAAGAAATCAGAATCTCTCAGGCTTCCCTACAAACACAAGATAACACAAGGCAATAGAAATACAAAATATAGAAAGAAATTAAAAATGCTATGTTAAAGCTAACATACATATGATTATGCCTATGCTTTTATGAAAATGCATATGCATATGTGAAGATGCAATGCCTATGCATGAATGAGACGTATATGCATTTGCCTAAGTGCAATGTTTATGCTAATGAAGAAATGCATATGCATTTTCCTAAGTGCTATGCTTATGCTTTATGAAGAAATGCATATTCATTTGCCTAAATGCAATGCCTATGCTTATAAAGAAATGCATATTGCATTTGCCTAAGTACAATGCCTATGCTTATGAAGAAATGCATATGCATATGGCTAAGTGTAATGCTTATGCTAATGAAGAAATGCTTATGCATTTGCCTAAGTGAAATGCTTATGCTAATAAAGAAATGCATATGCATTTGCCTAAGTGCAATGCTTATGCTAATGAAGAAATGCATATGCATTTGCCTAAGTGCAATGCTTATGCTTTATGAAGAAATGCATATGCATTTGCCTAAGTGCAATGCATATGCTTATGAAGAAATGCATATTGCAATTGCCTAAGTGCAATGCCTATGCTTATGAAGAAATGCATATGCATATGACTAAGTGTAATGCTTATGTTAATGAAGAAATGCATATGCATTTCCCTAAGTGTAATGCTTATGCTAATGAAAAAATGCACATGCATTTGCCTAAGTACAACTTATGCTAATGAAGAAATGCACATACATTTGCCTAAGTGCAATGCTTATGCTAATGAAGAATATATATGCATTTGCCTAAGCTGAAAATGACATGAATGTAGTGAATATGATAAGGTGTTTAATCTAATGTAATGTGTAGATGCGAATATGAATGCTAAACAGCAAGTAAGCACTAAATAGAAAATGAAATAAGTAAGTTGCAGCACAGCAAATCGATTAACAAATTGATTTTTACAAAATGATTACACAGGTTAATAGCACACAACACATCAAATAGATTGGTAGCAGCATTAACAAGTGAATTTTAGAAATGTTAACAGGTAGATTTCAGCAATATTAACCAATTGATTTCAGCACATTAACCAGTGAATTTCTCACAACATCAAGGTAATTCCAACACAGCATAACAAGGTAATCTCAACCAGCAAATTGATTTCAGCAAAAGTAAAACAATAAATCAGCAAGACAATAAATCATCAAATCAGCATAACAAGGTGGTTTTACACAACAAATCAAGGTAATTTCTTTTTTTACACAGCAAATCAGTGGTTTTTACACAACAAATCTGTGATTTTTATACAACAAATCAGTGGATTTTACACAGCGGCAAAGCATGTGTTTCCACATCAATCAGAAATCTAATTTCAACTCAATAAGGCATCCGATTTCAAATCAGCAGAACATGGATTTAACAGTCAACCTGATTTTGAATCAGATAAAACATATTTCACAGTAAACTTAATACAGTTAATGTAATCACGTCCACATAGTGAAATGAGTGCAGTGAGGATGATATGCAGGAGAAAAATATGAAATAGATATGCAGTGAGTGATAAGATGCACATAGTGAAATGGATACAGTGACTAATGTTAATGGGCTGTGCATAGTTAGTTAACTAACTAATGTGAACTAACTAATGTGAACTAACTGAAGTTGTGGACTAACTAATGATATGCTAATGACATGCTAACTAATACCGAGTGAACTAACTAACTAATGATATGCTAATAATGAAGATGCACATTATATGCTGAAATGTAATGGAACATGCATATGCATGTGTTAAGGTTGAAATGTATACATATATGTTGAATATGAATGCATTTGCTTAGGAATGATGAATGCAACTGTTTTGCAGTTTGAATGATGTCAAGTGAAGAGGAAACAATGACGATGTCGTGGATGCAACAGATGGTGACAACAAGGTTGGTAACATAGTGATCAAACGCAAATCATGACATCAACACACAACATATGTAAGTTGGTGCTCTGCTACAAGACATGTTGCAGTATTGCATAGGAAATCAGAGGATATCGATGCATAATCATAAGAAATTTACAACAATGATGTTGTGCAATATCAACAAATGAACAGCTGAAAGAATGCAGATGCAAAATGAATACGATATTGATGAGATGAAGGGTACTCGATGATGTAGACGCCATGCAAATAGAGATACAGGGTGAATCAAAATGACTACAGAAAAATGAAAATTCAATGATGCAAAACAACAATTACCCGATGCAAAAAAACAAAACTAAAACGAATGATGCATAATTCAAATGCAATATACGGATGATGCTATTGATGTACAAAAGATAAGAGGAATAGCATGAATGAATGTACGGTGATGGACAAATGAAACAAATGATGAAATAAAGATGCAGGGTGATCTTGAGCAGAGTATGCCCAAATCGACTTATGTAGATGAAGTGAAAACACGATAAAGTGGAATGTGCAGAGGAAAGGGAATGCGGTGCTGATTCAGTCATGCACAGTTGCAATGGATGCAGCTGATGGTGATGAGAGGGATGCTCAGATGATTTCATAATGCAAATGATGCCAATGATACAGAAAACAAAAATGCAGCTCGATTAGAGAATGCATGAGAGACATAGTGATGCAGAATTTTGAATGCATAGTATGCATATGATGCGAATGAAAGGCTAATGAAGATGAATCGACGCAATTGCAGATGAGATGCTGAGTTGTGAATATGCTAATGCTCAATTGATCGATGTTGTTGATGATCCGATGTTGCAGAGATGCAATGATTGAACAAAAAGACAGCAAGACCGTATATGATGTATTACAGGGATACTGATGCAGGTAAGTAGATGAAGTTAAAATTAAAATTTGCAGGTGATGTTAATGAATGTTGTGATGCATAATGAGAAAAGGAGAAATTCTCAGGTGTTAGGATGCAATGAAGTGAAACAAGGGCACTGGGAAGAAATGCAAAGATGCAGAGTTATAGGTACATGAATGCAAATCCGATGATGAAGATGAAGCTATAATGAAAATCAGATGCAGCTCAGCAGATGAAAATGTCTATGGTGAGATACTAATGAAGACATAACAACAACACATGACGCAGATGGTACAAATTGAACAAAATGCATGGGTAATGGCAGCATATATCTGAAATAAAAAGATATGGTGCAAAAAGAAATTTACAAACAAACATATAAAGGAAATGCACACAAAGGAAGAGGATAAACATGCAGGAGCCAATGAATAGGCAAAGTACAATACACACAATTCATATAGATGAATCGACAAACACATATTGTAGAAATGTAGAAATGTCACAGAGAATGATATGCAGATGATTAGAATGTAAGTGCTAAAATGTAAACAATACATAAATAAGAACAAAGCAAACAACATGATGTCGCAATATGCAGATCGATGCTGCTATATACAGATCGATACTGCAAAGTATGCTCCTAATGAATAGTGAAGAATGAAAGAAGAGAAAGAGAGACAAACGATGCTATGCAAAAACCAAAATAGAGAAATGCTTAAAATGAAAATTGCAGAAAAGCAAAAAGGGAGAAGGGTTGATTCTTACCCTAGATGGGTAGAGGTTGAGAGAAGAGAGGTGTTTCTCTGTATGTGATTGGTAGATCGAGCTCCTTTATCGATCAAGAAGAGAAACGAGAGAGAATGAGAAAGAAAAGGGGCAGGACAACAAGAAAGAAGAGGGGAGAAGGGGAAAAGAGCCTCTTGCAAAGAGAGCTTCTGGCAAAGCTCGATGATCCCTCCCCTCACCTTTGATGATGGTTATAAAGGGGAGGCCCGTTATATTTTTTCAAAAATGGCCCCTCAAACTTTTAAAAAATTTCAAGAAAAAGGTTTTAGTTATGAGGATTTTCAAAAGGGGGCAAAGTTACTTTCTGAAATCGCCCCTCTTATGTTTTTTTTTTTGAAAGGAAAACCTAAAATGTAAGAAAGGGATCCAGATGAACAAGATTTTGTCAAAATATTTGCTTTGAAATCTGAGGATTTTTGCAAAGAAGAGTTTTTGAAATAGAATTTAAAAATGGATCTAGATTCAAGATTGAATCAAGTATATAAAATGAAATTGGATTTCGGATCTTTCAACAAGTGAATCCGAGAATTGAATAGAAATTGACTCAATTGCCCTTTTGAATGACTCAGAAGGTAGGTCCTAGGGGCAAAAAGGAGAAATTTTAAAATTTTGAAAAACTTAGGGTGTTCACAGATACCCATGTATATATTGTATGAAACTCACATTTCAAACCTATAGATGGGGAAATTGATTACAAGGATAATACCATAACCTCCTCAAAATGCAGGAATCGCCGCAAGGGTTCTTTGTAGACACAAACAAGAAGAAGAAACCCTGAAACAAAAATGAGTATATATATGATTCAACAAAATCATAATTATTAAGAAAAATCACATATAATAAAAAGTTTGCAAATATGTAAGTAGCATATTTGTGATTTTGTTGGTTTTTTTTTATGTAGAGTTTCACACATAATTTTATGTGATTTCAAGATATATGTGAAACAGTATGATATTTGCATGAGGTGTTTCGTAAATATTTTTATGCAAAAATTTTTATTATATGCAAAAGAGTCGGATATTTGCAATTTTGTATTTAAGTGGGAGTTGGACCTATCCGACGGGCAGTAAATTTTTTTTTCGCAAAAAGGTCTCAATTTGTAGTTATGAAGGGTAAAAAGGCCCTAATGATGTCGGATAATTGTAATTTTGGACATTAGGAGAATATAAAAAATTATATGGTTTTTAGGGAATCGGGTCAAATTACATGTACAATACAGTCATTTTTTGTACTTAAAAGCATCATGATTTTATTGTGATAATTCCAATGCTCGAAACAAATCAATATTTTCAATGCCGATACAATGTAGACAAATTTTGCAATATTTTCAAAACATTTGCTTCTTTTGAAAATATCATGATTGCCTCACATAGTAACAGTTAATCTTTTCTTGTATTTTACTTATATTTTATATATTTTTATTTGCAATATGCCAGTATTTTCTGTAGAGTTTCAAAGGGAAACAAAACTTTTAATTTATCACTGCTTTTCAATGAGAAATTCCTGGCTCATTTTTTATATTCACTGATAGTATGCCAACAAAAACCGAGGAATCCAGTGGGAGTTCCAAATCCTTCTAGGGAATTCCTTTTCCCTTTTGTGCCCTACCACCAGTTGCCTAACATCTAAACCTCTCAAATGTTGCAAAACAAGCCAAACCAAACAGTGTGTTCAAGCTCAGTTTGTTCTTGTGGCGAGCCAGTTGAGCGAAGCTTAAGTTCATGGCAAGCCTAAGTTCAATAAGCCGAGCTGGAACTGGCTTGTTACAAAAAAAAAGTACATTTTTCAAAATTGGAAATAATAAAATTTGAACTCTAAACCTGGCAAGTCTGAGTTAAACGAGCTGAGCTCAAACTGGCTAATATATATATATATATATATTTCAAAATTGTATATAATAGCATTTGAACTATAAACCTACTGAGCCAAGTCCATACAGGCTCATTTACAAAATTCATACATTGTTTCAAATCTGTAAGAAATAGGAATTGAATAAACTATTGATTGAAAGCCAAACACTTCAACTGCCTACACCCTACGCTATAAAATATATTTATTACTAGTTAACAAAACTATACAAGCTGAGCCAAGCTGAATACACATTTTTCATGTTGGGTTTACCAAGCCTATTTCATGAGTTTGTACAAGCATGAATAAGCATCTTGTCTTATTTCACAACCATATAGACACGCCCATACTTGGATTAATGTAAGGTGCATCTAATGAAAACCCAAATCCATGACACTAAACAACCAAGACCCTCAGGCGCAGATGCAGCAAACCCATTAAGTAGCTGGACTTAAGCATGTTGGCAATGGATCCCTTGATCAGAGCCATTTACAAAAGCGTGCACGAGAGAGAGAGAGAGAGAGAGAGAGAGAAATGTCTGCAGTCTTTAGTAGACATCAACAAGCTCATCGTGCTTTGTTACTCCAAACAAAGTGGGTTGTCTTCAGTCTTTAGCAGACATCAACAAGTTCACCGTGCTTTGTTGCTCCAAGCAAATCAAAACATTTCATAACATTAACTCACCACTAAGGGTATGTCATGAATCATAGTTACATTCGTACTTACACCTTAGTGTATGACATATCGAGCATACTAGTACCAAATACCAATGAAGCTTGTATTGAAAACCATAAATAGAAGTATTAAATGTTCAAGAAACCCATCTCAATCACTTGAGAAACACGTACAATTTTACATAGAAACACGTTTCTATTACATTATAAATGAAAATCATGCACGTTTCTATTATCTCTACATATATAAAAAATTATATCACAAAGACACTATTGTTATTAAAACTTTTAAAGATTATGATTTATAAAAAAGTTATTATACAATAATGATTGTGTTCCGGACCGCCATGTTTTCAACTTTTTATTTCTGATGTATATACCTCGTTGGCACTCTCGAGTGTCCCCAAAAGGCCTTATGGCTTAAGAACCTTGTGCATCGGGCCCCTTTCTCCCCCTCTTTATGTACTTTGCTTTCAAGTATCTATAAAAGAAGTTTACGCATCCTTGCTCACTTTGTGTCTGTGCATGCACGTACTCTTGCTTTTGCTCTTGCACGTGTGTTGTGAGTTGTTTGTGCACTTAAAAGGCTTGCTTTCGGTGTTTGTGATTACTCGAAGCTACGTCGTGGGGGCCTTCGCTTCTAAGCCTGTGACAAGTTGGTACCAGAGTCTTGTCGACATTGGGATTGACAATGGCACCGAATAAGAATGTCATGACTCCTTCAGGCAGTATGGTTCCTTCTGAAGAAGACTTCATGGTCGATAATCGGGTGTCAGTCATCTCGCGTAATGTTGCCGAACTGACTGAGACAGTGACCAATATGAAGAAGTTGGTCAATGGGACTTGCACCGCTTTTATGGATCTCAACATGGAGATCAAGACGGCAGTAGAGGGGGTGGAAGACTCTGTGGAAAGTCTTGCCACTAGATTTGGAGAGTCGGTGGATGACCTTGCCACCAAGTTGGATGATTTGCTGGGTCGATTCAACATCACGGTTGCTTAATTGTATGTTGTTTGACAGAAGAATGATTAGTTGTACCGACAATTGAGGACTGTTCTAGCTAATGGTGCTGCGACGCATGTGGATAGGCCACATTACAGGCTACTTGAGCCCGCAAAGTATAAGGGCACTCAGAACTTGAGGGATCTTGAGAACTTTATTTACGACATGGATCAATTTCTAGAAGCTACGAGAATAGATGGAGACACATAGACTGCGCACCACAACAATGTACTTTGCGAATAAAGTGACTCTTTGGTGGAGACGACGCTTAGGTGTGTTCGACGTAGGATAGTTGCCATAATCTCTTGTAAGGATTTTAAGAAGGAATTACACAACTACTTTTTGCCTAAAAACTAAGAAAAAATGGCATGTAAAAGGTTGTTGGCATTGAAGCAGATAGGGTCAGTTCATGACTATGTCAAGGCATTTTCTTCAACAATGTTAGACGTTGAAAGAATGGATGATCAAGATCGGTTATTCTATTTCAGTAACGAGTTGCAAGGATGGGCAAACACAGAACTCATTCGGCATGACCCTGCAATGCTAGCTGAGGCGCTTGTGGTTACAGAGAAACTTGCCGAGCTTGATAGGAACAATGCAACATTTCAAGGCAGACAACATGAAAATGACTGTAACAATCGATGGGACAATAATGATCATGCGCAGAATGCTGGCCGTAGGAACCAGCAGAATCAGGGTCGACATGATGGCCAAAATAACAATCAGAACAGGAATAACTTATAGGGCGGCAACTATCATCGTCGTGATTATTGTATCTGCCACGATGATCATTTAGCTGATACATGTCCCAACAGAAATCATGGTAAAAAGAATGGAAATAACTGTGCACCTTGAGCTGCAAATGTCGTTCAGAGTGAAGAAGTTCATCAACCTATAAAGGCGCCAACAGTTGGGGCAATGCAGATGATGAATGCAGTGAAGGTGACAACCACTACAAAACCAATTGTATGCAAAGAACTAATGTACTTGAAACTTCTACTCAACAGAAGACTCACCAAGGCATTGGTAGACACAGGTGTCACACATAATTTCATCTTGTGTGAAGAGGCAGAATGGTTGGGACTGCAGTGGAAAAAGAAGAGTCGCATGAAAGCAGTTAATTCTAAAGCAATGGCCATCTACGATGTTGTTCATGATGTGCCAGTGTGGATCCCTAACTGGTCAGAAAGGACCATGCTATCAGTCGCGCCTATGGATGATTTTAAAGTCATCATCGGGATAAAATTTTTGAGAAGCAATAAGGCAGTGCCTATGCCTCACCTTAATGTTGTTAGCTTTGAGGATGAGAATCAGCCCTGCATAGTTACTACGATACTGGTGAAGCCTTGTGAGTGATTAGTGTTCGTGCTCTAATTGAAGAGACATGAAAAGTGGAGATGAGACTTTTCTTGTCATAATCCATGCCACATATGAAGCAAGAGAAGTCGCTGATGTCCCAGGGGCCTTAGTGCCCGTATTGGAGGAGATCAATGATGTTATGCTTACCGAAGAAGCTACCTCTGAGGCATAAGGCAGACCACCAGATTGATCTAGTGCTGGGTGTACGGCCACCCAGGCAATTCTTGAGCTACAGGAATTACGCAAGCAATCAGATGACATACTCAAAGCATGAATCATTCAACCATCCAAAGCTCCCTTTGAAGCATTCGTGTTGTTTCAAGGAAAGCACGATGGGTCAAAGCGTTTGTGCTTCGACTATAGGGCATAAAATAAAATGACTGTGAAGAACAAGTATATGCTTCCTTTGATCGCGAACTTGTTTGATTAGCTCGGAAAGACAAAAGTCTTCTCTAAATTGGACCTGAGATCAGGCTATTGGCAAGTCAGAGTTATTGAAGGTGACGAACCAAAAACTACTTGTGTGGCGCAATATGGGGCATTTGAATTCCTTGTTATGCCATTTGGCTTGACGAACATGCCCGCCACCTTCTCAACCCTGATGAACAAAATTTTCTACATGCACTTTGATAAGTTTGTCATTGTGTACTTGGATGACATAGTGGTGTACAGCGATTCTATCGAGCAACATGTTTGACACCTTCGGATTGTGTTTCAGACTCTAAAGAACCACGAGTTATATGTCAAGCAAAAAAGTGTCTATTTGACTAAAAGGAAGTTCACTTCCTTGGCCATATTGTGGGAGGAGGCACATTGAAGATGGACCACAAGAAGATTGATGTTATTCAAGCTTGAGAGCCGCCTGCTAAGGTTCCTGAATTACATTCTTTCTTCGGACTTGCCAATTACAATCGATGATTCATCAAGGTTATTCGCAAATCGTCATAGCACTTACAGATCTGCTAAAGAAAGATAGACCATGGCTATGGTCTGATGCATGCCAAAAAACCTTTGATGGGTTAAAGTGCGCCCTGACAGAAAAACCAGTGCTAAGGTTGCCCAAGTGTCAGCAGTCGTTTGAAGTACAGACTGGTGCATCCGACTTCGCCATCGAAAGAGTGTTGCTCCAGAAAGGACATCCCATTACATTTGAGACTCAAAAGCTAAATGACGCTGAGCATCGATACACTGTGCATGAGCGCAAGATGTTGTTGGTCGTGCATTGTCTTCTCAAATGAAGGCATTATCTTTTGAGGTCACAATTCATTGTGCACACTGACAATGTTGCGACAAGCTACTTCCAGACTCAGAAGAAGCTGAGTCTAAGACAAGCTCACTAGCAAGATTTATTGGCAAAATTTGACATGGTCCTTGAGTACAAGCCTAGTAGGACCAATGTTATTACTGATGCCTTGAGTCAAAAGAAGGAGCTTGTGGCTTTGCTCGCTTGGCATGGCAATGTTAGCCAACCGATGAGCGACTTTCTCGAGCAGATTCAAGAAGCTTTAAAGAGTGATCCAATGGCCTAACAGCTGATCGCGTTGGTAAAGAAAGGAAAGACGTGGAGATTTTGGTTGAAAGATGATTTGCTCCACTCAATAGGCAATCGTCTATATATCCCGCAATAGGATACTCTGCGAAGGCAGTTGATGCACGAGTGCCATGATACCACTTGGGCGGGCCACCCAGGACAACAAAGAATATTGGCATTGCAAGAATGCACATTCTATTGATCGTAAATGCGCGACAATGTGGATGCTTATGTGCAGACTTGCTTGATCTGCTAGCAAGACAATCCCATCAACAAAAGACTTGGCGAACTATTGTAGCCCTTACCTGTGCCAAGCTGTCTGTGAGAGTGCATAACCATGGACTTCATCGTGAGCTTGCAAAAAGCTCAAGGTTGCAGTTCTATCTGAAAGTGCACTAGGATCGAGGCAACGAGCACTAGAGGGGGGTGAATAGTGCTTTTAAAATTTTCTGCGGAATATAGAATGATTTTGCAAATCTCAAAGCAAACACACAAAGAACACAAGATTTTATCCTGGTTCGGTCTAACCCGACCTACATCCAGTCCCCAAGCAAAACCCGCTTGAGATTATCCACTATCAACCTTGTAAACTACAAGATCACACAGACCATAACTGGTCCCACTTTCAGTAACAACCCTACTGAAAGCAAACAACTCCTTTACACCAAGGAGTCCTTCTTTTACAGAAAAGAAATAACAACTTACAATACAACCTATGAGCCTTCCTTTTGAATGCAAAGGAGATGCAATTGGCTTTTGAGGTTGTTGAAACACTCTACTCACGAATTCACTATCTCTCAAAGTGATTTGAGTGAAAAACTGAAGTGAAAATATCACGTGAGTGAGAAAACAAATACTTGAATGAATAGGAGTGAAAAGCAATAAGTAAATTATTCAAATCGATTGAATTCTTGTTGTTTTTTAGTGTACAATGCACTCATATTTATAGTTAAAGTTTTTCATACGTTGAGAGTATGAAAGGGTGTCAAAACTGTCCATTTTGAACGATCAAACCGTTTGAAAAATGAAAAGACACGCCTTTTTGAAGTTTCAGGAAAACGGCAAAATTAGTCGACTGAAACATCAGTTAGTCGACTAATAGTTAGTTATTAGTAGACTGACCGTTATCGTCAGTCGACTGATCTGTTAATCGAGCCGTTTGAAAATCTGAACTTTTGAAACTTAGTCGACTTAAGAAAAGTTAGTTGACTGATAATATCATCAGTAGACTGAAAAACCTTTTAGTCGACTGCTGCTAAAATCTTCTGAAAAACAAACATTCTGTTCGGTCGACTGATAAAAAGCATTAGTCAACTGCTGCTAAATTTTCAGAAAACACATGTTCTGTTCAGTCGAATGATAAAACCATTAGTCGACTGCTGCTAATTTTCCAGAAAACAGACATTATGTCCAGTCGACTGATAAAACCTTCGGTCGACTAATTTGACAAAAATGACTTTTTAGAAAATATGGTGCGAAAGGATTAGTCGACTGGTAAGTCTATTGGTCGACTAATAAACATGAAAATTTAAAAAAAGAGTTTTTTAAAAAGATTTTCATGAGGGTTCTTTTTAGAAAAGTTTTTTTAAAGACTTTTAAGGTGAAATGCAACCTAAATATGCACTCTAAGTAAGGCTCTTATAAGAATCTAAGACTTTTAATGAATTAAACATTTGCACACTAGTCTTCAAAGATTCTTCACTGAATTCTTCAATATCTTCATAGCCTTAGCTGAAATGCAGTTGATTCCACTTGCTCATCATCAAAACCTTGTACTTGAAGTATCATGTATGGCTTCATTGTCGTAACACTATCTACGTGATTATGAACGAGTTTTTAAAGTATGTTATCTTTGTACCAGACCCTGCCACCTGCTCAGCTACCGATATCGCCAAGTTGTTCGTGCAAAATGTAATCAAGTATTAGGGAATCCCTGAGAGCACCGTCAGTGATCGCAATGCCCGTTTCACCAGCAAATTTTGGTGAGAAGTATTTTGCTTGATTGAGACAAACTTGCATTTCAGCACAAGTTTTCACCCCAAACCGATGAGCAAATAGAGAGAATCAATGGCATGCTGGAGGAATATCTGCAGCACTTTGTCAATGCCAATCAAAGGAATTGGGTTGATTTACTTTATGTTGCTCAATTCTACTACAACCTCCAAAAGAGTAAGTCATCCGGTCATAGTCCATTCGAAGTTGCAACCAGACAACAGTCGCAGACTCTGCACTCACTTGCCGCGCGAGGACATGGCAAAGCACCTTATGCATACCAGTTCGTCAAGAACTGGAAAAATCAAACAGAGTTAGTAAAGGTGTATTTGAACAAGGTAACTAAGCACATGAAGAAATTGGCAGATGAGAAACGGCGACCAATAGAATTTTGTATTGGAGACAAGATATTGGTGAAACTCTTTCCCAATCACACAACTATCTTTTGGGGCCACCACCGTGGCCTTATTCGCAAGTATGATGGCCCCTTCACCATCACCAAGCGCGTTTGAAACTTGGCATACCGGCTGGACTTGACATCAAACTTTTAGGTGCATCTGGTCTTTCACATATGCAACCTGAAGTTTTTCCATGAAAATGAAGGAGACCCTCAGCGAAACATGCCTCAACGTGCTCTCATTCCGCAGCGCACACCATCAATGATTAGCATCCTAGGCAGAAAATCGAAAGTCGTCCTCAACCACTCCAACAACTATCTCGATGAAGTAAAAAAGTACCTAGTGTAGTGGAAAGGCCTGCCAGAATGTGAAGCCACCTAGGAGAAAGCTGCCCACATGTTTCAGCATCGTCGGCTTGTGGAGGACGTCTACCATGAACAATTAGTGTCGAGTACGGTGCCAACTTAGGCGGGGGAGCATGTTCCAGACCGCCATGTTTTTACCTTTTTGTTTCTGATACATATACCTTTTTGGCACTCTTGAGTGTCCCCAAAATGCCTCATGGCTTAAGAACCTCGTGTATTGGGCCCCTCACTCTCCCTCTTTATGTACTTTGATTTCAAGTATCTATAAAAGAAGTTTATGCCTCCTTGCTCACTTTGTGTTTGTGCACGCGCGTAATCTTGCTTCTGCTTCTGTGCATGAGTTGTGAGTTGCGTGTGCGCTTAAAAGGCATGCTTTCGGTGTTTGTGATTACCCGAAGCTACGTCATGGAGCCTTCGCTTCTAAGCCCATGACAGATCGGTTACTTAACCATTTTAATATTTAGGATCTTTAAGAAAATATATACTTCCAATCAACTTTGTAGAACTCTTAGCAATTCTTTAGAAAACATATCAATGTTTATTAGAAGTTGTATCGATATTTTCCAAAGTTGTATAAATATGAACTTCAAATAAAAATGTGTGATACTTTTTGCCCCCTGACGTACTAATACCAATACCTCGTACCCATACCCATTTCTCGCAACAACGGTTTGGATAGACCCATTTATCTGGATAAATGGGATATTTGAAAACATAACTTATAGAATTTTGGATTTTAGAAGTCTGGTTAGCAAAATGAGATTAACAAAATTCAGCTAACTTTAGAAACCCTAAAAGTTGTAACTGCAACTAATAGTTAGATTACAAGTCATTATGCTTCTCTCTTATCACATGAATACTTATCATAATAGATCTCTCTCATATATTTAGGAACAAAGTAATAGATTTGATAGACCCCCAAGTTACGATGACAAAAATTTTAGCGATGAGGGTGAAGGGCCTTACGGTGATGGACCGAGAGGCTCTCGTGCAAGGCATGGGCCTCGGGTGGCCGCGACTGCCGAATGCGCGGGCTGCAGAACAGAGTGCTGGAAAGGCTGCATGTAGTGATCAGAACGCCCTTCTTGGGCATTCACTGTGGGACGACCCCGTGTGTGATCTCCAAGGAGTTTAGTGCGCTGGACTCACCATACGGAGGAGAATCACCACTTTAAAGGGAAACATCAGGGAGTGCAAGGTTTGTTTGGGGCACTGCTCTGAAGTTGGCCTCCTGCCAACTAGGAGATGTCTGAATAGAATGCAGGAAGCAGTCTGTGCATAGTGACCAGAGAGCCCTGTTTGGGCTCAAAGTGAGAGCTAAATAAATGGAGTTTGTTAGATCTGAAAAGCGCGCTGGAATAACCTCACGGAGTAGAACAGGTCCACTAAAGGCTACAACAAGAAAAGGTTGGTCTGCTGCTGGGCGCCCGCCCGAAGTGGCCTCCTGCCGCCTTCAGGATGTCTATACAGGTGACCTTACGCGGTGCACGAAGGCAGAAGCAGCGCAAGGGGTGTACGGGCTAGCCTCAAGTGCGTGAGGCGAAGGCGTTACAGGCGGAGCGCAGATGTGAATGTGCTTGTGCGTGCCCCCCGTCAATGCGCAATGGCTGAACCGTCCAGGAGTGCTAAGGCACGGCTGGGGCGCACTCGATGGGAGTGAGTGCACGGCTGGTTCCATACCTTAGGGAGAAATGAAGGAGGGGGACTGTGGCCACGGGTAGTAGGGTTGCGTGCGGGTATGGCAAAGCCGAGCACGCCGAGCTTGGATTTCCATGGAGGTGATCGGAAGCCTAGAGAGGTTGTGGTCACCTTGTGCCGAACCGGGCCTCCGAAAGGCTTTGCACGGTCAAACAAGGGAGTTCCCAAAGAGACGTTGGGCCTTGTTCAATCCGGTTTAAGCAAGTCTTTCCTAACTAAAGACCCTCAAGGGATATGCTAGCTAGTGCATCATGGGACTTGCGCACTTGCAACTCAAACACACTAACAAGGCACCCGATTCAGAGGGTCTATACCATATGGATTAGAGAGAGGTTTTAGGGGAGATGACCAACCGTAGGAGAAGATTCAAGGAGTGAAGCTTGGAGTCCTCAATGGTCATCACCAACCTGTCTCTAAGGAGCCGCCAGTAGAGGAGAAGGTGTTGAAACCCTCAAAGCGCCTATGCCGGATAATGTTGAAGAGTTCGAGAACCACGTGACCTCCACAAACTTGGAAAGAACCACGTCCCAAGTGTTTGGTTCAGCAATAGAGTTGTTGAACCAAAGCCCAAATGGCTAAGTGCCAAATGGGAAGAAAAGAAAGAGATAGGAGAGATGAGACGCCTTGCTTGAGAGTTCAAAATTCAATTTCCATGGGAAGAAAAGAAAGAGAGAGGAGAGATGAGATGCCCTTCTTGGGAGTTCAAAATTCAATTTTCATATTCATTAATCTCTATGGGCGTGATGCCCTAGATGTCTTTATAGCCTTTATAAAATCGATATGGGTCATGGCTACTCATTCCCCCTTTTACCCAAGACAAGTCAAAGCAAAAGTACTGCTTTTCAAAATGGCGCCCATTGCTAAATAAGGCCCATACAAAAAGACAAACAAAATGCAAAGGAGAAGATGCTATTTAGAGTGGTGCCATGTCATCATTTAAAAGACAAACTAAATCCTAAGAGAGAAATTGTTCCCTTGCGACTTACATTGTAAAGTTGTGATTAAAGTCTGTTTTGCTTTTGTTGAGTCTAATGTAAGCTGACCGGTTCAGGTGAATCAATACCCCGAAGGGGCAGCCCGTATGCTTGAACTGTAATAGCCTACGAGCAAAAATTGTGAATAAATTAAATGTGTTGAGCTTTCTTTTGTTCACCCTCGTTGTGATTGCTTCTTGTGATTGCAATTCTTCTTCCTCTATTCTCTCTTGCTCTCTTGCACTCTGATTACAAGTTTCCGCGACTGGCAAGCGAGCTGACGAGTAGGTTTGCGGCGGTAAGGAAGGACCATCGCACCACACTGGCCTATTGAAGAAAATAGGCTTGTGACAAGTAGTATCAGAGCTTGTTCTCGTGCTGGAAAAGGGACTTCGGAGTCGGTGTTGACAGACACGTCGACAGGCTGCGATTTGTGAGTAAGACATCGTGGTGCCTTATCAAAACTTGCGCAACACCAAAGGCAAGGCAGTTGCCAAAACTGAGAAGATGGGTTCACTTCGGGGCCAAGAAGAGTTGGCTGCAACTGTCAACAGGTTGGTGGAAGATGTGACTTCGCACGAGGAAGCAATTTTATGCATAGTTGAATCATTCGGTGGACTAAATGATGTGGTGGCGAGCCTGTAAGAGCAGGTGAACTTACTAATGGGGCAGGTCACTTTGTTGACAACTACAGTGGCTGACTTGCAGACTGAAGTAGGAGAGCTTCAGTTGAAGAATCGCATATTACAGCGGTCAGTGACCCTAAATGGTGGAAATGGTGAGAGGCCATCAAGGATTGATATGCTAAAACCCGCAATGTTCAATAGTTCTCGAGACAGCAAGGCCATTGAAAACTTTTTGTTCCAAGTAGAAGACTACTTGGATATTCAAAATGTGATGTTTGAAGATCTCTGGATTAAGGCTGCAGCAATATTATTGGATGGGGATGCTATCGCTTGGTGGAGGCAGAAGCAGAATGACATGGAGACGGGTCAATGCATGATAGACACCTTTGACGACTTCAAAATAGAGTTGCGCAACTACTTTATGCTGAGGAATGCACAAAGGCAGGCGTACCAGATGGTTTGTAAGTTTAAACATAATGGTTCGTTACAAGACTATGTAAGAACGTTCCAAAAGCTTATGCTGGAGTTGCCTAACATGACAGAAGAGGATAAGCTCAACTGGTTCATTGTGGGACTTCAACCATGGGCGCAGTCTGAAGTGGAAAGGAGCAACCCCTATATTTTGGAAGATGCATATGTGGCGGTCGAGCACTTAGTTGACACTCAGTGCAAGTCTTTCACCCCATCAACCAAAGTCGAGAAGAAGCCTGACCACGGAGGAAAGAAGGACGAGCGGTGCGACAACAAAGGTGAGGCGTCGACACGCCATCAATCTGACAAGAAACAGAACTACACAAAGCATAACAACAACAAGGGTACAGTTGTGACATGATGGTTCTGTGGCGATAGGCATATTGCCAGACAGTACCGTAAGCGCCTCGTAAAGGATGACAGGCAAGCCAATGCAATACAGGAAGAATGTAGTGATACTGAATGCAATGACACTAAGACTATACAACCAAGGATGGGGGTCATGCGATTGATTAACGCAGCTAGAAGCTGCGCAGCTAAAAACATGCAGGTCAATAAGGAACTTATGTACTTGAAAGTCATTACGAATGGAAAGTCTACTTCAGCAATGATAGACTTCGGGGTCACACACAATTTTGTCTCGCGGAAAGAGGTAGAGCGGTTGGGCTTAAAGCCCGAGCCAAATCAAAGGACCATCAAAACGGTAAACTCTGAGGCTAAGCCCATTCTTGGTGAAGCAAGAGATGTGACTATCCAAGTTGAGAGTTGGGCCGACAAAGTCAACTTCTCTGTGGTGCCCCTGTGCGATTTCAAGATGATTCTGGGTATAGAGTTTCTACAGAGTCAGAATGTTATGATGTTGCCAAAGTTTAACACGTTGACGACTATGGAGCCAAACCTATCCCACACAGTGCAGTGCCTTACACAGAAAGGCAAGTCTTCAGTGTTATCGGTGATGCAGCTAAAAAATGGTATCAAGCATGGGGAGCAGACATTCTTAGTTGTTGTACGTGCAGAAGAAGGGAAGGTAGAAGTAGCAGTGCCGCCAACCCTAGCCCCATTGTTGGAGGAGTTTCGGAGGGTGATGCCTCCGAAATTGCCAAAGCGTCTTCCACCAAGACGTGAGGTTGACCATAAGATTGAGTTGACCCCGGGAACGAAGCCTCCCGTAATGGTTTCATACCGTATGGGGCCAGCTGAGTTGAAGGAGCTGCGTAGGCAGTTAGATGAGATATTGGACGCAGGCATTGTTCATCCATCAAAAGCCTCATTTGGCACCCCGGATATTTTTCAGATGAAACATGACAGCTTCAAACGATTATGTGTGGATTATCGTACTTTGAAAAAGGTCACGGTGAAGAACAAGTACCCATTGCTACTGATAGCGGACTTTTTCGATCAGCTAGGCAGTGCCCGTATCTTTTCCAAGTTATATCTGCGATCAGGTTACTGGCAGGTGAGGATTGCTGAAGGTGATGAGCCGAAGACAACTTGTGTCACCTGCTATGGTGCTTACAAATTCTTAGTAATGTTATTCGGGTTGACAAATGCTCCAGCCATGTTCACGACTTTAATGAACCAAATCTTCTACCCTTACTTAGACAAGTTTGTGGTAGTTTACCTGGATGATATCGTGATCTACAGCAGCAACATGGAGGAACATGTTGGGCACTTGCGAACAGTGTTTCAGGTGCTGAAGGAGAATGACCTTTGTGTCAAACGAGAGAACTGTCTCTTCGGGCAAGAGGAGATCAGCTTCCTTGGCTACGTTGTGGGGCGTGGTGCGCTGCGTATGGATGGGCAAAAGATAAGGGCCATCCAGGATGGGTTTCGCCAATCAAGGTGCTAGAATTGCGGTCATTCCTTGGTTTGGAAAACTACTATCGGCGTTTCATCGAAGGCTATTCCATCATTGTTGCGCCCCTCACCGATTTGTTAAAGAAAAATTGGGCATGGCTCTGGACAGGAGCGTGCCAAGATGCCTTTGATGGTTTAAAGAAAGCCTTAGTGAGGAAGTCAGTGCTACAACTGCCCGATCATTCGAGACCCTGAGGCATACCAAAAAGCATTGTGAGTGATCACGATGCTTGCTTCACGGGCAAGTTCTGGAATGAAGTATTTCGGCTACTTGGCTCTGATTTGCTATTTTCAACAAGCTTTCATTTATAGACAAATGGACAAACAAAGTGCATCAACGAGATACTTGAGCAGTACCTTAGGCACTTTGTTAGTGCCAATCAAAAAAAATGGGTGAAGCTCCTTGACGTGGCACAGTTTTGTTATAATCTGCAAAAGAGCGAGTCTTCAGGCTACAACCTATTTGAGATAGCCACGGGGCAGCAGCCACTAACCCTGCACACTCTTGCAGCACAAGAAAAGGGAAGGTCATCCATCACCTATCAGTTTGTTTGCGACTGGCATAAGCAGAATGAGTTGGCAAAGACATTCTTACACAAGGCGGCGAAGAGAATGAAGAAGTGGTCGGACAAGCATCGTCGGCCCGTCGGGTTCCAAGTTGGGGACCAAGTGTTGGTGAAGTTATATCCAGGGCGCGCAGGCATCTTCCGTGGATGGCACCACGGACTGCTCAGAAAGTATGAAGGACCCTTCACCATCACAAAGAAGGTGGAAAAGCTGGCGTATAAGCTGGAGTTGCCTCCAGACTTCAAGGTGCACCCGGTGTTCCACGTGTGCAACCTCAAGCAATTTCATCCAGACAATGAAGATCCAGAACACGGCATGCCACAATGCGCTCCCATCATGCAGAGGGATCCAACAGCACAACGGGCCGAGAAATGCCTCAGTAAGATCCTTTGTCACAAGGTCAACTACTTGGGCGAAGCGAAGAAATATCAAGTGTAGTGGGAGGAAACATCGGAACCAACGTGGGAGCCTGCATTCTCAATGAATAGTTGCTACCCGACTGAAGCCAGGGCTTACCATGAAATAGATGGCACCGAGGACGGTGCATGATTTGAAGGGGGGAGCATGTTCCCTTGCGACTTACATTGTAAAGTTGTGCTTAGAGTCTGTTTTGCTTTTGTTGAGTCTGATGTAAGCTGCCCGGTTTAGGTGAATCAATACCCCAAAGGGGCAGCCCGTATGCTTGAACTGTAATAGCCTGCGGGCAAAATTGTGAATGAATTAAATGCATTGAGCTTTCTTTTGTTCACTCTCGTTGTGATTGCTTCTTGTGATTGCAAGTCTTCTCCCTCTATTCTCTCTTGCTCTCTTGCACTCTGATTATAAGCTTTCGTGACTAGCAAGTGAGCTGACGCGTAGGCTGGCGACGGTAAGGAAGGACCATTGCGTCGTGTTGGCCTATTGAAGGAAATAGGCCCGTTATAGAAATGAACACTATGAAAAATGGCTACTTTTTAGAACATCTACCTTGGGCCTAATACAAGTGCCCAAGGCGCGCCCAAGCCATGTGAGCTCATGTTGTGCCTTCTTACTCAGACTGTATCCACCTTGGGCTTTGTGCATGTGCCCAAGGCACTTTAATCCATGTTAGATTATAACCGAAGTGCGTCCAACCTTGTGAGAGCATATCAAATCCCACCATGCTTGCGCATAACCTTGTCCTCAAGGTCGAAATCTGAGATAATCACTTTGAAGTTCATTCACCAAAAACTCATGTGGCAGATTTGTGTGACCCATAGTGTAGATTCCTCAAGCCTCATGGCTTTCTTCGTTCTTACCTCAATCAAAGTGTTTGATGTGCCCCTAGTCTCGGTAAATGAAAGTGTTGGTGAGGGTGGGTCACTACTCAAGCTTGGGCACCTTCACCACTCAAGTAATCACAAGATCCACCAGGATCAAACACTTGGGTTTGAGCCTTTCCAAACCCTATAATATATGATTGATCTTTCCACCAAAAAGTGATCATTAGACCACCCGAATTCTCCTTATCGGAATTGCTCCTTTTGTCCTTAAGGGAGTTTTCACCTTGTGTGGTCTCATGATGACCCATGTCCTTCATGTCAACCCATGTTTTCATGTTGGACCTCTTTTCAATCTTAGGTGCATCCATATAAACCTCATTCATCCCATCCCTGTGATTGGTGATTTGCTCATGTATGGTCCCCATGAAATTGGTTTCATCAATTGGAGCATAGGCCACCATTATGGGTTTTAAGCTTCTTAATCAAACACCCCTTAAGGTTTAGATTTGTTTGGCATATGTCACCTTATGTCTAGGCCCTTTGAAACGAAATTGAGACCCTCACAAGTCACTCCCTATGAATGTCAACTTTTTGAGAGTGAAGTCCCTTTTTGTAAGAGCCAATTTTACCTTGTGTAGTTTCACCGTATTGATCATAGACAAGCCTTCTTGCCCAACCATACTTAAGGCTTTGAAAACCTCTTTAATCCATTGTATCCACCCGAGTAGTGGGAATTGAGTGTTGGTGCTTCCTGCATAATCAAACACAGAAAGCACACCTATACTCGCCATAGAGCACGTGCAGGGTATTCGACGTTCTCCTCAGCCGGTTGACGCCCATGATGAGCCCAGACCTAAGGTCGACGATGAGCAGGACACTGAACCCACTGAACTGAATGTAGGCAAGGCTGAGGCTGATACTATATGGCAATGGTTTCTCATCATACATTGCCCAGCCACCTCTTTGTATAGTGGAGGTAAAGGAGGTAGTTCAGTGAATGTGGACACTCCACATTCACATGACCTCCTCCAATAAGCATTAATTTTTCTCCAATATGTAGCCCACTACCCCACTATGCTTTTAATATCAAACCGGGTCACCCAATGGGTTGGACCTGGATCCAAATGTCCAACATTCTCCCACTTGACCCATTGACACTAAAAATATATTAAATCAAGGTTTATACCGTTATCTCAATTTAATTCTTCATGTGGGTTTACATGCTACTTTTTATCACAAAGATGAATCAAATGAGTCATGAAAATGAACACTCCTTTATGAAATGTCAGATTCTCATGTATTACACCACAATTCACCTTCAGTGCTTAAGCATATGTTGAAATTAACTTTATGAATAGGTTGGTCTCTTACCTATTCTATTGGTCCTTTAATATTATTATTCTGCTATTCTCTCTAACCCATGTGAGAGATTCTTTATGCAAAATCAATAATATACAAAGCCATAGAGAATCAAATTTATATATACAAATGTGATCACTTAATGTATTGTCATACATCATAAGGAATAAAAAAGACCCATCTTCTTTACATGTTGGAAATACAATCCCGGTGCTAGCCATTTAGTAAGGGGATCCGCAATCATTTCTTTCATCCCAATTATATCAATACATACCAAATGATTCTCAGAGCTTTCTTTAACAACAAAATATTTTAACTCCTCTAAACACCCCAAATTTTCCTCATCCATTCTCAAACAACCCTCCTCGTGCAGTGCCAACCCTGTTAGGTTAATGTAGGAGTCAAACCCCGAGTCAGTTTCAGAAAATCACCATTTTACCCACTTTCATTAAAAAATTACCATTTTACCCCTAGGTCATCTCGGACCCCGGTCAGTCGGAGTCAACCAATCTTGTTGGTCAATTCAAAACAGTTAAAATATCAGTCATTTCAAGCTCATCTGAGCTCATAGTGAGAAGGTCATTTTCATTTCTGACAATTCTTGCCAAAATGGGATCATTTCTTCAGAAATGAACTCATTTCTCACTCAAATCCAAGCCAATTGTGTCTGAGTCAGTCATTCCCAGTCGGTTATATTTCCTAAAGTCTAGTTGGAGCTCACCAGGAGTTCAAGCGCTCCATTTTCAGTTCAAAGCCATTTCCAAGTGACTAAGAGCCTATTTCAGCTCATTCAGCTGAAATTGTGCTAAATCCAGTCAGTTGAGCTAGTGTTCAAGCTTCGATTTTAGTTCATGTCAGTATTATTGGCCTTTGTTTCAGCTCAAACCCAGCTTAGATCCCTAATTCACTTCACTCCAGTGACCATTCTGTATCATTTCTCTAAAAATGGCAGTATTGCTTGAAAATTTAGTCAGAAAGGTCAGTTGAGTCAGTGCCTTGTCAATCCACTTGAGTTTTGAAGCTCTAACACTCAGCTCAATCCAGCGCATTTCAGTTCAATTCAGCTCAAAGCCTAATTTCCAGTGTCACTCTAGCCCGGTAGGGCCTGAAAACCATTTCTTGAACCATTTTGCAAATTTTATCAATTTTAACACCTTTTAAACTAGTACAATTGTCAATCGGGGTGTAAAATCCAAAATTCTTCATTCAGAGTCTGCATTTCGCATGTCATTTCATGTCATTTTTTAATATTTCATATCATTTCTCAGCATTTCATCACATTTCATTTCATTTTCGAAGTCCAGAACTCCGATTTTATAAATTTCAATCCAGATTGAGTTTTAAAAGTTTTCATAAATCAATTTCAAACCTCGGGTTTCCAAAAATGACATTTTTACCCCCAAGATTCTAAATTTAGAAATATTTTCTCGAGAAAAACAATCTGAATTTATTTCAAACTCAAATTTTCAAATTCTACACTGGATTTGCTTCACAACGGAGTATTGAACTTCAAAATCCGAGCTCGTTTCAAAAACTGTCAAAAATAGCTCATTTCGTCTGGAAATTTTCTAAAAAGACTATTTTACCCCTCTAATCGTCAAAATGAATTTTAAAAGTGGAATTTGGACCTGCTCTGAGATGGTCCATCCATTTGCATTTTTCGTTTTAATTTATAAAAAAAAAAAACACATTTTCTTTATTTTCTTTATTTTCTTTATTTTTATTATTTTATTTTACCTAAGGTGGGACCCACAAGCGGGTCGACCACCCTAGCCCTTCTCTTCCTCTCCATTTCCTTTCTTTCTTCTTTCCCTTTCCTTTTTCTTCCTTCTTTTCTTTCCTTCTTTCTTTCTTCTTTTCCTTCTTTCTTTCTTTTCTTCCTTTCTTCTTCCTTTTTCTTTTCTTTCTTTCTTTCTTTTTCTTCTTTCCTTCCTCCTTTCTTTCTTCTCCAGCCCACTTATGTAAGCCTCTTTTCCCCTCTCCTTCTTCTTTTCCCTCTTCTTTCTTCCTTTCTTTCCTTCCTTTCTTTCCTTTTCACTTCTCCTTTTCTTCCCTTTCTTTCCTTCTTCCCTTCCTTCCTCCCTTCCTTTCCCTAGCCTCCAGCCATTCATGTATGGCTATTCCTCAAGTCCATATCATATTATTAGAAACTTAGGTTTTAGTTAATTAAAAACCTAAGTTATGAAAAAAAGAGAAAAAAGAACGGTTGCTACCCATAACACAACTCTCTCTCTCTCTCTCTCTCTCTCTCTCTCTCTCTCTCTCTCTCTCTCTCTCTCTCTCTCTCTCTCTTAAGCTCTTCCAGCCTCTCATTGCATCCCTCCTACAGCCCGCAGCAGCCACCTCCAGCTTCCCCTTGCACAGCTGCAGCCACTCCTCTCACCACAGCCGGTGCAGCCAAGTCTTCCTCTTCAGCTCCTCCTTCAACCATTGGTGCTACCAACCACCACAGTCGGCAACCAAGCCCTCACCTTCAGCCACCAGACAAGGTGACGCCTAGCTGATTGCCCCGGCCTCTTCCATCCCTGCAGCATCTCCAGACTTCAAGACCTCCAGCACAGCCCGCGCCACCTCCTCCAACTTTGAAGTAGCTCTAGTCGGCGCCCAGCAACTAAGGCAGCCTCCACGGCTCCCACAACCCCTCTTTCAACCGGATCTAACAAGGCCTCCCTTTCCTAAGGTAAGATCCCTCATTCTATTGAAATTTTCATTATATGCTATATGTTTGTCTTCCTTTCTTTTGTATATTTTATGCTTTGGATATCGAGAGAAAATGATCCGTCCAATCAATGGATTGGATCCTCTCATCTCATAGCCACACACAAAAAAAAAGGATGATTCATATGCCCTGTTTATCTTTGTTTTTAACATTCTCATATAGGTAACATGTGCTAGGGATCATATGTAATTCATTTAGTTGTTTGACATTGATTCCAATAGTTTCATTAATCTATGATTTTTAGTTCGTAAAGGCTGATTCGGGTGTCCAGTCCAATTATGATTTCATGCTCAATTTTTTGCTTAAAATTTCTGAGTTTTTCGTGATAGATGTATTTATGTGTTTGAGATTTCATGTAAAAAATCCAGATTGATTTGATAGCTGTAATTCCATTTTGAAGATCAAACTCCAAAACTGGATTTTCCCCTTATGGAATTTCCAGGATTCCTTTTAACAGACAAGAACCTCCGAAATCACCTCCATGGGAGATTCAGATCTTCCCCTAAAAATCACAGTAGATCCACAGTGGGATCTACTATTTGTCTAAAAATTTTGAGATTTGTACAAGCAGATTTGATCTCTGTTAAAAATCGATTTTCCCAGACCCCTGGGAAAATCTTGAATTTTCTTTGTCAGGGTATAGACAGACCCTAACGTGCTGTTGGGATTATTCCAGTATTTTTTCCAAAATTTTCTTTTCTGTTTGACAGATTCCAATATACAGAATTTCCAGAGATTCGGGTCTCTGATAACAGTGTGCCCTTTTCCAAACCGTAACCCGAATCCCAATGATGTGAAAAGATTAAATTTTTCTCTATTTGTCAGGGACATTTTCTCACAATTTCAGCTTTTTTTCCATCTGTCTGCTATTTTTCCCACATTTTCTACCAAAACCTGTCTGTTTGCCCTAAATCTTAGAGTCGCTGGATTCCGATCCGACTTGCTGGAGATGTACAGCTCCGGCCATAGGTCAAAACTAGAAAGTGTAAAAGGAAAAAATCTTTGTCTAACTGTCCTCTATCATCCCATAAAATTTGAAATATTTTTATAGAAGTTTGATATTCGAAATCCCCTTTAGAATCAGCATTTTAGGCAAAATTTTGATTTTCTTAGGATTTAAGTTATTTTCTATATTAAGAAAATACAAAAAAAATAGATTTTCAAGCTCCATTCTGTTTTTAGGATTAGTCTAGGTGACCATGCCAAATTTGGTTCAATTTCAAGTTCATTTGATTTACATGTTAGTTTATCTTTAAATTCATATGCAAAAATTAGGCGAAAATCAAGTTAAAATTGATATTTTATGATATTTTCGCTATTTTAGGGTTTTATTCATGTACATAAGCATATAGAATCATATTAGGGTTAATTTCAATCTCATTTTCATTTCAATTTCCCATTTTTTGCAAAATTTATTTCAGAAAACCCTGGTTTCAAGGCCATAGTCTTGTTATCAGGGGCATTTTAGTCATTTTGACCATAATTTCGAAATTCTAAAATTCAATTTTCCAAATTTTCATGCATATCAACATATTTCATCATATTATGTTTAATCTATTTCATTTGATTTGCAAAATTCCAAAATTTATAAAAATTCTTTCAGAAAACCCTGATTTCAAGGTCATCAGGGGCATTTTGGTCATTTTGACCCCAATTTTGAATTTCCAAGTTTATTTTCAAAATTTATTCATTATTTATCATGTTTATATCAAAAGGGGTATGAATCTGGGTTTATATATGAATAATATCCGATAATTTCCAATATTTTCGGATAATTTCAGAAAAACCAACATTTCTATGCTAACATTGTTTGCTAGTTTTGCAGGAACATTCAAGAAGAAGGATTAGTTATTTTATTTATTTTTTTATTTAATTAAATATAAAAAAAATGTAATATTTGGAATAAGAGTTACTGTTCTGCTTAAAATAGGACTGCATTGCATATAGTTTAATTTCAGCAAAATTTCAATATCTGAATGTATCATTCATGCATATTTTTCCAAATCCACTATGGTTGGCACAAATGGCACGTGCACAAGCTCTTATGCAGTTTATAAACTCAGTGGGATTCGTATTTATGGCTACAGTCAGAATACAAAGAAAACCAAGATTTATGATCTTCATATTAGCCACATTCAGCCTACACTCTTAGGCTAACTTCAAAAATGCACTGCATTTCTCGAAGTTTCAAAAGGATTTCCCAATTCCTCAATGAAATTCTCTTTCAAATTCATATCCATTCATTCATATCATTCAAATTGCATTATTTTCAAATTCATTTTCCAAATTCAATTTCAGAAAAATCAATTTTCTCAAGGATTTACCAAGTCTTTCTCAGGATTGGATTTTCTCAGAATTCTAAATTTTCAAATGAGATTTCAAAGCATTTCCCAAGTTCAAATCAAGATTTTCCAATGTTTTAACATTCTCAAATTTCAAAATCCCAAGTTTTCATAAATCGATTTTTTTTAGAATTCCCATTTTCCTGAGAATCCATTTTCCATTTCAAAACTCATTTTCCAATAAGCTTTCTTGATTTTCTCAGAATTCTCAATTTCATTTCCTCAGAAAAGTAGTCTAAATCTCAAAATCGATTTTTCAGAGTTCAAACTTTCCGGAGTATTTATTTTCCAATGCAAATTTCTGATTTTCAATTAACTTCAATGATTTTCCCAGGAATTCAATTTTCAAGTACCTTTTCAATTTTTTTTCCAGCATATTTCAATTTTCCAAAGCAAAAATCATGATTCCCAAACTTGCATTATTTTCAAAATTTCATAACACAAGTCTAATTCTTTGTGCATTCTAGGAAAAATAGAGCATAATTTAGATATTTTAGTCAAGTTAAAGCACATAATTGATCCTTGGTTCAATTACCCCTAGTAAAGGCGCCAGGAACGGTTGAACCTCGTACCGACAGGCGGATCCCATTCCACGGAATTTTCCCGCAAATTTTCAAAACGGAGGCGAGTTAATTTTCAAAACTTTGGTCGAGTTTGACTCGTGAAATTTGTTTCTCTCTCGCAAGAGAAGGAAAAATTTTGCGATGATAACAGGTTTGGCGACCGTGATGGGATCTGTCTTGGTCTGATCGATTGTGAGATTGACTTAGTTCAATTTTCTGAATCATGTTCTATGAACTGTCAGCTTTTATTTTCTGATATCATGTGAACCTAGAAGCCTAGACTTGAGCCCAGCTGACATGAATTGCATGTAGACTAGGCATGGTTTGGTAGGACCAATTGAGGAGAATTATTCATGCTCACTTAGACTTAGGTCTGAAATACAACACTCCTCAATCTAGGAATTGTATGAAAACAATGTTTGCTTCTTCAAAATTTTCAAAAAATTTATCTCTTTAGGACTTAGAGTCATCTGTTTGCCTGCATGTGCTCATATTTCAAAAACCACCCCACCTATGTCTACCCGATCTTCACATTGTTGGGCTCTCTTCCAGAACCATAGTTCGGGACAGAGCCTCACAACTGGACCACTTATTTGGGCTAACGCCCCCCTGCCATGTACCAAGGGCCATAGTCCAACGTATATCGACAGGCGCTCAAGGATGTTGGGAAAACACAAGCCTAGAACCAAAGATGATTTTTTATGCCACGTACATCGAGCCTCGGTTCGAGTATATCGGCATAGCATGATTGGACAAAGATGATCTGAGCCTAGAGTCTGGATTAGGGTCCTACAGCTCTTTCAAAATTGATGCATTTAGAGTCAGCTTCTTAGGAAATGTTGTATGTGCATAATTGTTTGTGCAAGATGTGATTGAATGCATTCTTCTTTTATTTCTCAATTCTCTTTTATTTTCCTTTTACATCATTTTCCAAATTTAATCTATTTTTTTCAACAATTTTATCAAAACCCTGGACGATTTTCAAAACCTCATATTTTTCCTCAAAAAGTCCAGGCGATTTTCCTTTTCCTACTTTTCCTCTAGACCTCGAATTTCTAATCTTATTTTGATCTTGCCTGCATTTTTTCAAATGTTCAAATCTTGTCAAAATTCTTTTTTCCAGGTCTGCCAGATTTCCGTCTCTTTCCGAGTCCTTAGACATCTCTTACATCATCTCTATTTCTTTCAAAAATTCTTCAGTCTAAACCATTTCTTTACTCTACAGAAAGCATTGGCATTTTTCACTGTGGTTCAAACAAGGTCGGGAAAGAGAACAACGCCAAGCAGTGTCGAAGAGATGAGTTCTCTAAGGCCAGTCAAGAAGCAGGACCAGACAAGTGAAGATGAGATTGATCCAGTCATGTACAGAATGTTTCAAAAAATGATGACAAAGATGCTATTGGAGTTGCCTGAGTCAAGCATCAGAAAGGAGTTAGTCGAGGAGATGACACCAGTCACATTCTCTGTGAACATCGAGGGCAACAACAATGGCAAAAGCAAAAGGGGTGGCAGAAAAAATCATACTGGAGGATCAGGAAACCCGAATCCAGGTAAAGAGGACCACACAGGTCAAAAGGATAAAATGGACAAGCAGAATGACCGGCCTCTCCAGTCCAATCCCCAGCATAAAGGGAAAGAGAAGAAAAAACCAAAACACAAAGACTGGAGCACTGATCGAAAGTTCACCCCTCTGGATCAGAAGCTCGAGACTATTTTAGAAAATTTGCTTGCAAAAGGCATGGTTCATTTACCAAAGGTCGTCGATCCCCCATCAATTATGGGCAGATTCAAAGAACAATTTTGCAAGTTTCACCATGCAATAGGACACGATACAGAAAATTGTTTTGTCCTCAAGAATATCGTTCAGGATTATGTTAATAAGAATATTCTGGGGGAAAGCAAAATGGCAGACCAGCCGACCGTCCTAGCCAAACCCCTTCAATCCCGCTCACAGCAGAAAGCAAGAAGTCAAAAGAAGCCAAAGCATGAAGGTTGGGGTTATGACTGCAAGCTCACTCCTCTGGATCAGCCCCTCAAAAAGATCCTTGAATACATGCTGAGCAAAGGAATGGTTAAACTTTCAAGAATTGTTAATCCTTCAGTCGCCCTAGGGAAATGAAAAGATCGCTTCTGCAAATTCCACCGAGCTACAGGGCAAGATATTGAGCGATACTTCGTCTTCAAAAATATTGTTCAAGAATGTGTTGACAAGAACCTCCATGTTAAAGAGGAAGACTAGTCAGTTGTTCTGACCAAGCCTTTCCCTGATCATTCATGAAGATGACAAATGTCGATGCTTTCTCATTTCCATCATTTCTGCTTTTTGCTTCTCTGAATAAATATAGTCTCTAGTTGCTTTCTTTAAATTTGTCATCCTTCCTCCAAGACATCAATAAAATCATTAGTTTTCCTTATATTTGGAGGTCATTTTATTCATAATGTTATTTTCTGAAGTCTCATGCAATATGCCCTTTATGATGAATGTTTTTTCCTGAAAAAAAGAATTTTCTTCCTACCTTCCTTCTCAGATAATCTACCAAGTTCACAGGGAAGCTCATTACCAATTATGCATTACTTTGTTATATTCCTTAAAAAATATCTTTTTCTTCATGGTTGACGACCTCGCCTAGGTAACAAGGCATATCTCGGTTGTTTATTTCCTCTCATAGAATAACAATGCAATTGTCGCAATCCCAGCAATAATCCCATCCCTGGTAAAGGGATATCCTTTGAATTGTCAACCTAATTTCAGATCTTCATCCATTATTTTTATTCTATTCTCCAAGTTATTGCCTTCAAGAATTTTTTTTCTCATTTTAATCATCTTATTTGTCTTATAGAGAGTTTCAGCATCGTGGAATGGTTCAGACCAGATCCAGAAAGAAAACTGTGTCACTTCAGCACCCTAACAGTAGCAGTGAGCAAGAGATGGATTCTCCGCGATCTGCTAGGAACCAAAGTCAACAAGCCAATGATGATGTTGATCCCCAAATGTATGTCATGTTTCAAAAGATGATGAATAAGATGATGGCAGAGCAAACAGGGGCCAATTCTGACAAGATTCCTACCAAGAAAAAGATCAAGGGCCGAATATTGAAGAAACAACTGAAGATATCCAAGAAGTGTATCCAACATGAGGATACATTTGATGAAGCAGAATCAGGAGGTAACACCGATGAAGAGTGTGAGGCTCAGCAAGCTTTTCAGAAGATGACTCAGGGGCGGGGGTCAGCCAATAAGCTAAAAGATCAGTCTGCTAATAACTCTGACATGTCACAACTCAGAGATTTGGTCAAAATGGTTAAGGTTCTGCAAGCCCGCGACAAGGGCAAAAGGATTTTCACAAGCAAAGATTTCTATGATGGTTTAGATGGGGATGATAGCCTAGAAGATCTCCCCCGTAAATTTGATGGGACTGGCGGTCCCAAGGCTCACCTGGCTATGTTCTTTGCGGAGTGCAATCGATTCAAGAGAGACAATCGTGTTGTGTTCAGATGTTTTCCTTACAGTCTGGAGGGCACCGCCGCCAAGTGGTACTCAGAACATATCAATCCCATCGAGTTGAAGGAATTCGATAAAGTAGTCAATTTGTTCATTGAACGATTCTTTTTCAACACTGAAGCGCTGCCAACGCTAAAACATCTCTATAATACAAAGCAAAGAGATAATGAGAAAGCCATCAACTTCATCCGCAGATGGAGGGGCACTTGCAATAAAATGAGAAATCCCATCTCAGAGGAGCACGCACTCCAGATTATTCTGAACAATTTCTCACAACCTTTGAGAGGTCTTGTCTCCACCTCGCCTTCCAAATCTTTCATTGAGCTTACTGAACGGGCCGAGTGGCTCGAGATGGGAATAGAGAACGGGGTCTATGATTTCATCACCCTTATTAAGAATAATCAAGATTCAAAGAAGAAGGAAAATTTCACCTTCTCTGCCAATGTCGGCCGCAGCGATTACAAAAATAGCAAGAGAAATCATGCAGGTCAGAAAGAAAAATCTTAAAGAAGAATGAAAAATTGAGTCAGCAGAAAGAAAAGATAAAGCGGGATGGTTGGGGTGACGATCATCAGTTTACTCCTTTTGAGCAACCTCTTGATGAAATCCTCGAATATATGTTGACCAAAGAAATGGTAAAGCTCCCAAGAGCCACAAATCCTCCCACGATCATGGGAAGGTTCATGGATCAGTTTTGCAAATTCCATCGGGCAGTAGGACACGATACTGACCACTATTTTGTCTTCAAGAACATTATTCAGGATTGCATTGATAAGAATCTTCTCGTTGAAGATAAAAAGAAGGACTAGCCATTTTTTCTCGATTACTCAAAAAGCTGACAATGCTAGCATTTTCCCATTTCTCATTTTGCCTTCAAAGGATGATATAATCCTGACTATCTTTCCTTGATTTGTCATTTTCCTTCAATGCATCAATAAAATTATCAATTTTCCTCATAAGCTTGTTCTTTTTCTCTGCACCATGTTCTTCCGCGATGAGTGATATTCTTCAGAGTCTCTTTTGAATCAATCAAAAGGCAGTTGATTTGTTACCTTCAGAGAGCATTCTTCGAACATCAATTATCTTCCTTTTATCCAAAATTTCTTTCCCCTATTACACTGGGGCATTATTTAAAAAAAAAATTGTCTTCAAAACATCCTGTATGCAGGCAGGATCAAATAAATCTCTCATTTTGCATGCATGTGCATTCATTTACATCATTTTGCATACATTTGCATTCATTTACATTCATTTGAATCAAATTCATTTCCCCTTCAGGTTAAGGGATAAACCTGAACTGCCCATTCAGGATAAGGGATAAATCCTGAGACCCCGACAGTTGTCCAAGTCATCGTGAGGGTGAAGACTGAAAATCTTCTATCAGAATCAATTAGTAATTCTTCAAAATCCAGTGTTCGTGCTGGTAATATTTCAAAAACCCAGTGTTCGTGCTGGTAATTCTTCAAAACCAATGTTTGTGCTGGTAAAATTTCAAAAACCTAGTGTTCGTGTTGGTAAATTTCCAAAACCCAGTGTTCGTGCTGGTAATTTTTCAAAAATCCAGTGTTTGTGCTAGTAATTTTTCAAAAACCCAGTGTTTGTGCTGGTAATTTTTCAAAAAATCCAGTGTTCGTGCTGGTAATTTTTTAAAAAACCAGTGTTTGTGCTGGTAAATTTTCAAAAATGCAGTGTTCGTGCTGATAATTTTTCAAAAAAAAAAACCAGTATTCGTACTGGTAATTTTTTAAAATACAATGCGTGCACTGGTACATTTTTAAAATCCGGTGTTCACACTGGTACACTTTAAAATTCAGTGTCCACATTGGTCTAGTTTTCTTTCATGATTTGAGTTCCGACTCGAATTTCCTTTCCTTCTAATTGATCTATTTTTCCTTGAGGATTCGAGTTTCGACTCGAATTTCTTTTCCTTCCAAATTGATCTACTTTTCCTTCAGGATTCGAGTTTCGACTCGAATTTCTTTTCTTTACAAATTGATCTAGTTTTCCTTCAAGATTCGAGTTCTAGCTCAAATTTCCTTTTCTTCTAATTGATTTATTTTTCCTTCAGGATTTGAGCTCCGACTTGAATTTCTTTTCCTTCAAAATTGATCTACTTTTCCTTCAGGATTCGAGTTTCGACTCAAATTTTTTTTCCTTCCACAATGGATCTAGTTTTCCTTTGAAGATTCGAGTTCCGACCCGAATTTTCTTTTCCTTCTGAATTAGTCTAGAAAATTAGAGTTTCGACTTGAATTTTCTTCCAAATCCAATTCAAATATTTAGAATCGGTCTAGAAAATTAGAGTTCCAACTCAAATTTTCTTTCAAATCCAATTCAAATGTCTAGAATCGGTCCAGAAGATTAGAGTTTCGACTCGAATTTTCTCCCAAATCTGATTTGCTTAGCTTTCCTTTAAAGGTTTGAACTCCTACTCAAACTTTTTTTTTTTGCAATTTAGTAATTGGTCTAGAAGATCCAAGTTCTGACTCGAATTTTCTTTCAAAACCCAATTCATTTAGTTTTTCCTTGAAGATTTGAATTTCGATTCGAATCTTTCCTAAAAACCCAGTTTAGCACCTGGTACATTCAAAGCTCACAAGTTGAATCCTTCCTTCTTAAACTATGGTCCTTAGGTTAAATTCCTATGGAATTAATCGTTTGTAGGTTGAATCCTTGCTGAATCGATGTGATCCCTAGGTTAAATTCCTATGGAATTGATAGTTCTTAGGCTGAATCCCTATTGAACCCATGTTGTTCCAAGAGAACCCATGTCATTCTTAATTGAACCAATGCCATTCTTAGGCTGAATCCCTATTGAACCCATGTTGTTCCCAGAGAACCCATGCCGTTCTTAATTAAACCAATGTCGTTCTTAGGCTGAATCCCTATTAAACCCATGTTGTTCCCAGAGAACCAATGTCGTTCTCAATTGAACCCATGTCGTTCTCAGTAAACTAATTTCTAATTTCGACCTTCGGGTCAATCAATTTCTAAATTTAAGCCTTCAGGTTACAATCTTACCAACATCAGACATTTTCCTGCCTTCGGGTTACAACTTTATCAATATCTATCACTTTCCAAGCCTTCGGGTTACAACCTCATCAATGTCAATCAATTTCAAATCATCAAATTCAATCTTTCAATCAAAATCCTGCTTTCAAGCTGGTCGGTCAACAAATCCTGCTTTCGAGCTGGTCGGTCAACAAATCCTGCTTTCGAGTTGGTAAGTCAAAACAAAACCCAACTTTCGAGTTGATCTTTTATTGAGTCTTTTCAGAACTCAATTTGGTCACTGATGTGTCAGCTCGGATATCAAGCAATTTCTTTCACCAAAGATCCCAAGAGTATTTTGCCAATTTGTCATTAGATATTTGTTGATTTCAAAATCTTTATAGCACAAAAACTTTACCTCAGAATACCTTCAGTATTATTTTCGAAAGGACAAAGCTTTCACGAAGAAGGATTCAAAATTCAAAATCTTTCTATTGGCCAACCAAAAGGATGAAGAATAAATCCTCGATATGGCCACCAAAGAAAATTCAATGTTGTTGAAAGCCATAAGTGATCGATATAGATCGCAGTCAATGGCACACTTTTAAAGATCATTCTTGGGAAATAAAGCAGTCGAAATATCTTGGGTGATACAGAAAAATCCACTCAATTTTCATATCTCCTCCATCACCTAAGCTGCAATTAAATATCTGCAAAAGAGATCTCTCAATTGTCGTCAAGATGAAGATGAATTATGTGAGTTAGACCCCCGGAGCCAAAGAAGATTTGGATCATCTCCAAGATGAAGGAGTTTGTGACGCATCCTTTCAGGGAAAGTTCAGATCACCGTCAAGATGAAGGCGACTGCGATGAGCATCCCGACAAACCCTAAAAGATATTTAATTTCTGCTATCATCAAGAGATTTCCAACCAATGAGCCAATACCGTCAAGATCAACCCTGAGAGAAAGAAGGATCGGAGCATCTCCAAGATGAAGGAGTTTGTGATGTACCCTTCCAAAAAAAAAAGAGAGAGAGAGAGAAGTCAAGGCATCTCTGAAATGAAGGATGATGTAATCCTCAAAAATCCAAGAGAGCTTCAATTCTGCCAAAAAAAAAGAAAAAAAAAAGAAAGAAGAGCAGAAAGATCATCATAAGAAAAGAATCCCAGGATATTAGACTGCCAAATCTACCAAGAATCTTCTTTAAATTTTGTGAAATTCTACTATCAATATTCTTTCACCAATTGCTTTCACAATATCAAGAATATCTTTTTTTCTGTTCATATCAAGGAAATTGATAACTTCCTTGAAAGAAAGTCAATCGCAAGCAATTTGAATTTGAATCTTGATTCTACGGAGTTAGCCCAATTGGAGGTAATACTTTGGGTAGAAAAGAGGAAAGATTTTCATACCAATATACATCAGTTTCAAGCATTTTTAATCAACAAACAATTTTTAACATTTTGGCAATATTTTCTTACTATCTTGACATGAAGTGAAGAGCTCGATGTCCATCTTGACACATCCTAGTATCACCTTTTACCTCCTTGAGAGAGTAACCTTTGTTATCTTTCGCGTTGTCGAAAGAATCCATCTTTTGCGTTGTCAAAAGAATCGCCTTACTCCTTTGGATCGCCTTACTCCTTTGGATCGCCTTGTCATCTTTCGCGTTGTTGAAAGAATCGTCTTGTTCCTTTGGATCGCCTTGTCATCTTTCGCGTTGTTGAAAGAATCGCCTTGTTCCTGTGGATCGCCTTGTCATCTTTCGCATTGTTGAAAGAATCGCCTTGTTCCTTTGGATCGCCTTTGTCATCTTTCGCGTTGTTGAAAGAATTCATCTTTCGCGTTGTCGAAAGAATCCATCTTTTGCATTGTCAAAAGAATCGCCTTACTCCTTTGGATTGCCTTGTCATCTTTCACGTTGTTGAAAGAATCGCCTTGTTCCTTTGGATCGCCTTTGTTATCTTTCGCATTGTCGAAAGAATCCATCTTTTGCATTGTCAAAAGAATCGCCTTGCTCCTTTGGATCGCCTTGTCATCTTTCGCATTGTTGAAAGAATCGCCTTGTTCTTTTGGATCGCCTTTTGTCATCTTTCGCGTTGTCGAAAGAATTCATTTTTCGTGTTGTCGAAATAATTCATCTTTTGCGTTGTCAAAAGAATCGCCTTGTTCCTTTGGATCGCCTTTGTCATCTTTCGCGTTGTTGAAAGAATCGCCTTGTTCCTTTGGATCGCCTTTGTCATCTTTCGCGTTGTCAAAAGAATTCATCTTTTGCGTTGTCAAAAGAATCGCCTTGATCCTTTGGATCGCCTTATCATCTTTCGCATTGTTGAAAGAATCGCCTTGTTCCTTTGGATCGCCTTTGCTATCTTTCGTGTTCACGAAAGAATTCATCTTTTGCGTTGTCGAAAGAATTCATCTTTCGCGTTGTCGAAAGAATCCATCTTTTGCATTGTCAAAAGAATTGCCTTACTCCTTTGGATCGCCTTGTCATCTTTCGCGTTGTTGAAAGAATCGCCTTGTTCTTTTGGATCGCCTTGTCATCTTTCGCGTTGTTGAAAGAATCACTTTGTTCCTTTGGATCGCCTTTGTTATCTTTCGCGTTGTCAAAAGAATTCATCTTTCGTGTTGTCAAAAGAGTCGCCTTAATCTTCTTCGAAAAAAAATTGTCTTATTCACCATCCAACTTACCATTTTCACTTCTCGGTCAGGTTAAGCGTCAAACCTGAGCTTCGTTTCTACACGAAGTATTTCCCGTCCCATCCAGGTTAAGGGCAAAACCTGAATCTCACTTCTTTGGAAGTAAAATTTTTCTTCTTCATTCTTCATTTCATATCTACTATTTTCATCAGGGCTAATCTTCATAATCAGTCAGATCCTTCTAACTGGGGCATTTTTATAGCCCAAATTTGGTGTGTTTTTCTTTGCCACAAAGCTCGTCCTCAAGCTGGCTTAGTGGCAAAGAGGGGCATCTGTAAACACCCCAAATTTTCCTCATCCATTCTCAAACAACCCTCCTCGTGCAGTGCCAACCCTGTTAGGTCAGTGTAGGAGTCAAACCCCGAGTCAGTTTCAGAAAATCATCATTTTACCCACTTTCATTAGGAAAATTACCATTTTACCCCTAGGTCATCCCGGACCCCAGTCAGTTGGAGTCAACCAAGCTTGTTGGTCAGTTCAAAATAGTTAAAATATCAGTCATTTCACGCTCATCTGAGCTCATAGTGAGAAGGCCATTTTCATTTCTGACAAATCCTGCCAAAATGGGATCATTTCTTCAGAAATGAACTCATTTCTCACTCAAATCCAAGCCAATTGTCTCCGAGTCAATCATTCTCAGTCGATTATATTCCCTAAAGTCTAGCTTGAGCTCACCAGGAGTTCAAGCGCTCCATTTTCAGTTCAAAGCCATTTCCAAGTGTTTAAGAGCCCATTTCAGCTCATTCAACTGAAATTGTGTTAAATCCAGTCAGTTGAGCTAGTGTTCGAGCTTCGATTTTAGTTCATGTCAGTATTACTGGCCTTTGTTTCAGCTCAAACCCAGCTCAGATCCCTAATTCACTTCACTTCAGTGACCATTCCGTACCATTTCTCTAAAAATGACAGTATTTCTTAAAAATTTAGTCGGAAAGGTCAGTTGAGTCAGTGCCTTGTCAATCCACTTGAGTTTTAAAACTCTAAAACTCAGCTAAATCCAGCTTATTTCAGTTCAATTCAGCTCAAACCCTAATTTTCAATGTAACTCTAGCCCGGTAGGGCCTGAAAACCATTTCTTGAACCATTTTGCAAATTTTATCAATTTTAACACCTTTTGAACTAGTACAATTGTCAATCGGGGTGTAAAATCCAAAATTCTTCATTCAGAGTCTGCATTTCGCATGTCATTTCATGTCATTTTTCAACATTTCATATCATTTCTCAGCATTTCATCACATTTCATTTCATTTTCGAAGTCCAGAACTCCGGTTTTATAAATTTTAATCCAGATTGAGTTTTAAAAGTTTTCAGAAATCAATTTCAAACCTCGGGTTTCCAAAACTGACATTTTTACCCCCAAGATTCTAAATTTAGAAATATTTTCTCGAGAAAAATAATCTGGATTTATTTCAAACTCAAATTTTCAAATTCTACACTGGATTTGCTTCACAACGGGGTATTGAACTTCAAAATCCGAGCTCGTTTCAAAAACTGCCAAAAATAGCTCATTTCGTCTGGAAATTTTCTAAAAAGACTATTTTACCCCTCTAATCGTCAAAATGAATTTCAAAAGTGGAATTTGGACCCGCTCTGAGATGGTCCATCCATTTGCATTTTTCGTTTTATTTTATAAAAAAAAAAGAAAAAAATCATATTTTCTTTATTTTCTTTAATTTTATTATTTTTTTTTACCTAAGGTGGGACCCACAAGCGGGTCGACCACCCTAGCCCTTCTCTTCCTCTTCATTTCCTTTCTTTCTTCTTCCCCTTTCCTTTTTCTTCCTTCTTTTCTTTCCTTCTTTCTTTCTTCTTTTCCTTCTTTCTTTCTTTTCTTCCTTTCTTCTTCCGTTTTCTTTTCTTTCTTTCTTTTTCTTCTTTCCTTCCTCCTTTCTTTCTTCTCCAGCCCACTTACGTAAGCCTCTTTTCCCCTCTCCTTCTTCTTATTTTCCCTCTTCTTTCTTCCTTTCTTTCCTTTCTTTCTTTCCTTTTCCCTTCTTCCTTTTCTTTCCTTTCTTTTCTTCCCTTTCTTTCCTTCTTCCCTTCCTTCCTCCCTTCCTTTCCCTAGACTCCAGCCATTCATGTATGGCTATTCCTCAAGGCCATATCATATTATTAGAAACTTAGGTTTTAGTTAATTAAAAACCTAAGTTATGAAAAAAAGAGAAAAAAGAACGGCTGCTACCCATAACACAACTCATCTCTCTCTCTCTCTCTCTCTCTCTCTCTCTCTCTCTCTCTCTCTATATATATATATATATATATATATATATATATATATATATATATATATATATATATATATCCCTTAAGCTCTTCCAACCTCTCATTGCAGCCCTCCTACAGCCTACAACAGCCACCTCCAGCTTCCCCTTGCACAGTTGCAGCCACTCCTCTCACCATAGCCAGTGCAGCCAAGTCCTCCTCTTCAGCTCCTCCTTCAACCATTGGCGCTACCAACCACCACAGTCGGCAACCAAGCCCTCACCTTCAGCCACCACACAAGGTGACGCCTAGCTGATTGCCCCAGCCTCTTCCATCCCTGCAGCATCTCCAGACTTCAAGACCTCCAGCACAGCCCGCGCCACCTCCTCCAACTTTGAAGTAGCTCCAGTCGGCGCCCAGCAACTAAGGCAGCCTCCACGGCTCCTACAACCCCTCTTTCAACCGGATCTAACAAGGCCTCCCTTTCCTAAGGTAAGATCTCTCATTCTATTGAAATTTTCATTACATGCTATATGTTTGTCTTCCTTTCTGTTGTATATTTTATGCTTTGGCTATCGAGAGAAAATGATTCATCCAATCAATGGATCGGATCCTCCCGCCTCATAGCCACACACACAAAAAAAAGGATGATTCATATGCCCTGTTCATATTTGTTTTTAACATTCTCATATAGGTAACATGTGCTAGGGATCATACGTAATTCATTTAGTTGTTTGACATTGATTCCAATAGTTTCATTAATCTATGCTTTTTAGTTCGTAAAGGCTGATTCGGGTGTCCAGTCCAATTATGATTTCATGTTCAAATTTTTGCTTAAAATTTCTGAGTTTTTCGTGATAGATGTATTTATGTGTTTGAGATTTCATGTAAAAAATCCAGATTGATTTAATAGCTATAATTCCATTTTGAAGATCAAACTCCAAAACTGGATTTTCCCCTTATGGAATTTCCAGGATTCCTTTTAGCAGACAAGAACCTCCGGAATCACCCCCATGAGAGATTCGGATCTTCCCCTAAAAATCACAGTAGATCCATAGTGGGATCTACTATTTGTCTGAAAATTTTGAGATTTGTACAAGCAGATTTGATCTCTGTTAAAAATCGATTTTCCCAGACCCCTGGGAAAATCTCATTTTTTCTTTCTTAGGCTAACTTCAAAAATGCAATGCATTTCTCAAAGTTTCAAAATGATTTCCCAATTCCTCAATGAAATTCTCGTTCAAATTCATATTCATTCATTCATATCATTTAAATTGCATTATTTTGAAATTCATTTTCCAATTTCAATTTCAGAAAAATCAATTTTCTCAAGGATTTACCAAGTCTTTCTCAGGATTGGATTTTCTCAGAATTCTAAATTTTCAAATGAGATTTCAAATCATTTCCCAAGTTCAAATCAAGATTTTCCAATGTTTTAACATTCTCAAATTTCAAAATCCCAAGTTTTCAGAAATCGGTTTTTTTCAGAATTCCCATTTTTCTGAGAATCCATTTTCCATTTCAAAAATCATTTTCCAATAAGCTTTCTTGATTTTCTCAGAATTCTCAATTCCATTTCCTCAGAAAAGTAGTCTAAATCTCAAAATCGATTTTCCAAAGTTCAAGCTTTCCTGAGTATTCATTTTCCAATGCAAATTTCTGATTTCCAATTTACTTCAATGATTTTCCCAGGAATTCAATTTTCAAGTACATCATTTTTCCAGCATATTTCAATTTTCCAAAGCAAACATCATGATTCTCAAACTTGCATTATTTTCAAAATTTCATAGCACAAACCTGATTCTCTATGCATTCTAGGAAAAATAGAGCATAATTTAGATATTTGAGTCAAGTTAAAGCACATAATTGATCCTTGGTTCAATTACCCCTGGTAAAGGTGTCAGGAACGGTTGAACCTCGTACCGACAGGCGGATCCCATTCCACGGAATTTTCCCGCAAATTTTCAAAACGGAGGCGAGTTAATTTTCAAAACCATTTTCAAAACTTTGGTCGAGTTTGACTCACGAAATTCGTTTCTCTCTCGCAAGAGAAGGAAAAATGTTGCGATGATAACAACTCCATGTGTCAACAAGATGTTGAGCTCTTATTGTTATTTGAAAAGGATATGACTGCTTCATTATCACAAAAGATCTTTAGTGGTCTCTCAATAGAGTCCACAATACCAATACCTATAATGAAGTTTCTTATTCAAATGGCCTGTGACGAAGTCTCGTATTGAGCAATAAATTCTGCTTCCATGGTATGAGCAATAGTGGTAGACTGTTTTCCACTTCTCCATGAGACAACACCACCCGCTAGTAGAAAAATGTATCCAGTAGTGGATTTTCTACTGTCAATACACCCTCCTAAGTACGCATCAGAGTATCTAACGACCTCTAGGTGGTCAGCTTTTTTATAGGTCAACATATAGTCTTTTGTTCCTTGTAAATAACGCATGACCTTCTTTGTTGCCTTCCAGTGCGCAATGCCTAGATTTAACTGATATCTACCAAGCATTCCTACGGAAAATGTTATATCATCTGAGCCTTTGCAATTGCCGAAACATATAAAACAACATCCATCTGAGCCTTCGCAATATCATCCTGAGGACTGTCTTTTAAGCTCAATTTATCCTCTTTCACTATAGGTGACGAACTGGGAGAACAATTCTTCATTCCATATCTTTTAAGAACCTTAATGATATAAGATTTCTAAGATAAGCCAAGGACACCCTTAGTATTGTTACGATGGATCTTGATTCCAAGGACATAAGTGGCCTCACTCATGTCTTTTATATCAAAATGAGAGAAAAGAAAATCTTTTGTTTTATGTAATAGACTCAAATCATTAGTTGCAAGAAGAATATCGTCAACATATAAAACCCAAATTATAAACTTACTCTCACTAGTCTTAATGTGAATGCACTGATCAACAATGTTTTCAGTGAATCCAAAGTTCATAATTACCTGATTGAACTTCTTATACCACTAGCGGGAGGCCTGTTTAAGTTCATAAATTGACTTATTCAATTTGCAAACTAAGTTATTCGAGTCATCTATACTGAAACCAGGAGGTTGTTGCATGTATACCTCCTCATCCAGATCCCCATTCAGGAATGCAGTTTTTACATCCATCTAATGTAGCTCTAAATCAAAATGAACTACGAGGGCCACGATTATCCTCAATAATTTCTTAGTTGAGATAGGAGAAAAAGTCTTATTATAATCAATGTCTTCTATCTGTGTGAAGCATTTTGCAACAAACCTAGCCGTATACCTCTTCACATGACCTTTAGAGTCTGTTTTGGTCTTATAGACCCATTTACAACCAACATATCTAACTCCATCAGGTCGAGGTATAAGATTCCATACTTGGTTCTTTGTCATAGAGTCAAGTTCTTCTTTCATGGCATTCATCTAATGTATTGATCTTTCACTTTCAATGGCTTCTGCAAATGTGAAGGGATCTTTATCAATGTCTATAAAATCATTCGACTCTTGTAAATACACCACATAGTCTGGATGGATAGCCAATCTTCTGATTCTGGTGGATCTTCATGCAGGTGCTACAGATGGTTCAAAATGAGTATCTTTATCCTAATATTGTATATCCTCATCAACAACTGGATCTAGTTGAGATTGATGTTCATTGACTGAACTTTCTCTTACATTATCTGAAGGGACAATGATAGGAAAATCGGGTCTTTATCCTTAGCAGGTGTGAAAGTTGAATCCTGCATTTCCTCAAAATCAATATTTTGATATGCATCTATCCCAACAGAACCATTTTCAAGAAATCTTGCTTTATCTATTTTCACTATATGTGGTGTATGAGATGGACAATAAAACCTAAAGCCCTTTGAACTTTCTGGATAACAAATGAAGAAACCACTAGTTGTCCTAGAATCAAAAGCTTTTATATGTGGGTTATACAATTTAGATTCTACCAGACATCCCTATATGTGCATATATGACAAAGAAGGTTTTCTACCTATCCATAACTCGTAAGGATTCTTTTGAATAGCCTTCGTAGGAACCTTATTCAAAATATGCATTGTTGTCCTAAGAGCTTCACCCCATAAGGTCAAAGAAAGGTTTGAGTGATTCAACATCGCTCGAACCATTTCTTTAAGCGTACGGTTTTTTCTTTCAGCTACATCATTCTGGTAAGCACTACCAGGCATGGTATACTTAGGTATAATGCCTTCCTCTTTTAGAAACCGTGCTAATGGCCCTTCCTTTTGTTCCATTTCAGTGAAACGACCATAATATTCGTCACCTCTATCAGACCCAACAGCCTTAATAACTTCATCAGTTTGTTTCTCTACTTCTTTCTTAAAGTCCTTAAAAACCTGAAAGACTTCTGATTTTTCAAATAATAAGTAGTGATACATATACCGTGAGTAATCATTTATAAAGGTGACAAAATATTTTTCACCCATATAACACAATGAAAAAGGGTCGCACACATCCGTATGCACTATTTCTAACTTTTCATTACTATGTTTGGCATCTTTCTTATATATGTTAGATTGTTTAGCCTTTATGCAGTCAACACATGGTTCTATATTCGTAAAATCAAGAGATCCAAGGATTCCCTCTTTCTCGAGTCTTTAGACTCTCTCTTTCGAGATATGTCCTAACCTCCAATGCCAAAGCAGATAGGATTGATCATCCTTTAGGCCACGTTTATTGTCAATCATTGTGTTCTTAATAGAGTGAGATTCTTGAATTTGAAATTTGGTTCTTAATCGATACAAACCATCACACATATATGCAGAACCTATATTCATTAAATTTTTCATAATAATAAGTTTAGAATTTTCAAATCTAAATACAAAGCCAAACTTATCAAGTTTTGAAATTGAAATCAGGTTCTGACTATAGTATGGAACATAGAATGTATCAACCAAATCCAATATGAATCCCGACTTTAACATAATTCTGCAGGTTCTAACGTTCTTGACATGCAAACACATCCTATTTCCAGAAAAGATGCTTCTTTCATGCTCTGTTGGTTCCCTCTTGTTTATAAATGCTTGCAAAGAGTTGGTAATGTATACCGTGGCACCAGAATCAATCCACCAACTATGTAATGAAACATGGATTAAATTGCACTCATGAGAAACGAATGACTTATTACCTTTATTTTTTAGTCACTTCTTATACTTTAAACAATCTACCTTCTTATGCTCTTTCTTTTTGTAGAAGAAACAACACTTTATAGAAGAGCCTCCTGGCTGGAATTTAGCTTTTGCCTGAGAGTTTGAACTCTCCCTAGTGGCTTTCTTCTGATTCTTCTTTTTGAAAGAATTTTTCTTTGGCCTCGACCTCCGTTTATTCTTATCAGAGGCCATATGTGCGCTTGGCACCCTCTCACCCTTCAATCTCTTCTCTTCTTCATCACACTTGGCCACGAGGTCATTAAAAGATCATTCATCATTATATGTGTTGTAAGAGATTTTGAAGGGTTCATACTCAGTAGGTAATGAGGTTAAGATCAGATGGACCAAGAAGGAGTTAGAGATGGCGAACTTCATGTCATTCAATTGAGTCACAATATTCCTTATTTTCAAAATGTGTTGTCGGATGTGACTGTCACTAGAATATTTCATAGACACTAATTTGGATATAAGCGTACTGGCCCTTGCCTTATTAGAAGTAGTGAATTGAGCCTCAATGGCTCTCAAAAAAATCTTTCATTATCCTACAGTGAGAAATGGTGCCTCTTATATTCTTACCCACCCGAGATTGCAAAAGCAACAGGCTAAGTCTATTTGAGTGCTCTCACTTCTCAGAGGCAGCCTTCTGATCGGCTGTACTCTGCTCTGTAGGTGTGAAAGGTTCATCAATTCTAAGGGTCAGATCTAAATCCATATAGCCCAAAGTGAATAAGATGATTTCTTTTTAATCTGAAAAGTTAGATCCATCTAAAAGAGGAATATTACTAGAACCGTCGATAAGGAATCTGATACAACAAGGAACGAAAATAGAAAGACATTACTATTATTGCTCAGATGAGACTCGTGTTGAAAAGGTAAAAGTGAGACCCTTTATTTTTACATTTTCTAAGACAAGCATAGTTGAGCCATTATTGTTCCACTTTGGTGGAAACGATAATACTCATAGTTGCTCCGTCTTTTCAATTCTCAAGGAATTGACTTCAGTTGGTGAAACTAGCAGATCATATATCCAGAGGCAATTCAGCATTGTACATTTGGGTACGAACATGCTTCATGGGCTGAAAAACACATCTACTATAACACCTTATATGAATTTGGAATACAATGACGTACCTTTGGGTAGAATCGATGTTTCATAAACTCACACACAATCATAATAACAAATCTTAATATGGTCTAAAGAATCTTTAATCAACACGATTCAGATCACTTTGGTGATAACATGAATCGGTCAATCAAGATCTTTTACCGAAAATATATTCGTATTATGAAGCACGCACATGCATACATTTTAATGCATGTATATTCATGACATAATACAAGTTCATGTTTCAACTGATATACATAAACTAAGTGTCATGAATTTAGTCATAATTCATGCTTAAAACCATCATGCACAACTTAACCAACACAAAACACATGTATTAACATGCATAAGTCATGCATTATTTAGAATAAATACTTTATAAAGCATGAAAAATAACAAAAGCATGCTCATATGGGTAAAATCCAGGGTCCTCAAGTAGTAACCGGTCTGAAACGGCCCCGAACCGGTCATCTAAGGGTCCTAACCAGTTCTGAACCTTATGAACTGGTACCAAATATGAACAAAAGTTCATAAAACCCTATAATCGTATGCCAAAATCCCTGTATCTTCATATATTTATGAAAACAGGGTCTTAGCATCTCAAAACCAGTGAAAATGGAAAGGAACCGATCAAAAATGGCTCTGAACCGATCCCAAAAAAGGGTCGAATCAATTCTTGATCCGGTTCAGGCCAAATAGTGCTTGGATCCTGCAGTAGCATGGATCCATTCCAATCTAAATAGGATCTGGGTCTAACCCGATCCGAACTGGATCCAGGTCTGACCCGGGTTTGACCCAGTCCAAACTGGACTCGGTCTTGAGCTGGTCTAAAATGGACCCGGGTCTGACCTGGTCCAAAATGGACTTGAGTCTACCACAGTCCGAAATGGAATCAGGTTTGACCTGGTCTGAAAAAGGATCTGGTTTGTACTCAGACTGAAATGGACCCAGACCTGACCCGGTCCAAACTATACCCGGGGCTGACCCAATCCAAAATGGACCCGGGTCTGACCCTGGATCAGACCCAGACCCGAAACCATTATGGGTCCAGGTCCAATCCAATAAAAGAACTGCCGACCCAATCCACCCAAAATGGGTTTGGATCGGGCCTGATATCGGGTCATAAAGTCGGACCCGGTCCGGTTCCACCATAAAAAGAAACATAAACCCAAGGGTTTTTGTTTGCATTTTTTTTAGAAATCGAAAGGGTTTCTCCTCTTCATCGCCCCACGGTGACCCACGTCATACGGCGACTGATGTCGGCGATAGTCACCTCCCCCGGTGTTGCATCTCCGGCGACACCACTCCTACCGACGACCCATGGTGGAACCACCATCGACCCTGATCGACTGAAGAAGTAGAGCAGAGAAAGAGGGTTTTCAAACCCCGGATGCCATGCATCGTCAGACGGACACTGGCAATCCGGCAACCCCCCTGGCGACTTCTGTGGCGACGCTCCAGGTGACATCCTAAAAATAGGTAAGGATTTGATTTTTTTTAATATGGATATGTCGCCGGAGCTGCCGATAAATCGGCGATGCCGTCGAGCAGCCAGCGGCGCCGACAAGACTGCCACTGCACCTCAACGATGCAGGTGAAACCCTCGATCCTCTATTTTTTTTTAACAGAGGGTCGTCGGGGCTACAATCGCCACTGGCGTATGGCTGCCGAGAATGGTAGTCGCCCCACAGTGACAGTCACCATCTATGGCAGTTGCCCCACAATGACAGTTGTCATCGACGGTGACCCACGTCGCCCCACAGCGATGGGTGATCACCTCATAAAATGGGCCTGTCACTGGTGAAGGTTATCGCACCATGGCAACATTCTACAGGGAATACAGCATCACCATCATCTGTCGTTGTTTGCGATAGACTGTCGGAATGACTGGTGACCCATGTCACCCCACGGCCACATGTGGTTAGCGGTACCGATGCGTTGCCAGAATTCAGACAACGTTGAAAGGCCCTACACACACCCACGCCCAGCGGAATGTGTGGTGTTGTGGGCCCATAACCCAATGTTGGCACTTCCTGCATAATCAAACATAGAAAGCATACATGTAGTCGCCATAGAGCGCGTGCAGGGTATTCAGCGTTCTCCTCAGTCGGTCGACGCCCACGATGAGCCCAGGCCTAAGGTCGACGGTGAGCAGGACCCTGAACCCACTGAACCGAATGTAGGCAAGGTTGAGGCTGATACTGTTTGGCAATAGTTTCTCATCATACATTGCCTAGCCACCTCTTTATATAGTGGAGGCAAGGGAGGTGGTTCAGTGAATGTGGACACTTCACATTCACGTAACCTCCCCCACTAAGCATTAACCGTCCTCCACTATGCAGCCCACTACCTCCACTATGCTCTTAATGTCAAACCGGGTCACCCAATGGGTTGGACTTGGATCCAAATGTCCAACATTGAGCCCTCATCCAAACTATGTGTAGCCCAATTTTGGCTTCAACTTCATTGAGGTGGGGAGACTTGGGCTATCAACATTGATGGCTTGAGGATGCATATAAGGTGCATTCAGGCTCTTCTCTAAGTTAATGGAATAATCCCTCATGACACTCTTCATGCTTATGAAGTGGCTGCCCCACTTCCTTGAACACCCTTGGCTCAAAGTCCTTCTCTCTCAAGTCTTGGGACTCTTGTGAGATCTTGCTCTCTTATGTGAGATTCGGCTTATCATAGATGCTCACACCCTTCTTGTCATTGGAGACTTAGGGAGAGTTTTCTTCTTGGCCTCAATCACCTTAAGCCGGTACACCAGAAGTGGCTTCTTTCGGGACTTAGCTAATTTTTATATTTGGCCTCTCTCTCAGGCGACAAGTGTAGGCATGTGCTCCTTGGGGAGTGTCATGCCTGGAGGCTCCAACTCAACCACTTGAGCCTCATGGGTGGCCTCCACCGGCACCTCATTTTAGGCCTTGGATGTATACCCAAATCTCTCAATAAGGTGCTCTAGAAACATGGGCCAATCCAGTTTTCTCTTCATAAATTCTAGGGAACAGTACTAATTAAATGTCTTACCAGCCAACCCACTCTCTTGTCCATGGGAACATTGTTGGATGTTTCACCCTCACCAACCAATTATAAGAGTAATTACCTACAAAGGTAGGGAAATTGGGTCTCACCTTACGACCAAGCTTCATACCATGGTTGTATACTTCATGGGTGTACTGAGGTGGCTCTCTGAGCATGGAGTTAGCAGTTCCTTGGGTTGTCCACCCATACTTGCGTGGCCGGGACTGTCATTCCCATTGCGTAGATAAGTGTTTAATGCCTCCAAATGTTCCCCTAATAGAGATAAGGTGCGCGCTATGGTGGTGAAGTGTTCGACATTGGTTTGGCAATCCTTATAGAATTCCGCTTGAGTTTAATCGACCAAGGTATGTGTTTGCTCGCTATGGTGGAGGGCATTCCTCGCTTGTTCATCCACTTGTGATGGTTGTGATGCGCCCAATGTTGGTGTCTTAATCTCTAAACACCACACCTAATTGGTGGTGCGTAGGGCTGCAGGTCAGTCTGGATGGTTGTGATTTATTGGCCCAGTTTGGGCTCAGCTTAGGGCAAGAGGGATCAGGCTTCCTCCAAGGAGATTGGTGCATTGGAGATACCGCATGGCAGGGAGTCACCACACACGATACTAGGGGTAGCGACAATTAGGCTGCTTCAGGAAGGCTAGCTGAAGTTGGCCCATAGTCAGCAAACAGAAAGGTGGGGTTGCCTCAGTCAAACAACTATGTGTCAAAATTAGTAATTTGTAATATCCAAATCAAAAAGTGAAGTTAAGAGGTGTCTTAGATTTCCAAAGAGACACCTTGATGAAAGAATGCAACTTTATGTCTCTTTGAAATTTAGCAAAAGGTATTAGGTTTCTTTTGACAATGTGCAACCTTTTGAAGGGACATGGTACGTTTCTTTTTGGGATCTATATAAAGCCCTCATTCTTCTTGTTTTGGACATGCAATCTCATTTCATTTGCTTAATAAAATATTATTTCTTTTTTAGTGCATTTGTGTGTAAGTGTGAGAAAAACTTTTAAGTTCCTCTTCTTCTGAACCTTATTTTTTGTGGCCATAGTCATATTCCATTGCCTCAATTAGGGTATTCAAAACCCAACAAGTGGTATCAAAGTCAGGTTGAAGGAAACCACACTTACATCAAAATCATGGCAGGAAATGTAAGCAACTTTGTCGCCAATCTCTCCCAACTCCAAGTTCTTGTGTTTGATGGTGAAGGATATGATTTTTAGAGTCTTAAAATGAATACTCTATTCGCCTCACAAGAGCTTTGAGAGATTGTCCTTGACAGTTATAAAGAACCAACTAATAATGCAATTCTTCCATCATGGACCGCTCCAAAACAAAAGGAATTTATTTATAACAAGAATAATGATGCAAAAGCACTTCTATATGTCCAACTTGGGGTAAGCAATGCTATCTTTCCCCAAATCATGAATACAACTTCGTCCAAAGAAGCCTAGGATATTTTAAAGAATGAATTCTAAGGCTCGAAGAAGATTATCTCCATCAAGCTTCAAGCATTGTGGAGAGATTTTGTTATATTGTCTATGAAAGACAATGAATCCATTCAAAAGTTTTTTACTAGAGTTGTTGGGATTATCAATCAAATAAAGAGCTATGACGATAAAATTAAGGAGAAAAAAATAGTTGAAATTTTTTTAAGAAATTTGCCGCCAAAGTACGATTATGTCATAGCAGCTATAGAAGAGTCAAAAGATCTATCAACTCTATCATTACAAGAATTGATGGGATCCCTCGAGGCATATGAGAAGCGGATTGCAAGGACTGAATCTCAAGTGATTGAGCATGCACTACAAACAAAGCTCAATATAGATGAAGAAAAAGAAAGCTTCAAAAGAAGACCTCAATTTTCAAAAGGAAGAAATCAAAAGTTCCTTAAAGGTCGCAGCAAAGGAAAAAATTATTTTAGTCAACCAAAGTAGTTTAAGCAATCAAAAAAATACTGCCATGTCTACAAAAAAATCTGGGCATGAGTCTAGAGAATGCTGATTCAAATGTACAAGATGCTGAATACTAAATCACTTTCAAAAGGATGGTTGGTTTCAAGAAAAGCATGAAGCCAATTTCTCAAAAAAATAAAGATAATAAAGATAAAACTCTCTTCTCTTGCATGAATATTAAGCAAAAATCAAGTGATGCGACCTTTGAGGAACCACATGACTGAAAATAAAAAGTGTTTCATCAAACTTGAAACTATCACCTCCAAAGTAAGAATGGGAGATGAAAAATCTCAAAATGTTGAAGGCAAAGGAGTCATAGCAGTCAAAACTAAATTAGGTTAGACCAAACTCATTCATGATGTTTCTTATGTACCTGGTTCAGCACAGAACTTGTTAAGTGTTGGTCAACTAATGAAAAATGGGTACTTAGTAAACTTCAATAATGATCAATGTACTATTGTTGACAAAAATAGTTAGCAAACAATAGCCAAAGTGAAGATGGCTACAAATAAGGTCTTTCCCTTGACTATGAGTTCATGTGAAGGACGAGTACTAAAGGTTGAAAGTTTAGATGTATCAAATCTTTGGCATTTAAGATTTGGACATTTAAATTATCAAAGTATATAAAGGTTGTATATATGGAAAATTCCATAGACTTCCTTTCCCAAATTCATCTTGGAAGGCAAAGCATCCTCTTGAATTGGTTCATGCAGACATTTGTGGACCGATGCAGACAGAATCTCACAATGAAAGAAAGTAGTTTTTACTCTTCGTTGACGACTTCAGCAGAATGATGTGGATATACTTTCTCCAACAAAAGTCAGAAGCATTCTCCATTTTCAAAGAATTTAAAGCCTATGCAGAAAAGGAGAGCGAGTTCAAATTGAAAAAATTAAGGACTCACCACAGAGTAGAATTTACATCCAGTGAATTTTGGAACTATTGCAAAATCTAAGGCATCAAAAGGCAACTAATTGCAGCAAAAATGCCACAACAAAATGGTGTCGTAGAGCGACGAAACCACAGTATTATTGAAATGGCAAGGAGCATGTTAAAAGAAAAGAATCTTCCAAACACTTTTTGGGTCGAAGCCATGAACATAGCAGTGTATATTTTGCATAGATCTCCCACCAAGTCTATTGACAACAAAACTCTGTATGAGGCATGGTATAAGCATAAACCAAAAGTAAGACATTTTAAAGTTTTGGGGTGTGTTGCTTATAGCAAAATTCTTTCTCAAAATAGAGAAAAAATCGATGAGAAGGGAGAAAAGTTCATATTTGTTGGTTATAGTGATACTTCAAAAGCCTATCGCCTCGTTAACCCAAATACAAAGGAGTTGGTTATCTTAAGAGATGAAATTTTTTATGAAAAAAGTGAATGGGACGAAGGAACATGCTCAGTAGAAGCACCTCAAAGAGAGACAAATTTGACTATGCCAGACACTTCTACAAGCAAAGAATATATGGACTCAAGTGATTCAGAATCAAATAATCCTCATAGAAAGGTTAGATCTGTGGCGCCCCAAACCCCGACTTTGGAAAAACCTTAGAAATTTTTGTGATTTTTTTTTTGAAAGGTTTTACTAAAAAACAGCGGAAAACAAGGTGTAAGGAAAATAGCAAAGCCGCAAGTCTGGACGGCCACATAAGAGTGCAAAAAGGTAAACAACAGTGTAAACAAAAGTTCAACCATACAACCACAAACGTAAAGAGGGTATACAACCCAACAGTTTAAAGGTTTACAAAAAGTAAGAGTACAAAATCTCAAAATTTGGGAATACATCCCAACCAACACCCAAAACCACTGGGACAGGATCTGCAGCTTAAGTGTGGGTCCCCAAGCCTCCACCGTGTGTCGTCGCATCAACACTGCACCTGTTCGTCACCTACATCCCCATAAAACGGGGTCAGTCCTCTTGCGAGGTGGTGAAGAAACAACCGCAATATATATATATATATATATATATATATATATATATATATATATATATATATATATATATATATATATATCAATCTAACAGAAAGCAGAAACAAGAACTAACAAGTGTAAGTGTCTGTGTCAAGTAAGTGCGTACGTGACAAGCAAAACAGGTACCGTAACTAAAGTAACTGTAAAGCAAGTAACTCAAACAGTAACTGAACTGTAACAAGTTCTTAACAAGTAAGTAACTAAAGTAACAGTTGAACAAGTAATTGAAGAGAAAACTACTAAACAAGTAAAGTAGCAACTACAGTAAGTCAGCTGTGATTGGTTAGTCTTTAAGTTCTTCTTGTCACTCCTTCGGGTACGCGAAGGAACCTTGCATTCTGTGAGATATGCACCCGGCCGTCTGTTATTCAATTCTAGTGTGGTAACCGGGGATGCTACAGACCGAGTAAACCTCATGCGAGCAGCACGCAGCTGGGAGAAAAACTCTCGCATAGGCAAGGATTGCAATCCATACTACTGCAGTAGTGAAGTCCTAAAAAGGTAACCTCGACCTCCCTGACTCTGAGTGACTGGAGGCCAAAGGGCGCTACGGCTCCTGTCAAAACATGTGTCATAGTAACGACAAGTCACTCAGGGTTGTACCATCCATCCTCTCCAAGGTTAACCGTTTTGTGAATGGGGCGAAGCGAGTTTATCTTTCTTAGGCTCATTGTTCAGTCATACCTCTCAACGAAGATTTTGCCTCGTGGTCCCCGCGGGGTACGCAAAATGAGGACTTGGCTTGCCCATCCACGTGCTCAACCTCACGCGGCCAACAAGAGCACCCCGCTTGTGAAAGCAGTCACAACACCATATTATTTATTTTCTAATTCAGGGTATAGTCACACATGAGTCCATTCACAACACAAGGGCCATTGCCCAAGGACTCCAACTGAGTCCAAAACACAAACCATGTTCATTCATACCCTATGGTGTTCAAGTTTCAGTCTTTTCATTTCATGAAGTAAGTGCACCTTGTGCACTCACCAATGCCTCATGCAATGTAGCAGCCGAGGTACGCACTACTCAGTATCAGTGTCAAGATGTATCACGTGCAAAGTGTAATAGTACCACATGCTTTCTATCCTTTGCACAAACATAAGTAACAGAAGCAATATATGATTTCATTTCTGAGAGACAAGTAAACATGCAAGCAAATATATCGTTTCATGCATATGACATTTCGTCAATTTTCCATCATTCAAGCAGTTGTCTCTAAATTATTAACAATGGCACGATGCATAACATGAAATTATTCTCGTAGGGAAACTCATGATTTTGCGTACTTAAGTTTGAGAATGAATTTAACAATATTCCCATACGTATGGGAATTACATTTGCATTTCCACGGTGGATCATCGCTCTTGCAGGGAAGATGCAATTGCGATACGAAAGTCCATCATACGTGGTTCAACACACTTACGTGTTACGGTGAAATCTGGGATATTCCCATCTTATGGGAATAATATTAGCATTTCCACGGTGTGAGTAATTTCCTTACGTTGTACGACACACATATGTGTCAAAGGTGAATTCTAGAATTATCCCATTCTAATGGGGATTACATTAGCATTTCCACGGTGTAGGGTGCCGCGCCCGCGGACCCGATACAAAAATACTAAGTAACTCATCTCTAGTTCAGAGTGTAAAATCATCTGAGGAAACACTTGGACGGAACACAAGAGTGTCACATGTCCATTTGGTCGCACCGAAATACTCAATTACGTGCATTAACATAAATATATACATGTATGTGTTGCGAGGTTCGCGGTTATCGACCTGTATATATATATACATAATTACCCAAATCCCGTGCTTCCCAAGGCATGTGTACGCATGCCACACACCCTAATCGAAGTGCGAAAGGGTGCGAGGCAAGACAACCCACGAGTTTCGGACCTACTAAGGTTCAGCTAGAGGGTAGGTTCTGTGTTGGTCTTAAAAAGAATGATTCAACATTAGTGACAGCCGACTGGATGGAGTTACGGGGCTGCAAGGGTGCCGACGATGGGTTCGCACACTCGCTGCCAAAGGGACCTATAGGCACATGCAGTTCTGGTCCTCCGGACCAAACTGCTAAGCCCACCATGAGAATCTGGTTCGATCCTCAGTTTGGACCAGACTACGATATTGGTTCGGTTGGGGCTGAAACAGGCTGCCAATGGGGACAGCCGCGGGTAGCCCCGCAAACCTGGGTGCCAAAGGGGCTGGGTCCGAGGGTCTGGTCCATGGGACCGGACCGCTGACAAGCACACACATAGGTCTGAACATGGTTCAGACCTGGACCAAAAAGAGGGCGCCACACACGGCCTGGGTGCCCAGCACCACACGGCTGGCACCCGGCTCCAACAAAGGGAAAAAAAATCAAGGCTGGCATTGTGTGCCACACTCGAGCCAACAATGTACTCAAGTCTGAACCTTAGGTTCAGACCTAAACCCAAAAGGAGGTAAGTCGAACGGTGGCCAGGGTGCTCAGCACCTAGTGGCACGCACCCGGCTCCAACAAAGGTGAAACCGGGCTGGCACCAAGTGCCAAGCCCGGGCTGGGTCTAGGCTCACGAACCAGCCGGCCCAAACGGGATGTAGTGTTGGTCTGAACCCATGGTTCAGACCGACACTTCAGTCCAAGACGAATACCAAAAAAAAATAAAAGAAACATTTAAACTTTAATACAAAAAAAATTTTGATGGCTTATGTTGGGCGCGCGGGCCACCCGCATGGCGCCTAGCCCCAAAGTGGTGCAAATGGGTTGGCTGAAAGGTCTGATCCGCTGGACCAGACCGTGCAACCACCACCCACATGAGTTGGAGCCTACGGCTCACACAGCTGCGCTAAGGTGGGTTGGGCGCCTGCCATAGGCTGGCCCCAACCTACTAAAATCACTCGGTTAACCCAACTCGCCCACCATGCTGAACCAAAAAATAAAATAACAAGGCAAAACGCTGGGGGCCAGGGGCTTCTCCTCTTCTAAGGGGGCCTGGTCACGCCGTGACCCAGGCCACTCATGGCTGCAGCACCAGTCCCAACGTGTTGGGACTGGGTTGAACCCAACGCGCCAAACAAAAACCCATTGAGGGTGTTGACGGCTGCAGCGCACCAGTTGTGCTTGCATGCATTGCAAGAGGGTGCCAACGGGTGCTGGGTGCATGCTGGACGAGCCCGGCTCGGTCCAGTGCACCCCAGCAATGCTACCCCTCTCATGGATGCCCAAAGGAAACGAAATCCATCAACGAGAGCAACAACACAACCAACACATCTTCAAAGCATGAGCAAGGGAAAAAAATAGGTTATTGGAAAAGAAAACTGAGTGTAATCAAATACAACAGTCCAACAAATATAAATCATAGTGAATCAAAGCTAAAAATAACAAGCTCTACAGGCTAATCCACCGTTGGAGCATGCATGCATGGATGCATTGCTCCATCGGTTTCATGTTGCTCCAAAATCTTGAGCAAACCAAGTTGAGTCTTCACCTTGGAGGTTGAAGGAAGAAGGTAGGTAGAAGTTGCTCCTTGCACGAAAATGGTGGGGCACTCCCACGGTTGAAGGAAGAAGAAAGTGAGAGAGGAGAGTGTAAGGGAGAGAGAGAAAGAAGAGAGTGAGAGTTTTTAGGAAAATCGCCCCATAAATGGGGCTCGATTTTTCTCAAAGGGATATAAAGTGTGGCTGGGTGAGATGGAGGGTGGGGAAGCACCCCTCCAAGATGTAGGGCTAGGGTGGAACACGGTTTTCCACCGCCGCCCAGCTCTACCATTCAGCTTATGAGATTCAAAAATGGCTTTTAAAAATTACAGGATTGCCATGGGGCTACCGCCCCATCCATCCAATGAAGATTAGTCTAACCTAATGATGGCTCTTCCCTCTTGGGAAGAGCCCTTGGGATCTCTTAAATCCCAAGGCAAAAGTACACAAGGCTCCACGCGAAACCCAAGAGGGAATGGCGCCCTCCTCAAGCCAAAACGTCATCCTAAGCTTCTTTATGATGTCATGCTATTATTTAGAATTAAAAAAAAAATCTTCTTTTTAATGATTTGGGTAGGGCCAATCGTGGCCCTCCCTTTATGAGCTATTAAAGTTTCTTACAATGATGCCACTAACCCATCTGGTCAACGTGACCAGTTGGTTCCATGGCCTTGGTCGTCCCAAGGCTCTCCAAAAGGGACGGATAAGGCCTTGGTTGACCTTGACCAATAAAAGAAGGGAAAATTTATTTTATCGATTTCTATTTTTAATTAAATTCCAAATATTTTTCCATGATGTGCAATAATTTTATTTTATATTATAAATATAAATGACATTACACAGCTACTCAAGCAAGAAAATCTTCGTTTCAAACGAATTAGGTCTCGTTTAGGCCCTCGCTAAATTTCTAAGCGATCTCCCGTAATTCACATGCACTGACGGGGGTTTTTCGTCGTTCGGACCTCAAATTCGGGGTAAATCACCATAGACCTATTCCAGACTTTCTCTAAAAATTTCAGAAGTTAATTCACTCTAGATTTCCCTCAATTGCCTTTTTACGTAAAATTATGCGATTTGACCCGATTCTCAATATAGGCTAAATTACAAAAAAATTGCCAAATCAACAAAATTTCATCATTCTCAACATAATTTACGTAATATCATTACAAAATAAACTATGGACCTCACAAGATCTCTTGCAGACTTCTTGTCATATGGCTTTGTTTTCATTTGAGACTCAAAATTATGAAGAAGCCTTCAAAGATGATATTTAGAAAACTGCCATGCATGAAGAGATTTCTGCAATTGAGAAAAATCATACATGGGAATTGGTAGATAGGCCAAATAGAAAAGATATAGTTGGTCTAAAATGGATTTTTAAAACCAAATTCAATGAAGATGGCTCAATTCAAAAGCATAAAGCCCGACTTGTAGCAAAAGGCTATTCCCAAAAATTTGGAGTAGACTTTAATGAAACTTTTGCTCCAGTTGTGAGAATATAGACAATTCAAGTTGTGCTAGCCATCTCTGCTGAGTTGAAAGTTCTGGTATATCATTTGAATGTAAAATTTGTCTTTCTTAATGGAGAACTCAAATAAAAAGTCTATGTTGAGCAATCTCTTGGCTTTAAGAAGGAAGGACATGAAGAAAAAGTTTGTAGGTTAAATAAAGCCTTATATGGCTTAAAGCAAGCACCGCGAGCTTGAAATATGAAAATAGACCAATATTTTTATAAAAAAAAAAAGAATTTCAAAGAAACCCAAGCAAACCATCTCTATATGTAAAGAGAGATGAAGAAGATTTTCTTGTTGTTTGCTTATATATGGATGATTTGATCTATGTTGGATCAAGTTTAAAGAGGACATGATGAAGGAGTATGAGATGACAAATTTAAGAATTATGAAATATTTTCTTGGAATACAGGTCAAGCAGAAGAAAGGAGAAATTTTTATTTCTCAAGAAAAATACCTTGAAGAGTTGCTGAAAAAATTTAACATGTTGAACTGTAAGCCGATAAGCACTCCAATGAGTGTCAATGAGATGCTGACAAAAAATGATGGTACTGAAAAGGTAGATGCTTCTATGTATAGAAGCTTGGTCGGATCATTGATTTATCTTACTAACACAAGACCCAACATTGTAAATGTCGTTAGTCTTGTATCCAAGTTTATGAGTGAATCATGCAAACTCCATCTTGTAGCAGCCAAAAGAATTTTGAAATATTTGTTAAGTACAAAAAGTTTTGCAATCAAATATGTTTGCTGAAAACAACATTCAACTTGTGGGTTATACGGATAATGATTGGGAATGGTCAGTTGATGATCGAAAAGTACTTTAGGATATGTCTTTTGCTTGGGATCCAAAATCATATCTTGGTCATCAAAGAAGCAAAATACAATTGCATTGTCGATTGCAGAGGCAGAATATATCGCAGCTACCACAGCAGCAAGTGAAGCAATTTGGCTTAGAAGAATAGCAAAAGCTTGAAGGACCGACCATCATCAATTGTGACAATAAGTCTGCCATTGCGATGACGAAAAATCCAGTCTTTCATAGCTGCTCAAAGCACATTGAGATTCCTCATCATTTCAGCAGAGAATTAGTTGAAAAAGAAGAAATCATGTTGAAATTCATGCCAAGCAAGTTGCAGATATGTTCACCAAACCATTGCCCATAGATAAGTTCAAAAATTTCAGATCCGTTTTAAGAATTACAACTTAAAGGGGGATGCAAAATTAGTAATTTGTAATATCCAAATCCAAAAGTGAAGGGAAGAGTGTCTTAGATTTTCAAAGAGACACCTTGCTTTATGAAAGGATGCAACTTTATGTATCTTTGAAATTTACCAAAAGGTATTAGGTTTTTTTTGAAAATATGCAACCTTTTGAAGGGACATGGTACATTTCTTTTGGGGCTATGTATAAAGCCCTCATCCTACAATCTCATCTTATTTGTTGAATAAAATATTATTTCTTTTTTAGTGCATTTGTGTGTGTGAGAAAAACTTTTTAAGTTCCTCTTATTCTAAACCTTTTTTTTTTTGCATAGCCCTATTCCGTTGCATCAATTAGGGTATTCAAAACCCAACACTATAATCTAGTGGCACTGTTTAAGCCACTCTGTAGATCTGATGGCTGGGTCTCCTCCTGAGGTGTTTAGTGCATTGGATGCACCATACAGAGGTGAAGAAGCAAGCTAATTTTTGAAAATTCAGCCAGTCATTGGATGATGGCCCTTGATGTTCTGGATTCACAAAATGATGAGGAACATGATGATACCAGTCTTGTCGGAAAACACCAATGAAAATGGCCGGAAAAACAAAAATAGTTATGTTTTTGGAATTCCAAAACGGCAGAGGGTTGCGATGCTAAGTATCCCTGATCGACGATCAGGGACCACCGATGGAAGGCTGATGAAGTGAATGCCAGTACGAACTACTTCGACCGTCCGGACTCCGCCGATGATGGCCAAAACTGCCACCGGAAAATCCAAAAGGGCTTCTTCACGAACGAATTTTGCAGGACTTTCGCTTTGATACCAAGATGATAGCTCCGGTTGAGTTGGGGTGTTGAAGTCTCCGTCCATCAACTCCCTTCTAGGAAGTGGGGGTGACACGGTCGGGTGAGAGACTAGAGGATCAACAGACAATCAAATGGCAAGAAAGGAGGGGGCTGGGAGATAACAGATATAGAGAGAGGAAGATGGCCTACTGTTTTGATTTAGAAGATACTAATAACGTGGATAATGTTTGATGAAATGCCAATGAAAACACTTTTATGGGTGACGGCAAGTCAGGGATGTAGTTTGAGCGAAGTGAACTTTCAATGCAGCAATAGAATAGCATGCATTATGATTCTTGCTTGCTACGTTAGCCAATGCCTTTGCGACTGCATCTTTATCTATATGTCATAGTTGCATAGAATTTAGTTTGCCTACTTGTCTGATATCACACTTGCCAAGAACTTGGTTTGCATATGCATCTTTTTAGGAGATGCAGTGATCCAGATGTCTTCAAAGCCATTACTTCCTAAAAATATGAAAATAGCATAGTATTATGATTCTTGCCTGCTATGTCACTGGGACACAGCTGCAAGACCCACGTACCCATGTCAACACGCCTAGATGCAGGCACAGGTACCAGGTACCCGTGCTGGATCCGGATCAGCTCAGGTCCAGCCACGAGCCAACCCAAATATCATTCTTTTGTTTTTGGACAACCGGCCAAAGGGTATAGAGGAAGAAGAAAATGAAGAAAGAGGAGAGAGAGGCGGATGAGGGGTGAAAGCTAGGGGTGTCAATGGGTCAGGTTTGATCTGGACCCAACCCTTACCAAACCCTATAGGGTCAAGGTTTGGTAATAAATAAGAAGGTCCAATTAGAATCAGGGGGTCAGACCCGAAGGGTCCTATTAATATATGGAGCAGGGTATGGTTTGCAAAATTTCATACCAGACTCGGACCTGACCAGAGTTCTGACAAAGATCAACAATTTTTCAATGTAAAAAATGTTGAGAAACTCGGTTTTGATGTCACATAATATGATACACTGTCTTATTTGATTTTATATATGATAATATGTTCTCTTGAAATAATGTTATATTATGACTGAATATGTTTTGCCATAAATCTAACGAGTATTTGATGCAAGGATATCTCACCCAATAAGGATGGAGACTTCCTGTTCAAGTACAACTATGGTGCAATCATACTCCTTGAAGAAAAAGCTTGATGGGCCATGCTTTCCTAAAGTTCAAATGAAGAAATCGGCTACCTCAAGATGAAGATTTTTTTCTTCTTTAGAGTCATATGTAACAGAACCTTCAGGAATTTGCATATTGCATATTACATACTCATTCATAAACACTATATCATAAAAGTATATGATAGTTTCAAAAAGCTCCTTTTTGAAAACCAATAAGTGTACCTTCTTACAACCTTTTATGAAAAAGATATTTTGTCATATAATAATTGTACCTTCTTACAATCTTTTATGAAAAAGACATTTTGTCATTGTACCTTACACTATATACAAGACAACATGAAAAAAGGAATGTAGGAAAAAGACAAAAACATAACATCGACTACATGGAGAAAACAAATAAAATATGTTTTTGAAAAGACTCTAGTTTCCCTCTTTAAAGAAATATTTTTTATAAGAAGAAGACAAAAACATAAAATCGACTACATAAGAAAAACAAATAAAATATGTTTTTGAAAAGACTTTAGTTATCTTCTTTAATGAAATGTTTCTTAATACAAGAAGAAGACAAAAACATAAAATGGATACACATAAGAAAAACAAATAAAATATGTTTTAAAAAGGACTCTAGTTACCTTTTTTCATAACCATAGAATGTCGACTTACTTGAAGTCATCATTCTCTCTAGTTACCTTTTTTCATAACCATAGAATGTCGACTTACTTGAAGTCATAATTCTCTTTACAAAGCATTAAATGCCTTCTGTAACAAATCCTTGTTAAAAAACCTTCTCAAAGAATGTCGACCTTCTTTTGGTCCTTATTCTCTCTGGAGACTTTGAAAAACACAACATAAAGAAAACACTTGACATGACTATGTACAAATAAATATCTCAAAACACTCATAGTACTTACACTCATTTAAAGCAAAGAAGTACTAATGTACCTCAAATCATTAATTAGAATAAAGACAAAACTACAACCCAACGTTCAATGTACTATTGTAAGAAATAGACTTTTTACATAAAATATGTATTACCTAAAACAATACAACGACTAGTGTACCCTCTATTTTATTCTTATGGAAAAATGCATTCTCGATCTTCTCTAAAAGATATTTTTGAAGTGACATAACATTTCACATTTCAAAAAGTTACAATTCCAAAATGTAACGACTACTTTTTAAAGGCTATATAAACACACTCAAATAAACTATTCAAACAATGGAATGGAATAGACATGTGAGCTTACAAAGAGAAAAATTTCTATTCGTGATTTGAAAAGAGAGCCTTGAAAAAGAAAGAGAAAAATAAAAAGGAAGAAAAGAGAAAAAGTCAAGTCCAGCTCTTTGACAAAGAGTATCCTCTGAGTGAAAAACAGAACATTCTTAGAATCCTTCATTCGTGCATTCATATCATTCTGAAGGTTCTATAGGAAGTATTGTATCTCTGTTATTCACTGTATTCCTTCTTTGTTTAAAGAAGTAGACCTCTGTGAAAGAGGGTGTTGCCCTTCTCTGTTGAGAGAAGAAGACCTCTTGGGAAGATGGTGTGCCCCTTCTCTGTTGAGAGAAGAAGACCTCTTGGGAAGAGGGTGTTGTACTATTTATCCGGTAACTCAGATGTTATAGTGGAATCTCAAGTGGTTTGCTTGGGGACTGGATGTAGGTCTGGATATTGACCGAACCAGTATAACTTTTGTGTTTTATGTGTTGTGCCTTATTGCTTAATTATTTTATTTTATCGATCATTATCATATTTCACTATTCACCCTCCCTCTAGTGGAATTTCATTTGGTATCAGAGCAGGTCTGCTGGTTTCGACGTAACAAGTCTTCCAGCACAAATGGCATCTACCTCTTATGCTCGTGATATTGAAGGTCAACACGCATCTCATCCTCCTTTCTTCAATGGCTCCAACTATGGATATTGGAAGTGCAGAATGGCTATCTTTCTCAAATCCATAGACTTTGCTGTATGGAAAATTGTTGAGCATCCATACACATCTCCATTCGCAGACTATAACTTATGGTCTGATGAAGAAAAGAAAATGGCAAACCTAAATGCAAAGGCTATGAATGCCTTATATTGTGCCATTGATCAGAATGAATTCAACAGAATATCTATATGTGAATCTGCATATGACATTTGGCATTCTTTGGAGGTTATTCATGAAGGAACCAACAAAGTAAAAGAAGCCAAAATATCATCTCTTGTTAGAAAATATGAGTTGTTCAAAATGAACAAAGATGAACCCATCACAGAGATGTTTACCAGATTCACCAACATCACCAATGATCTGAAATCTCTGGGTGTAACATATTCCCAGACTGAAAAGGTGAAGAAAATCTTGAGATCTCTCACAACTGATTGGGAGAAAAAGACTATTGCTATTGAAGAAGCTCAAGATTTATCTAAACTTACATTGGACGACTTAATAGGCAATCTTATGGCCTATGAAGTCCACATGAAAGAAAGAAGGGAAGAAGAGCAACCAGTAAAGAAAACTCTAGCTTTCCCAGCCCTATCTGAGAATGAAGACTCAGATAAAGAATCAGAAATTGCGCTACTTACCAGAAAATTTCAGCGCTTCATGAGAAGGAACCGGCTTCCAAACAGGCACAAGGAAAGAAAAGATCTTAAAGAAGATCCCATGTGCTTTCAGTGTAATAAGCCAGGCCACTTAAAACGTGACTGTCCCCTTCTCAAAAGAAAGTCCAGAACTGAGGAACCAAAGAAGAGGTTCTTCAAGAAAAAGGCTCTGCATGCTCAATGGGATGATTCAGAACCATCCACTAGTGAAGAGTCAAGTGATGATGAAGCCGAAACTGCAAATATGTGCTTCATGGCAAACGAAAGTTCGGTAAGTGAAATCTCTGATTTTTCCTTTGAAGAACTTCTAGATGCTTTTCAAGAACTATTTGAAGAATCTAGAAAATTGAGTTTCAAAAATAAAGTTTTAAAATATGAAAATTTAAAGCTTTCTCAAGAGAATGAAAAACTCAGCAGTGAAAATTCTGAGTTGAAAAAGAAAAATCTTTTGCTTATGTCTGAAATTTCTTCTACTAGCTCCAAAACTAAAGATATACAAGTAGAAATTTCAGAGCTAAAAAGTAAAACTGAGAACCTCATGAAAACGGTTTTCAAGTTTACTAAAGGTAAAGAGAACTTGGATAAACTCTTATCCTCTCAGAAGGTCTCCTTTTACAAGAATGGTATTGGCTATTCTCATTTCAAAAAACCTTCTTGTATAAATCAAAAGACCACGTTTGTGAAAAGTTTATCTGAACCAAATAAGGAGTATTATAATGATAATCTTTTTAACTCCTCTAAAGAGATAGACAAACCCAAATCCAAATGGATATGGGTTCCAAAGTCTAACAAAAAAGGACCCGATTGGGTACCAAAAAGGAGATTTACTTAATGTTTTGCAGGCTCCAAAGAAGAAGAACAGATGGATACTAGATAGTGGATGTTCAAAGCACATGACAGGACATCCAGACCTTTTTGTTGTTCTTCATCATAAAGAAGGAGGAACTGTCACCTTTGGAGACAACAACAAAGGTTTAATAATTGGTATTGGAAATATTGGTAACATAGACAAACCTCTTATCAAAGACGTTCTCCTTGTTAAAGGCTTAAAACATAACCTACTAAGTATCAGTCAAATGTGTGACACAGGTTATAATGTTAGCTTTAATCATGATGCATGCCTCATAGCTGACACAAATGAAAACATCATCTTAAAAGGTATAAGAAAGAATAATATATATGAACTGTACCTAGAAAACATCACAGAACATTGCCTCATAGCTAATAATGACACTCAACATCTATGGCACATGAGAATGGGCCATGTCAATTCTAAATACATTTCTAAACTAGCTAAAGATAAGTTAGTACGTGGGTTACCCAACATATCCTTTAAAAAGGATTATTTTTGTGATGCATGTCAATTAGGAAAATTGTCAAAATCTTCTTTCAAATCAAAAAATGTCATTTCAAGTAAAAGACCTTTAGAGCTTCTCCATCTGGACCTTTTTGGTCCTTCTAGGGTAGCTAGCCTTAATCATAATAAATATGCTTTTGTCATTGTAGATGATTACTCAAGGTTTACTTGGGTAATATTTTTGAAAAACAAAAGTGACACGTTTTGTCAGTTTGAAATCTTATGTACAAAATTACAAAACGAAAAATCGTGTTCTATTGTTAAAATCCGTAGTGACCATGGAGGAGAATTTGAAAATGAACTCTTTAAAAAAATTTGTAACTTGCATGGTATTTCTCATAACTTTGCCTTTCCTAGAGCTGCACCTCAAAATGGTGTAGTAGAAAGAAAGAATAGAACCCTTCAAGAATCTGCCAGGACTATGCTCCAACACCATAATCTTGCAAAATCCTTTTGGGCAGAAGCTGTTAATACTGCATGCTACATAACAAATAGAGTTCTCATTAGACCCTTATTAAATAAAACTCCCTATAAACTATTCTATGATAGAACTCCAAGAATAGACTATTTCAAAGTCTTTGGATGTAAATACTTTATCCTAAACACAAAAGATAGACTGGATAAGTTTGATGCTAAATCTATTGAAGGCATATTCTTAGGATATTCAAGTCATAGTAAAGCATACAGAGTTTTCAATAAGAGTCATAATACTATTGAAGAATCTATGCATGTTAGTTTTTGTGAATCTATTGATCAATCTGTTCATATACAAACTAATGATGATGATGTTGAAAGTACAGAATTATTTTTAGATAACACAACTAAGTCTAATGAAGATTATCACCAAAGAACCTTTGTCGATATCAAAGATCATCCTCAAAAGCAGATTTTGGGAGAACTAACAAAGGGGGTTCAAACTAGAGCTCAGCTAGAACGGATTGCAAACATGGCATTCATTTCTCAACTTGAACCAAAGAAGATTGATGAAGCCATCATTGATGAGTTCTGGATGCTAGCCATGACTGAAGAACTGAATCAATTCCAAAGAAATGACGTTTGGGATCTTGTACCTAGACCAAAGGATCATCCAATCATTGGGACAAGATGGATCTTCAAAAATAAGCTAGACGAAACAGGTAATGTTATAAGAAACAAGGCCAGACTAGTAGCTCAAGGATACAATCAGGAGGAAGGTATTGACTTTGATGAAACATTTGCTCCTGTTGCTAGACTTGAATCTATTAGAATGCTCTTAGCATATGCAAGCTATATGGATTTCAAATTATTTCAAATGGATGTTAAAAGTGCTTTCTTAAATGGTTTTATAAATGAAGAAGTCTATGTAAAACAACCTCCAGGATTTGAAAATGAACAATACCCAGATCATGTTTTTAAACTCAAACGTGCTTTGTATGGTTTAAAACAAGCACCTCGTGCTTGGTACGAAAGACTTAAAACCTTTTTATTAAAAACTGGTTTTTCTGTTGGCAAAGCAGATTCTACACTATTTGTCAAAGTAGTGAATAATCATACCCTAATTGTTCAAATTTATGTCGACGACATCATCTTTGGATCTTCTAACAGCACTCTCTGTGAAGATTTTTCTAAGCCCATGCAGAAGGAATTCGAAATGAGTATGATGGGAGAACTCACCTACTTTCTTGGACTGCATATTAAGCAAACCAAGGATGGAGTTTTCATCAACCAATCTAAGTATGCTCGTGAACTTCTGAAGAGGTTCAACATAAACTCAACTGCTTCAAAATCTACTCCTATGAGCACTACTACTGTGTTGGACAAAGATGAAGATGGTAAGTCTGTTGATACAAAGGTATACCGAGGTATGATAGGATCACTTCTTTATTTAACTGCTAGCCGTCCAGATATAATGTTTAGTGTTTGCTTGTGTGCTAGATTTCAGTCAAATCCAAAAGAATCACATCTTAAAGCTGTAAAAAGAATAATGAGATATTTAAAAGACACAGTTGATTTTGGATTATTCTATTCAAAATCCTCTACATTTGATCTAATCTCATACAGCGATGCTGACTTTGCTGGAAGTAAATCTGACAGAAAAAGCACAAGTGGAACATGTCACATGCTAGGGCACTCACTAGTATCATGGTTCAGTAAGAAACAAAACTGTGTATCATTATCAACTACTGAAGCCGAATACATTGCTGCTAGCCTAGCTTGTACTCAAGTCATCTGGATGAAACAAACTTTAAAAGATTTTGGTTTAAATTTTGAAAATACAACTATTTTCTGTGATAATACGAGTGCTATAAACCTATCTAAGAATCCTATTTTACACTCACGAACTAAGCACATTCAAATAAGACACAACTTCTTAAGAGAACAAGTCTTAAACAACATAATTAAACTAGAATTCATACCCACTAATCAACAGTTAGCAGACATATTCACTAAACCATTAAAACATGAAGACTTCACACGAATTAGAAGAGAACTAGGAATATGCAAACTAAGTGACTTATAAATTAATCACACTTATTATAATACTTCTTATAAGTCTTGTTTAAATCTTATTTTAAATTGCTTTCCTTCTTATCGATTTTTTTTGTTAGTCAAACTAAGTTTCCATATTCACGTGTTCTTATAAGACACATTCTTTATGTCTTTCAACTTGTCATCTTTCAAGTACACATCCATTATAACTCGTCCTATCTCCTTTCTCTCATATTCATAAAAACTAATTATATTAAAAGCTATCGTAACAATGTTCACATCACTCAACTCCTTTATTATTTTTGTCCTTTATGATAACTTGTCTTACGATAAATTGTTTCACCTCTCTACTTAGTTTATGAGAACTTTTACTTTTTAGAATCGAATGACTTTTTTTTGGTCCTTTTATTTTTTGTTAAGATCTAGTTGCTATATTCTCACGTAAATTGCCTTTACTATATCATTTGATATATCATAGATTACGTACACTCTATTATCATCTCTCTCATATACAAATTAAGCCTCCATTCTTGTCAATTCTTGTTTAAAACTTAACCTTATTCTCTAATAACTATGAACTTCCTCAAATCGAGCTTCCTTAAGAATATAAACAATAATTCATATCAATCATAACACTATGTCTTTCATCAATCATGTTTTTTATTACTTCTTTATCCTACACAAAAATCCATATATGTCATCTCATTTCTCTCTATGACAACTCACAATTATTACTCTTCACTCATAAATATTTCCTTGTCTCCTCATTTCATCTCTCGAATACATTTTTTTATTATATATTTTTGAATCCGACTCCTCCATGTCTATTCTTATTGTTAATCTATCTTTTATCAATTCTTATATACTTTTGACTCTTTCTCCTTTTTGTCTCATCATCTCTTTTACCACTAGTCAAAGTCCAAATGTGTCCTTCTCATATCTACGTATACTCATAAAAAAATTGCAAATATGAAAACACATTAATCATGAAACATTTTTTTTGGCACTCTTTTCTTTAAAATGTCATATCTTTCAAAGTACACATCACATGATCACCCTATGACCTATTTCCATAAAAACTATTTCTATATTAAATAAGCAATCATGACTTTTCTTTCCATCCGTGACCTTGCCTCTCTCTTATTGTATATCTCACTAAAATCGAGAATCTTTAAAGTCTTGTCTCCAAGCAAACCTTTATTTATTCTACCTCTACTTTATGCCATATCTTAATCAAGTAAATGTTGTCCTTTATCACCTTTTTCTCCTCTCTACATATCCATATCATCTTTTTATTCACGTATTTAGAATCCCTCTACATAGAGTAAAAAGTTTCTTGTTTTATTAGGCCATTATTTTCAATCATTTTTTTTTATTCAACATGACACCCCATACTCTATTAATGGTTTCTCTCACTAGTCGATAAACTCACCCATAGTAAAATCTATATATTTCAATATTATGTCCTCCTCAATCTAATATAATACACTATCCTCAAAACATTGATTTGATTTATCATTCACAAGTCTCTCACCTTACTACTCACGGATTTCCTTATTTGACTAAAATCTAAAAATTACTCACTTCCAATGTCATTCATTTCATATCAACAATTATTTTCTTCTTTCTATTTAATCAATTGGTTCATCTCTTACCATTCCATTCGAACTTTTCTATCCTTCTACAAACTTTCTCTCGGTTCAAGCTCCTTTCTCTCCTAGTGCTTTATTTTCAAGACATTCGATAATGGCTTCCTCCTCTACCAATGTAATCACCTCCGCCGATCTAAGGTATCCTGAGTTGTTTCACAACTACAACTCACTCAGCTCTCGCCCCTTTCATGAAGGAAAATTGATCAACTTTGACGACTTCATGTTCTTCGACTTAGACACCTATCTCCCTGAACTCAAACCTCTCATAGGATCTTCATCTCCAGCTGCCTTTTATCCCGAACTAGTCTGACTGTTTTATACCAACTTCTCTTCTGATCATGAACAAACCTCAATCACCAACAAAGTCCGAGGACAGCTGATGATTTTCGATGCTTCCGACCTAGGAAGAATTCTAAACCTACCTTCCACCGGTACCGACCTTAACACCATAGTACCAATCGACCGATCGGTACTTCGAAAAATTCTTCTCTGCACCAACTGCTACCAACTTCCGTGGCACATGAGGAATCTCCAACCTCATGCTCAGCTACTTGCCCAGATTCTTCTCCACAACATCTATCCCAAGCGTCCCCGCCAGGGATTAGTTCCTCGAAAAATCTCTCTTCTTATCTACGCAATCCTTTCTTCTCTTCCGATAAATTGGTCGTCCATTATTTTCGACCTCTTTATTCGTTATCAGAAATTTGAGCATCTTCTTTTTGGGTGTTTTATAACTCCCATTCTCAAATACTTCCAAGTACCACTTCACAACGAAGTCATCCTCCGTCCCTCTCAAGTCCTCGATGGTACCACCTTCAATCTAAGGTCCCTGCACATGCCTGGCTCTGATGAAGCCGATCCAATGTCCTCCTTCAATTACTTTTCTGCTATGATGGATATCGAGCAAACTCAGGATCGAATCCTTCGTAATCAAGCCCTGTTGCAGCAGACTCGCAAGCGGAATCGCGCCAACCGACCACCTTCACCTTCTCCACCTTCGAGATAGACTCATTTTTTATATATTTGGTCTGTAATAACTTTTAAATTACTTTTATATTTGGTCTGTAATATTTTTTTACTCTGATCCCTCCTTTTTGTCCATGACAAAGGGGGAGAAAACCTGGCTCCATTATTGGAGAAATATTCTCTCTTTAAACATTATTTCACTTTTTTTTCATATTATTATTTCTATGCATAATGTCTTTTTGACAGGGGGAGCATATTTTGTCATCATCAAAAAGGGGGAGAATGTTGAGAAACTCGGTTTTGATGTCACATAATATGATACACTGTCTCATTTGATTTTATATATGATAATATGTTCTCTTGAAATAATGTTATATTATGACTGAATATGTTTTGCCATAAATCTAACGAGTATTTGATGCAAGGATATCTCACCCAATAAGGATGGAGACTTCCTGTTCAAGTATAACTATGGTGCAATCATACTCCTTGAAGAAAAAGCTTGATGGGCCATGCTTTCCTAAAGTTCAAATGAAGAAATCGGCTACCTCAAGATGAAGATTTTCTTCTTCTTTAGAGTCATATTTAACAGAACCTTCAGGAACTTGCATATTGCATATTACATACTCATTCATAAACACTATATCATAAAAGTATACGATAGTTTCAAAAAGCTCCTTTTTGAAAACCAATAAGTGTACCTTCTTACAACCTTTTATGAAAAAGATATTTTGTCATATAATAATTGTACCTTCTTACAATCTTTTATGAAAAAGACATTTTGTCATTGTACCTTACACTATATACAAGACAACATGAAAAAAGGAATGTAGGAAAAAGACAAAAACATAACATCGACTACATGGAGAAAACAAATAAAATATGTTTTTGAAAAGACTCTAGTTTCCCTCTTTAAAGAAATATTTTTTATAAGAAGAAGACAAAAACATAAAAACGACTACATAAGAAAAACAAATAAAATATGTTTTTAAAAAGACTTTAGTTATCTTCTTTAATGAAATGTTTTTTAATACAAGAAGAAGACAAAAACATAAAACGGCTACACATAAGAAAAATAAATAAAATATGTTTTAAAAAGGACTCTAGTTACCTTTTTTCATAACCATAGAATGTCGACTTACTTGAAGTCATCATTCTCTCTAGTTACCTTTTTTCATAACCATAGAATGTCGACTTACTTGAAGTCATAATTCTCTCTACAAAGCATTAAATGCCTTCTGTAACAAATCCTTGTTAAAAATCCTTCTCAAAGAATGTCGACCTTCTTTTGGTCCTTATTCTCTCTGGAGACTTTGAAAAACACAACATAAAGAAAACACTTGACATGACTATGTACAAATAAATATCTCAAAACACTCATAGTACTTACACTCATTTAAAGCAAAGAAGTACTAATGTACCTCAAATCATTAATTAGAATAAAGACAAAACTACAACCCAACGTTCAATGTACTATTATAAGAAATAAACTTTTTACATAAAATATGTATTACCTAAAACAATACAACGACTAGTGTACCCTCTATTTTACTCTTATGGAAAAAGGCATTTTCGATCTTCTCTAAAAGATATTTTTGAAGTGACATAACATTTCACATTTCAAAAAGTTACAATTCCAAAATGTAACGACTACTTTTTAAAGGCTATATAAACACACTCAAATAAACTATTCAAACAATGGAATGGAATAGACGTGTGAGCTTACAAAGAGAAAAATTTCTATTCGTGATTTGAAAAGAGAGCCTTGAAAAAGAAAGAGAAAAAAGTCAAGTTCAGCTCTTTGACAAAGAGTATCCTCTGAGTGAAAAACAGAACATTCTTAGAATCCTTCATTCGTGCATTCATATCATTCTGAAGGTTCTATAGGAAGTATTGTATCTCTGTTATTCACTGTATTCCTTCTTTGTTTAAAGAAGTAGACCTCTGTGAAAGAGGGTGTTGCCCTTCTCTGTTGAGAGAAGAAGACCTCTTGGGAAGAGGGTGTGCCCCTTCTCTGTTGAGAGAAGAAGACCTCTTGGGAAGAGGGTGTTGTACTATTTATCCGGTAACTCGGATGTTATAGTGGAATCTCAAGTGGTTTGCTTGGGGACTGGATGTAGGTCTGGATATTGACCGAACCAGTATAACTTCTGTGTTTTATGTATTGTGCCTTATTGCTTAATTATTTTATTTTATCGATCATTATCATATTTCACTATTCACCCCCCCTCTAGTGGAATTTCAAAAAAGATAAAAAATTTATTATTTTACAGGGTGTGGTCTCTGTCTGATTCATGCAATCCTTATAGGATCCAGGTATGGTTTCTCTTATGGTGGATCTGATTGGACTCTTGCCCGGACCCAGTACCATCATATCAAATGAGGTCTGGGTTTGGTTCCACTTGAGTCTAAACCAAACTCAACCCCTTGACACCCCTAATGAATGCACCTTTTGGTTTCCTCCCCCCTTTCATGTCCACCACCCAAGCCCACTTAAACAAAAGGAAAATTCCCCCCTCCGTTCCAAAAAATTTCAAATCAACCCCTTAACCAGGTTTGACTCGCACGTTCGAATTTATTTTAGAAAATAGGACACGAGAACACAAAATTTCTTATTTTTTAATCAATAAAAAAAAAATTAATATTCCAATGTTAAAAGATCCATTTTCTAATTGAAATAAAACCTTAAAATAATATTAAATATTATCCCTACGCACCAGTGTCAGTATCCATGTGTCAGGATGTGCCCCAAGACACCACCAAAATGGCATAACCCTGTGACATAGCTAACCATTTAACAGAAAAAATTGTATTCAAGTTCTTTTTTTCAAATTTTTGATATAGGCCTTAATATCAATCCACACCCGATCAAAACCTTATATATATAAAGAGAGAGAGAGAGTAACGTGTAGCTTCCCAACCATTTATTTCCAAGAATGTCCCGAACCTCTTTAAAAAATGTACTTGGCATGCAATTTTTGCTTAATCCAAATAAGTAGATGTATTTATCATTACTAATTCACTAAAAACTATGTCTGAATTGAATCAATTTAACAAGTATTCATGATTTTTAGTTAATCAAGTTTTTGATGTAATATAAACCATTGGTGTACAAACGGGCTCCGCTTGTGTGGTAGGAGCAGCTAGTACATGTTACCTTGTGTTGGGACGTTGCTGGTTCAAAACCCAATGGTATATTTGTATAAGGTCTGCTTAACCCCAGTTTGCCTTCCAAAAAAATTATGAACTATTGATTTTTTTTTTATTGAGCTAAAAATACATTTAAATATAAAAAAATATTTAAATTAAACCATAGAGATCACGTCTCTGAGTTTGGAATTGGATTAAGCAAAATACATGCAAGTGTGTTTTTTAAAGGGATCCGAGGCAGTTTCCGAGATAAAGCTCTCTCTCTCTCTCTCTCTCTCTCTCTCTATATATATATATATATATATATATATATATATATATATATATCAAAAGTGATAGCTGTGCAACCCTTAGGTGTGCAACCACCAGCAGAATCATGCTGGCTGTCCATCGCAGGGCTTGATGGATGGCCAGTGCAAAAAAAGTTTAAAAAAATGGTATAACATGTTTTTTTGCGTGTTTTAGAGTCTTTAGCCATGGATTTTGCCTGTCGCCGCTAAAGGGACAAAAAAATGTGTTTTATCTCTTTTTTCATATTTTTTTAACTGTCATCACTGGTAGTTGCACACCTAAGGGTTGAGCAGCTATCACTCTATATATATATATATAGTCACTAGAATATGAGAACTAGAAATATGGTAGCTGCTCAACCCATATTTCTAGTTCTCATATTCTAGTGACTTGGCACGATGAATTTGCTAGGAATCAACCATTGGACCCTGTATTTTCGATGAAAAAATGTGATTTTTGAATGCTTGAATATTTATGAAGATTATGAGCCATTGATTTTAAAGCCTTAAAAAAATCTGGTTTATGCATCAAAATCGGATTATTCAAGAGCAGGTTCTTATAAAACCAAAGTAGATCACATTGATATGTTTAGATTCAAAAAAATAAATAAATAATCCATGAAAAATCGCAGTTCACACATTAGTTCTCATATTCTAGTATCATCGTACCCACATTTTTTTAAATTGCAATGTCATACCCTTTGTACCTGCACCCATACCTATGTGACAGCTGAAAATTGATTGCTTTCAAAACTCATATATAGAGAGTTGAAATAAGCTGTCAAATAGGCATAGAATTAAACACACTTTTTTGTACTTCAGAATTCAAGGGTCTAAAAAACTCAAAAAAGAAAAATTAAATATCTGGATTTGCATTCAAACAGCCCTAAGAGTGTTTAGATCTATAAAAGATGATAGTCCAAGTCATCTTTTAATGCTCCATTTAAAACTTAATGATCTTAGCAATGACAGTTAATGCATGATTATACCATGATATTTCAAATTTCGCTAGGAACAAAGTGCACTTGTCTTGTTAAAGATCACCAGAAACCGTAGACATTAACTGCAACACACACAAACACATGAATACAAACATGAATAAATACGTTAAACATTTAAATGCATCTACCATCATAATCATAATCATCAAGCCCTATCCCAACTACATGGAATCAACCATTAAATCATGTCAATAACCTAATAAATCTATGTAAAAGATCTTCTACATAGTTCAAAAGTATACCGAAATCTCTTATTTACATCTGCATATAAGCTGTTACAGCGCGGAGGTCTTATTGATGGGGGCTGCACCCACCCCATCCACTACTAATGGCATGGAAAAGAAAATGAACATTCTGTTTTAACCTCACGTTATCAGATTCATGCATTTGGATCAAAATTTGAAACCTAAAGATTAGTCCAAGGAGACAAAAAAATCTCATGATTGAACCTTGCAGCATTTGCATTTCTTTCACATCATGAAGAATGACAACCAACTATATTCAATAAATTTGTAACGTACAGAGAATGAAAATTCAATCAGATACACCATAGTAAATAAGAAAGCAATTAGAGAAGGAACTCCAGTGCTCGCTTAATCTGTACCATGTTATCATGCTGACTCATAATGCTGCTAACCAGTTATATCAGCTTCAGACAAACAATGGGAATGGCTCAATTCTGATCTTCAGCATCTTCAGAAGAAATGTTTTAACAGTACCTGGTGAAGCAATTGAAATTGAGATTGTGCACACCTTAGTGATCTCAACATGTCCCTTGAAAATCCAAAATCGATATTTTTAAATAAAATATCCAAGGTTCTTAATTCAAAAACTAAAATGGTTAATCTATAGGTAGATCAACAAACACAAGTGGAACATCTAAGACAACCAAGATGGGAAATGCAAATGAAGTATAACAATGGCACCAGTTGCAAAATGTCATAAACTAATAATAATAACAGTAATAATAGCAATAATACACATCAAACACATACACTGTCAATTGTGGAACACTATTTACAGATCTAACCCCAAAAACAAAAGCCAGCCTTTGTGTAATGTTTGGCACATCTCATTCTATTTTAATATGTGAAAGTCGACTCCAACAAGATGTTTGAGGTCATATCATTCTTATTTTCATGAACTAGTTCTTGCTTTTTCATCGTCTTTGAAAATATAATCTTACAACATATTAGTGATGATTACAAGGACTAGCATAGTAAATAAGTTATGCCAAATACATATGTACTGTTAGAGCTTACATTTTGTGGCTAGATCCAAGCATGCATCACCATATAGTATTGAAATTGAGATCCCACACATATTTACCTGCGTGCACATATGGAGTGCGGGTGGTTTTATGTTAGGTATGGTATTTTTTCCAACATCTTAGTACATGTTCAGGTAAGACCCTAGATGTGACATCCTATTGAAAAACCAATATATCAGATTAAGAAAATCTGACTTTTAGACAGACTTTAAACTAAAAATCAGCAGGTCATAAATTAAAATGATTTTTGTATTGAAATAGTTTTAACCAAGCATTTCTCTGGTAAAAAAAAGGCAATACTAATGACATCAATAGAATCTATTTAAGTAACCAATGGGGGCTCCGTGTGGTTGGTAGGAGCTGTCAGTGCACGTCTCCTTGTGGTGGGACGTTACATGTTCAAACCAGAGTTACCGGAAGCTTCTTAGATAGGTAGGAAGCTCGCTTCGGAAGCGCGATACTCCTCGCTTCCGAAACTTGATGAGAACTCCGATTCCCCCACGCTTCTCCTATGCTTTCCACACACTTCATTTATTCATCTTATATGTTCTCTTACTCAACTTTTCATGTTTTTTTATGTGCTCTCTAACTCTTCTTAGTCACTTCCATGTGCTTTCTCTAACTCTTCCCACTCACTTCCATGTGCTTTCTCTAAATTGGTAATCATCATTTTTATATTTTGTTAAAAAAATAATTCTTACACTAAAAAATCATGAAATTTAATATTAGTCACTTTTATTTTAGTTTTTATTTGTGTTTCATTATGATTCACATTCAATTATTATATTTTTTTTTATTCCTCGCTTCCCGCTTCCTATACATTTTAAAATGCATCGCTTCTCTCTTTCGCTTCCCGCTTCCTATACATTTTAAAATGCATCGCTTCTCTCTTTCGCTTCCCGTATCATTTCCCGCTTCCGCTTCCTAGTCTGGCAACCTTGGTTCAGACTGAAATGAAACAAGATGTACACAATCACAATACCAACAAAGGGATACACAAGTGCACAAACCCAAGAGGTCTCTAATGGACTGATTACAATCTCATAAAAGAGATACACAAGATCACAATCTTCACAAGAACACAATGTACAAATAAATAATTTTATAACTTCACAAATATGCTTTTAAGAGCATGGCATACACATACAAAAGGGGCTCTACTTATAGAGCCTTACATAAAGGGGAGGCGGTCTAACCGTCGTTGGACTGCTTCCCAACAGTCATATTTTGAATATGACATCAAAAACATAAAAATAAAAGAAATTTAGAAAGATTATACATAAGTAAAAAAGACCAAAATACCCCTGATATATATATATATATATATATTGATACATTGTAATTTAATACTCTCCCTCAAACTTAATGTGAAAGGAAGAGCCTTGGTGAAGTCCGCAATCTGAAATTCTAACTGAATATGTGGTAAAGTAATTGTCCCTTTCAAGTGTTCTTCCCGAACGTAGTGACAATCCATCTCGATGTACTTCGTTCGTTCATGAAATGTGTGATTGCTAGCTATATATAGTACTTTTGTTATTGTAGCATAACTTCGAAGGTTCTGAGACATCAACACACATATCTGAAAGTAAGAATCTCATCAACACGACCTCGGTTGTTGTTGTAGCCGTCACCCTATATTCAACTAAATTAGAAGATAAAGACACTTTATGTTACTTTTTGCATCTCCAATAAATGAGGAAATCACCTAAAAACACAAAAAGATTTAAAGATGGTGAAGAGGATACGAATAGCCCTTTAGATATAGGCTTTTTGATGTATCGGACTACTCTCAACACAATAATCATGTGAACCGACATGGGCGCAAGTTGAAACTGACTTGCGCATGTGCAATGTCTAGTCTAATAATAGACAAGTACATTAGTGATCCAATAAGTTGCCTATAAAGAGTTGGATCATCTAATAAAACACCGTCCTCAACTCTCATTTTGGCATTAATTACTTCAGAAGTGTCAACATATTTTTTGTCTGTGATTCCCGAACGTGCGACAATGTCAGCTGCAAACTTAATTTGAGACAAAATGTATCCTCTTGGCGAATATGCTACTTCAATACCTAAAAAATATCTAAAAAAACCAAGGTCAGTCATATCAAAAGATTTTTTAAACATAATTTTAATTTCCTCAACTTCTTTTAGATCATTCTCAGTGATGATCATATCAACATATAGGAGCAAGAATGTAAACAAAGTACCTGTAGATCTTATAAAAAGAGAAATATCAATATAACATAATTTAAATCCAAGATCTAAAATAGTTCCACTGAACCTATCATACTATGCTTTAGGAGTTTGTTTAAGCACATATAAAGTCTTCCGAAGGCGAAGAACCATACCATTTTCAATAGTCAGACCAGGAGAAAGATCCATATAAACTTCGTTTAAATTTTCATTTAAGAAAAGATTCTTAACATCTGACTGATATATAAGTCAATTTGTAATTGATGCTACTGTAACTAAAGTCCTATTTGTGGTCATGCGAGCTACTGTGGCAAAAGGTTTCCCCATAGCTATGTCACACGGACTCGGCTAAGGAGGTATCGCACCCGAGTCGACACGCCCCGACACGGGTGCGGCTTCGGACTCGGCCCGGACTCGGTCAACGTCGAGTCGGACTCGGTCAACGAGTCCAGGTCGAGTCCATCCACATTTTGGACTCGGTCAACTTTGACCGAGTCCAAAAATGTCCCTAAAAAACCAATTTTTTATATTTTTTATTTAAAAATATATATATAAAAAAAGGCACAGTGCAGTCACAGACTGTGACTGTGACTGTGCACAGTCTGTGCAGTGTGCACAGTCTGACTGTGTGACTGTGCACAGTGCACAGTGTTGTGCCTATGACTGTGCACAGACACACAGACTGTGCTGTCAGCTGTGGCATTTTAAAAATAAAATAAAATTTTATATATATATATATATATATATATATATATATATATATATATATATATATATATATATATATTTTGTCGAGTCCCCGTGTCCAAAAATTTTAAAATTGTGCCGCACCCGTGTCACACCCGCACCCATGTGACATAGCCCCATAGTCTATATCATATTCTTGATACTATCCTTTTGCAACTAACCTAACTTTGTATCTTTCTAGGGATTCATCACTCTTTGTTTTAAATTGATTGTTAACAAGATTATGAAAATCTTTAAAACATTAAAAAACTTAGGATTTGAATTTAAGGAAGTAGATCCAAGTATGTCTACTGAAATCATCTATAAATGTGACATAATATGAATGGCTACCTTTGAACATAATAGGAGTGGGACCCAATATATATGAATGCACCAACTCAAAATTTTCATTTGTCATGAAAGATCTAGATCCAAAAGGCAACATTTGCATTTTTCAAAATATACAATACTTACATACATATTCCTTTTCTTTATAAAATTTTTCTAAAAATGGAAAGAGATAGTTTGGATATACTTGGATGTTCTAATCGTCTATGCCAAAGATCTAAATCAATTTCTTGGGCATGATTACAAAAAAAAATCCTTAAGTAGACATAAAAAATCCATATAATAAAGGTCAACTCTTCGTATCAAGAAAAAATAAAAGATTGGGAGGCTAACAATGCTCAATTACTCTCATGGTTCATGAATACCATGGAGTTCAAGATTGCTACAAATATCAAGTTCAAGAAAGCATGCGATGCATGGATTTTCTTACGGAGCACATTTATTCAAAAAGATATGCCTTGATTATATTATCTCCAAGATAAGGGACGTAGAAACAAGCAAGGAGATAAGTGATAGAAAATAACATATATATATATATATATATATATATATATATATATATATGTATATACACATACATACATACTCTTAGTAATATAAGAGTATGTATATGTGTATAAATATATATTTAAAGTATATACGTTTATCTTTGTAATCTTTATTTTTCTGTATTTTTGTTTTATTTCTTTTTATTCTTTTTTCTTCTGTTTTGTCTTTTTCCCTAACAGTCATAATGACTGTCACTATACAGCCTGACTGACTGTCAATGTACAGTCAACAATCAATATTTGACTGTTGACAAAGAGTTGTTGGTGTAACGCCTCAAAATTTTAACCCAAACTTTTGAGAATTTTATATATATATATATATATATATATATATATATATATATATATATATAACAGCGAAAACAATCATTTCATTGGGTTAAGCATTCAGGTGCATTACAGGAGTAATTCAAGCAATAACATTCATTTTATTTCAAATAAATATAAAATCAGAGTATCGAATGACATGAATAATAACTAAAATTTATCCTTAAACAACCCTGGAACACAATAAACCAAACATCTAGATCAACATCCCATCTCGCAGCCGCTCATGATGTTCTATTCTTCACCTGAAAAATGGTAAATTAATTGGAATTAGACTACAATCAGTCTAAGTAGGAAAATACTATGATTTTGCAGGTGTATCATGTGACAAGTATGTAATGTGTGTGAATAGTATGATATTGAGCATAGAAGGAAAAAGTAAATACATAAACTAAATTACGACAATAACAAATTGTAAGTATCTAATTGCATATGTGAACAATAGCAAGCTCAAATCAAACTCACAGATATATAGAATTTATTTTATGCTAATTCAAATAATCATATGCTAAAAGTAACAAATAACAGGTTAAAGTACAAACCTGACGACCCTTTGTTTAACTGATGCACACACGATGTTTTTACTTAATATTTTTCTTGAATTATCTCGCGGATACTTAATCTGGGCCAAGGCAACCGTAACAGAAGAGAACATTCGGGGGTTTATTATGCATGGATGTTTTATTAACCCGAATGTTCTAACTGAAACTGAAATCCTAAGGGAGCGGTTGAATAACCGAGAGAACCTCCCAAATGCCCAAAACAAACAGGATGTATCCCTAACTTCTGCAGAAGAACGTGGAGCTACCGCCTAAGACAAAATTTGGTAGTTCGGGTCTCCTAACTCCGAGAACTAGGGACCAACGAGTCATTGCCCCTCGAAGCAAGAAACGCGTATTCCCGGAGTTGTGTACCACCTACCCTCTCCAAGGTAAACCTGAATCTAAGTGGGTTGCTCTTTTTATTAATTTATATTTTCCGATGTGTCCGAGTATTCTCTGTACTGAACCCAGTCGCTCAAAGACACTGGAGTTCCTCAAAATTTGGTTCCTACTACCGGAGTAGTAGGCCCCCAACCATTCATACATTCAAAAGGTATGTTAACCAAAACTTTATCCATTTAATTGTGCAGACCCATTCAGAGTGCACTGGTACCTTTAAACTGTCAAGCACAAACGCCCTAGTACATTTAAACCAGACAGGCTCGGTTACCAGATCATCATTCATCATCATTATATTTTTTTTTTCAATAGCAAACTGTCACAACATACCATTAGGTTTTAAACTTGCAGCGTCCCAACACAAGGTGACGTGCACTGACAACTCTTGCCAAATAAACAGAGACCCGTTTGTTTTCTTTAGAGAGTATGCAGTGTAATCTCAAAGATTTGGTAATACAACTATGTGCTTTTCTCCAAACACATTAACATTTGAACATAACACAAGGTATACAGCTTAGTTGGCATTTGATAATTTCAGAAAATATGTGGTTTATTAGGCATTTGCACTTCAGAAAAATATGCAACTTAACATGCATTTGAACAATAGAGAATAAGCAGCCTAACAGGCATTTGATCCCCAGCAAATATGAAGCTAAATCACAACTGAATATGCGGCTTAGTATGCATTTTGAGCATCAACTTCATATGCAGTTTGAAAATGCATTTTAACCTTCAACATAATATGCATCCAAATGTGCAATTGAACATTTCAGAGAGTAGAGAGTATGCAGCTTCACTTATATATATCACCTATATACTTCCATAAGCCTACCCTAAACTGTGTAGTAAGAGTATGTCATCACTGAGCGAGAGAGAGCCGTAGGAATATAAAGACCTTTAAACATTTAATTGACCCACTGTATATCCTCCACATGCTTATATGCTAACCTGTGCAAACCCAAAAAATTTGTCAATATTCCGAACCCAATCTTTCAAATGGTTATTGTATTTAATAACATCAACAGTCAACTACGTCAATTTGCCAGGAAATGCTTCCTAATATTTATGCTTATAAAGAACAGGAGCATTAGCTATTGCACTTTCCCAAATTAGAGGGTAGCAATGCAGAATACCTTCGGCTGTGGGTTTGATATGGAGAAATACAGGTACATGAATGGGTGTTAGAATGAACTAAAACATATGCTATTGAGTATTCAAATGCAGCACGCCAATACATTTGAGTATGTATAAGGTGCAGAAACGTAGTCACATAGCTGAGTTATAATGTAGGAATTGACCACTGCCTAGTACTTAACGTCTAATGCAGTTTTAAAATGTATGTCTAAGAAGTCAGAGGGTACAGAATCTGTACAGTCTATATAAAACAAAAATTCTTTTAAACAGGTTTGACAATTAGCATAGCACTTAATGTCTTATGCAGGCAACCTAAATTCCCGCTGGTATTCAAGTTTCATATGAACTAAATAGGCATTTGGCATAGTATTAATGTTTGTACCATTTTCAAGTTTTATAAATAAGAACAAGTTACACAAGTTTTACAGAATGTGTATTATGGAAACTTCTATAGGCACATAAGCAGTCCGCGGTTGTCATAAAAAAAATATTTTCAAAGAAAAATTCGCAACCACTATCTATCAGTGCATAGATTAAATATATTTTGACAACTCTCAAATAACCATTATGTCCCTAATAAACAGGTTCAGGGAAAACCCACAATTTATTGTTGTCACGAAAGAATGATTTTTAGAAGAAAAAAAACGCAGCCTCTCTATCATACAGAATATAATGGTTTATGCTAACGTACAGGCCCCTAACACGTTTTCCATTTAATGTAGTGCTGAAAATACCTAATAGCAGAACATAGTCTGCTATTTCCCCTTCTCTTTTTTTCATAGACCGTTGATGGCTTCTTTAACATGAATCTTAACATAGGGACCATCTACTGAGCAACAACAACATAGACATCTGTCTTGACTAGTGAAGTTTACATAGGGAACCTATATTAAGAACAAAAAAAAAACACATGCTTGAGACACGGCATACCAAAAAAACAGTAAAATCCTACTATCAGCAATCCGAAAGAGATACAGATAACAAAAGAAAATCAAATGCTAAATTTCATCAGTTACCGACTCAGAGTCTAACCCCTCAATTGTAAATTACAAAAAAAAAAAAAAAAAACAAATCAAAATCCCATCGTTGTGTTCTTCGTTTTTCGATTAGGGATTCATAGCAACGGAAATCCCCAAATCTGTCGATTTGGGGTTTACGGCAACCCTTAAATCCGCATTTTTTTTTTATTTGGGTTCTACAGCACGCTTGCACATGAGTGCATATGCTCAAATCACAGAGACACCTACATCTCATGCTCGAAACACCATACATTTGCAAAAACCCCAGTAAAATCCTACCTTTTTTTAGAGCTTTTCCCTTGATTTGCCGAATTCCTCTGCAGCCTTGCTCCTTCGTCACGTCGTGCGCGGGCGCGCACGCGCGGGCGAGAGAGAGAGAGAGAGAGAGAGAGAGAGAGAGAGAGAGAGAGAGAGAGAGAGAGAGGTGAGTAAGGGTGGAAAGAGAGAACGAAAAGGGAGAGAGGGTATTCACGAGAGGAAGGGGATAACGAGGTAGTGAGAGAGTAGAGGGTTTTAAAAAGGTGAGGGAGAGAGAGTTAGAGGAGAAATGGGGAAGACGATCGGGGAGGAGGGCGAGAGATCGTGGGGTACCCCACTCTCCAGCAGCTGTGTGAAACTGCAGCTCCCCCCCCCCCCTTCCTTTTTATTTCAAACGCAAACCCTTTTTAGGGTTTCACGTTTTTTTTCGTGTCTGGATCTCCCGCACTCGAGACCTGCGATCCAAAAATGGTTTGGGTCCTCATTTTGAAACTTGTCCCGGATCCATTCGCGGGTCCGGATTTTCTTTTCAAGTATAGATATTCATTTATATATATATATATATAGAGAGAGAGAGAGAGAACCATATTAAATTACTTTAGGTCTAAGTTCATTATTGTGGATTCTTTACTCATTTATTATGGATCTAAGATCCATTATGCTCATAAAACCCTTTAAGGAATACAGATCTAAGGATCCAAAATTTTCTTCACACTATGGATCTGATTTAACATATGTGGATCTAGACCACTATTATGGATCCCAACATAAAAATTTTAATTGGATCATCGCCATAATTAAATCTCTGATGTCCCGGATCCAAACGAAGTAATGTGGATCCAAACATCGCATAGGGTATTATGAATCCCCATAAGGTGTTATAAGTTCGATATAGAAATTTTCTTATTAAGAATCTGATTTAAACTTCGTGGATCCACTCAATTCGACCTGGATTCAATATCAAATTTGACCATGATATTGAGGATCCAATACCATAGATCTGATTCATTTGACTGCAATCTGTTATTAAATATCAATTAAATGACCCGATATCTAAGATCCAAATAAAATATCAAAGATCCACACAGGATATTATGGATCCGATATTGAAGATCCCAACAAAATATCCAAGATCCGAATATAAATAAACAAATAAAACAACAAAAATATCCCTGTTCCCGCTTAAGTATGTAAATTTCAAGTTTCTTTATCTAATAAAAATCATGGGTATTACATCCTTCCCCCCTAAAAAGAATTTCGTCCTCGAAATTCTCACACAAGGATTACTCGAAAAGACTGGGGTATTTTTCTCGCATACTGGCCTCAGGTTTCCATGTGCTTTCGTCGATACATCTAGTAAATTTTTCAGTACAACACACATTTTTAGTATCTATGATTTCTAGTTTTTCTACTTATAGACACTTTAAAAGAACACGCAAGTAACATAAACAATAACAATAAAATATACTCACAAAGCGCTTGCAGGGTGTGGCACGACCGTGATCTTTGATTTATTGTTCCGAGGCTCTAATACCATATTTGTAACGCCCCGAAATTTTAACCTAAACTTTTAAGGAATTATATATATATATATATATATATATATATATATATATATATATATATATATATATATATATATATATAAAACAGCGGAAACAATCATTTCATTGGGTGAAGCATTCAAGCGCATTACAGGAGTAATCAAAGCAATAACATTCATTTTATTTCAAATAAATATCAAATCAGAGTCTCGAATGACATGAATAACAATAACTAAAATTTATCCTTAAACAACCCGAGAACACAATAAACCAAACATCTCGATCAAGCATCACATCCCGCAGTCGTTCATGTTATTTTATTTTTCACCTGAAAAATGGTAAGTTAATTGGAATTAGACTACAACCAGTCTAAGTAAGAAAACACTATGATTTTGCAGGTGTATCATGTGACAAGTATGTAATGTGTGTGAATAGTATGATATTGAGCATAGAAGGAGAAAGTAAATACATGAACTAAATTACGACAATAACAAATTTTAAGTATCTAACTAGCATATGTGAACAATAGCAGGCTCAAATCAAACTCACAGATATACAGAATTTATTTCATGCTAATTCAAATAACCATATGTTAAAAGTAACTAATAACAGGTTAAAGTGCAAACCTGATGACCCCTTGTTTAACCGATGCACACACGATGTTTTTATTTAATATTTTTTCAAAATTATCACGCGGATACTTAACCCGGGCCAAGGCAACCGTAACAGAAGAGAACATTCGGAGGTTTATTATGCATTGATGTTTTATTAACCCGAATGTTCTAACTGAAACTGAAATCTTAAGAGAACGGTTGAATAATCGAGAGAACCTCCCAAAGGCCCAAAACAAACAGGATGCATCCCTAACTTCTGCAGAAGAACGTGGAGCTACTGCCTAGGACAAAATTTGGTAGTCTGGATCCCCTAACTCCGAGAACTAGGGACCAACAAGTTATTGCCGCTCGAATCAAGAAACACGTGTCTCCGGAGTTGTATACAACCTACCCTCTCCAAGGTAAGTCTGAATCTGAGTGAGTTGCTCGTCTTATTAATTTATATTTCTCGATGTGTCCGGGTATTCCCAGTACTGAACCCAGTCGCTCAAAGACACTGGAGTTCCTCAAAATTTGATTCCTACTTGTTAAATATATATATGTAAATGAATATATTTCTGTACTGTATTGTACCACTTGTACAGCATACTGTACTGTATTGTACTACTGTACTGTATTGTACAGCATACTGTACTGTATTGTACTATTGTACTGTATTGTACAGCATACTGTACTGTATTGTACTATTGTACTGTATTGTACTGTATTGTACAGCATACTGTATTGTATTGTACTATTGTACTGTATTGTACCACTCGTACAACATATAAATATCAATGGAAAGGGGAGAAGACATAATTGCCGCCCAACATTTTTTTCTCTTTTCCCTCTTACCTCTCTCTCTATCTCTTGCTACGATAGTAAGGTGACTCCCACATCTGATTTCTCACATGGTATCAGAGCCAAGGGCGTGGTAATCACGATCATCTGGAAGGCCCCTAAGGACCTTGATGTGCGTTTTTGGGCGTTCTCAAGGAAAGTTTTTTTTTTCATCTTTTCTCTGTTGTTTCTCCGTTGAATCACTATATTTCGACGTCGTTTCTTCATTTCCTCATATCGTGCATCTTTTCCTTACATATTCTGTTATCCCCAATTTTATCAACCCTAATTTCTGTTTTCCCCAAATTTGGGAACCCTCATTTCTCAAAAGTGCCTCTTTTCTCAAACTTCTTGTGATTTCTTATCTATTTCTTGCAATATAGTTGATAAATCGTACATTCTGCACGATTAACTAAAAAATCGTGATTTCCAAAACTCAAAAATTTCTGTCCGTACGGTTCTGTCCGTACAACCTACGAATTTCTGTCGTGCTGTTTGATTCATCTTTGATCTTCTTCCTTATGGATTCTAAAATCAGCCCCGGATTTCTTTCTCAACTTGTTTCTCACAAATTAACTCATGATAACTACTTACTTTGGAAACGCCAAATTCTGCCGTTTATCCGAAGTCATGGTCTTTCCGGGCATCTGGATGGGGGATCACCCGCCCCACCTATAACTATTACGCAAGAGGTAACTGGTAATGATGGGAAGGTGAGTTGCATTGCTATTCCAAATCCTGCGTATGATGTTTGGTTTCAGAAGGACCAATCTGTGGTTGCCTATTTGACTGCCACGTTATCTGATCGTATATTACAAACTATCTCTGACCATTTTACTGCTGCAGAACTATGGAGACATCTTGCTCACTCTTATTCACAGGTTTCTGAATCACGTGCACTTCAACTGAAATGGCAGTTCCAATCTATGCGAAAGGGAACTAAGACCATTACTGAATTTCTAGGGGATATCAAAATTATCATTGATCAGTTGGCCGCTATTGGATATCCTGTTTCTGACAGAGATGTTGTTCAGCAGGTATTGGGAAGCCTTGGGCCCCAATATCGTATGTTTTGCACTGCATTACAGGTTGCCTCTACACTTCCATGCTTTGAGGATTTACAGGCCAAACTCCTACAGTATGAAGTTAGTTTGACTCAAGATCATCTTATTGATGATCCTCATCCTGTCATGTTTACATCTGGGTCTACCTCATTTCGTCCACCTGCTGCTCATATGGGCCGTGGAGGACTCCTTCCTACTCCTACTGCTCCACCTGCCACTAGAGGTACCCGTGTCCCTACTTGCTTCCATTGCAACAAGCGTGGCCATGTGAAAGCAGATTGTTGGCACAACCCACAGAATCGCAACAAGGCAGGGAGGCCAGGACCAAGAGCTGGACAGATGAATGTTAAACAGTTTCAGGGGCAGCCGCAGGGAAATTTTCGAGCACATCAGGGTACTGATCAGGGACAGAGTGCAGGGTTGCCACATGATGTGCAACAAATTCTGATGACTGCATTTAACAACATGAATTTGCGTCAGAATGATGATGGAGTTTGGTATATTGATTCTGGAGCAGCCGCACATGTTACTTCTGATGCAGGTAAACTTTCCAACATGGTTCCTTATATTGGCACTGGCACTATTGTCACGGGAGATGGTTCCCACCACCTTATTTCTCATACTGGAAATGCATCTCTCTCTTTGTCACAATCTACACTACCATTGAAAAATGTCTTACTCACTCCTGCCATTGAGAAAAACATTTTATCTGTTTCTAAATTGGTTGATGAAACAAATTCATCCATGGAATTTACTCTGTCTTCTGTTTGTCTTAAGGACCTTCGAACCAAGAAGATGCTCGCTAAGGGTGAACGACGCGGAAACATGTACGTCTTCGAAGCAGCCCCCGGGACTTTGAAGACGTCATCTACCGTGTCTCCATCTTTTCCTGCTTATTTGAGTCAGTCTTCTTCTGTTATGCAATGTAATAAGCCAGTTTCTTGGCATCGTCGGTTAGGTCATTGTAGTCAAGGGTTCCTTGACAAATTGTCTTCTCAGGGTTTTATTCCCAAAGTCAAATTAGATCATAAGTGTCCTAGTTGTAATGTCTGCAAGAGTCATGTACTTCCCTTTCAAAGTATCAATAAAAGAGCTTCCAAGCCATTTGAAATTATTCACTCTGATGTTTGGGGCCCAGCTCCTGTTTCATCTCTATCTGGCTCTCGTTATTATGTGTTATTTCTTGACTCTTTCACTCGTTACACTTGGATTTACTTTATGAAATCTAAATCTGAAGTGTTCAAACTTTTCAAACAATTCCATGCTCTTGTTCAGAACCTTTTCAATTCAAATATCACTTATTTCCAGTGTGATGGTGGTGGAGAATACATATCTCATGATTTTAGTGAATATTTAAAGGACCATGGCATCACACGTAACTCCTCTTATCCTTACACTCCACAACAGAATGGAGTAGCAGAACGTAAGCATCGGCATATTGTTGAAACCGCGTTAAGTATGATGCACAATATTGATATTTCTTTCTCTCTTTGGACTGAGGCCTTTCACACTGCAGTGCATATCATTAACAGGTTGCCTATGGAATTATTAGGAGATCAGTCTCCTTATTATTTGCTTCACGGTTCTCACCCTTCTTATGATGATTTGCATGCTTTCGGATGCATTTGTTATGTCCATGTGGATCATTCTTTACGTAACAAGTTTCAGGACAGAGCAGTTCAGTGCAGATTTCTGGGATATGCCGATGGGTATAAAGGATATAGATGTTATGATCCTATTTTGGGTAAGATTAAGGTGTCTAGAAATGTTGTTTTTGATGATGACCATTTCAGCACTTGTGATACTTCTCAGGTATATGAGCAAACTACTTATGATCCATGGCTTTGTGATACTTTGCTATATGACTCTATCAGAGATCCTGTTGTTGATGAACCAATTCAGTTTGAAGCAGACAACTCCATCATCCAGGATGCACCTTCACGGTTTTCAGGTTTGGTTTATGCCCGGCGAGGAGCCCCTTCAACTCCATCTCACGAGGCTCCCCCTCTTCGACGATCCACACGTGAAAGGCATCCTATCCATCGTTGGGTTAGTTACAACAATTTTTCTCTTGACTTTCAGTTGTTTCTAACCAATGTAGCCAAAGAGAAAGAGCCGTCTACTTTCCATCAGGCAGCCCATTCTCGAGCTTGGGTTGAAGCTATGAACAAAGAAATGGCAGCACTTCATGAATGTCATACATGGGATATTGTTCCTCGACCTGTTGATAGAAATGTTGTTGGTTCCAAATGGGTTTACAAGATCAAGCGTAAACCAGATGGTAGCATTGAAAGATATAAAGCTCGCCTTGTTGCACGCGGATTCACACAACAATATGGGCAAGATTATGAGGAAACTTTTAGCCCTGTTGTCAAAATTGGCACCATTCGTGTGATCCTCACTTTGGCACTTCAGCATGGTTGGTCTCTTAGCCAGTTGGATGTCAAGAATGCGTTCCTACATGGGGACTTGAAGGAAGAGGTGTATATGGAGCAACCTCCTGGATATAGTGAACATGATGCGGCTACATGGGTTTGTAAATTGAGAAGGTCTCTTTATGGTTTAAAACAGGCATCTCGGTCTTGGTTTGAGAGTTTCTCCATGGAAATTCAGCAGCATGGCTTTTCTAAGAGTATACTTGATCATTCTTTATTTATGTATAAGAATGATCATGTTACTACTTGGGTTCTTATATATGTTGATGACATCATTATCACTGGGAGTGATGATGCACATATTGCCTTGGTCAAGTCTTTACTCATGGCCAAATTCAAGATGAAGGACTTAGGCCCATTGCGATACTTCTTGGGAGTTGAAGTCGATAGACAAGATGATCGACTCACTCTAAGTCAACACAAGTATACTCTTGACATTCTTCACACCACTGGTATGATTAATTGTAAACCTCTCAGCACCCCATCTGTCTTAAATCATAAGTTTAGTGCAAAAGAAGGCCAATTATATCATGATTCCACTTTATATCGCCGCATTGTTGGTATGTTGCAATATCTTACATTTACAAGACCTGACATTGCTTATGCTGTAAATCAAGCATCTCAGTTTATGCATGCTCCCACTGATTGTCATATGGAATGTATTAAGCGTATTCTCAGATATCTGAAAGGGACTATTGGAGATGGATTGCTCTATCACAAAGATGAAAGCTTCACTACAGGACACCGTTTACTTACATATTGTGATGCAGATTGGGGTGGGGACCCTGATGAGCGTAGGTCGGTTTCAGGATATTGTGTTTTTATTGGCCCAAATATTGTCACTTGGAGTAGTAAGAAACAAAAGGCCATTGCTAAATCCAGCACTGAGGCAGAGTACAGGGCAATGGCAGCAGGGACAGCTGATGTCACTTGGGTACGGCATCTTCTTCAAGAGTTGAATGAACCTATCTCTTCCTCTCTGCTTTTATGTGATAATCAAAGTGCCATTAATATTTCTTTTAACCCTATTCATCATTGTCGCACGAAGCACATTGAGATTGATCAGCATTTTGTTAGACAAAAGATTGAAACAGAAGAAATTGAGGCTTCGTATGTCAGATCAGAAGACCAAGTAGCAGACATCTTCACCAAAGGATTGGTTAGTCATCAATTTTGGTTACTTAAGGGCAAGTTGAGCATGATTGAAGATCATCCTCAACTTGAGGGAGGCTGTTAAATATGTATATGTAAATGAATATATTTCTGTACTGTATTGTACCACTTGTACAGCATACTGTACTGTATTGTACTGTATTGTACAGCATACTGTACTGTATTGTACTACTGTACTGTATTGTACTATTGTACTGTATTGTACAGCATACTGTACTGTATTGTACTATTGTACTGTATTGTACCACTCGTACAACATATAAATATCAATGGAAAGGGGAGAAGACATCACGCCCAACATTTTTTTCTCTCTTCCCTCTTACCTCTCTCTCTATCTCTTGCTACGATAGTAAGGTGACTCCCACATTTGATTTCTCACACTACTACCGGAGTAGTAGGCCCCAACCATTCATACCTTCAAAAGGTATGTTAACCAAAACTTTATTCATTTAATTGTGCACACCCACTTAGAGTGCAACGGTACTTTTAAACCGTCAAGCACAAAAGCCCCGGTACCTTTAAACCAGTCAGGCTCGGTTACCAGATCATCATTCATCATCATTATATATATATATTTTTTTTAATAGCAAACTACCACAACATACCATTAGGTTTTAAACTTGTAGCGTCCCAACACAAGGTGACGTGCACTGACAACTCTTGCCAAATAAACAGAGACCCGTTTGTTTTCTTTAGAGAGTATGCAGTGTAATCTCAAAGATTTGGTAACACAAGTGTGTGCTTTTCTCCAAACACATTAACATTTGAACATAACACAAGGTATACAGCTTAGTTGGCATTTGATAATTTCAGAAAATATGTGGTTTATTAGGCATTTGCACTTCAGAAAAATATGCAACTTAACATGCATTTGAACAATAGAGAATAAGCAGCCTAACAGGCATTTGATCCCCAGCAAATATGCAGCTAAATCACAACTGAATATGCGGCTTAGTATGCATTTTGAGCATCAACTTCATATGCAGTTTGAAAATGCACTTTAACCTTCAACATAATATGCATCCAAATGTGCAATTGAACATTTCAGAGAGTAGAGAGTATGCAGCTTCACTTATATATATCACCTATATACTTCCATAAGCCTACCCTAAACTGTGTAGTAAGAGTATGTCATCACTGAGCAAGAGAGAGCCGTAGGAATATAAAGACCTTTAAACATTTAATTGACCCACTGTATATCCTGCACATGCTTATATGCTAACCTGTGTAAACCCAAAATTTTTGTCAATATTCTGAACCCAATCTTTCAAATGGTTATTGTATTTAATAACATCAACAGTCAACCACGTCAATTTGCCAGGAAATGCTTCCTAATATTTATGCTTATAAAGAGCAGGAGCATTAGCTATTGCACTTTCCCAAATTAGAGGGTAGCAATGCAGAATTCCTTCGGTTGTGGGTTTGATATGCAGAAATACAAGCACATGAATGGGTGTTAGAATGCAGAACTAAAACATATGCTATTGGGTATTCAAATGCAGCATGCCAATACATTTGAGTCTGTATAAGGTGCAGAAACGTAGTCACATAGCTGAGTTATAATGTAGGAATTGACCACTGCCTAGTACTTAACGTCTAATGCAGTTTTAAAATGTATGTGTAAGAAGTCAGAGGGTACAGAATCTGTACAGTCTATATAAAACAAAAAATCTTTTAAACAGGTCTGACAATTAGCATAGCACTTAATGTCTTATGCAGGCCACCTAAATTCCCACTGGTATTCAAGTTCCATATGAGCTCCTTGCCTACTCGTATATCGGGGTCCGGTTCGGCGACCATTGCGGGTCTCACCGGACCCACTTGTTATTTTTAATCATGTCTTACTAACATCGTTGTGCTCGTAGGTTGTACGATGGAGCCCACTCGTGCCTCGTGGCTCGTGCACATTCGCACTTACGCCCGCAGTCGTACGAGGACCTGCAACCCCCCCAAGGTAGGAGAAAGTTGCGCAAAGGATAATGAACGAACTTAAGTTAGAAAAGAAAAGACTAAGGACAATATGTATATGTATATCTATATATGTATGCATTTAACTCAAGGACGCAGTTTCGCGATCCTTGTACTTTTCCTTTCCTGTCTTTATTGCTTTCTGTTGCCGTGCCTAGGCTTTTTAATTATTGTCTTTACCTTTCTTGCACTTTCGTTTCCGTTGCCCCGCACTTTATCCGCCATGGCTTTTTACCTTCTGTCTTTTAATTTTTGTACTTTCCTTTCTGGTGCCTCGTGCTTTATGCGCCATGGCTTTTACTTTGTCTTTACTTTATTGTCTCTTACTTCGCCGCCGCGCTTGATGTGCCTAGGTTTTTCCTTCTGTCTTTTATGGTTTTTACCTCATTGATGCTTTTCAGCTTTGTGTATTACTTACTTGCGTGTCTGGTTAGCTGAGGTACGGTTTCGTACCTCGTGCACTGCCTGTATTCACTTGCTTGAGTATTTGTTTGGCCGAGGTGCGGTTACATACTTCGTGCATTGCCTTGAGTATTCACGTACTTGTTTGGTTGATTAGCTGAGGTACGGTTTCGTACCTTATGCACTGCCTAAGAGGTTTTGCGCTCAACACGTAGTTTTGCACTTTAGGGATCGATTGTTGGGGATTGATCATACTTTATCGTCGCACTATAATGTGCACGGGCTTGCTCTTTATTAGCTTGCACTCACTGAGTGCAGCTTCGAGTGTATTCCATCTTATTCATTTATCTTAAAAGACATGACGCACACTTATGCACTTGGTTGCACACTTAATTATTCATGTTAGAAATACTTATTCATTTGCATAAGCTATTGCACATGCTTGATATAACACATTTATTGTTCTAATTGCTTATTTCAGTTCTTTATTGTCTCACTTGTGCACCTACCAGTTTTTTCGTGAAACTGACCCATTTTATGAGGTGTTTCGGATCTGTACAGGCTGCGATGGCACGATGGCGTGATGAGATCAAGATGAGGCTCTTTCTCTGATGTTTCGCTCCAGAGGACATTTAGGTAAAAATTGCATATAAGTTTTCTTGAAAATCTCTCCTTTGTACAAGTTTTAACTATTAAGAAGTGCATTTTCATAATTTGTTGATTTCTTAAACGTATGGAGTTTCAAATCTATTTGTGAGAGAAAGTTTGCGCTGTAATGCGCTCAAGGTCCAGGGACTTACTATTTCAAACATGATTTTCCGTTGAACCTCTATTTCAAACTCTGATAAATGATCGATTTCAAAGTTTTCAAACTTTTCATAAAAAGTTACAAGTCCTAGATTTTAGGGCATTACAACTTTGGTATTAGAACGATAGGGAAAGCAATAATTCTTGATCATCCGGCATCTGCATCGCACTGCGAGTATTTTTTTTAAATTGTTTCGTATTTATTTTAATTAAAGAAATGTGTTGCTGCTTAGATGTCGTTTAATGAACTGATCAAGTCAATAGAAGCGTTGACCGGAGCAGTTGAGCAACTCCAAGAGATGGTCTAGAACCTGGATCATAAGGTGGATAGGTTGGTTTGCGAAAGCACCAACCTAGAATGAGGTGTTAGCCCTCAAGTTCTCTCGGGTCTGATGTACCTCCGGGACCCCGATGATTGTATTTTATGTGGAAAGGTGGGTCATTCTGCTGAAGAATGTGAAAAGACGTCGTCATTCACTACTGGGCTTGGATCTTAGGATCCAGACCCAATTCGTTTTATTTATTTAAACACATGCTCATTAATGGCATGTTGTAATTTTAATATATTATGTAATGGGTATTTTCGTACCCTAATTATTGTACCTGTACATAATGAGAAGCAAAAACCGCAGACCCTAATTAGGGATTCTTCTGCGGCCATCAGAGCCTCTCTCTCCTCTCGTTTTCTCACATGGTATCAAAGCCTCTCCAGCGTCTTCTTCCAAGGTATTTCTTCTTTTTCTTATTCTTTCTGAATCTTCTCCTCTCTAAGCCAATGTATTTTCCTCTAAAGTATTTTCCCTCCAACATATTTTCCTATTTCTAAAATTTGCATCAGATCTCTCTCTTTATTCTCCTTATCCTTCTATTTTCCTCACATTGTTTAACGTGATCATCTCACTTAACATTTCTTATAATCACGCAAGAGCAAATCTTGATCTTTTGTGTGATTTCATAAGTTGATATCACGTCCATATTGTTCCTCATTTTCTTCAGATTAAAGTAAGACCAGATTCAAATCTGAGTAAAATAGCAGATCTCTTTCTTTTCGGATTTCTTTTCTTCTATTCCTGTTTGCGTTTTTCGAAAAGAAAAACATGTTACATTCAAATAACGTATTTTGGTTTTGTATTTTATTGACTGTATTTATTCAGATCAGTTTACTGCATAACCTAGGTTTTTGTCTCGTGACTGCTGTAAAAAAAAAAAAGGCAACCGAGTTCTCTGAAATTACATATTGGTTCTGACTTTTATTTCTGAATTTTATTTGTTGGTCTTTTACTCATTTTGTTCTACTTCACTCTTGTTTCTAATTCTATCTTGCTTTCGCCTTCAATCGCCTATGGATTCTTTTTCTTCTTCTAAATCTGGCATTTCTTCCAACTTTCTTAGCCAACTTGTATCTGAAAAACTGAACAATTTCAATTTTCTCACCTGAAAAAGACAAATCATCCCATTCATAAGAAGTCAGGATCTTTCTGGATATCTAGATGGCTCTGTTTCCATTCCTCCAGAGTTCATATCACAAGATGGCAAGACTTGGGAGAGTGACACTTCCATTACTTTTGTTAGATATTCGGAGTATATATCCTTGATAAAGCGAGATCAGGCTTTGGTTGCCTAGATCACTTCCACCCTGTCACAGGAGGTGCTTGTGGCAATCCCATATGACTGCACAGCTATGCAGTTATGGCATCGTCTTGTTGAGACGTATTCTCAAGTTTTTGAGGCTAGAGTTTTATTTTTTAAAGAGTTTCAAATGCTAAGAAAGGACTCCATGACTGTCATAGATGTCATGGAGTACTTAAACAAAATGAAAACTATCACAGATCAGTTGGCCATCGTGGGTTGCGCGGTCAGTGACAAAGATATGGTGCAGCAAACTCTGAGTGGGCTGAGACCCGATAATCATATGATGGTTACTTCCTTATTATGTTTGTCAGACTTATCTATATTTGAAGATCTCCATGCTAAGCTCGTACAGTATGAGATGACTTTGAAGGGATTCTCTGAAGGTGTTCATACTCCCATTGGAGCACAGGACGTTCTTGCCACAGGAGTTACCTATGGTCGAGGGCGTGGCAGGTATGAATCTCGAGAATAGGGAGGTCAAGAGAGGAATGGTCAAGGAACTCGTAGAATATTACCTACACCCAGTATGCCTCCTAATTTGCAGAGACAAAGGCCAATACCTACTTGCTTTCTATGCAACAAAAAGGGGCACATCAAAGCCAATTGTTGTTTTAATCCTCAAAATAGAGGAAAGCAATCAAGAGACAAGAAAGGGAATAAACACATTGAACAATAGTGGAGAAGTCAAAGAGTTGTTATTATCTGCCTTGGATGAATTGAATTTCAAACAGAATGATCAAGGCACTTGGTATGTTGATTCTAGTGCAGCCACTCATGTCATTGGTGATGCTGGTAAACTCCTAAATCTTGTTTCTTATGTTGGTAGAAATAGTATAGTCACTGGAGATGGGTCTCACCATCATATCTCGCACATTGGAAACTTTGTTATTCCCATGTCCAACTCTTCTCTTGCCCTTTCAAATGTCATTCATGCTCCTAATAACAAGAAAAATATTGTTTTTGTCTCTAAACTTATAGATGACATTAATGCTTCAGTTGAGTTTACTCCTTTTTTTGTTCGTATCGAGGACCTTCACACGAGGGAAACGTTCGTTGAAGGAAAACAACAAGAAAATATGTATGTGTTCCAAGATAATTCCTCCACTCGTGTTCGGCCTGTTGATTCCACCTTGAAGCTCACATCACCACCTTCTTCAGCTCCTCCTGAGAGTGCTTTTAGTCTTTCTGAATGTATTGAGCCTAATCTCTGGGTCATTGTAGTAGTTGTTTTATTGACAAGCTTGTTTCAAGCAATCTTATTCCCAAGTCAAGTATAAATTTAAGTGTCGATAATAAAAAATGTTCTAGTTGTCTTCAGTGTAAGAGTCATGTTCTTCCATTTCATTCCATTAATAAAAGAGCTTCAAGACCATTTAAAATTATATGTTCTGATGTTTGGGGTCCGGCTCCAGTTCCTTCCATGTCTGGCACTAGATATTATCTCATTTTTGTTGATAGTTATTCTCGATATACATGGATCTTCTTTATGAAATGTAAATCTGAAACCTTAAGTTATTTCAAAATTTTCATTCTTTTGTTCAAAATCAATTCTTTGAGAATATTATTTGTTTCCAATGCGATGGAGGGGGTGAATTCTCTTTAAATGACTTTATTAATTTCCTCCAGACAAATGGAATAAGTAGGCAGGTGTCTTGTCCTCATACACCTCAACAGAATGGGATTGCTGAACGGAAGCATCGCCATATTGTCGAGAGTGCAATGAGCACGATGCATGATAGTAACCTTCCAGTTACCTTCTCGGCAGAAGCTTTTCATTTAGCGTATGTCATAAATCGATTGCCCATGAACATCTTGAAAAACAAATCACCCTATTTCTCTTTGCATGGTGTGCATCCAAATTATCATGATTTGTGTGTATGCAGGTGTGTATGTTATGTTCATGTTGACAGTTAAATGCAGCACAAGTTTCAAGATAAGGCCTTAAAGTGCAGATTTGTGGGATACGCTGATGATTATAAAAGATACAGATGCTATGATCCCATGAGTAAGCGTATCAAAATATCCAGAAATGTTGTTTTGATGAATCAAATTTTGATCATAATGCTAACACTTCTCCAGAAATTGAAGTTTATCACCCTTGGTTGAACTCAAATCTTTTTTCTAGTGTTGATGATGTTTGTTCTTCGGAATGTAATCAAAGAGATGAGGGAAACATGTCTACTGCTACAAAAAGGACTCAGGAAAGTGTGATTTTTGAACCACTATTGGCCCCCAAAAAGGTATAAAGGCATTGTTTAATCTCGACGTGAGAAGGAGATACTCCCTAGCTCTAATCAAGAGATGAATTTTCCTTCTGTTTCTACTCCATCTCTTGTTCACAGAAGATCTACCCGGCCTCGACACCCCATTGATAGGTGGGTTAGTTATGAGAACTTCACAATGGATTTTTAACTCTTCTTAACCTCTTTAGGTAAGGAAGACCAACCCACAACGTTCTATCAAGCAATAAATTCTAAGAGATGGATTGAAGCCATGAATGAAGAAATGAAGGCTCTTCATGAATGTGGCACTTAGGATATTGTCCCCCGACCACACAATCGAAATGTGGTAGGGTCAAAGTGGGAGTATAAGATAAAGTATAAGTCGGATGGTACTATTGAGTGATACAAGGCTAGACTGGTTGCTAAGGGCTTCACACAAGAGCAAGGACAAGACTACGATGAGACCTTCAGTCCGATCGTGAAAATGGGCACTATCTGCATCATACTATCATTGGTTGTTGAGCACCATTGGACTCTCAGCCAACTGGATGTGAAAAATGCAATTCTATATGAAACTCTGAAGGAGGAAGTATACATGGAGCAGCCCACTGGGTATGCAAAAGGAAACTCTAAAGAATACGTGTGTGCAGGTTAAGGAGAGCTATATATGGTCTGAAGCAGGCATCTCGATCTTGGTTTAACAGTTTTTCGCTTGAAGTAGAAAAATATGGCTTTAGTCGGTCTCTTCTTGACCATTCTCTTTTCATATTCAAATGCAAAGATATAGTTACCTTGTTATTAATATATGTTGATGACATTATCATTAGAGGTAACTCTAATGAACATATTTAACAGGTTAAAGAACTTTTGAAGCATAGATTCAAGACGAAGGATCTTGGTAAACTGCGATACTTTCTTGGAGTAGAAGTTGGTAGGACTCCTGAAGGCATGACACTTACGCAACATAAGTATACCGTTGATGTTCTCAGCAAAGCAGGTATGACAGATTGCAAGCCTCTAAGCACACCCAATGTACTTCATCAAAAACTCAGTTCCCAAGATGGAGATTTGTATGAGGACCCTACAAGATATCGCAGGATAGTAGGAATGCTTCAGTATCTTACCTTCACTCGGCCTGACATTGTCTATTCTATCAATCAGGTATCTCAGTTCATGCATGAACCGCATATTGGGCATATGGAAGCTGTTAAACGCATTCTTTGATATTTGAAGGGAACTATTGGAGATGGTCTTCTGTACAGAAAGAGTATGCATGGCCATCACATGCATGAACTTCTTACTTACACAGATGCAAATTGAGCAGGAGATCCAGATGAGCGTAGGTCAGTCTCAGGATACTGTGTTTTCATTAGCCTAAATCTTGTCTCCTGGAGTAGTAGAAAACAAAAGGTCATAGCCAGGTCGAACACAGAAGTTGAATATAGATCAATGGCAGCTGCTACAGCCAAAGTAACATGGATCAGACACCTGTTGACAGAAGTAAAAGAATCGATTTCTAAAAGCATTCTCTTGTGTGACAATCAAAGTGCTATTAACATGTCATTCAATCCTATCTACCACAGTCATGCCAAGCATATTGAAATTGATCAACATTTTGTAAGACAGAAGGTCGAAGGAAAGGAAATTGAACTAGAATACATTCAGACTGCTAATCAAGTTGTTGACTTGTTTATAAAAGGACTTATCAAGGACAAATTTTGAATGTTAAAAGGCAAGTTGTTCATGGTTCAAAACCATGTACAACTTGAGGGAGGGTGAAAAGACGTTGTCATTCACGACTGGGCTTGGATCTCAGGATCTAGACCCAATTCATTTTATTTATTTAAACACATGCTCATTAATGGCATGTTGTAATTTTAATATATTATGTAATGGGTATTTTCGTACCCTAATTATTGTACTTGTACATACTTAATGAGAAGCAAAAACCGCAGACCCTAATTAGGGATTCTTCTGCAGCCATCAGAACCTCTCTCTCCTCTCGTTTTCTCACAGAATGCCACCTTAATCAAAGTCCCAACAAAAAGTCCGCGAAAGATAGTATTGATAACAAGCGTCGACCTGCTAAAAAACAGAAACAAGGTGAAGGAAACGAGTCACAACAGTCATCATACCAGAGATGCTTGAGATGCAATTATGTTCATCGTGGGCAGCCATGCCCCCGAGATTTTATGATTGTAATGCTTATGTTAGCATATAGGTGAATGACATATCACACCTACAATGATTAGTTCTGACTTATTAGGTGAATGACATATCACGCCTACAAATGGTTAGTTTTAGCTATGATACATCACGGCTACGTAGGTTCATTGCAAAGGATTGTATTATGATTGTCTGTGTGAATATACCATACCTATATAGTGTGATTGATGGGTATTATGAATATCTGACTAAATTTCTCAGTAGGTATGTGAGTGTGTTTCACGCTGGAATAGTCAAATGTGATTTAATATCGGAATTATGAATGCATAGGAAAATTGTGCAATGATCTGAATATTTTAGATGCATATATATCTTGAACCCTGTGTACATGTTCGCGTATATATAGAACTCATGCTTTGTTACGCATGCTTTGAGGTTCAATTTGAAAAATATAATGTTCCTTGTGGCAATGATGATTAGGATAATATGTTTCTATATGATGTGATTTAAATGCCACATGATTTGAAATTTTGAATGCATGCAATAAAAGTTCAATGGTGAACTATGATTCATGGAACCTTATTAGTGAAGGGTGTGATCTTATGATTTAAGTGCCATATGAAGTGATAATGTATATTGATGGTATACATTCTTGTGCCCATATTGGTGGCTATCGACCCTAAAAGCGATCATTTATATTGATGCATGTATCACTAAATATGGTATTTGTTGAGGATCTGTTGAGGACCTGATCCCTAAAGGATTCTCTGTGAGAGTATGTATGATCAAGATCAGGTAATCCAGCTAGAGCGGTAGATATCTGTGAGGAAGTACATTATCCAAGAGCGGGTAGCTGCAAAGACGGTGAATTCCTCTGAGAAAGTGTATTGTCCAAGACCAAGTATAACATCTAGGACGGTAATTCCTTGTGAAGTCATACATTTCTCAGACCAGGTGATCCGGCGTGGATCTTGTGAATTTTAATTACAATAAGGTGTTATGGTGAATTGCGATAATCTTCTGAGATTGGTTGAGATAGTCAGCTTTGAATCCATAGATTTGGCATTTTCGGTTGTCGCATGATTAGAGAATCAGATTCATATTGATTTTTTATCCCGATATGATATTATGTTTGGGCCTTTTGTAAAAAGATGGGGTCATTCTAAGAATGACATCTTAAGCAAAATTATAGAGTCTGCTAGAAATGGTGAGGGCAACAAAAGATAACCTAATTATGATAAAATACATGGACCCCATTTAAGAAAACAAAAGTTTATGAAATCACACATATATTTCATTCAATAGAAACCTTTTTCAGAAACGCATTATGAGTTGTCCTGATCACTTTAAAAGCATACGCGTTGGGGACCACACACACTTGTTGTGCATCCTTGTCGACACTGATTAACTTAGACCATGATCTCTACAGATAACCTTCGTATGAAATTTCGCAGACGAAATTCTTTTAAGGGAGGTAGGACGTAAAGCCCACGAAAAAAAATCGTGTCGGACACATGTCCGACATGTGTGCCGGGCACGTGCCGACGTTGGTCTGCCGTGTCAGACCCGGATCGAATTGTAAAAGTATCTTCAACAAGATACTTTAGTCGATAACGCAACAACCTTAAGAATAAATGTGTGAACACACACACCCAAGAACACTTGTGCACAACAAACACAACACACCGAATCACAAATGTGCACTTGCACCCATAAGTTTCATAAACACTAAAGAGGTTGGTCTATAATCCCAAATCCCTTAAGAAAATACAAGAGGAGCTGCCCATATATATAGGGCATTAGAGGAGGCCTTGGGAGGGGCTCCACATAGTCGTTGGAGCCCCTCCAACGGTCACAAATGTGACCGTTGGAGGGGTCCAACGACTAGTGGGTTGGGCCCCTCCCAATGCATGTACAATGCATTAAATGAAAAAGCAAAAATAAATAAAGAAAAAGAAAAAAGAAAATACAAAAAAAATATATATTCTTGAAAAAGAATATGTGTAAAATTCCTAAACTACCCTTACTATGACTATATATATTTTATATATATAATTGGTAAATACATATACATATATTATATATATGTATATGTATTACCTTATATATATAAAATATATATAAGAAATTACAAGTTTGATTACATAATTTAACACCCCCCCTCAAACTTAGGGCAAGATGACCGATAGTTTGCCAAGAAGGAAGTTGAACCGCGGAGCGCACAAGGCTTTAGTAAAGAAATCTGCCAACTGATATTCGAACGTGACATAAGGAAGATCGATAACTCCTCGGAGATATGCTTCACGAACATAGTGACAGTCCATTTCGATGTGTTTTGTCCGTTCATGAAAGGTGTGGTTCTTTGCAATGTAGATTGCACTTTTGTTGTCGCAGCATAGCTTGGTGGGTCCTTCAATTTTGATCCCCATGTCTTCTAGCAGTTGGTGAATCCAAACAATCTCCATGGTAGTAGTGGCCATGGCACGATATTCAGCTTCAGTTGAGGAGAGTGACATCTTTTGTTGCTTCTTTCATCTCCACGAAATTAGTGAGTCTCCTAAGAACACACAAAAACCAGTGGTGGAGTGACGGTTATTTGGGTCACCTCCCCAATCAGAGTCAGTATAAGCAATCAATTTTAAGTCAGAGGAAGAGGACAGAAAAACTCCCTTATTTAGAGTTCCCTTTATGTATCTTACGACCCGTAAGATGGCACTCATGTGAACGGATGTAGGCGCATGCTGAAACTGACTTGCAGTATGGACTGCATGGGATATATCTGGTCTGGTAATACTCAGATACATCAGAGATCCTACAAGCTGTCTGTAGGGTGTAGGATCCAACAGGGGAACTCCATCATCAATTTTCATCTTTGCTCCTACAACCGCAGGAGTTTCACACAACTTCTCATCTGTAATACCTGACCTGTCAATGATCTCAGAAGCAAGCTTAGTTTGAGATAAGAAATATCCTCTAAGAGAGTATGCCACTTCAATTCCCAAAAAATAAGTTAAAAAACCCAAGTCAGACATTTCAAATTTATCTTTTAAGATAGATTTTATACTTTTAACCCCGTTAGAATCACTCCCAGTGATGAGCATGTCATCAACATACAGAAGTAAAATTACAATCCCTGCATTGGATTTTCTAACAAATAGAGCAGTGTCAGTAAAACAAGAGGAAAAACCATTCTCAATCATAACAGAGTTAAATCTATCATACCAAGCCTTGGGAGCTTGTTTTAGGCCATAGAGTGCTTTCTGAAGACGAAGCACCTTTCCCTTAGGAGTCTCCATTCCAGGAGGTGCATCCATGTAGACTTCTTCACTTAAATCGCCATTTAAAAAGGCATTTTTCACATCCATTTGATAGATGTTTCATTTGTTGATAGAGGCAACGGTTATAAGACATCGAACAGTGACCATACGAGCTACAGGAGCAAAAGTTTCTTCATAGTTAATACCATATTCTTGACTATATCCTTTTGCAACCAAGCAAGCTTTATACCTTTCAAGGGATCCATCACTTTTAGTTTTTACTTTGAAAACCCATCTGCACCCTATTGTTTTCTTGCCTTTAGGAAGATTTTGGAATTCCCAGGTTTTGGCTCTTCTCAGAGCCTCAAGTTCATTGTCCATGGCATTAATCCATTCAGGGCATTTACGTGCTTCTTCAAAATTTCTAGGTTCTATATAAGAGTGGATGGCACTAAGGCAGGCTCTATATCTTGGGGAGAAGGAGTCATAGGAAATGAACCTAGAAGGAGGCCTTCTACTTCTCTCAGTTCTACGAGGGATCACTTCATTCTGAGAGGCACTGGGACTGGCATCACTATATCTGTCAAGAGCACTCCTAAAGTTGTTTTGATCTCTATGAGAGTAGGTGATAGGGTCTCTAGGTAATTCAATAGGTTGATGTGACGAAGGAGACAAGGAGATGTTTTCCTCGGTTTCAAGTTCATTTGGGTTACTTTGATCTGACTCATTATCACTAGTATCATCGTCCTTATTAAATAAATCAAATAAAAAAGAATAATCCATATTTTCATTATGGGGGTCACAACGTTCAAATCCACTAACATTTTCCAAAAAACTCACGTTCCTGGAAACATACAATTTATCACTTTTGATATCATAACAACGAAACCCCTTGTGGGTTTCAGAATAGCCAAGAAAGGCACAAGGAATGGCTTTTGGAGAAAGTTTGTCATTCTTATCAGTAAGAACAAAACACTTACACCCAAAGACCCTTAACCTGCTATAATCAGGTTCCTTATCATACAGTTTTTCAAAGGGAGAAATTTTGTTTAAATTTTTCGATGGAAGTCGGTTTATGAGATAGACAGAGGTAAGGGCTGCCTCAGCCCAAAGATTTTTTGGAATGTTTTGAGAAATGAGCAAAGTCCTAGTTGTTTCAATGATGTGTCTGTGTTTTCGTTCGGCTAACCCATTTTGTTGAGGGGTTTTCGGACATGATTTTTTATGAAGAATTCCAAAATTTTCAAGATAACTCTTAAATTCATTTGAGAGGCATTCTCCTCTAGAGTCAGACCTAAAGATTTTTAAACATCCATTGAATTGATTTGAAATCATCATGTGAAAACTTTTAAAGGTTGAAAAAACTTCATGTTTATGTTTAAGGAAATAGATCCAACAAAACCTAGTATAGTCATCCACAAAGATCACATAATATGAAAAACCTCCTTTTGACATTACCGGAGCCGGTCCCCATACATCGGAATGGACAATTTCAAATGGTTTTGTCGTAAACATGGATCTTTGAGGAAAAGGCAAACATTTCATTTTCCCAAGAATACATTCATTACACAAAAAGTCACTTTTACAAAGATGTTTAACAAAAGGCAAATACGAGATTTTAACAATATTGGGATGACCCAATCTCTTATGCCATACATGAATGTCTTTGTTTTGGACGACGTTGCAAAATTGACTCTTGGGAACTTGAAGAAAATCTATGTAGTAGAGGTCTCCTCTTCTAGAGCCTTCCCCAATCAATCTCCCGGACTGGCGATCCTGTATCCAACATTTATTAGAAGAAAATTTTATATAGCAACCATGGTCCGAGAGTTGGGAAACGGAAAGAAGATTTAGGTTAAGGTTTGGGATAAAACGAATTTTTGGAACGAAGAAGTCTTGTTTTTCAAAATTACCTATTCCTTTAATCTCAAGAGATGTACCGTCCGCGGTTGATACAAAGGATGGAAAAGCATTTTTAGAAAAATTTGAAAGAGTGCAATAACTAGGGGTCATGTGAAAGGATGCCCTGGAATCTAAAAGCCAAGATGTCTTACCGGGGGAAGAGGATGACATAGCGGCTCCGGAAGTACCTCCCTTGAGAAGAGGTTGTAGGGCTTCCACGATTTGTTGAAGAGAAAGAGACTCACTTGATAAAGAGGGTCGTTCTTCAACTTGAGATGCCATAGCCGTTGCAATCAATTTCTTCCATTTAGGACACAAGGGTTTGATATGTCCGGGTTCTTTACAATGATAGCAAGTTACTTTGCTATAGTCTCTTTTGCCATACCGATCATTTCCTCCTTGACCTTGATTCTTGAAATGAGGAGGTCTATAGGTCCTCATGTTATTTCCCGGTCTTGACACGGCATTAGCCATTTCACCATCTTCTTGAGTAGAGGAAGTAACAAGAATGCTAGGATTATTTTTGCTAATCCCCATACGGGTTTCTTCACCACTTAGCTTGGTGATAACATCTTCGAGTGAGGGGGATGTGAAGGCGGAGAGAAGAGAGGACCGAACTTGTTCAAATTCGGGTCTAAGGCCATTTAAAAAATTGAAGAACCGGTCTTCTTCAAGTTGTTTGTGCCTTAATTCGATTGCCTCACCACTCCATTTAGGTTCAAGGATTGCGAGCTCGTCCCAAATAGAGGATAATTCGGCAAAGTACTCCCGAATGGTCATGTCATTTTTTTGGAGAGTCAAAGCCCTCTTTTGGAGAAAGTACTTGTGGGATAGATCTCTTGAGGTGTACATTTTCTCAAGATATACCCAAGCTTCGGAAGCCCTTTTAAATTTGATGATGTTGGCATTTATCTTGGTCTCAACGGATGAGAAAATCCAAGATAAGATCTTGAAGTTCTTCATTTCCCAATCATCATGTTTCTTAGAATACTCTTCAAGGGCCTTTTGTCTTTCATCCCCTTCAAGGATCTTAATATCCCCTCCTTCAATAATGGTAATTTTGGGTTCCGGTTCCGGTATGGATCCATAAACGTAACCCCAAAGCCCCTTTCCTTTAATATGGGCTTCCATATTACCGGCCCAAACATGATAGTTTGAGCCATTAAGCTTAAACCCAAGAGAGAAATGGGAGTCTTTTTCGCCCATTAGAGAAGAAAGAATGCAAGAGATAATATGTACCTTAATTACTTTTTGCGTCTTTCTTGACAAAAGAAGCTCCTAAAATATTGCCCGAAGAAGATGATCCTCTTTGATTTCAAAAAACTTGAAGGCACGCTTCCCGAGGAATGCAAAAGAAGGCGAGTCGCAATTCTTCTTCTTCAACGAGGCTATGATACCATGTAAAAGTATCTTCAACAAGATACTTTAGTCGATAACGCAACAACCTTAAGAATAAATGTGTGAACACACACACCCAAGAACACTTGTGCACAACAAACACAACACACCGAATCACAAATGTGCACTTGCACCCATAATTTTCATAAACACTAAAGAGGTTGGTCTATAATCCCAAATCCCTTAAGAAAATACAAGAGGAGCTGCCCATATATATAGGGCATTAGAGGAGGCCTTGGGAGGGGCTCCACATAGTCGTTGGAGCCCCTCCAACGGTCACAAATGTGACCGTTGGAGGGGTCCAACGACTAGTGGGTTGGGCCCCTCCCAATGCATGTACAATGCATTAAATGAAAAAGCAAAAATAAATAAAGAAAAAGAAAAAAGAAAATACAAAAAATATATATATATATTCTTGAAAAAGAATATGTGTAAAATTCCTAAACTACCCTTACTATGACTATATATATTTTATATATATAATTGGTAAATACATATATATATATATTATATATATGTATATGTATTACCTTATATATATAAAATATATATACGAAATTACAAGTTTGATTACATAATTTAACACGAATCCAGGCCCAACCCCGGGGCCTGGGTTCTCGAACGTTCGAGATTGCAGCTTTAAAAGACGCAGGTCGAGAGCGACGAGGGGCAAAACCCCTCGCCACTCTCTCTCTCTCTCCTTTCTGCCTCCTGTCTCCTCCCCTTCCTCTGCGGCCATCGACGATCGAAGCCACCAGCGACCATTCGAGCATCCCTCACCGGAGCTTCGATGAGCCACCCCTCTCTCTCTCTCTCTCTCTCTCTCTCTCTCTCTCTCTCTCTCTCTCTCTCTCTCTCTCTCTCTCTCTCTCTCTCTCTCTCTCTCTCTCTCTTCGTTGGCCTTCCCGTCGGCAACGAGATCGGCTATCCCCCCAGCCCCGTCATCAGCTACACCTCGCTGGCCACCTCCTCTCCCATCCGACCTCACGCACTGGTGGTCTCAACCGACACCCCCCTCTCAGTCCCCCGCAGCTTGTCGGAGGCCGCCTGATGCCGGTTCCCCGGCAAACACCCGACGACCCTGTTACCCTCTCCCTCGTGCCTCTTCGGTTAAACAGAGGAACCCCATACGTCAGAGCTCCCTCTGTGCATCGGAGCCACACGCCGGCGACACCAACTCCCGACCTTTGCTCGCTCTTTTCCCGCTCCTTCGTCCTCTTCTTCTGTTTACCGGGATCGACGCAGGAAACCCTGTCGACTGCCTCCTTGCCTCCCTCATGTGCTCTCACCGGCGACCCTTGCCGGGTAACCCGCGACGCCGGCCACCTCTGCAGGTAACCTCTTCCCCCTCTGCGTATCTTCCTCTTCTTCGCCTACTGTCTCTGCCCACCCCCTCTCTTGCTTTGTGTTAGGCTCGCAGGGGATGGGCGTCGCCCCCTTCCCTAATCTGCCTCTCCCTGTCTTGCTTTCTTTTGTTTCAAGGGAGGAGCTCGGCCTCCTCCCGTTTCTCCTATTTCGTAAGGGAGGGGTTGAGCCCCCTCCCTGTTGCTTGTGTTGCGAGGGAGGGGTTCGGCCCCCCTCCCTCTCTCCCTGTTCCCTTTGTAGCAGCGGAGGGGTTGAGCCCCTCTTTGCGTTCTGGTTGGCGGGGAGTGGTCGAGCCCTCTCCATTCCCCTCTCCTCTCTCTCTCTCTGTTGTTCAGGCATGCAGGGAGCTTGCTCTCTGCCTCTGCCACTGCATGCAGTCTGCAGGCAGCCAGGCCCAGGCAGGAGGGCCTTTGTTGTTCCAGCAGGCAGGCTCTTCTACAGGAAACTGAGCTCCTTACCTACTCGTGTATTGGGGTCCGGTCCGGCAACCATTGCGGGTCTCACTGGACCCACTTGTTATTTTTAATCATGTTTTACTAACATCGTTGTGCTCTCAAGATGTATGACAGAGCCCACTCGCGCCCCGTGGCTCGTGCACATTTGTACTTACGCCCGCAGGCGTACGAGGACCCGCAACCCCCCAAAGGTAGGGAAATGTTGCGCAAAAGACAATGAACAAACTTAAATTAAGCAATTAAAACTTAAAATGAGAAAAGAAAAGACTAAGGACAATATGTATACGTATATCTATATATGTATGCATTTAACTCAAGGACGCAGTTTCGCGATCCTTGTCCTTTTCCATTCCTGTCTTTATTGCTTTTTGTTGTCGCCGCGCTTTATGTGCCAAGATTTTTAATTATTGTCTTTACCTTTCTTGCACTTTCTTTTTCGGTGCCCCGCGCTTTATGCGCCATGGCTTTTTACCTTCTGTCTTTTAATTTCTATACTTTCCTTTCCGTTGTCCCACGCTTTATGCGCAATGGCTTTTACTTTCTGTCTTTACTTTCTTGTCTTTTACTTTGTCGTCGCGCTTGATGTGCCTAGGCTTTTCCTTCTGTCTTTTATGGTTTTTACTTTGTTGATGCTCTTCAGCTTTGCGTATTACTTGCTTGCAAGTCTGGTTAGTTGAGGTACGGTTTCGTACCTCGTGCACTGCCTGTATTCACATGCTTGCGTGTTTGTTTGGCTGAGGTGTGGTTTTGTACTTCGTGCATTGCCTTGAGTATTCACGTACTTGTTTGGTTGATTAACTGAGGTACGGTTTTGTACCTTTTGCATTGCCTACGAGGTTTTGCGCTCGACATGTGGTTTTGCACTTTAGGGATCGATCGTACTTTATCGTCGCACTGTAACGTGCACGGGCTTGCTCTTTGTTAGCTTGCACTCACTCAGTGCAGCTTCGAGCGTATTCCATCTTGTTCATTTGTCTTAAAAGACACGACGTACACTTATGCACTTGGTTGTACACTCAATTGTTCATGTTATAAATACTTATTCATTTGCATAGGCTATAGCACATGCTTGATATAACTCATTTTTTGTAATAACCGAATATTTTATGCGATTTTTTATGCAATTAAGTAGAATTTATGCGTTTTGGGCCTAGGATCCATTACCAGGATCCATATAAGGTAGTGGGTGATTTGGGTTTGGACCCACATTGGAGCCAATCAGCTCCAAAAATGGATCCATTACCCGGCTCCATGTGGATCTGTCACTCACGGATGACCCAGATCCATGTAGATCCGCCACGCATTGCCGACCCAGATCCACTATAATAGCGGACCCGACATCGCGGTTCCGACCCGGGCTTTATTTTATAAAACACCCGAAAACAAGAATCGTGCCTAGGGCACGATTCTTGCAAAATCGAAAGGGGAGGGGGAGGTTACAGAGGGCGTAACCGACTCCACCTTTCGCTGAGGGAGAGCCTTCGCTCGATAAAAGGGAAGGGAGAGGGTCTCGCCCTCTTTATCTCACGCTCTCTTTCTCTTGTTCCACCTCTCTCGGCTCCCTCACAGTGGAGCAATCGATGCCGGCGACCTCGCCAACCGCGACAACCACATCTCCTCGCCGGACCGACATCGCAACTGTGGAAACAACAGGCCGACCATCGACAGCAGCCTCCCGATCGCGCCCTTCACGGCAGCAGAAGCAACCGCAGTCGGCCGACCATCGTCTTGCGATAGCTGTCTCCGATCGTCGGAAAAAGCACCAGAAAAGGTAGGATTTCTGCACTTTTCTTGTTTGGGGTTGATTGTATCTCGTGTGTGTTGTGGGTCGGTCAAGAAAGCACACCTATTGCATGCTCAGTCGTTCTTGATAGGGTTATTGGTTTAATTCTAATAGTGGACATTAGCTGTATGTAAGAGATTATTTCATTTCATCAATGACTTGAATATTGGCAGATTTTGAGCTGTTATCAGATCTCATCTTATTTTGGTTGTGACTGATTATTGAATCTGGCTGAAGAAGTAACATGTTATCTGTGTTCTTTAAAAATTAGTTCGATTAGATACTGCACTCTTATGCATAAAATGTTATATTTCTTTTAAATTCCACCGAGGTGTGTTTCTGAACTGATTCTGTGTTTAACTGCATTCTATATTGAACAGTGTTAGCAAAAAGATAGTTTACCACAAATTTCAGGATAGCTTAATTGCTATTTTTGAAAAGATATTTAGCTGGAAACAAATCGGTTAGAACAAAATCTTAAGTTATATGATACTTTTGTTAACAGAGCAACTGGGTCATATTTATCAGATAGATAACTATGATGGGTACTCATGTTTAGTATATGGGGAGCAATGGGTATAACATATGACAAGAAAATTTTGGGAATTAGTTGGATGTTTAGCTAGGAGGATAGCGGGTTCGGGATTGGTAAAGCGACTATCGTCCCTAGCATATGCAGAAACTCATCTTTCTGTCGGATGTATATGAAAAATGTTATCTTAGCCTTTCAATATACTGATTGTGCAATCATGAAGGTGATCATGGTTCAGTTATTAACATTTTTATTTGAGCATGTATGCTTGATGTGGATATGAAATTTTACATGTACACCCCCACACTCAAAAGAGATATGCATTGGTTAATACCTGTATATGATGTAGGTGACACACGTAGTGAAGATGCATATGATTGAGATATGACATGCTTATGGTTGTGTTAGGGTTGCATGAGTGCACATGTATTTGGCACATGTTAGCATGCTTTATAGTTTGTAACATGTGAGGTATTTGATGTCTATTAATAGGTCATGGCAAAGTTGTTTTGATATAGGCGCATACATGATATGAATGGGTGCAGCCTTGAAGTTTCAATTGCTGAATCTGGGTTATGTTCATGTATGTGGATGTTAACACATGAAAAGGTTTTCTGTGCCTATATTGATGGGACTTGTTTATTTATCGTGCATTTATGGATTTGTTTTGAGTACATGTGCATACACAAAATCGATGTGTGTTTAGCATGTAAAATCAGGTATAAATGTCCTTACGTGCTTATGGATGATGGATGAATGCATGTGTGTTAAGTGATTGCATGAAAGCACTTACACATGGATGGTGAACACATGTATATGACTGTGGAAGCTTATGCACATTGTTAACATGGTATGAATGAATGTGCATTTGGAATCATGTTGGTATTATTACATACATTGCAAGTTATGATTTTTGCATACGATGCAGCGATGGTCTAGATGAATCATCACAGGCTTGGAGAGCCTTGAGCTTGGGTTTGCTTTTTCTTTAATTGTTTAAATGCATCGCAAAAATCATACTTTATATTATTGTTCTATATTGCACTGTTCGACGTGTTTCCATGGGCTGGAGTCTCGTGATGGTTCTCGCAGAGGTTGATGCGAGCTTTTGCCTTGTTTTTTCATGTGGAACTGTAAAACTCATTAATTGGCTCATAATAAAAAGATAATGAATAAGAACAGTGTAATATACGTTCTGGGATATCTCATCTGGAGTATGGGAATCTTAGAAATCCGGTCTTGGGGAGACTGTGAGGATACAAAAACTCCGTGTGCTGTAATTTTGTCCCCTGAACCCGATATTGAGGTTCTTTCTTCTGGCCACGGTTTTAGGGAGAGTCCGCCACTTTACCCGGGAGTGGTGTGTTGGTCACAGCTGTGAGTTTGTTTTGGTACCAAGAAAGTGGCACTTGTGGGCGTGGGGTGTCCCTTGTGTCCCCGACATTAGATGTGGAGGTCTAATGTTCCGATGGATGGTGTTGTTTCCTGATATCGATCGAGGCTTAAGTTGGAACCCAGTAATAAAATACAAATTGTGTGTTAAGCTACCCTGAGAACCTACTTGACCTCGGGGTTTGTACCCGTTTGGTGTATCCGCGGGCAACGGTAATTAAAAAGAAGAACTTAAATTGTATGCATTTAATAGGGCATGCATATGGAAAGGGAAACTTAAGGAAAGATAATAAGAGGATTCATGCATTACACATAAGTCATGCATTTTCCTGTTATGCATTAGAACATGCATACATTATCTGTTTTTCTTAATTGTTATATCTTTGGTGGATGCGTGATGTTTAACTTTCAATGTATGTTAAATGTCTTGTTGTACTAAAATTGTGCATCATGGTATGGTTTAATGTTTCTTTATGCATAATGGATGTACCTTGTGGTGTGAATACGTACCTGAATTATGAATTGTCATAATTGCATTTCTTTGAATAATTGTGTGGATTCATATTGTGGTGGTGGGATATATATAAATACTGCTATTAATGTTACCTGTCAGTTAACTTCTGATAAATTGTTGATTGTCATAGTATATACCTTTGTTTATTTTTGGTATATACTGAACATTATACTTGACCCACATATCACATACTGGATTCATGATGTACCACATTAAAAGTTACGGATTTCCTACTTAGACAGTTGCAGTCTAATTCCTATAAATTTCAGGTGAAGAATTGGAGTTAGGAGCGGCTGCGGGATGAGGCTTCGATCGAGATTTTGGATTTACTGTTTCAAGAATAGTGTGAGGACTCTGATCTTAATTTTCATTGATCTTGAAATGAAAAGAATGTTTTGGTCTTGCTCCACCTGTAATGTTCTGGAATGCTTAGCCCTATGGTATGATTGGTTTCCGCTGTATTAAAAAAAAAATCCTCAAAAATCTGGGTTAAGATTTCGAGGCGTTACATTTTTTGTTCTAATTGTTTATTTTAGTTCTTTATTGTCTCACTTTTGCACCTACCAGTTTTTCGTGAAACTGACCCATTTTATAGGAAGGTGTTGTTTCGGATCTGTATAGGCTCCGATGGCACGATGGCGTGATGAGATCAAGATGAAACTATTTCCCTGACGTGTTGCTCTTGAGGATATTTCGGTAAAAAATGCATAAAGGTTTTCTTGAAAATCTCTCATTTTTTACAAGTCTTAACTATTAAGAAGTGTATTTTCATAATCTATTGATTTCTTAAACGTATGGAGTTTCAAATCTGCTTGTGAGAGAAAATTTGCGTTGTAATGCGCTCAAGGTCCAGGGACTTGTTATTTCAAACATGATTTTTCGTTGAACCTTTATTTCAAACTCTAATAAATGATCGATTTCAAAGCTTTCGAACGTTTCATAAAAAGTTACAAGTCCTGGATTTTGGGGCGTTACAAAATACTTGTCAAATGAATTTAAACAATTTTTATAAAACGAAGAAATTTTACATCAAATATTGTGTCCTAGAACACCACAACAAAACAGAATTTCAGAAAAAAAAAACATAAACATATTATGGAAACTAAAAGGACTCTTCTTATTGCTAAGAATGTTCCAAAAAAATCTTTGGGCTGAAGATGCATTAACCTCAGTATACCTTATAAACATAATGCCTTCAAACACTTTGTCTAATGAAATTCCTTTTGAAAAATTATTTAAATATCAACCTGACTATAAAATACTAAGAATCTTCAGTTGTAAATGTAATGTTTTAAATGAGAAAGGAGATAAACTATCTTCTAAGGCTATTCCATGTGCGTTCATTGGGTATTGTGAAATGCAAAAAGGATTTAAATGATATGATATCAAAAATGATAAACTTCTAGTCTCTAGGAATGTTAACTTTGTTTAAAATGAAAGTGGATTTGAAGGAAACATATCGCAAGACATAAATTCTGATTACTCCTTTTTATTTAAACTATTGTCTAATGATGAAAATATTTATGTAGAACCTCCTATTGAGAATAGAACAACAGTTGAACCAATAGTTTACACTAGAAGAAATCGAAATGTACCCGATGAAGGCACAAATCAAAGTAACCATTGAACATTCGAAATTCCCTCAGAACAAACTACTATTCGTAGATATGAACGAATCTCAAGAATTCCAAATAAATTTGTGTCTTATAACTCATTTTCTCGTAAACATAGAGCATGTCTTATAGCTATTCATTCATATTTTGAACCCTCATGTTACAATGAAGCAAAAAATTTACCCGAATGGATAAAAGCTATGCATATAGAATTAGATGGTCTTAAAGAAGCTAATACTTGAGAAATTATAAACTTACCCATTGGAAAGAAGACTATAGGTTGTAGATGGGTTTTTAAAGTAAAAACTAAAAGTGGTGAATCCTTGGAAATACATAAAGTCAGGCTAGTTGCCAAAGGATATTCTCAAGAATACGAAGTAGATTATGAAGAAACTTTTGCTCCTGTTGCCAGGATGACCACTGTTCAAATTCTTGTAGCTATTGCAGCTACTAAAAATTGGAATATATTCCAAATGAATGTTAAAAATGTTTTTTTAAATGAGAATCTCAACGAAAAAGTATGCATGGATGTTCCACCTGGATTGATAATTCTTTTAGGTAAAGTGCTTAAATTAAAAACGGCATTGTATGGCCTCAAACAAGCACCTAAAGCTTGGTTTGATACTTTTAACAACGTTATTACAGGATATGGTTTTAAACCATGCTATACTAATACAACGTTATTTATCAAGAATTCTTCTGTAGGTATTATAATTTTACTTTTATATGTTGATGATATGTTGATTACAGGTAGTGACAAAGAAGGAATCAAGAAAGTAAAACAGTTTTTGAAAATTTCTTTTGAAATGACAGATCTTAACATAGGGTACATATTGTCACAAACAAAGATTGCTTCAGATATTATTGACAGGTCAGGACTATAGATGATAAAGTTGTTAACACTCTAGAAACTGTTGGAATGAAGATGCGAGCCAATGATGGAGTTCCTTTGGACAATTCAACTCCATTCAAACAACTCGTGGGGTCTCTTATGTATTTAAGTATTACAAGACCAGACATAGCTCATGTTGTACATATAGCCAGTCAATTTCAACACGCTCCAACTTCAGTTCATATGAGTGCAATCATGAGAATTATCAAATACATTAGAGACACAATAAATAAGAGAGTTTTTCTATCATTTTCTTTCTCCTTAGATCTTATTGCATACTCTGATGTTGATTGGGGAGGGGAATCCAAATAATAGATCAACAACGGATTTTTGCGTGTTTCTAGGTGAATCCTTGATTTCATGGAGGTGCAAGAAACAACAAAAGATGTCTTTATCATCTACAGAAGTTGAATATAGAGCAATGGCGACTACCATGAAAATTGTGTGGCTCAAGCAACTAATTTCAGATATGGGAATTCATCTTCAAAATCCTACAAAATTGTACTGTGACAACAAGAGCTCTATATACATTGCTCGAAATCATACTTTTCATTAAAGAACTAAGCATATAGAGATGGACTACCATTTCGTTCATGAAGAATACTTAAAGAAGACTATTGATCTTCCCTATGTGATATCATAATATCAACTTGCTGATTTCTTCACCAAGGCACTGTGCTCACCAAGAATCAACTTTTTACTTAACAAACTTTTAGTGATTTCACCATAAGTTTGAGGGAGACTGTTAGAAAATAACATATAGATGTATATACTTGAATATATATATATATACATACTCTTCGTAATATAAGAGTATGTATATGTATATGTATATAAATATATATTTAAAGTATATACTTATATCTTTGTAATCTTTATTTTTTTATAGTTTTGTTTTATTTCTTTTTATTCCTTTTTTCTTCTGTTTTGTCTTTTTCCTTAACAGTCATAATGATTGTCGCAGGCGGACCGTCAATGTACAGTCAACAGTCAATATTTGACTGTTGACGAAGAGCTATTGGGCTACTCCCAACGGCTCTAATTAGAGCAGTTGGGAACAGCCCAACAGCTCTTTCAAGTGAGCATGAACTGTATAAATAAGGGCCATTTGTGCCCATTGTAATTTACATTTTGTAGAGGGTTTTACCCCTCAATGATATTCAGATCAACGTGCTTTTAAGCACTCTTTTTACATCTTTGTCGCGAAGCATTTATATGCTATTTTGTTCTAGCATATTTGGTGGATGTATGTTTTGTCAAGTTATTTATTAAACTGATTATTTGTTAGGCCTTTTTTCAATAAGAGTGTAAGAGATTTTATGGTCTCTTATCTCCTATTTGGGATAATCCGGCCTTATGTCCCCTGGATCTTTATAATAAAGTAATCTTGCGTCCTTTGTACCCTCCCCATTGTAGTTTCCCCCATTATGTCCTCCGTTGTAATTTTTCTCATACTGGCTCGCTATGTGAATTGTATGCGCTACGTGAGGTCTCGTAACTGAGAGATAAGATAGTGCCCCGATAAGTTATTTGTAGGGTGTTAGATTTTTAAGTGGTTCTCCATCATCAATCTTTATTTTGACATTGACAACTTTAGGAGCATCAACCTTCTTATCATCCGAGATACAAACCTGGCAACAATATCTAGAGCAAATTTAGATTAAGTTAGTAAATAAGCTCTAGAAGAATAAGCAACTTGTATACCAAGAAAATATTTTAAAAAGCCCCAAATCAATCATTTCAAAATGTGTTTTGAGAAGTTTCTTAATGTGTTCTACTCCATGTTTGTCCCCTCCTGTGATGATCATGTCGTCCACGTAGAGGAAAATAATAACTTGACTAAACCATTTATACCAAGTCTTTAGTGCTTATTTAAAACTATACAAAGCTTTATCTAAACGAAGTCTTTCCTTTAGGAACAATTATACTGGGTGGTGCTTTTATATAGACTTCTTTGACCAATTTCTCATTAAGAAATGCATTTTAAACATCCATTTGATATATAATCCATTTTTTCGCAGAAACAAGAGCTACTAAGGTCCTAATTGTGATCATCCTAGCAACTGGGGCAAAGGTTTCTTCATAATCTATTTCATACTCTTGAGAATATCCCTTGGCAACTAATTTAGCTTTGTACCTTTCAAGAGTTTCATCACTCTTGGTTTTTACCTTATATACCCATCGACAACCTATGGTTTTCTTTCTTGAGGGAATATCTTGAATAGTCCAAGTATTCACCTTTTCTAAGGCATCTAATTTTACCCTCATGGCTCTGACCCATTCAAAATGTTCTTCAGCATAGTTCGAGAGTTCTACATAGGAACGTATTAACGCAAATGTAAGTTTCATACTTAGGTAAAAAGGACTCATAAGACACAAACTTCCTAGGGGGGTTTGATACTCTAGATGACCTTCTAGTGTGTTTTTCTACGTGATTTTCATCATTAGTATATTTCTCAAAAGCTCATGGATGTTCAGAATTGCTACGTCTGAAATATTAGATAAAGTTTGGATCCCTATGAGGTGGTTCTTCACTTATCTCATGATCATGAGATTCTTCTTCATTTACTATATCATTTTTTATTTCCTAATCTTCATCAAGATCACTATCACAATCACCAAACTTTGGAATTAGATCCAACAGGAAAAAATACTCAGTTATTTCTTTGAGATTTTCAAATTTGAAAAAAAAAATCTAAGATACATTTCTTGAAACATATAATTTTTTATGTTTAAAATCAAAGCATGTATAGCCTTTTTGGTTATTTGCATATCCCAAAAAAACACAAAGAACAGCACGGGGAGAAAGTTTATCACTTTTATCAATGAAAACAAAACATTTACACCCCAAAACTCTTAATCTAAAATAAGCAGCGATAAGTTTAAAAAGTTTTTTGAATGGTGGTACATTTTTCAAAGAGGCAGATGGCATTCTGTTAATGAGAAAAATTGTGGTTAATGTTGTTTCAGCCCAAAAAAATTTAGGTGCTTGGTTTGAAATTAGCAAAGTTCTCGTAGTTTCTATGATATGCCTATGTTTTCTTTCAGCTAAACCATTTTGTTGTAGAGTATAGGGACAATATTTTTTATGTGTGATACCATTTAATTATAGGTAATCTTTAAATTCTTTTGATAAAAATTCTCTCCCTGAATCAGTGTGAAAGATAGATATCATTTTGAAACTTATTTTTGACCAAATTATGAAATATTTGGAAGTATAAAAAACTTTAAATTTGTGTTCAAGAAAATAAATTAAAGTGTCTAGTAAAATCATCCACAAAGATTACATAATATGCAAACCGACCTTTAGATATAATAGGTGTTGGGCCTCAAACTTCTGAATGTATTACCTCAAGCGTTCGTGCAGAGACAAAAGCTCTTTCCTGAAATGACAATCTCTCATTTTGCCAAGAATGCAATCTTCAGATGTAAAATTTTCAAGATTACAAAAATTTTTCATTATTTGAAAAATGTTGAATTTTAGATACATTAGGATGATCAAGCCTTTTATGCCATTAATCCAAATCTAGTTTCTGAATATTATAACAAAAGGTATTCTTGGGTATTTTCAAAAAATTCATATAGTATAAACCTCCTTCTCTATGGCCTTCCTCAATCAACTTCCCTGACTAGCGATCCTGTACTCGACAACCAATAGAAGAGAATGAAATATTAAAACCATGATCAGATAATTGAGAGACAGATAAAAGATTTAGATTTAATTTGGCAATATATCTAATTTTTATAATAGAAAATCCCTTTTAATTTTGAGAAATATTTTTGAAATTTCCTATTCTCTTTATCTCAAGAGATGTTCCATCGATAGTAAATACATTTGACCCGCTTGAGTTATGATATTCGGATAAAAAATCACCATTTGGTATCATAGGAAACGTGGCACTTGAGTCAAGAAACCAAAGAGATTTATCGGGTTTAGAGATAACAACAGAAGAGACCGCAACTCTGGTTGATAAAGCTCCTTTGAGTAGGGGTTGAAGGGCTTCTACTAGTTGAGTCAGGGACATATTCCAAATAGTTGACTCTTGCGTAGTTTTGAATTCACTTGACTATTGTGTAACCGAGGCAACCTTCTCATAAGGTCTTTTCAACTTAGGACAATAAGTTTTAACGTGTCCTGGTTCACGACACTAGTAGCAAATAATTTTTTCTTCTCAAATTCATTGCCTTGCTTTCCATAGTGATCATTGTTTGGTCTTTCATAGTGTGGTGGTTTGCAAGCATGAACATGGTTCTTCGGCATAGATACTGCTAGAATCGAGTTATCATCATTCTTAGATGTCTTCTTACAGCTCTGGTTGACAAAGCTCCTTTGAGTGGGGGTTGAAGGACTTCTACAAGTTGAGTCAAGGACATGTTCTCATTGGTTGACTTTTATGCAGTTTTGAATTCACTTGATTCTTATGTAACCGAGGCAACCTTCTTCTCATAAGGTCTTTTCAACTTAGGACAATAAGCTTTAACGTGTCCCAGTTCACGACAATAGTAGCAAATAAATTTTTTCTTCTCAAATTCATTGCCTTGTTTTCCATAATGATCGTTGTTTGATATTCCATAGTGTGGTGGTTCGTAAGCATGGACATAGTTTTTCGGCCTCAATACTGCTAGAACTAAGTCGTCATCATTCTTAGATTCTTCTTCTTAAGCCTATTTTCCTCCATACTTAGCTCTTCAATGGTATCTTCAATAGAAGAGATTTTCCCTCTACGAAGAAGAGTTGATTTTGTAGTCTCAAACTCCGGTCTTAGGCCATTGATGAATTGATAGAAATGCTCTACATTAATTTGTCTTTGAGGAGTTCTGTGTCTTCGGGACAATGCCACCTACATCAAGAAGAGCCAACTCATTCCAAAGATCGAACAACTCACTAAAGTATTCTCTAATACTGCTTTCTCCTTGAGTCATAGTATGTATTTTGTCTTATAAGTTACGTACATGTGCAATATCTTTAAGAGAATACATTCTCTTAAGATAATCGCATGCTTTGTTTGCATGTTCAAATTTGGCAAGATTAGAACACTTCTTGATATCGAAACTACTGATGAGCCAAGACATAATCTTGGCATAACCCATTCTCCATTCTTTCCATTTTTTTTATAGGTGACCATAGCATTGGTCTTTTCAACCTCCGTAAGAAGCACTTCGTTTTTTCCTTTTATCTTAGTAAGAATTAGATTGGGTTCCAAATCGGACATATCCACTAATCCCCACAACCATTTTCCCTATATGAGGTGTTTCATGATTGAAGCCCATGTTACATAGTTTGTGTCATTGAGCTGGATGGGTTTTATGGTGACATTTTTATTGTCATCTATTTTTTACAAGGGTTAAAAAGAATAGAACAAAAGATAAGAGAGGAGGGAGAAAAGAAAGAGAGAGAGACAGAGAAAGAAAGAAAGAATCAAAGAGAAGATCACGAGCACTCCACCACCAAACCAGCGCCAACAATAAAGAGCATGAATACTCCTCCACAAAGTGAGCACCACCAAATTTTTCCTTGAAGCACAAACACGATCTCACAAGCACTTGAATGGATTTTGCACAAGAGGCTTCGACTCTTTCAAATCTTGAATAGCATGCTTCCCAATGCACCGAAAAATAAAATCACCTTGAACACAAAGCTCTGAAACCATGTAAGAAAACAAGGTCCTTCGAAGATATTCATCAAATCATGAAAGTGGACACTCAAAGAGTTCCACCAAAGTACCAAAAGAATAGACACAGGCCACAAAATGGGCTCACACACCAAATCAACCAAAGGTGGTTCACACAACGAATTAAAAATAATATTTTATTGATAATAACTTAATGCAAGAAGCATACAAAAGAGAGGGGAATTCACCCCTATATATACACAAGGGGCAGCCTCCCATAGAGATGGAGAGAACTCAATGGCTCTAAATAGAGTCATTGAGCCTTTCCCAATGTCTCTTGGGTTTGGATCTTAACTAGTCAACTATGTTACTAAACCTATATATATATATATATATATATATATATACACACACACACACTATGTACATTCATGTATGTACATATACATATATTTATATTTTTAACAGTTCCCAGGTCTTGCTATGGCAAAAACCTCATCACTAGACTTGTGCATTCCAAGTCTAATTTCTTCTTGACATATTTGAGCAAGGGCATCACTTATAGGAGCGGAAGTTCTATGAAGTAAAGAGGCCCCAACTTGCTCAAATTTTAGGCCAACACCATATAGGAAAAAGAAAAGATTTTCTCTTTCTACTTGTTTTCTCATTTCAATTGCCGAACATTCTCACTTAGGTTTCAGCATAGCTAATTTATCCCAAATAGGAGATAAGAGACTATAAATATCTCTTACACTCTTATCTCCTTACTTGGTAGTACGTACCTTATCTTGGAGATAATATAATCGAGTCATATCTTTTTTAATGAATGTGATCCTTAAGAAAATTCATGCATAGCATGCTTTCGTAGCAATCTTGAACTCCATAGTATTCATGAACCATGAGCTATGTCACAGGGATTCGGCCAACAGGGTGCCGCACCGGCGTCGACGCGGGTACGCATGTGGGTGCGGCACCCGGTGTAATGTCCGGAAAAAAAAAAACGAGTTTGACACATGTCGGACACGCGCCAGGCACGTGTCTCGGTCGGCCGTTGATACCGGATCCGAGCCCAGCCCGGATCCGGCTTCTCGATCTTTCAAGAAGCCAGTACACCCCCCTTTTTAAAATGGCACGGGTGTCTCGAGCGAGGGCATTTGCCCTCGCCTAATTCTCTCTCTTCTCTCTCTGCCCTTTTCCGTCTCCGTCGCCTCCACCCTCCGGCCGACGATCGGGCGAACGGCTCTCCGGCAACTGTCTTGGTGGCAGTCGACCCCCGTCCGTGCTAACGTCGGTGACCCGCCGTCTTCGCCTTCTCCTCCGGCGACTCGCCGCCGGTAACCGTAGGTAGCTACCCCGCCCCCCTCCTCTCCTCCCGGAGGTCCGTGCATCGACAGGGGGTGCTTGGCGCCCTGTCGCCGTCAGTTTGTCGGCAGGGGGCTCGGCCCCTTGTCCCTGTCTGTTTGCAGGCAGGGAGCGGAGCCCCCGTGTCGCTGTTGTGTTGCCGGCAGGGGGCTCCGCCCCCTGTCGCTTCTGTTTGCCGGCAGGGGGCTCCGCCCCTGTCGCTGTCTACTTGCCGGCAGGAGGCTCCGCCTCTTGTCGTTGTTAATTTTGTCCTCTGTCACTTGTTTTGTTGTTCGTCAGGGACTATGTTTCCATGTCCCTCCTGGAGGGTCAGGCCATTGTTTTACTTTTGTCTTACATGCTAACCTTTTTATGCTTGCAGGTTGCACGACGGAGCGTACTCGTGTCTCGTGGCCTGAGACTCTTCGCACTTACGCCCGCAGGCGTCCAGGAACTCGCAACTCCCCAAGGTAGGAGAAAGTTGCGCGAAAGGACTTTAAATGAACTAAACTGAACTAAAGAAAAGATAATCAAACAATATATATATATATGTTATATGTACGTTCTTTAATTCAAGGATGCGGTTTCGTGATCCTTGTCCTGTTTACTTTCCAGCACTTTACTTTCTATTGCCGCCGTGCTATACGTGCCTAGGCTTTACCTTTTGTTCTTTAACTCAAGGATGTGGTTTCGCAATCCTTGTCCTATTTACTTTCCAGCACTTTACTTTCTGTTGTCGCCGCGCTATATGTGCCTAGAACTTACTTTCTGTCTTTTAAACTCAAGGACGCGGTTTCGCGATCCTTGTCCTTTTTACTTTTCAGCACTTTACTTTCTATTGCCGACGCGCTATATGTGCCAAGGCTTTACTTTCTGTTCTTTAACTCAAGGACGTGGTTTCGCAATCCTTGTCCTATTTACTTTCCAGCACTTTACTTTCTGTTGTCGTCGTGCTATATGTGCCTAGGCCTTACTTTCTGTCTTTTAAACTCAAGGACGCGATTTCGCGATCCTTGTCCTTTTTACCTTTCAACACTTTACTTTTTGTTGCCCCGCGCTTTATGCGCCTTGGCTGTTTACGTTTCAGCACTTTACTTTTTGTTGCCCCGCGCTTTATGCGTCTTGGCTGTTTACGTTTCAGCACTTTACTTTTGTTGCCCCGCGCTTTATGCGGCTTTGCTGTTTACGTTTCATCACTTACTTTTTGTTGCCCCGCGCTTTATGCGCCTTGGCCTTGTGCTTGACTTGCTTATTTATGCTTTTACTGATTCGCTTCTTGCCTGCGCCATGTAGATTGTGATCATGCTATTGTTTCTACTTTTCAGGTACCTCTAGAAATCGCGGTCAGCATCTGAGCTTGTTTTGAGTGTTTCCTTGTGGCTTGTAGTTATAAGCCTAGCCACATTTCTTGGCAATGTCATGCAATGCTTTGATGCGTAGCACGAAGTGAATAGGCCTCATGGTATGCGAAAGAGCACAATTATGAACATCTCACTAAATGGTAATCATGTGCCTTCACAGGCAAGATGCTCAAGTGGGTCGAATAGACCAGGGCATGTAGAGCAAGGCGATGACGAAGAAAAACCCCTCATCGTACTTGTTCGGGCTGGTTCATCAAGAGAGAGGATGGATGGTGCAAAACCTCCGATGGACAGGCCATTCATGGCTATTACGGGCAAAGACCTGGCTTCCCCAGTCATCAGAGGTAAGGGAAATGGCGTTACCATAAGTATCCTAGGTGGTAATCACCCGTCACTTCTGCAGAAGTTGGATGCATCCTTGGGCCTTGTTTAGCCTTTGGGGACTTACTCTCTTGACCACTAGTCGTCCCCTTAGAAGCGGACTCAGTCAGTCCTTCGGGGTATAATAAAATACATAGCATAATGAACCCCTGAATGGATCTCGGTTGTTTCTACGTTTTATACATTATGCGTACCCACAATGTCCAGATAATAATCAGATCACATTATGACATGCTCACAGTTGTTCTTTGTTCTTGCTTTTGACTGCATGCTTTTACCTTGCTATCAGTTTGTTATTTGCGATAGTTAGAAGGTATGCATGATAAGTCTGCTTGTTACTGCTTACAGTTAGATTGTTATCACTGTAATACTAGTCTGCTTGAGCTCATGATGATATCTTGGTTAGCTTTGCTATTCACCTACGCCTGTTGCATCAGTTTATATTTGCTTAGATTTGAGCATGCTTTAGATTAGCTGTTGTTTATCTTATTCTTTTTGCGTACCTACCAGTTTTCAGGACTGACCCCATTTTTATGGGTGTAGGTGACAGGTAGCTCTTCTTACTGGCGGCGGTGCAAATGCTACATGATCAAAGCCTCGCCTCTCTCGTCGACACGCTGGCTATTTGGTTTTGTAGTTTTGTTGTTTTGGGTGGATACCCTTCTGCTTTGTACAAACTAAACTCTTTTTATGGATAAACTATCTTCTATCTTTTGCTCACTATTTTGGCTTAGTTAGGAAATGGGTTTGTGTTTGTGCTGGGTCTTTTTGCTAACGTGCTCAGAAGAATCGACTTGTGCTTTTATCTAAAACCTTTGGTATCTTTAAAAATCTTTGCTGCAAACTCTGACTTTTGAAGGTAATTTCATTCAAATCTTCTTGTCTCAAATCGAACTTCTGGTGCGTTACAACTTTTTGGTATCAGAGCTACGACGAGAACGGTTGAGCTTGGATCGTCGAGCTTTCCACCGCACTGTAAGTAGACCTTTGATTTTCTTGCTTTGATAACTTAATGTATGGCTTTTACTTTGATCAGTACTTGTGTGTGATGGATCCGTCAGCTGGTCCCAGTGGCTATCACGGTAGAGGTGGTCGTAGAATGTGTGCTCGTCCGTTGAGGGGTAGGGGCCTCTTTATAGAAAGGGGAGGACTTAGGGTGTCCTGGAAAGAGTATTGGGCTAACCGCCCACTCCCACCGACCTTTACGGATGAAACAAGTAACCCGCTACCACCGGAATTTCAGATACCCTTGGCAGCGACCTTGTCTTCAGTATATGCTCAAGTTGGAGGATTTTTACCCTCGCAAATCCAGGCAAATCGGCAGGCTACGCTGGAAGTCTTAGATAGTAGTGGTCCCATCTTAGTACTGATTGAGTGTGTCTTCTGTGGTGAGTCCGGACACACCCTAGATTTTTGTTTCCTTAAGGAGGAGCACGATAGGGCATTTGCAGCCCAGGATTCTGCTGAAGCCGCCATCCCCGACCTGAATGTGTCAGATCTACCTTTGGCGGTTCTTGAGCAATCTTTGTCCCGGTAATTCCGGAGGGCCCGGTGCTCCCAATTCCTGGTGTTGATTTTTCAATCAACATTTCAGATTTGTCCACGAGCGGTTCGGTCTCACTTGACTACACACCTTCGACGCCGATGTACGATGTGGAGGTTCCCTCCGATGAGCCACTCTCTTTCGTCCCTCGGCGCAGGTTTAGCCGCACGGGCAATAAGAGGGAATATCTTCGACAGTTCGATCGTCCCTAGAGGAGGGGGGTGTCTGTAAAATTTTGTTCAGTTTTTGTAAGGGAGGCTACGAACTCCCGTACGGATAAGTTCTTGGCTTGTATACCAGCATCGCTGGGATTTTGTATATGTAATGACTTAAGGATTTATAAAATACTATTTGTTTCTTATTCGTCTTGGTGTCTTCTGGCTTGTACATTATGTTTATTTTCAAGGATGGCACGACAATCAGACGAGGATTTGACGGAAGACGGGCTCGAACGCAGGGGATTCATTATGGATTCTCTCAACGCGTTGGCCGAAGCGATCCGAAATCAGGATACTGCACAGAGAAATCAGGCCCCTGCGCAGGGGGTCCATTTCGAGAAATTTCTAAAGTTGGACCCTCTGATTTTCTCCAGTGGCGTAGACCCAGATACAGCAGAGTATTGGGTCAGTGAAATCGAGCGAGTCTTCAACGTCCTCTCAGTTCCCGAGGAGAAAAAGACTTTGTATGGGTCCTTTCGTTTGAAGGACGGGGCATGTATTTGGTGAGATAACACACGCAAAATACGATTCTCGAGCATGGGCACGGTGCCTTGGGAGACTTTTAAAAAGGCGTTTCTCGACAATTATTTTTTCCCTCATGCAAGGGAGAAAAAGAAGATTGAGTTCTTGGAGCTGTGTCAGGGCAGCTTGACATTGAATGAGTACGCGGCAAGGTTTCAACAGTTGGAGCGACACTGCCCCAACCTCTTCCAAGATGAGCGCGAGCGGGCGAGAAAATTCATTAGGGGCCTGAAGGAAGGACTCAGACACCGAGTTCTTACTAGCATGCCTACAACCCTATCGGCGGTTGTCGAAACAGCCACTTTTCTCAATGATGACCGGGAGCGTTCAAAGAGCACTCAGACTCGGAGGCCACCTACGACTGGTGGCGATCGGAAGAAGGTGCAGCCTCACGTTCAAGCCAAGCAACTGTTGTTGCTCGTCAAAATCGAGGAAGATAAGCAACCGATTCTGCCCGTGAAAATCGATGGAGCGAAACTATCGGGTCCCCCGGCCAAGAGGCAACGGAACCAGTACCGTCCTCCGCCGCGGCAACCTCGTAGTAGAGCTTGCAAGAGGTGTGGGAGGTTGCATGTGGGTCAGCCTTGTCCCCGCGAGACGAGTGGCTGTTTATATTGTGGCAAGATGGGCCACTACATTCGTGATTGCCGCAAGAAGGCGACAAACGACTTTAAGCAGGCCAGTGGTGCGTCCTAGCCTTCCCTGCAGCAGCCACCACTGTCAACGCAATCGGATCAGCCTCAGACTAGCGGCGTAAAGAGAGCACCTGCACGAGTCTACGCAGCTACTGCCGAACAGTTGACTAAGGGAGATCTTGTGCAAGGTACGATTTTAGTTACAGATCGCGTAGCTTTTGTTCTTTTCGATTGTGGTGCCACTCACACGTTTGTTTCTGCAAGTTTTGTTGTACAATTGCAATTGCCTGTATCTCGGTTAGACTTTGCCTTAGATGTATACAACCTGATTGGGAAGAATACGGTTTGCGTCACCTACTTGCCGGAATTAGACATAGTCGTGGCAGAGCGGCACTTGCTGGCTTGTGCCATTTTGCTCGAGATGTCCGAATTCGACGTCGTCCTGGGCATGGATTGCTTGCACAAATACCATGCCAAGGTCTTGTGCCACGAGGGTAGGATTGTTCTGTCTCCTCCAAGTTTTTCGAAGGTGGAATTTCGGATTCCGCGATCGATGCGTGAGACCAAGATGATTTCAGCACTAAAGGCGCAGAGCCTCTTACGGAAGGGATGTTCTGCTTTTCTAGTGAATCTTATTCAACCGGTTGCGGCACCGACTTCCCTTGGCGAGTTGGACGTGGTAAGTGGCTACCCAGATGTTTTTCCACAAGAGCTGTTGGGTCTTCCTCCGCCCCAAGAGGTGAGTTTTGTATTAATCTGTTACTCGGTACTGCACCCATCTCGAAGGCCCCATATCGTATGGCGCCTGCGGAGCTTGAAGAACTCAAGAAGCAAGTTCAGGAGCTTATGATTCAGGGGTTTATTCGCCCTAGTGTATCACCTTGGGGAGCCCCTGTTTTGTTCGTGAAAAAGAAGGATGGATCATCGAAGTTATGCATCGACTATCGGATGCTCAACTAGGTCACGATCAAGAATAAATATCCATTACCGCGTATTGAGGATCTGTTTGATCAACTGCAGAAAGCTAGGGTCTTCTCCAAGATCGATCTTAGATCCGGATATCATCAGCTCCGGATCAAGGAAGTCGACATTTCAAAAACGGTTTTTCGTACTCGGTACGGGCATTTTGAGTTCACTGTTATGCCTTTTGGACTCACTAATGCCCCAGCGGCTTTTATGGACCTTATGAAGAGGGTATTCAGGTCTTTCTTGGATTCTTTTGTGATCGTATTTATTGACGACATCCTGGTATACTCAGAGAGTTGGGAGCAGCATAGGGATCATTTGCGCATTGTCTTAGAGACTTTGCGTAGGGAGCGTTTGTTTGCCAAGTTTTCCAAATGCGAGTTTTGGCTCAAAGAGGTGATGTTTCTGGGGTACGTCACTTCAAAATGAGTGTTTTTAGATCCTGCGAAGGTTGATGCTGTGTTGAACTGGCAACAACCAAAAAATGTGCGCGACATTCGAAGCTTTCTTGGGCTAGCTAGATACTATCGACGGTTTATCCAGGATTTCTCCAAGATTGCTCAGCCTATGACCAAGCTGCTGAAGAAAGAGACCAAGTTTGATTGGGACGATAGTTGCGAGGCAAGTTTTCGGTCCTTGAAAGAGCGACTTACCTCTGCTCCTATCCTGGCCTTGCCTTCTGGTCAGGAAGGATTCATGATTTATACTGATGCCTGAGGCATGGGCCTGGGTGGGGTCCTTATGGAGAATGATTGGGTGATAGTGTATGCCTCTCGCCAGCTCAAACCGCACGAGAGGAATTACCCTACGCATGATCTAGAGTTAGTTGTCGTAGTCTTTGCATTAAAGGTATGGTAGCATTACTTGTATGGTGTGCAGTTCGAAGCCTTTACTGACCACCAAAGTCTCAAATACCTTTTTTCTCAAAAGGATCTAAATATGCGTCAGCGACGTTGGCTCGAATTGCTGCTGAATGGAAAATGATCGAGGACTTTGTCTCATGGAAACCTTTCATTTCTTTAACGGGTTCATTGCGTTTATCAAATCTCGTGGTTCTTCCGGATTTGTCTGTCAGGATTATTGTCGGGCAAAGGATTGATCCATGCTACGAAGGGTTAAAGGCTAGTGTGGCTCAGGGTGATTCTTCGTTCCGTCTTAAGGGGGACGGTAGTGTTTGGTTCAAAGATCGCCTTTGGGTCCCTAGTGACCCTGTCCTGAAGAATGAAATCTTGACCGAAGCGCACGGATCCAGGTATACCATCCATCCCGGGGATACAAAGATGTTTAAGGATCTGCAGCGGAATTTTTGGTAGAGCGGCATGAAGCGTGAGGTAGCAGAGTTTGTGTCTAGATGTTTGACTTGCCAGCAGGTTAAGATCGAGCACCAGCGACCAGGTTAAGATCGAGCACTAGCGACCAGGTGGAGTCATGCAACAGATGGAGATCCCGTTATGGAAGTGGGAAGATATCGCTATGGATTTCGTTGTCGGGTTGCCTCAAACGAAGAGAAAGCACGACGCGATATGGGTGATAGTTGATCGACTCACTAAATCAGCGCACTTCTTGCCTTTCCATCTCGGCGAGTCACTGGACAGTCTTGCAGATATGTATATCCGGGAGATCGTGCGGTTGCACGGAGTGCCAACTTCTATCATATCTGACTGTGATCTGAGGTTCACATCGAGATTTTGGGGGAAACTTCAGCAAGCTTTGGGCACTAAACTAAGGTTTAGCACAGCTTTCCACCATCAAACTGATGGGCAGTCAGAACGCACTATTCAAACCCTCGAAGACATGTTGCAAGCTTGTATGATAGATTGGCATGGAGAGTGGGATTCTCACATATGTTTGGCTGAATTTGCGTACAATAATAGCTACCACGCGAGTATCGGCATGGCTCCTTACGAAGCTTTGTATGGGAGGCCATGTCGAGCACCGGTTTACTGGGATGAGGTAGGTGAGCGAAGGCTTGAGTCACCCATCGTACTCCAGCACTATACTCAGCAAGTACAACATATTCGGGAGCGTCTTCGTGTGGAAATCTCTACAAAAAAAGATTATGTGTAACACCACAATACAAGAAATACAAAGAGTGCACAAAGGCACAAAGGAGAACACTCACAAGTGCACGAAGGCACGGATACACATGCACAAAAGCATGAAACAAAATGAACTTCAATTCATAAGTTCCCAAGAGGGGCTTTACAATATTGCATATGCACTCACAAAAAAGGATATGTTTACAAGGGCCACTAAGGCCTATTTATAATGCAAAAAGAAGCCACAGGTGCAACTCAATATGCCTGTTGGAGCTGCACCCAACGGTCACATTTGTGACTGTTGGGGCAGCTCCAACAGCTATATGGAGTTGTCCCTTTCACAACAGTCAAAAAGAAAAAAAGTGTAAAAAGCAAAAGTAAATAAAAAAAGAAAAAGTAAAAATGTTAGCCCATTAGGGTGGCTGACACCTATTGAGTAAAAGGACTGAAATACCCTTGATGGGTATTTCAGTTTACAGTTAAAAGAGACATAATATTTTAACACTCCCCCTCAAACTTAGGGTGTCACGACCGAAAGTTTGCCAAGAAGGAAGTTAAATCTTGGAGAACACAACGCCTTGGTGAAGAAGTCTGCCAGTTGATATTCTGATATAACATAAGGAAGGTCAATGGTTTTTCTTAAATATTCTTCACGAACATAGTGGCAGTCCATCTCGATATACTTCGTGCGCTCATGAAATGTGTTATTTTTGGCAATTTAGATTGCACTTTTATTATCACAACATAATTTTGTGGGCCCTTGATGTAAAAACCACAAAAAAAAATTTGTTTTGGACCCGGGCCGGGTCGGGTCGGGTCCGGACCCATTTTCTTTAGGGTTTTAAGTAACCTGACGCAGGATCCCGAGCGCCGCACCCCCCGCCCCCTCTTCTCCCCCTTCGTTTTCGGGTAGATTGGGGAAACCCACCGAGGTTTCCCCTTTCATCGCACCCCCCAAGCTCTTTAAGAGCATTGCAGGAGGGCGAGGGGAGGCACGCCTCCCCTCTCGAGCTTCCTCCCCCTCGCACCGGTCTCCTTCCCTGCTGCGCCCGCCGCCGACGCCGGCCACCACTCCCAGGTACGCCGTTCTTCCATTTTCTCCTCCCTCTTTTCTTCCTCACCCCCCTCCTTGTCACCTCGCCGGGAGGCCGGCAGGCGGCTCACAACCACTGTCGCGGCCTCCCACCGCCTCCCTGTGCCATCGGGGCCCCGACAGGTGACCTACGCGGCCCCTGTCGTCCCCTTCTCTCGCTGGGGTTCGCCGGAGGGCCGACAGGGGACCTGAGGCCCCTGCGACACCCCCTTCTTTTTTTGTTTTTGCTGCCACCTTGTGGCCTTCGGCAGGGACGGGGCCCCCTGCCGTCCAGTGCTGTCGGCAGGGGCTCAGCCCCTGCCACTTCTTGCTGTCGGTAGGGGCTCAGCCCCTGCCACTGTGTGCTGTTGGCAGGGGCTCAGCCCCTGCCACTTCTTGTTGTTGGCAGGGGCTCAGCCCCTGCCACTTCTTGCTGTCGGCAGGGGTTGGCCCCTGTCGTCCTGTGCTGTCGGCAGGGGCTCAGCCCCTGCCACTGTGTGCTGTCGGCAGGGGCTCAGCCCCTGCCACTTCTTGCTATCGGCAGGGGCTCAGCCCCTGCCACTGTGTGTTGTTGGCAGGGGCTCAGCCCCTGCCACTTCTTGCTGTCGGCAGGGGTTGGCCCCTGCCGTCTTGTGCTTTCGGCAGGGGCTGGCCCCCTGCCATCCATTGCTGTCGGCAGCGGCTCAGCCCCTGCCACTGTGTGCTGTCGGCAGGGGCTCAGCCCCTGCCACTTCTTGCTGTCGGCAGGGGCTCAGCCCCTGCCACTATGTGTTGTTGGCAGGGGCTCAGCCCCTACCACTTCTTGCTGTCGGCAGGGGTTGGCCCCTGCCGTCCTGTGCTTTTGGCAGGGGCTGGCCCCCCTGCCATCTCATTGCTGTCGGCAGGGGCTCAGCCCCTGCCACTTCTTGCTGTCGGCAGGGGTTGGCCCCTGCCGTCCTGTGCTTTTAGCAGGGGCTGGCCCCCTGCCATCTCATTGCTGTCGGCAGGGGCTCAGCCCCTGCCACCGTGTGCTGTCGACAGGGGTTCGGCCCCTGCCACTTCATGCTGTTGGCAGGGGCTCAGCCCCTGCCACTTGGTGGCTGTCGGCAGGGGTTGGCCCCCTGCCGCCACGCTATGTTTTGACAGGGGCTCATCCCATGTCGCCCCGCTATTGTCGACAGGCAGGGGCTTGTCCCCTGTCGCTTGTCTGTTTTCGGCCAGCAGGGGCACACCCCTGCTGTCTCTCTCTTTTCCTATCGGCAGACTTGTTTTTCTACTTCTCTGCATAATAATTAAAGTAGCATTGTTGCAGACCTCGCATCGGACCCCCGCTCTGGCTCCGCGGCCTGAGCCTCGTATCATCTACACGCGTAGACGCACGCAGCTGCACGATATCTCGAGGTAGGGGAAAGTCGCACGATGGGTTTGTAAGAATGAAATAAAATTATAAGGATTTTGTGATAGAATAGTTTATTTGGCATGCATTCTCACTCGTAGAATTTCCTAACTGGTGATTATCTGTGTTGTGTTTCTGCATCTGTATTCTTTTGAAATTTCATGCTTATTGTTGAAGCTCTACGAGTAGACTCATTGCTAGAAAGACCTTATTCCTGTATTTTCGCCTTGCTCACTGTTATAAGTTACTATAAATGCCTTATTGATTATTGCCTGATGAATCTTGGATGCGACTTCTTGATTCTTAGTATTCGAGCATGCCAAGCATAATACAGACATTTATGAAACCTTGTGATGGGTTATCTATCGAGAACCCACAAATTTACTTTCGTAATTAGACCTGAAGATAAGTATGATACAAATAGTACGGGAGGTCATTCAGTACCTCAAAGTGATTAAGAATCTCCTTATTGATATCCATGAGATAATACCGGCCTCCACAGGCCCCTCTGCTCAGAGAGCAATTCATGTTATGCATGAACCAAAAGAATCATAAAACATTATGTTGCCCTCTCATCGTAGTTGTACCTCTAGGAAGGTACGATCGTACTTTTGGACAAGTACGTCCTATGTGGGTTACGAAGGTGGGATAATGAGGTTGTAGCAACCTCGATGAGTGCAATTAGCACAATGCTGAGATCACATAAATGGTGACCATTCGTCTTCACAGGCAAGATGCTCAAGTGGGTCTAATGGACCAGAGCATGTAGGATGGGGCGGTGGTTAAGAAACCCCCGTCGTACCCATCCGATCTTCACGGTTCATCAAGGGAGAGGATGGATGGTACAAAGACTCCGATGGACAGGTTGTTAACAACCACCCCACGGGCAAAAGACTCGGTTTTCCCCAGTCATCGGAATTAGGGGAATTGGGATTACCATAAATTATCCTAGGTGGTAACTCCCAGGCACTTCTGCAGAAGTTGGATGCATCCATGGGCCACGAATGCCTTTGGGGATTTACTCTCTTGGTCACTGACCATCCCCTTAGGAGCAAACTCAGTCAGCCATCCGGGTTAATGAAAACACCTGACATAATAAACCCCCGGATCGGTCTCGGCTGTTTCTACGTTTCGCGTCTGTGCGTACCCACAGGCCAGTTAATATCAGAATTTAAAGAATATATTCATGAATAGTTGTAGATGACTGAGACTTACACTGCTTCAACTAACAACTCTTTGCACTTATTACATTTGTTAGAATAGACTAAAGTTGCTTTAATTGCTTAAATATCATAACTGTTTATCTCATGAATGTCCTGTTTTATTTTCATTCTGCTTATCTGTTCGTGCACCTACTGGTTTGTTATGAAACTGACCCATTTCATGGGCAGGTGAGGAGTAGGACTTCACTGGCGGCCGATGGCGTGGTGCAACGTGGATCAAGATTCATCTTCTTTCTGCTGGCGGCTTGGCTCTGGGACTTTTTGGAGTTTTCTTAGATTTATTGAACTTTGGAATAAAATGCTCATTTTGTAATAAACTGCAGATTTTAATCTATTGCCTTATTTCTTAAATTCCTTTAAGTTGTTGTACATGTGAATGATGGTTTTTCAGCTAACGTACCCAGAATTGTTGACTTGTGTTCATTTCTAAATGTCTTCCGCTGTTATTTTTAAAAGTTAAAACTTTAAATTTTTGAAAGGTTTTTCGATAAAGTTTTCGAAATCACAAGTCGAAATTTTGGGGCGTAACACTTGAACTTGAATATTCATATCTTCCAACAAGTTGCGAATCCAAACAATCTCCATGGTAGTAGATGCCATGGCTCTATACTCAGCTTCGGTGGATGAAAGCGATACTTTTTGCTGCTTCTTGCATCTCCAAGAGATTAATGATTCACCTAAAAAAATACATAAACCAATGGTGGAGTGACGGTTATTTGTGTCACCTCCCCAATCAGAGTCAGTATAAGCAATTAAACTGAATTCAGACGTAGAAGATAGAAATACTCTCTTGTTTACTGTACCCTTTATGTATCTGATGATGCGAAGGATGGCGCTCATATGGACTGTAGTAGGTGCATGTTGAAATTGACTAGCAACATGTACTACATGAGAAATATCAGGCCTGGTAATGCTGAGATACGTTAGGGATCCAATCAGTTGCCGGTAAGGTGTGGGATCTTTTAAGAGAATCCCATCATCAATCTTCATCTTCGAACCTACTATTTCAGGAGTTTCGCAGACCTTGTCATCTGTGATTCCTGATCTATCAAGAATCTCACAAGCAAGTTTAGTTTGAGACAAAAAATAGCCTCTCTGAGAATAGGCAACCTCAATTCCCAAAAAATATGTCAGAAATCCTAAGTCTGACATTTTAAATTTTGAAGTCAAAATAGATTTAATGCTCTTGATTCCTTTGATATCATCACCTGTTATTAACATATCATCAACATATAATAATAATATAACAATCCCTGCATCAAATTTTTTAACAAACAATGCAGTGTCAGTATAGCATGAAGTGAAACCATTTTCAGTCATTACATTGTTAAACCTATCGTACCAAGCCTTGGATGCTTGTTTCAGTCCATAAAGAGCTTTACGAAGACAAAGAACTTTGTTTTTAGGGATTTCCATATCAGGTGGAGCATCCATGTAACTTCTTTATTAAGATCTCCATTTAAAAAGGCATTTTTGACATCCATTTGGTAAATATTCCATTTTCGAATTGAAGCAATGGTGATAAGACATCTGACAGTAACCATATGAGCTACTGGAGCAAATGTCTCTTCATAGTCAATCTCATATTCTTGACTGTACCCTTTAGCTACAAGACGAGCCTTATACCTTTCAAGAGAACTATCACTCTTAGTCTTGACCTTGAACACCCATCGACATCCTATAGTTTTCTTGTCATTGGGAAGAGATTGAAATTCCCAAGTATTAGCTTTCTTAAGAGCTTTGAGTTCACTCTCCGTGGCTTCTCTCCATTCAGTACATTGTTTGGCTTCTCCAAAAAATTTTGGTTCAAAATAAGAGTGAATGGCACTCAAACAAGCTCGATATTTAGGAGAGAAAGAATCAAAAGATACGAATCTAGAGGGAGTCCTTCTAGTTCTTTCAGTTCTCCTAGGATGAGAATCATGAGTGGAAATAGTCTTACTAGGTTCACTATAAAGTTCAATAGCACTCCTAAAGGTGCTTCTATCTCTATGCGAATAAGTGATGGGTTCTCTAGATACATTTTCTTCTTGAGGGGTAGAAGGGTTAGAGTTATTGTTCATCACAACAATTTCATTTTCACTATTATATGTTGATTCATCATCACTAGAGATATCATCATCCTTAGATAAAAGGTCAAAAAGAAAGGAGTAATCGGCATTTTCTAAATGAGATTCATTTTTTTCAAAACCAGTATCATTTTCCAAAAAAGTTACATTCCTTCAAACATATAATTTATCATTCTTAGAGTCATAACATCGAAATCCTTTTTGAGTTTCCGAATAGCCAAGGAAAGCACAAGGAATGGTTTTTGGTGAGAGTTTATCATTTTTATCGGTAAGAACAAAGCACTTACAACCAAAAACTCTCAACCTATTATAATCAGGTTCTTTTTCATATAGAATCTCAAAGGAAGAAATTTTATCTAAATTTTTGGATGGAAGTCGGTTGATAAGATAGACGGAAGCAAGAGTCGCTTCGGCCCAAAAATTTTTAGGAATATTTTGGGAAATGCGAAGGGTTCTAGTGGTTTCAATGATATGCCTATGCTTTCTTTCGGTCAAACCATTTTGTTGTGGGGTCTTAGGACACGATCTTTGATGGACAATGCCACAATCCTCAAGATATTTCTTAAACTCATTAGAGAGATATTCACCTCTGGAATCGGTCCTAAATATCTTTAAATTACTATTAAATTAATTTTTAATCATCATATGATATGTTTTAAAACATGAAAAACTTCGTGCTTATGTTTGAGAAAATGTATCCAACAATATCATGAGAAATCATCCACAAAAATCACATAGTAAGCAAAACCACCTTTGGATATGACAGGTCCCGGTCCCCAAACATCCGAGTGAATAATTTCAAAAGGTTTAGTACTAAACATAGTTCTTGGTTCAAAAGATATACTTCTCATTTTTCCAAGAATACAATCATTACAAGAGAAAGTATTTTTACAAAGATCTTTAACAAAATGTAGATAGGATAACTTGGTAATGTTGGGATGACCAAGTCTCTTGTGTCAAACATTTATGTCTTTATGTTGGGCCACATTACAAAAGATGTTTTTAGGAATTTGAAGAAAGTCCACATAGTACAAGTCTCCTTTCCTAGAGCCTTCCCCAATCAATCTCCCAGACCGGTGATCCTGTATTAAACATTTATTAGATGAGAATTGAATGTTACACCCAAGGTCCGTGAGTTGAGAAACGGAAAGCAAGTTTAAATTTAATTTTGTTATAAGTCTAATTTTTGGAATAAAGAAGTTTTGGGTTTTAAAATTTCCAATTCCCTTAATTTCTAGAGAAGTACCATCCGCGGTCGAAACAAAAGAAGGTGACACATTTTTAGAATATTCGGAAAGAGATGAAATGTTTGGGGTCATATGAAAGGATGCACCCGAATCTAAGAGCCAAGAAGTTTTACCTGGAGGAGAAGAGGTGGATACGGCGGCACCGGAAATAGCTCCCTTTAGAAGAGGTTGAAGAGCCTCCACAATTTGATTGAGAGATAGAGCTTCTTTTGAAGATTCCTCTTTGGATGGTTGAGATGTAGTTGCCATTGCTAGAAATTTCTTCCATTTTGGGCAAACCGGTTTGATATGACCCGGTTCATTGCAAAAGTGACACGAGATTTTGCTATAATCTCTTCTTCCTCCTTGATTTTGATTCTTAAAATGAGGAGGTCTATATGTTCTTAAATTGTTACCGGGTCTAGAAACGACATGAACACCATCACATTCTTCTTGATTTGTGGACATTGCAAGCACACTAGGATTTTGCTTGCTAATGCTCATACGGGTTTCCTCTCCACTTAATTTAGTTAAGACATCTTCAAGAGGAGAGGTAAAAGAGGATAGGAGACAAGATCTTATTTGCTCAAACTCGGTCCTTAGCCCATTCAAAAAATTGAAGAATCGGTCTTCTTCTAATTGCTTATGACGAAGCTCTATGGCTTCTCCACTCCACTTGGGTTCAAGCATGGCAAGCTCATCCCAAATTGAAGAGAGTTCTGCAAAATACTCTCTTATAGACATATCACCTTGAACAAGAGTTAACGCTCTCTTTTGAAGATAATACTTATGGGACAAGTCCCTAGAAGTATACATCTTCTCAAGATACTCCCACGCTTGAGAAGCCTTTTTAAACTTTATAATGTTGGCATTAATCCTTGTCTCAACGGAAGAGAAAATCCAAGACAAGATCTTGAAATTCTTCATATCCCATTCCTCATGTTTCCTACTATATTCCTCAAGAGCATTAGTTCTTTCATCTCCCTCAAGGATTTTGATTTCCCCTTCTTTAACCAAAGTAATTTTAGACTCGGGTTCCGGAATCGAGCCTTGAATGTAACCCCAAAGCCCTTTCCCTTTGATGTGAGCTTCCATATTTCCAGCCCACACATGATAATTTGAGTCATTTAGCTTGAAACCAAGAGAAAAATGGCAGTCTTTCTCACCCATTAGATAAGAAAGAAGAAAGAAAAGAATACGTACCACAATAAGATATTAAATCTTTCTTGTTGTAGTAATCTTCTAAAATATTGAATGAAGAAGAGCCTCAAGTCCAATCACCAAAAAGTTGAAGGCACGTTTTTCGAGGCACTTGATATTGAGAAGAATCACACCAATTTCTTTCTCCAAACAACCTTGCTTTGATACCATGTGAAAATCTCTACAAAAAAAGATTGTGTGTAACACCACAATACAAGAAATACAAAGAGTGCACAAAGGCACAAAGGAGAACACTCACAAGTGCACGAAGGCACGGATACACATGCACAAAAGCATGAAACAAAATGAACTTCAATTCATAAGTTCCCAAGAGGGGCTTTACAATATTGCATATGCACTCACAAAAAAGGATATGTTTATAAGGGCCACTAAGGCCTATTTATAATGCAAAAAGAAGCCACAGGTGCAGCTCAACATGACTGTTGGAGCTGCACCCAACGGTCACATTTGTGACTGTTGGGGCAGCTCCAACAGCTATATGGAGTTGTCCCTTTCACAACAGTCAAAAAGAAAAAAGTGTAAAAAGCAAAAGTAAATAAAAAAAGAAAAAGTAAAAATGTTAGCCCATTAGGGTGACAGACACCTATTGAGTAAAAGGACTGAAATACCCCTGATGGGTATTTCAGTTTACAGTTAAAAGAGACATAATATTTTAACACTTCGTACTGCTCAGAGCTGGCAAAAGAGTTATGTCGACCATCGTCATTGAGAACTTTCCTTCGCAGTTGGAGATCTGGTGTTTGTTAAGATATCTCCGACAAAGGGTGTTTTTCATTTCGGAAAGAAGGGAAAATTGAGTCCCAGATATGTTGGACCTTTCAAGATTTTAGAGCGGATAGGTAAGACAGCCCATCGTGTGGCGTTACCCCCGCAATACGCTCATATTCACAACGTATTTCATGTGTCCATGTTGCGGAAGTACGTCCACGATTCATCCCATATTATTTGCATTGACGACGTGGATATTCGTGATAACCTAACCTTCAAGGAAAAGTCGATAGAGATTGTTGATCGTTGCGAGCGAGTAACGAGATCAAGAACGATACCTTTTGTTAAGGTTCGGTGGCGGCATCATGGCATCGATGAGTGTACTTGGGAGCCAGAGGCTGATGTAAGGGATAAATACCCTGAATTGTATGCATGAGTCTAATCGCAATAAAATTTCGCGGATGTAATGTTCGGGAAAAAAAAAAACGAGTACGACACGTGTCGGACACGCGCCAGGCACGTCTCTCGGTCGGCCGTTGATACCGGATCCGAGCCCAGCCCGGATCCGGCTTCTCGATCTTTCGAGAAGCCAATACACCCCCCTTTTTATAACGGCACGGGTGTCTCGGGCGAGGGCATTTTCCCTCGCCTGATTCTCTCTCTTCCCTCTCTGCCCTTTTTAGTCTCCGTCGCCTCCACCCTTCGGTCGATGATCGTGTGAACGGCTCTCCGACAACTATCTTGGTGGCAGTCGACAACCGTCCGTGCTAGCATCGGTGACCCGCCGTATTCGCCCTCTCCTTTGCCGACTCGCCGCCGGTAACCATAGGTAGCTACCCCCCCCCCCCTCCTCGCCTCCCGGAGGTTCGTGCGTCGACAGGGGGTGCTTGGCCCCCTGTCACCATCGGTTTGTCGGCAGGGGGCTCGACCCCCTGTCCTTGTATGTTTGTCGGCAGGGGGCGGAGCCCCCCTGTCGTTGTTGTGTTGCCGGCAGGGGGCTCCGCCCCCTATCGCTGTTTGTTTGCCGGCAGGGGGCTCCGCCCCCTGTCGCTGTCTGTTTGCCAGCAGGGGGCGGATCCCCCTATCGTTGTTCTGTTTGCCGGCAGGGGCCTCCGCCCCATGTCGCTTCTGTTTGCCGACAGGGGGCTCCGCCCCCTATCGCTGTCTACTTGCCGGCAAGGGGCTCTGCCTCTTGTCGTTGTTATTTTAGCCGCATGTCACTTGTTTCGTTGTTCGTCAGGGACTCTGCTTTCCTGTCCTTCCTGGGTGGTCAGGCCCTTGTTTTACGTTTTCTTACATGCTAACCTTTTTACGCTTGCAGGTTGCACGACGGAGTGTACTCGTGTCTCGTGGCCTGAGACTCTTCGCACTTACGCCCGCAGGCGTCTAGGAACTCGCAACTCCCCAAGTAGGGGAAAGTTGCGCGAAAGGACTTTTAATGAACTAAACTGAACTAAAGAAAAGATAATCAAATAATATATATTTATATATATATACATATAAGCTATATGTACGTTCTTTAATTCAAGGATGCGGTTTCGCGATCCTTGTCTTGTTTACTTTCCAGCACTTTACTTTCTATTGTCGCCGCGCTATATGTGCCTAGGCTTTACTTTCTGTTCTTTAACTCAGGGACGTGGTTTCGCGATCCTTGTCCTATTTACTTTCCACCACTTTACTTTTTGTTGTCGTCGCGTTATATGTGCCTAGGCCTTACTTTCTGTCTTTTAAACTCAAGGACGTGGTTTCGCGATCCTTGTCATGTTTACCTTTCAGCAATTTACTTTTTGTTTCCCCGCGCTTTATGTGCCTTGGCTGTTTACGTTTCAGCACTTTACTTTCTGTTGCCCCGCGCTTTATGTGCCTTGGCTGTTTACGTTTCAGCACTTTACTTATGTTCCCCCACGCTTTATGCGCTTTGGCTGTTTACGTTTCAGCACTTTACTTTTTGTTGCCCCGCGCTTTATGCGCCTCGGCCTTGTGCTTGACTTGCTTATTTATGCTTTTACTGATTCGCTTCTTGCCTGCGCCATGTAGATTGTGATCATGCTATTGTTTCTACTTTTCGGGTACCTCTAGAAATCGCTGTCAGCATCTGAGCTTGTTTTGAGTGTTTCCTTGTGGCTTGTAGTTATAAGCCTAGCCACATTTCTTGGCAATGTTATGCAATGCTTTGATGCGTAGCACGAAGTGAATAGGCCTCATGATATGCGAAAGAGCACAATTATGAACATCTCACTAAATGGTAATCATGCGCCTTCACAGGCAAGATGCTCAAGTGGGTCGAATAGACCAGGGCATGTAGAGCAAGGCGATGACGAAGAAAAACCTCTCATCGTACTTGTTCGGGCTGGTTCCTCAAGAGAGAGGATGGATGGTGCAAAACCTCCGATGGACAGGCCATTCATGGCTATTACGGGCAAAGACCCGGCTTCCCCAGTCATCAGAGGTAAGGGAAATGGCGTTACCATAAGTATCCTAGGTGGTAATCGCCCGGCACTTCTGCAGAAGTTGGATGCATCCTTGGGCCTTGTTTAGCCTTTGGGGACTTACTCTCTTGACCACTAGTCGTCCCCTTAGAAGCGGACTCAGTCAGTCCTTCGGGGTATAATAAAATACATAGCATAATGAACCCCTGAATGGATCTCGGTTGTTTGTACGTTTTATACATTGTGCGTACCCACAATGTCCAGATAATAATCAGATCACATTATGGCAAGCTCACAGTTGTTCTTTGTTCTTGCTTTTGACTGCATGCTTTTACCTTGCTATCAGTTTGTTATTTGCGATAGTTAGAAGGTATGCATGATAAGTCTGCTTGTTACTGCTTACAGTTAGATTGTTATCACTGTAATACTAGTCTGCTTGAGCTCATGATGATATCTTGGTTAGCTTTGCTATTCACTTGCGCCTGTTGCATCAGTTTCTATTTGCTTAGATTTGAGCATGCTTTAGATTAGTTGTTGTTCATCTTATTCTTTTTGCGGACCTACCAGTTTTCAGGACTGACCCCATTTTTATGGGTGTAGGTGACAGGTAGCTCTTCTTACTGGCGGCGGTGCAAATGCTACATGATCAAAGCCTCACCTCTCCCGTCGACACGCTGGCTATTTGGTTTTGTACTTTTGTTGTTTTGGGTGGATACCCTTCTGCTTTGTACAAACTAAACCCTTTTTATAGATAAACTCTCTTCTATCTTTTGCTCACTATTTTGGCATAGTTAGGAAATGGGTTTGTGTTTGTGCTGGGTCTTTTTGCTAACGTGCTCAGAAGAATCAACTTGTGCTTTTATCTAAAACCTTTGGTATCTTTAAAAATCTTTGCTGCAAACTCTGACTTTTGAAGGTAATTTCATTCAAATCTTCTTGTCTCAGGTCGAACTTCTCGGGCGTTACACCCAGTGCGGTCAACCTGACCTGGGGTGCATTGACCGTACCCAGGGTCATTTATGTCCAACTTTTGGACTTTATATATATATATATATATATATTTATACTTTTGCCGCAGCCCTACACCCAAGTTTTTTTAAAGTGCCGCATCCCCCGCACCCGCACCCACACCCGCATCCGTACCCATACCCGTACATGTACCCATACTCATACCCATACCCGTACTCGTACCCGTACATGTACCCGTACCCATGTGACATAGACCATGAGAGTATTTGAGCATTGTTACCCTCACAGTCTATGTAGTCAAAACTCAAAAGCTCCAACTAGGCACCAACTAGTTCGCCTAGTCAATCTAGGCGTAAGTAAAAGGCCTAGGCTTTGCAATTCCTAGGTGGGTACCCTAAAAGGTACCAATTTTGCCAACCAAGCACTGACTAAGGTGCCTAGTCAACGATTAAGCTACCTCCGCCAAGGCATGAGGGCAATTTAGACATTTACTATTTTTATCTATATTTTGTTATTTTTTGTATATATATAATCATATATATGTGCATGTGTTTGTGTGATTTGTTTTGTGAAATCATGAAAACATGCTGAGTTATTATATATATGTGTGTGTGTGTTATTTTGCTTTTGGGATTTTTCTGGGAAACAATGAATGCATGCAGAGTTAATTTTAATTGATTATGTTATATATATATATATATATATATATATATATATATATATATATATATATATTGTGTGTGTACAATTATATACATGTATATTTTGGTTATGTATATTAATATATTTTGTGAAATCATGTATAATTTTGTACTTGTGTCTTATTAGTAAAAGAAATATATTTTTATGTATACTTTATGTACTTTTCTATATTTTAATTGGGGTACTGATTAGTCTGACTAGTCCTGCCTAGTCTTTTTAGGGGTCTACTGACTAGTCACTGCCTAGTGCTTTTGACTACATAGCTCCCAATCCTCTATTTTTTCTTGATATTCTTGCAACGCTTTCTCCTTTTCTTTGGAGCGAGACTTGATTTGGTCTTCTTCCCTTGTTAGCGTAAGTTGGGGTTTATTAGTAGTTTCACTAACACCCCATAACTTTTTTCTCTTGATATGGTTTTTCATGGCAATAACCCACATCAAGTAGTTACTTTCGTTGAGCTTGTAGGAGATCACTGAAGAGGATTCTCTTTCACCCATAGTGGCAAGCACATAAAAGGAGATGGCTTGAGGATGACTTGGAATGCTTGAAGATGTCCACCACCACAAAGAGAGCACACTTAATGACTTTCAACAGTACATGAGCCCTAAGCTCTTATACCATGAAATGAAACAAGATGTGCACAATTACAATGCCAACAAAGGGCAACACAAGTGCACAAAGACAAGGTCTCTAATGGACCAATTATAATCTCATAAAAGAGATACATAAGATCATAATCTTCACAAAAACACAATGTAAAAACAAATAATTTTATAACTTCACAAATATGCTTCTATTTGTAGGGCCTTACATAGAGGAAAGGGGAGGCAGTCCATTGACTAGTTGGACTGCTTCCCAACAGTCATATTTTGAATATGACATCAAAAACATAAAAATAAAAGCAATTTAAAAAAGACTATACAGTCCCGGATGGACTGTATTTATTATATAAATAAAAAAGACCAAAATACCCTTGATATATATATATATGATAATATATATATATACATTATAATTTATCGCAAACCCCAGTGGTACGTTGAATAATAACTGGTGGGGGTCTAAATAACCGCAGCTTGTCTTTCAAAAAAAAATAGAATCTATTTAAGCAAATAACTGAGCAGCCATTTCATTACATGAATGGGTTACAACCTGTTAAGAAATATGTAACATGGTGTCATCTGTTATATTTTTGCCTTGTATATACCTTGTATACTCAAACATGCATAGAGGTGCTTCTTCTTTTTTTTGAATTTTTCTATGCATTCAAGGTATATTAGAGGTATACCTATTGGTAATGTATTTTTGTTTTTTGTATAGTAAAGGTATACCTATTAGGTTAAAATTATGTATACTTAATATACTCTAGATTGTTTCTATTTTGGTCATTATTGAATGACTAAACATTTTATTTTTTATATTTTTTATTTGTTGAATGACCAACTAGCCATTGAGATTTGCTCTAAAACCAAACTAGTTGTTGGGATTTGCTGTAACGGCTAGTTTAACTAGTCAAACTAGGCATTAAATATCCTCTATATATTTTTCCTTTTTGTTGTATAGTTGAAAGAGTGATGAGTTTAAATAGGTTCTTGTGCATGATTGTTTGTACTGAGGATTTCCTGTAAATTGTGTGAAAATTTTTTATTAATAAAAATATTTGATTTTTATATTTCTTGTTCTTGTTTTTGGCTTTGTATTGTATGTTGTAGCCAAATGCATTGTGATAGTGAATGTGGATTTCATTTGTTTTAATGAAATTATTATTATTTTTAGAAAAAAATTAAAAAATGCACTTAATTTATTAATGATAATAAAAAAGACACTTAAGATTTACAAATTGTCAAAAACATACCAAAACTTCCTCATGGTTAATTAAAAGAACCCACAGTATATTTCCATCAAATGTGTGCTGAAATTACAATTTGACCTTCAAAAAGAAATTTACTAGGTAGTTCTCTTTCTATATCTTTAATTAGATTGTCTCCATAGCCCTTTCAGATTGAAGTTTGCATCTGTTCTTTCTCTGAAAGAAGGCCCGAACATCTAAAATAACTTATGTTTTAGATTCTTGAAATATTCAAAGTTTTGTTTTGTTTTTTTCGTTTGGTTTTATGAACCTCTTACCGAAAACAATCAAAAGTGTATGGAGTTCACAAGTTGATTATCCAAACCCATCCCACTCTAGTGCTGAAAACCCTTCAATAGAACCACAAAAGAAAGAAGCTCTTCATCTGGCCAAAGCTTGAAATAAAAAATAAAAAATATTAAAAAATAAAAACGAAAGAAATAGATGCAGACTGCAATGAAAACAAGATGCTAAAGGAGGCAGGATTAGGGGTGTCAACAGGTCAGGTTTGGTTCGGACACAAGTGGAACCAGACTTGGACCAGATTTTTGGGTATGGTATTGGATCCGGACCCGGATTTACTATAAGAGAAACCATACCTGGACTCGAAAAGAATTACATGAACCAGACCCGGACCATACTCGGTAAAATAATACTTTTTATTATTTTTACATTGAAAATTTGTGGGTCTTAATCGGAACTCGGGTCGGACCCAGGTCTGGTATAAAATTTCACAAACTATACCCGGATCCATGTATTAATCGGACCTTTGGGTCCGGACCCGGGTCATAATTGGGTCTTTTTATTTGTCACCATACCTGGACCCTATAGGGTTTCGTCCGCGGGTTGGGTGCAGGTAAACCAGACCCGTTGACACCCCTGTGCGGGACCCAGCAATAAACACGGAACTGTTCGGATTTAAAAAAAGTGAGACAAGGTTAGGGTTTTGGTGCGTTGTTGGGATGCAAACTGTTGAATGACCGAAGCTTATGATGTGCAATATCTGAAAAGAAACAATTATGGTTTTAAAGAAACATAGAAAAAATAGAAGAAAAACATAAGAGAGAGAGAGAGATTCCTTGGCCTTGGCATCGGACATGTTGGCCATCATAAGAGGTAGAAGAAGAAGCCTTGTTGAAGAATGGTGGGCCAATGGCGAAGACTAACAAATGTGGTAAAGATATTAGAAAGCTTAACAAATGAAAAGAAAATGAGGGTAAATCAGTAAATTTACTATCAAAACTCAATATGGGCTTGTGTCTATATCACACGGACTCTTCTAACAGGGCACCGCACCTGCACCCAGGCGGGTGCAACACTTGGACACAGCTTCCTTTGTGTTAGGTGAAGTCAACCACACTGAGGTCCATTTCTATCCAAAAGTAGATTCAGTTAACCCTAATTAAGTCCATTTTTATCTATATTATATATATATATATAAATGCACACAAATACACGTAGTGTTAACTTAAAACTGTTAAAATTATATATATATATATATATATATATACTCCCCGCATCCCCGCACCCAAGTTTTTTTAAAGTGCCGCATCCGCACGCGCACCTATGTGACATAGGTTTGTGTTAACCCAAGTTAAATGGATAGAAATATGATTTGATTAACGGTGTATAAGTTTAGGTGTGTTTTTAACATTTTTTAAAACTTAGGTGTGCTTTTATTATTGCTAATAAGTTGAGTGTGTTTTTGAAAATCTCCCTTATTTTTATTTTCTTCTGTCTTGGATTCTGTGCCACTTCATGATACAACCATGGGCCCAAGCTCCAGTTAGGTGCCAGAGTGTGGCATACTATATGTATGGATTCTTAAAAAGGCTTGAATCTGATGCCAAGTAAATGTAATATGTTTATGAATGCTTTTATCTGTCAAAAGCTTGAAGAATACATGACAAGAAAGGTCCACTGAGTGTCTTCAGTTAGTGTACCAGAATAAATGTTTGAGGGAGGTACAAAAAGAATACTACGTGTCCATATAACATGAGGAGCTTCATGGCATGCCTATGCAGAGATAGAATAGGTGAAAAGAACTTAACAGATTTCTTAAATCAGATTTCTTACATCAAATTTTAAGTTATTCTTCTATTCACAGATACATAGTTTTTATGTTGATGTAGACTGAGATGCTCTCATGTACATGAAGGCAACTATGTAAAATGATTATGAATGATAAGAAATAATAATTTTACCTGCATAGACTGCAAAAAAGAGGAGGACGCAAGTAATCCAGTTCATCCAAAATTTTCATCAGCTCAACTCAAACTATTACAATGGGAATGATGGAGTGGATCACGTTAACACCAACAGCTCGGATTATAAACATAAAATTGTGCTTGTCAAATTCAATGTTGTCAATGAATCTGAAGACGACAGTTGGGATTTGCTTGGCACCATATCAATAGGAACATGGACCTAATTTTTCCACATCTTCTTATCTCTCTATATTCCCATTGTTAGACTGCTTGATTAGCTGCTGCACAGAGATTAGTTTAGAACATGCTTCTTCAGAAAAATAGACATATGTTCTATGACATAAAGTGATAAACATAGTAGGTAACTGTAAAGTATGGTGTGAAGGAAAATTGAACAAACTTGAGCATTTTCGTTTGTAACTAAGGAGATATCTCACCTTGTAAAAGTATTTCTTTCTTAATCTTATAGCCATTCTTATACATCTCTTGACATTGATTTCAAGATTCGTGTCATTGAACATCTGCATTGGCCAAGATGATATGTCATGATAAAAAAAGGAAAGGAAATATCTGAAAATAGAAACACAAAAACCAGTTGTTCAATGAGAATTTGTCAAACTTAAGTATGGAACACTTCAATGTGCAATGCATACTTTCAAGCATGCAGCAACTTCTAATAGCAATAACTAACTTTAGTTGATCCAGATATCAAAAGAAAATCAAATGATTTAAGTGAAAATTATAGCATCAAAGCAACAAACTTCAAAGCCATATCATCTTCTTCTCTCAGAAGTCAGTTTGAGATTTCTGGTAGGTGCCTGAGTATAGTATAGATTGAGAGAAAATTGAAAAAGAAAAAATTAGGAAATGCAGTTAACAATACTTAGGAAACAGGCAGCATAAACATAAAATTGTTCCATGAAGGATAAAAATGGATTACCTTTATTATGTCATCCATTGAGTGTGTCCGCTTAATAATTTGTGGGCGGTTCACAATCAGGATAGCTGCTACACAGAAAACTGCCAATTCATCATCCACATTCCTTATGGGTGACAAGGTTAAGGTGCCAATTCGCCAACTATAATTCCTTGTCCAGAAATTACTAGCCCTAAGTCCACAAAATGGGATCATTGAAGCTGACTTTATGCCATCGTCTCCAGAAACAGGCTTTCCCACATTCGCTTGGTCCATTTGTGAACCCTTAGAGTTTTGTTTACTGTTTTCCTTGTTTTCTAGTCTTCTCTCAGTTATAGCATCTGTCGGAAGATGTAAAACCAGTGGTTCGAGGCAACTACCCTCTAGTTCACGAGACATAGCTTCATCAAAATCAGCGGCCCACATCATCTAAGACATTAGGAAACAAAGAAGAGAAAATAAGTAGAAGAAAGAGAATGTGATTTGAAAAGGGAAAAAAATGGTTTATTCAAAAGTGGCAAAAGAGGAAGCAAATGATATTAACCATGGAGGTAGAAATTTCATCAGGATTTTTTTGCATTTGAATGTGTGAATAGATGCATGAATGATTTACAAATGAAAGAGTGAGAAGAGAAGCCAAGGAGTGGAGACCAATGGAATCATTCTCTTATTCAGCTTAGCAACTCATAAATACAAGACCCACCAACCTCTTTATTAGGGTTACACACTAATAAGAAATGACAAATACTAAATTATTAACTGTGAATTATTTATAGCAAGCTACAAAGCAAACTGAAAATATACCAACTAGCTCCCTGAGCACAAATCAACCACTCAACATGCATGACGCACCCATGAAACTTTGTTATCATAATGTCTTGCAGTGGACGCTACTCCCAATCTCTGGGGAGCCATCATATAACCAAACTATCTCAGTTGTTATTTCAACCATGGTTCAATATTTAACCTCTGTAGCAGAGAACCTGATTCCTTCTCGCTCTTTACAGTGCCATGAGATCAAAGAAACACCAAACAAAATACAGCAACCTATACTAGAATATTGATCTTTCTTGCATCCGCCAACTCGAAGGTACAGTATGCTCTAAGCACAAGAAGTGAAAATGAGAAAAAATAACACTAGTGTAGTGTCATAAACAGTTTGAATAATCCTCAACATAGTAGCCAAATGAACTATACATGGATCATGTATAAAGTATAAACGAACTGACTAAATGCACTGCATATATAATATCAAGCCATGAAATAGTCAAATAAATGAGATATCCTACAAGTTGTCTCTCACTGTAGGATCACTGAGCAACTCTTTGTAGTACGCATGAAGTTCACTTCAACTGGTGTGACAACTGGCATAGTATCCTTAACAAAGCTAGCTTGTGCCACTAAATCTATAGAACACATGCTGTTACAAAAAATACTTTCATTCCATGTATCATAATACCAAAAAGGGTACCATTTACTAGCTATGCACAGAAAACAACACAACACACTAGATTTGCTATTCCCAGTGGGATCAAATTTTATACCTTAAGCATTAAACTTTCTTTTGTTGCAATGATCTGCTAAAGCCATTACCAAAAGCAAAAAAGCACATCACTGAAAGCAACAAAATAGACTAAGCAATATTAACAATTAAAACAAACTTATCACTAGTCTTATAAAAGCTAGGCATCACACGGGAATACATGTTTCGATTACCCAAGACAGGCTTACTGTCCCATATACATGACGCATTCCAGTCACTTTTCTTTTCTTTTCTTTTCTTTTTGCATCAACTGGGATCTCTGGAATGGCTTTTTTTTTTCCTTTCTCTTGAGTATCTTGAAGGTGATTTTAATAGCATTTTCTAAACAATGCAATTGTCATCTACTTTGTAGCCAATTCACTATTTATCAGCAGATTTGCCAAATTGTCTGCACATGACTAGCAGCAAAAGCCTTCCAAGAGTATAGAATAATCACCATCTTAAGGAACACAAACCTCCCACATGCAAAGTGCTTCATTGAATGACAACTCCCGACGAAAAAGCACAAGGAGCATTCGAAATGCAAAAAGAAGGCTCTCAGCACCTATAACTGATAAATGTGTGAAAATTTCAATGTCTGTCAGTTCCAAGATCCGTCCTACAGCTTCCAACTGTCTCATAACTCCCGTAGGTCCTTCCATCTGGAAATTTTGCCGCTACAAAGCACCAAACAAATTGAATATGAAATGCCAATGCAAGAGGAACTTCAGTGACTAAGGGCTTACCATTCGTCGGAGAAGCATCTCAAAGCACCAAAAAGCGTCTGCATTATCCTCATAGAGGACAACAAAAGGAGAGAGCAAATCACTCATACCTGAAATCAGATTTCATTTGCAATGTATAACTTTAGTTGCTAGACACAATGCTTGTGTTAACACTTAAAACATCTAGAAGTTTCTATTCACTGTTCTAATTCACAGCAGGAAAGAAAAATAAGAGTAATATATCATTAAACAAGGAAGTCAGACAACCTTGGCAGTAGCCAGTATCTGGGTCCACCCATGCATAGACAGCCAGAATATCTGACATCCGAGCAACATTTTTTGCATCACCATAAAATTCAAGATGGCTGTCTGTTCTCACTACATCAACCACTGATATTGCACAAAGTTAGTTGAGAAGACCTACCACAGATATGTTTCTCAAATGGAATAGAAAGACATGTTTCTCTTTCTTCTACGAAAACACAGTAACTTAGAAAACTAGTTCTAGAAAAAGCTGTTCAATGTTTGGTTATTACATTTCAAAATCTGTATGCACTTCAAATACATGCCTGAGGTATAAAATGACATTCTTGCTTTTTTTCATAAAACAACTCATCTTACATCACATTATGCTTTTTTCTTAAATAAATCCACAATGAGGACATTTTAGACACTCACTAAAAATGATTTTAGGACCAAGAATGTCTTTGAATTATAAACTATAAAGCAGGCAGCTAAACATAATATGAGGTGGATTTCTGTAACTAGCTGGTAATTAACGACCTTTTGTGATTTTTCTCAAAAAAATTCAAATTATATATATACCAATTCTGTGGAGCGTCCATAGCCAATCAGCAACTCTCCCTTCATTAGCAATCATTCCATCATGCACATCAATTGTAGTCATTTCTTGGCCGTTTTGTATTCCAGTTATGTTAAGGGAAATCCTTTTCTGTTCCAAGCTCTTTGGCTGCGTCATTTTTCCTTGGGTTGCTGTATCGGAGTTGTCATAGTTCCTTACCCTACCATGTACATCAATAGTTGGTGCATCTTCCATTATCAGGTCTACGTTGTTATTAATTTGAAAACTATGCATAGGCTCATTGTTCCTCTGTTGTGTAACTACAGTATTTTCTTGCACTTCACATACTTCCTCATCCCTGTCACTCTTTTCAAACAAATTTGTGACGGGCAGAGGAGGAAAATCAAAATAAGAATCTGCTGTGTAATCTGGTTCATACAATCTCTCTGGCCTGGAAGAAAAATAATCATTTGAAGAATCATAAGCTTCATGGTCAGTGCTCCGCTCGACACTCACAGGGTCAGCTGAATCACTTAAAACCCCCACCTGAGATGCACAGGATACTTCTGCACAAACATTATTCAGTTTAGAATGTCTCTCTGTTTCATTAGCAGCATCTTTAGAAGCTTGTGTGTTGACACTACTTATAGTTCTGTTCTTATCCTTGGACACAATTCTTACATCCATCACTTTGGACCCGACAGCATATGCAAGGGTACCAGTACCGATGCTTGAATGCATCATTTGGCATTGCTTGATTAAATCCTTGTAGCGCTCCCTGAAATAACAGTATACAAGCATCACATTTAGTACATTTGATAAAATAAATGAATTTTCCTGATAGAGAAAAAATAATTGGCCACTTTTGACATTTCAGCTCCATAAGTAAGCAAACATGACAAAAAATGTTGGCATGAGACAGGATTTCTCCATTTAGCAGCTTGTTGCAAAGATATTTTGGACAACTCTCAAAAGTTACAAGTTAGCAAGTATGCATGACAAGAACAACAAATCTGCCATGACAAACACTGAAAGCACAGTTTGTGATGTTGCATGTAAATCAATATGCAGAATGAAAACAGCCTAATTCTTGCTCATGTGCCTGGCAAAAAATTGATTTATCCTAGTGCCTACAGGGATGTTTTTGTGCCAGCAATTAGAAGTGTACCAGTATAAATGAAAAAAGTGGACAGGAAAAGTTTTCAGTGAAACATTTGCGCAGCAAAAGGTGTTCAAAATGCCATGAAACTTTCTATTATTTACTTCTTACGGTTGAGATGGACAACATACCAGACTAAGGGCCTATTTGTTTCAGGCTATGTCAAAGGTAGGGGTGGACACCGGTGAAATTCCACTAGAGGGGGGGTGAATAGTGAAATATGATGCAGATCGATAAAATAAAAAATAAGGCAATAAGGCACAACACAATAAACATAGGATTTATACTGGTTCGGCCGAGTTACTGACCTACATCCAGTCCCCAAGTAAAACACTTGAACCTTCCACTATAACATCCGAGTCACCGGATAAATAGTACAACATCCTCTTCCTCAGAGGTCTACTTCTCTCAACAGAGAAGGGAAACACCCTCTTCCTCAGAGGTCTACTTCTCTCAACAGAGAAGGGAAAACACCCTCTCCTCAGAGGTCTACTTCTCTCAACAGAGAAGGAAAAACACTCTCTTCCTCAGAGGTCTACTTCTCTCAACAGAGAAGGGATACAGCAGAGATCAGAAAGTTACAACACTTTCCTATAGAACCTTCAGAATGATATGCAGAGTATGAATGCACGTATGAAGATTCTCAGAATGATCTTTTTCTTTTCTTACACACTCTTGTATTTTTCTGAGAGCTTTTCTTGACTTTTTCTCTTTCTTTTTCTAAGCTCTTTTCTCAGAGTGTCGAGCAGGAATTTTTCTCGTTGAAAGCTTGCTTGTCTTTTCACACTGTTGTGTTTGTATATATATAGTCTTTAGAAAACTAGTCGTTGTCTTTTTGAAATGATTGTCCTTTTGGGATATGAGAAGTCAGGTCATTTCAAAAACAACTTAGTGTGAAAAAGATAAGTGTACTATATTGCTTTTTCAAAAAGTCTTCTTTCCATACGAAGCATTTTTGGAGTACACTATTCGTTGGTGTATTTTAAATGAGTTATTCTTTGTATTAGGTCTTTTCTCATAATAAATGTTCTGTAGTATTTTTGAACGTTGAAGTGTAGTTTATCATGTAGTTTTGTCTTTACTCAATTTAATGGTTTGTAGTACATTGAACGTTGGAATATATTCTATCATGTAATTTTGTCTTTACTCAATTTAATGAATATTAGTATATTAATATTTTTCTTACAAGTCGTCACTTATAATAAATGTATGTAAGTGTGATAAATGTTTGTTGAGTACTTTATTTATAAATGGTCATTTCTTAAAAGCTTTTTCGAATAGCATTTAATGTTTATAGAAGGAATGATGACTTTAAGTAAGTCGACATTCTTGAGTATGGGTTTTATTTATAAATAAATAGTCATTTCTCAAATGCTTTTTGAGGTGGCATTTAATACTTACAGAAAGAAATGGTCATTTCTTATTTTAATAAAATAATATTTATTTTCTCAAATCGTCAATTCTAAAATGAATGGTTGTGAAGTACACTAAATGCTTGAGTAATACTTATATTACAAATAGTCATTTCTCAAATAAATGCTTGTGTATTATCTTTTCATAATTTGTCTTTTCTTACATAAATGTTTATGTATTATGAACAAAAAATTCTTATGTAAAAATTTGTGTATTATGAACTAATGCATTTTGTCTTTTCTTACATAAATGCTTATGTATTATGAACCAATACATCTTTTCACATTTTGTCTTTTCTTACATAAATGCTTATGTATTATGAACCAATACATCTTTTCACATTTTGTCTTTTCTTACATAAATGCTTATGTATTATGAACCAAAATTTCTTACGTAAATGTGTATATTATGAATTAATTCATTTTGTCTTTTTCTTTCATATTTGAAATCATTAGCTTTTATATCTTTTCAAGTTGTCTTTTTCATAAATGCATGTTAGAAGGTACAATTAATGCTTTTGAAATCATGAGATATTATATCTTGTCAAAATGTCTTTTTCATAAATGCTTGTAAGAAAGTACAATTAATGCTTTTGAAATCATGAGCTATCTTGTCAAAATGTCTTTTTCATAAATGCTTGTAAGAAGTACAATGATTTGTTTCAAAAAGGTGTTTTTGAAATGCTACAATATACATAACGTATCCTTTTATGAAAGCTTAACTTTTTGTAAATAAATGGCTTGTATGATTTCAAAGCATATAGTCTAATATGAAATACGCATGCTTCTGAAGGTTCTGTTACATATGACTCTAAAGAAGAAAAAAGTCTTCATCTTGAGGAAGCCGATCTTCTTGGATAATCTTTATGAATGTATGGCCCATCAAGCTTTTTCTTCAAAGTAGTATGATTGCATCAAATAGTTGCAGTTGATCAAGTTGTCTTCACTCTTCTTAAGTGAAATAACCTTGCATCAAATACTCGTTAAATACATAGCACATCATATCCAGTCATAATATAACATATTCAGTTTCACATATGAAAGCATATCATATTTATCATATCTCATGAAAGCATATCATGTATTTATCATGTATCATCAAAACATAGTTTCTCAACAACCGGGGTGGGTTGCCCACGGGCTTTCAATACACGGCCCAGTTTGGATCGGGCTCGGGCCCCAATTTCAGGACCCTGCCTGATAAAAGTCGGGCTCAGGCCGGGGTCCTGGCCAGAGCTGGGCCTTTATTATTGTAAATATATATATATATATATATAAAGATTATTTACTGTTTTAAAAAGTGCCCCCCTTCTTCCCGCCTTTTACACATTTTGAAAAAACAAAAGATGACAGCTGCCATCTGTCAGAATGAAATGATGAGAGAGAGACACTTCTCTCTCCCTCTCTTCTTCCTTGGGAAGAGAAATGGCCTCTCTCTCTCTCGGGGTTTCTGGCAAGTCACGGATATTGCTATCAAAGCCCGAGCCAATTAGCGTCGGGCCAAGCCCGACCCAATAATAATTGGGTCGAGCTTTTGGCAGCTGTTCAGATTTCGAGCCAGCCCAGCCTAATGGCAACCCCTAGTCACAGGACATTTCACGGACAATGTGTATCCCGTACCAACATGACATGACACTTGAACACTTAGAGGATATTAAAAGTTTATGTAATATAATGTATCATAAAGGTATGTAAAGTAACTCTTAGTCTAATATGTATGTACCCTATAAAGAAGGGGTATACTAGACTTTTCAGTTTTTTCTTTTTGAGGTCTCAAGGGGGTCGACCCCTTTACTTATGTATGTGACTCTCATTCATGACATGCAATGAATAGAATACACGTTCACTCATTTGTGTTGAGCCTCCTCTAACCCTAACCTCACTCCCTCCTATTTTTGTGTTTTTCTAACATGGTATCAGAGCTAGAGGGTGTAGGGAGGAGTTTTTGCTGAATTTGGAAGGAAGAGGAAGAAGCTTGGAGTTGGTACATAAGTGACGTCAGCTGACATCACCCCTATTGGAATGACTGGTACATTTGTTCAGCTTTTGGTCAGTTTGATTCTTTGGGTTGCTAGAGGTTGATTTTAGACACTACAAATCAAACCTCATTCGATTTGGAGCTGTTTTGGATTTTTAGTGATTTTTTAAGATTTTTTGGATTCTTGGAAAGGTTCAGTCCAGATTTGGGAAAACGTTGATTCTTGCTCAGATTTTGTTTTCTAGAAGCCCAAATAGACTCTATTTAGGTCGTTTTTACTATGAGAGGTTGACCAAAGTGCTTGGGTCGATTATTTTGGGTTTTGGAGAGGATTTGGACAGGTTTTTGGGGTGTTTTCTATTTCTATCGACTGCACTTAGTGAGCAAGGTTGTGCTGTTTTTGTGTGGATTCAATATTTTTAAGCATATTGTGGTGTTTATTTGTGACTTGTATCATCTACTTAGACCTTTTGAAGTGCCTCTAGTTTTTTTTGGTAAGCTTGCCTCTTTCAATCTTTGGTAAATAAAAAGTGTATATATATATATAATTATATATAATATATGTATATTTATTATATATTTTCTTTTTATTTTATTTTATTTTCTTTTTGGTTTGTCTAGTTCATTTTGAACTAGACTCAAGCTAGTCAACACTTTGTTGTTGACTAGTTTAAGAGCTGTTGTCTCTTCAAGGCCCATCTCTTCCTCTCACTTATGTGTATAAACAAGGGTAACTTTAATGAAACAAGAGTGCACAATTACAGCGCCAACAAAGGGCAACACAAGTGCGCAAATATACTATGGTCTCTAATGGACCGAAGACAATCTCATAAAAGAGATACACAAAAGCACGAGTTCCACAAGAGCACAAAGGCACAAAACCCACAAGAGTACAATAGAAAAATAGATCTTGTATCAGCACATGAAATGCTTTAGAAAAGCATAAAATACATAGTGAGGTGACATGCCTTTAAGGGAGGCAGCCCAACAGTCGTTGGACTGCCGCCAATGGTCATAATGACCGTTGGAGGCAATCCAACGACTAATTGGACTGTCACCCCAACAACTCTTTTCAATTTACAATTAAAAAACAGAAAAATAGAGAAAATAAAAAAGACCTTACAATTCCTAATATACGGTACTAAAATACAAATTATTAAATGACCAAAATACTCTTGATATACGTATATTGCTGACAAGGGGTGCAACCCCCTGCCTCCTCGTAATTTGCTGACAGCAGGTCAGCAGGGACTCGTAGCCCCTTCCCCTGCTTCTTGCGTTGATAGCAGGTACGCAAGGGCACGATGTCCCTGCCTCTGCTTCCTTCACGTCAGGTCAGCGGCACTGCTCCTGATCTTCTATTTTTCGTGTTAGCTTGCTAAGATTGTCGCTTTTGCAGCTCGTACGACGAATCTCGCTCACGCTCCTCGACCCGAGACGTCAATCGTTTACACCCGCAGGCGCCAGCAAGCTTGCAACTCCCCAAGGTATGAAAAGATTGCACGGAGGACTTGGGCAATTGAATTGAGTTCAATTAACTAAAATGGATAAGTAAATAAATATATATGCATATATATATCATATATATTTATACGAGTACGCATTTAACTCAAGGATGCGGTTTTGCGATCCTTTTCCTTTACTTTCTGCCATGTCTTTACTTTGTCGTCACACTTTGAGCCTAGGCTCTTGCTTTTGCAAATGTTTCGTTACTGTCTTACCATTGCAGATGACGCTCAGGTTTTCGCTCATTGCATGTGCTATAAAGGCATCCTCGTGGAGGATGCAAGAGGCATTTACCGCTCTCCCTCTTGCGACAACAGTTGAGTCGGGAGCTTAGCGATACATCCTCATCTAAGGAGAGGGATCCCTAGTAGGGATTCTGGCTTTTCGAGCGAGCAGTCCTGTAAAGTTGACTTGAGCGAACTTCTTAGCGAGGGCTCTGTTGAGAAATCTGTATCCCGTCTATCGAGGCTAGTATCGAGTCATGCGAGGCATGTAGATACCACGATAGCGGATGAGATTCTAGAAAATCGCATGCCAAATGTGGCACAAGCTATTGGCTGTTTCAAAAGATAAATAATGTCAAAAGTAAAGTTTGAGAGACATTACATCTTTGTAAAACACTTATGTTGAGGCTCCTATTGAGAAGCTATACACCTTTCATCCTAGAGTACTTGTAGTCGTGGAGTACACGCTAGTACTGTGATGATCGGATGAGACGGTCGTGCGACCTCAAACCGTGCTAAATGCATAATGTTGTAATCACATAAAATGTGACCGATCGCCTTCACAGGCTAGATGCTCGAGCGGTTGAAAGACCACAGCATAGAATGGGTCGTTAGTTAAGCAACACCTAATGCACTCATTCGCTTCTTGTTGTCTGTCAAGGGAGAGGACAGAGCGGTACAAAACTCCAATGTATAGGTTGTTAACAACCACCCTACGGGCAAAGATCCGGCCTTTCCAGTCATTGGAGTTAGGGGAAGGGACTACCAGACATTATTCTAGGTGGTAGATCCTATAGACTTCTGCAGAAGTTGGATGCATCCGTTGTCAAGTACTTGCATTTGGGGAATCCTCTCTCGACTAAGGTGTCCCCTTACGAGCGGACTCAACTAGCTATTCGAGTTATTGAAAATACATAGAATAACAGACGTCTGAACTAGTCTCGGTTGTTTCTACGTTTTGCCTGCGCGTACCCGCAGGCCAGTAATATCGAAACATAAAGTTTGTTCACACTGGTTGATGGGTCATGAGACTTGCTTATTACGTAGTAGTTCACAGCTTACGATCAAAAGAATCGTCATGCTGCGTTTGACAGTTGCACTGCTTACATGTTTTGAACTGGTTACCTACTTGAACTGCTTACCTATTTTGCACTGCTTACCTGTTTAACTGCATGTCTGCTTTAAACTGCTTAGCATGCTGAATTAAATGTTCTTAATTCAGTTTCCTGTAGTCGCACTTGTGCACCTACTAGTTTTTCGCGAAACTAACTCATTCTATGGGTACAGGTGATGATTAGGTACACCACGAGTGATGGCGCGATGACAAGATGGCTTCAAGACTTCCTTTTTCCTGCTCTTAGCTCGCGTCCTGGACGTTTTGGGTTTTGTAACGGATTTTCCCTTGGATATCCGAATTTTGTACTATTTGGGGAACTTCTTAAATGAAAGTGGCTTTTCCAATTGTTTTACAAGTAGCATGGATTGTGAGTTTTGGTTCTTTTAGCTAACGTGCCCAAAGTTGCCAGCTTGTCTTTCTAAATTTAACAAAAGAATAGTCTTCCGTTGAATTCATAAACTCCGAAGGAAAGAGATTTTTTCTAGTCTCTTGCCTGTTTCCTGAAAGGTTAAAAAGTTTGAAATTTTGGGACGTTACAATAAAGAAAAGAGAAAAGGTTTTCTCTTTCAACTTGTAATTTCCTAATAGCCGAACCTTCTTATTTTTGTTCTTACATGACTAGTTCATCCCAAATAAGAGATAAAATACCATAAAAGTCTCTTACACTTTTATTTCCTTATTTGGTATTACGTACATTGTCTTGAAGATAATATAGCCTAGTCATATCCTTTTGAATGAAGTTGTTTTTTAGGAAAATTCATGCATCAGATGCCCTTTTAAATTTGATGATATTGGTAGTGATTTTGAACTTCATGGTATTCATAAACCATGAAAGAATTTGAGCATTGCTAGCTTCCCAATCCTCCAACTTGTTTTGATATTCTTGCAAAACTTTCTCCTTTTCTTCTTCGGATAGGGCTTTGACTTGATCCCCTTCTCTTCTTGTCAATTTAAGTTTAGGCTCATTAGTGGTTTTACTAACAAAACCCCAAAGGTTTTTACCTTTGATATGATTTTCCATAGCGGTCGCCCACATTGAATGGTTGTTTTCGTTGAACTTAGGAGATGACGGAGGCAAAATCTCTTTCTCCCATAATGAAGAAGACTTGTGTTTGAGCACTAAAGGTTGAAGAGCACCACCACAAAGAGAGCCCCAAGATAGCTTTCACTACTTGAAGAGCTTAGCTCTGATACCATGTAATGAAACAAGAGTGCACAATTACAATGCTAACGAAGGGCTACACAAGTGCACAAATATACTATGGACTCTAATAGACCGACAATCTCATAAAAGAGATATACAAAAGCACGAATTCCACAAGAGCACAATAGAAAAATAAATCTTGTATTAGCGCATGAAATGCTTTAGAAAAGCATAAAATGCATAATGAGGTGCCGTTAAGGGATGCAGTCCAACGACTAATTGGACTGTCACCCCAACAACTCTTTTGAATTTACAATAAAAAATAGAAAAATAAAGAAAATAAAAAAGACCTTATAGTCCCTAATGGACTGTACTAAAATACATATTATTAAATGACCAAAATACCCTTGATATATATATATATACATATATATATATATATTGTATAAATATACGTATATCAGTTAGGTATAAATATATACACAGTATTTTAACAATAACTCCCCTCTCATTGTATCAATGTTTTTTAAGCATTTTATGTGAATGAAATAAAGATTATTATTTTTACTCTTGAGCCTTCTCATTTGTGCCCTTTTGTGGGTTATGGTTAATGTGTCTTTAATAGACACTGGTTGTGAGCATTTGTGCTTTTGTTGGTCTTCATTTAATAATGTGGTATCAAAGCTAGAAAGCTCTTGGATCTTGGAAAGTTGCTACCTCGACTTTCATGCCATTGAAGCAAGAAGTTGTCGCTTTTCCTTTTTGATGATTCAAGTATTCTTGTGTTTACATAGTTGAAGAAAGGAATGGTTCGTTGGCTTAAAGAGATTGTTGACTCTACTCAAAGATCGTGGAATCATGATGTGCTCTTGTTCTTTCTCATTTTTCTTTTTTTTCTCTCTCATCTTCTTTCTCTCACTCACACTTGTAAGAATGGATGACAATGATAAAGTCACCATCATGCCCATAAAAACTAAATTATACCAATTATGTAACGTGGGCTTCAATTATGAAGCACCACATTTGGCGAAATAGGTTGTGGGGGTTAGTAGATGGTTCCGATTCGAAACCAAAACTAATCCTCACAAAAATAACAAAAGAGAAAGAGGTACCCTTTAAGAAAGGAGAGAAAACTATGGTATTAGCTACATGAGAAAAAATAAAAAGAATGGAGGATGGGGCATGCCAAGATCATGTCTTGGCTAATTAATAGCGTAGATATCAAGAAATGTGCTAGTCTTGCAATGTAACGCCCCAAGAATTCGAACCTTATAATTTCTTTGAAATAGTTGGAAAAAAAATCTTTTTCTTTTCAGAGTTTATTTTTAAGATCAGCGGAAACGATTTCTTTAAAAGAAAAAGGACAGGTATGACAACCTTTGGCACGTTAGCGAGAAAACAAAGATTTACCATGGACGATCTGCAATAATATTTAGGAAACCATTTCTTCTATTTAAAGAGAGTATCAAGTTTGTACAAAATTTGGATTTCCTCTAGGGAAAACCGTATCAAAAACCAAAATGTCCAGGAGAAGAACTACGAGCAGAAACAGTGGATCCTTAAATCATCTCGCAGTCGCGCCATCGCCTGATGCACCTATTCGTCACTTGTACCCATGAAATGGGTTAGTTTTGCGAAAAAACTAGTAGGAGAGCACAAAAACAGAAAGAACTAAATTAGGCATGAATAATTTATGCAGCAGGTAGTAACGAGCAAACTAAGCAGATAGACCGAAGGAACAAGCTAAGTACAACAAACTGAAAAGGTGAGCATGCTCAACTTAGTTATTACTTGTTAACCGGCCATGCGGGTACATACATGGCACGTGAGTCGAAACAGCCGAGACCAAGCCGAGTGTTCATTATGTCAAGTATTTTAAGATACCTCGGTTGGCTGACTGAATCTTATTCCTATGGAGACGACCGATGGTCGAGAGAGTAAGTTCCCAAGGCCTGATAGGGATGCATCCAACTTCTGCACTAGTGTTAGGCTAACTATTGTAGCCCCAATCCCCCCTAACCTCCGATGACTGGGGAAGACGGGTCTTATGCCCGTAAAAAGTCATAAATGGTCTGTCCATCGGAGTTGGTACCCTTCGTCCTCTCTCTTGACGAAGCTAGGTTGAATCGAGCGCGACGGGGTTTCTTGGCCGTTGCCTCATTCTTCATACTCTGGTCCATTAGACCAAAACGAGCATCTTGCCTATGAAGGTGATCCCATTATTTTTTTTATATGTGTTTTTAACAACGTGCACAAAGCACTAATCGAGGTCATAAGACTCTCTCATCCAATCGTCGTAGTACTAACATGCCTCGCATGTTCAAGAGTACACTTTACGAGGAAAGGGATATAGGTCCTTAATAAGAGCCTCGGGAGTGTGTTTCGTAGAGATATAATGTTTTTAAAAAGCTATTTTAACATTTCTAATCTTTCGAAACGACACACAACTTGCCAACATATGGCATGTGATTTTCTCGAATCTGACAACTGATGACGCAGTGTCTAGGTGCTATGCAAGTTACGACACTGGTTTTGGTAAATGGGCTTCACAAATGAACCCATCACCCAACAACTTGATCTTGCCCTAGATCAAGGGCTTTCCCAAAACATATTGGGTAAAAATAGAGGAATAGGTATTCTTTCTGAATACGCTGTGTCGATGGCAAGGCAAGAACGAAAGACAATAATGCGAAAAGCAAGAGCCTGGGCGCGAAGCGCGATGGCAAACGGAAACAAGAAATGCGAAAACAAAGGACAAGGATCGCGAAACCGCGTCCTTGAATTAAAAGTCAGTAAGTAGTAAATACGAAAGCAAAAGCCTGGGCGCAAAGCGCGACGGTGAACTGAAATAGGAAATGCGAAAGCAAAGGACAAGGATCGCGAAACCGCGTCCTTGAATTAAAAGACAGTAAGTAGTAATTGCTAAAACAAAAGCGTGAGCGCAAAGCGCGACGGCAAACAGAAATAGGAAATGTGAAAGCAAAGGACAAGGATCGCGAAACCGCGTCCTTGATTTAAAAGTGTACTTATATACGTATATGTATATAAATATATCATTAAGTCCTTTCAATCTTTAATTATTTAAACTCGATTTAATTGTTTAAGTCATTGTGCAACTTCTCCTACCTTGGGGTATTTCGAGAATGAAGCCGTCTACGAACGTAGGTGATCGTCGGTTTAGTTCGCGGGGCGCGAACGGGCTCCGTTGCGTAACACTGCAAAAGTATGTTGTTTAGCATGCATAAAACGAATAAAGATAGGGAGAAAAGTCGGTTTCTCCGCAACTCAATGCAGGGGTCATCGGCCCCTACAGTTACGAAAAAGAACGGGGTAGGGTCCAATGACCCATGCCGTTAAAGGAGATAGGTGCAGGGCCATCGGCCCCTGCCGGATATCTAAAGGAGGGCAGGGGCCATCGGCCCCTGCCGTGATAACAATAAGAGGGGCAGGGGCCTTTGGCCCCTGCTAAGTCTTCAAAAGGAGGGGCAAGGGCCTTCGAGGCCCTTGCTGGGTTTTAAAGGATGGAGGGGCCGAAGGCTCCTGCCAGCTTTTCAAAAGAAAGGGGGCAGGGGCCGATGGCCCCTGCCAAGGAAATGAATAGGGAGGGGGAGTCGCAGGGGCCAAAGGCCCCTGTCGAGCCTTTGCTCGATAGGAAAAGAGACAGGGGCCAGAGGCCCCTGTCGGTTAAAAGAGGGGCACGGGCCATCGGCCCCTGCTCGGTTTCCGAGAGATGAGGCAGGAAGGCTCCTACCTCCTTTCTTAAGGAGAAGGGTAGGGGCCATCGGCCCCTACATGAAAGGGAAGGGCAGGGGCCATGGCCCCTGCCGGAATGGTGAAAAGGGCAGGGGGCGGAGCCCCCTGCCTGCTAAGAAGATGAGGGCAAGGGGGCGGAGCCCCCTGCCTACTAAAAACAAAAAAAAGGAAGGCAAAGGGGGGTGGAGCCCCTTTGCCTGACGGAGAAGAGGAAGGAAAGTGGGGGGGGGGGGGGGGGCCGATGGCCCCCTGCCGAAAGGTAAACAGAGGGAGGGAGAGTCGCAGGGGCCTTCGGCCTCTGCCTGCCGCTATCAGGAAGGAGGAGGGGTTACCTGGGCTGCCGGAGGGAGTGGGAGGTCGCCGGGAAGGTGGGGCTCGCCGGAGAGGTGATCGTCGTGAAGGGGTGCTCGTCGGAGAGGTGACCGTCGTGAAGGGGGGCTCGCCGGAGATGCAAAGAGAGAGAGACAAGAGATAGAGTCGGGGGGGAGACAGCAGAGACAGAGGGGAGAGACGAGAGATGAGAGAGAGAGTCGAGGGAGGCTCGTAAGCCTTCCCCTCTCCCCTCTCACCTTTTAATAAGGAGGGGGCGCACACATGGCCCGCCCCCTGTGTCGCCGGAGATCCCCCTGTCGTGGGCTGCCAGCCCCTCTGAAAAGGGTTTTTGAGGGGCTGGGCACTGATGGATCCGGGTCGGGTCTGGACCCGACCCGGGTCCGAGATTTTTTTTTTTTGTTAAAAACTGGGTTTTACATGCAAAGTATGAGCATGTTAATAAGGCTTGGTAATACCTTAAAAATATGTATTCCCTTAAAGATATTGCACATGTATGCTACAAGACAAAGTGCGAACTATGACCTAAGGAGACAAAAGTATTAGAGAATACTATAATGAGTTGTCCGAACTTTGGGAAGAGTTGGTTCTTCTTGAGCCAAAGTGGCATTGTCTTGAAGATATCGAGTTTCGCCAAAAACAACTTGATATGGAACACTTTTACCAATTTATGAATGGTTTGAGGCCAAAATTTGAAACCACCAAATCAACCTTTCTACATAGAGGAAAAGTTTTCTTTGTTGTTGACACTATTGAGGAATTAACTATGAAGAAGAATAGGCTAAAAAGGCAAAATCCAAAAAATGAAGATGATTTTGTTCTAGTCGTGTCTAGACTGGGGAATTATATGTGCACATATACGCTGCCTCATTTCGAAAGACAAGGCAATAATTATGACAAAGGAGAGTGATTTATTACCATTGCCATACAACAACAACTACGCCTTCATCCCAAAACAATTGGGGTCGGCGATATGAACCAACAAAGAAAATCATTATGGGTCTTCCACATGAATCCTTCTCCTCCATTCATTTCTATCCAATGCCATGTCCTCGGTGAGGTTCAACGCATTCATATCCTTTCTTATCACCTCCATCCATGTCTTCCTAGGCCTACCCCGACCTCTTTTAACTAATATATTTTCCCATTTCTCCATCCTTCTAACTGGAGCATCATTAGGCCTTCGTCGAATATGTCCAAACCACCGTAAACGATTCTCTCTCATCTTATTTTCAATGGGTGCAACGCCTACCTTCTTACGTATCTCCTCGTTCCGAATCTTATCTTTTATTGTATTTCCACACATCCATCTCAGCATACGCATCTCAGCTACACTCATTTTTTGAATATAATGTCTCTTGGCAGCCCAACATTCCGTACTATATAGTAAAGCGGGCCTAATAGTCGTCCTATAAAACTTTCCCTTCAACCGCAATGGCATTCTACGATCGCACAACACTCCAGTTGCACTCTTCCATTTCATCCACCCAACCTTTATCCTATGATTTACATCTCCATCAATTTCTCCATACTTTTGAATGATAGATCCCAAATATTTGAAAGAATTATCCACCGGTATTTCGTGCTCACCAAGCTTCACTACACTCCCATCACTACTTCGTTGCTTACTAAATCGACATTCCATGTATTCTGTCTTACTCTTAGTCAACTTAAAACCTCTTGCTTCCAATGTCTGTCTCCATAATTCTAACTTAGCATTAACCCCAGCTCTAGACTCATCAATCAAAAAAATATCATTAGCAAACAACATACACCACGGCACATTTTCTTGAATTGATCTCGTAAGCTCATCCATCACTATAGCAAATAGGAAAGGGCTTAAAGCAGATCCCCATTGCCATGAAGAGGATTTATTACCATTGCCATGAAGAGGAAAAATTATAAGCCTCAATGCCCCAAATTAAAGAGAAGAGATGAAAAGAAAGTAGCTTCAGTCGGCTCATCACAAGAGTCAAAAGACCAAAGCAATCAAGATGCACCCTTATCTATGCCATAACTAATGGAAATACTTCAACCTCTCTTCAAAAGAGCATTTTCCTCAACTGAAGCCTCAACCGAAATAGTTATTTCATCTTTTTCCGATCCAGGTAAATTTCTTTGCCTTCTTGACCCTGGTGTTTCTTCTCATCTGACCCCAAATAGTAATATTTTGACTGAATGTCATAACAACTCAAGTGTGTCAAATGTTTTCATAGTCGATGGTACATCTCTTGAAATAAAAAGAATAAGAAATTTTGAAAATTTTCAAAACTCTAAAAGATTTTTTATCCCAAAAGTTAGATATATTCTCAAATTAAATTTAAATCTTTTATCTGTCTATCAAATATCTAATTATAGATGTAACAACTCCTTCTCTTCTAATGGTTGTTGGGTATAAGATGGCTGGTCAAGAAAGCTGATTGGGGAAGGCCATAGAGAAGAAGGTCTCTACTATATGGAGTTTTTGAAATTACCCAAGAATATTTTGTTTATAGTTTTTAGAAATTGGGCTTGGATCTGTGGCACAAAAGATTTAGTCATCTTCATACATCCAGAATCCAATATTTTTCAAGTTTACGAAAATTTTGTAATACTGAAAATTTTGCCAATAAAGATTGTATTCTTGGTAAAATGAAGAGATTACCATTTCATGATAGAACTTATGTTTTCTCAAGGCCACTTGAGCTAATACATTCAGATGTTTGGGGTCCAGCACCGGTCATATCAAAAGGTGGACAGCATCGGTCATATCAAAAGGTGGATACACATATTATGTAATTTTTGTTGATGATTTCTCTAGGCATATTTGGATTTACTTAAACATAAATCTGAGGTTTTTTTATATTTCACAAAATGATTAAAAATACGTTTCAAAATGATATTTTCATCTTTCGTACCGATTCGAGAGAAGAATTTTTGTCAAAAGAATTTAATGATTATCTCAATTTATATGGCATCATACATTAAAGATCTTGTCCTCATACACCACAACAAAATGGCTTGGCCGAACGAAAACATAGACACATTATGGAAACTATTATGACCTTATTAGTAGCAAACCAAATACGAAAAGAATTTTGGGTTGAAGCAGCCTTAACTGCTACCTATTTCATTAACAGAATGACATCTTTAAAAAATATAATTTCAATTGAAAAACTTGTTAAATTAACTCTCGATTACTCTACATTAAGAGTTTTTTTATGTAAATGTTTTGTTTTCACTATCAATAATGATAAATTCTCTCTGTGTGCCATTCTTTGTGCCTTCTTAAGTTATGCAGATAGCCAAAAAAGCTATAGGTGTTTTGATATTTAATATGAAAAATTATATGTATCAAAAAATGTATCCTCCTTGAAAAAGGAAATTTTTTTTTATTTTGAAAAAGCTAAGGAAGTAACTGAGTATTCCTTTCTGATAGATTTGACTTCAAAGTATGATAGTTGTGACTATGAATGCGACCTTGATGATGGTCAAGATGTCATAGATACAAAGCAGAATGTAATTAATGAAGAGCAAACCCATAGGGACACCAATTGTTTGCAATACTCCAGGCGTAAGGATTTCAATCTTTCATGTGCACTAGCAAAATATTTAGAAGTACAAACCAGAAGGTCATCTAGAGCCTCTAAACCTCCCGGTAAATTTGTGTCCTACGAATCTTTTTCTCCCAACTATAAGGCATTTACTGCATTAATACACTCGTATACAGAACCTTCATCCTATGCTTAAGCTAAAAAACATGCTGAATGGGTAGAAGTCATGAGAACAGAATTAGAAGCCTTAGAAAAAGCTAACACTTATACTCTACAAGGAAATAAACCTATAGGTTGTAAGTGGGTTTATAAGATTAAAACCAAGAGTGATGAAACTCTTGAAAGATAAAAAGCCAAATTAGTTGCCAAGGGATATTCCCAAGAGTATGGCATAGATTACAAAGAAACTTTTGCTCTAGTTGCCAGGATGAGCACAGTTAGGACCTTAATAGCCTTTGTTAGAAAATGACCTATATTTTAAATGGATGTCAAAAATGTTTTTCTCAATGAAAACCTAGTTGAAGAAGTATATATGGAGGCACCACCAGGTATAAGTATTCATAAGGGTAAAGCTCTTCGTTTAGAAAAAACTCTTTATGGTCTTAAACAGGCACCAAAAGCCTGGTATGATAAGTTTAAACATGTTATGCTCGATATTGGATTCGGAACTTACCTGACTGACACTGCTTTATTTGTTAAGATTTTTTATACAGGTATTATTATTCTTCTTTATATGGATGACATAATCATCACCGGAGGAGACAAATAGGGAGTTGAAAACATTAAAAAGCTTCTTAAAAATCATTTTAAAATGACCGATCTAGGTTTATTGAGATATTTTTTAGGAGTTGAAGTTGTTTATTCCCTCAAAGGTTATTTATTATCTCAATCTAAATTTGCTTTTGATATTGTTTTCAGGTTCGGAATCTCAGATGATAAGAGAGTTGATACTCCTGAGGTCGTCAACTCTAAAATGCAAATTGATGATGGAGAACCTCTTAAAGATCCCACTCCTTACTGACAGCTTATTGGAGCAAGAGTTGAAGTGACAAAAGCATCACGCATGTGCTGTGACAACAAGAGTGCGATCTACGTAACCATCAACCAAACATTTCATGAGCGCACCAAACATATCAAAATGGATTGTCACTACGTCAAAGAGGATTATCTACATGGGACTACTGATCTGCCTTATGTTACATCAGAATACCAATTAGCAGATTTCTTCACTAAACCTCTCGTCGATCCTAGATTTCATTTCCTTTTAAAGAAACTTTTGATCATTGTACCATAAGTTTGAGGGAGAGTGTTAAAAAGTGTATATATACATGTGTATATACGTATATTTATATATTTTCTTTTTTCTTTTATTTTATTTTTCTTTTTAGTTTGTCTAGTTCATTTTGATCTAGACTCAAACTAGTCAACACTTTGTTGTTGACTAGTTTAAGAGTCGTTAGAGCTAGTTTAACGGCTACAAATATAATCGTTGGACTAGCTCCAACGACTCTCTCTAAGTCTCTTCAAGGCCCATCTCTTCCTCTCTCTTATGTGTATAAATAGGGGTAACTCCCCTCTCATTGTATTAATGCTTTTTAAGCATTTTGTGTGAATGAAATAAAGATTATTATTTTTACTCTTGAGCCTTCTCATTTGTGCTCTTTTGTGGGTTATGGTTAATGTGTCTTTAATAAACACTTGTGAGGAATTGTGCTTTTGTTGAAGGTCTTCACTTAATTACAGTATTATGGATAAGGAGGGGATTCAAATTATCCCAGTTAAGCTAAATGAGACAAACTATGCTTATTCGACTAATTTTTTAGAAGTGATGGTTGTTATAAAAGGATTGGAAGGCTATTTGGATGGTTCAAAACCAAAACCTAAAGCCTCTTATGAGGGCTTTGATAAATCTATAGAGGAATGGGTCGTGAACAATACAAGAGTCAAGGCTTGGATTTTTTAGTCTATGCAACTAAGAATTGCTAAACATTTCAAAATTCCATGAGGCAAAAGAAGCTTGGATATATCTCAGGCAAGTTTATAAACAAGAGAATTGGGCAAAACATTATCAACTCACTAAGAGTTGAGAAGTATGCGGCAGGGAAGCAAGTCAATTGAGGAATTCAACTCTGATATGCAGCGTATCTGGGATGCTCTTGCACTGATGGAGGGGCAGAAGAAATGTGAGAAGTGTACGAAATGTGTGTCTTGCACTTCATGTCAAACATGTTTGGAGATCCTTGATCAACACAGAGTTATTGAGTTTCTCATGGCTCTTAGACCTAAATTTGATAGGACAAGGAGTGTCATCTTGTGTCGTTCTTACTTACCATCTATGACCCAAGACATTGCTCAATTAATTACAAAAGAGACTAAGATCAAGTCTCATGGTTGACTCTCTTCTGGAGATAATGTCATGGTTGTCTTCAGGCAGAATGGGTGGAAGAGGTGGTGGTAGGATTGGACGAGGAAAGATGGGATTTGATGGAAGAAGTGACCTTAGTTTTGTTCAGTGTCACTATTGTAAGGGTTTTGGTCATATGAAGAATTATTGTCCCATTCTCAAAGGTGGTGCATATGCTGTTTCTACTGAGAGTGAAGGTGTAATGCCCAAGAAGGAGCAGTCAAGTGGTTCTACATCAATTGCTGGTGAATTAATGGATAGTGGGCAGCTTCAGAGATTAGAGCAGGTTCAGCAGGAAATTCAAAATCAAATCCAGCAATTGTAGCTTCTTGCTCAATCAGTCGTTGGTTCTTCTTCCGCTACCACTCCTACGAACTCCTTTGGTACTGCTTTCTCAAGTATCGCAGGTCCTTCATCTAGTTGGCAAATAGATTCCTAGGCTTCATGCCATATGACATCTCATGAGTCTGTCTTAACCGATTGTCGTCCCAGCAGTGGCATCTTTCACACTGCAGATGGTTCTTCTATGTCTGTCTTCAAAGTAGGTTTCATTACTTGTGATTTTTATCCTGGTAGTAAATTCAATCTTTCTCAAGTTTATCATGTTTCATCTCTTGCCATGAACCTCATTTCTGTGGGTCAAATTACCAAACTTAACTGTAATGTTATTTTCCCTTCTGTTGGTTGTGTTGTACAGAATTAATTGTCAGGGAAGAGGATTGAGATTGGCCATAGAAAAAGAGATATGTACTATCTAGATTGGATTGATATGAGGGAGCAGAAGGGAGTTCAAACCGGATATAGAGCTTCAGTTTTGGATGATTTTGTTTTGTGTCATCAGAGACTCGGCATATTTCCAGCTCTACGTTGCAAAGTTTAGTGACCTCGAAAAGAGTTTTGGAAAATTTATGCTATTGTCAAATCATGTTAAAGTTTGTGTAAGTTGTAGATTGGCTAAGAGTCATGCCTTGCCATTCAAGTCTAGTGATAGGGAATCAGAAAGTCCTTTTGATTTAGTACATTCAGATATATGGGGTCCTCCTGTTGTGTCAAAAGAAGGATCATCCTATTTTGTGACTTTCATAGACGATCATACAAGGTTTACATGGATATATTTTATGAAAAATAGAAGTGATCTTTTTGAAATCTTTAAAAAAAAATTGTGTGATGGTTGAAAATCAATTTGCAGCCAAAATCAAAACTTTGTGTAATGACTTTGGTGGTAAATACATTAGATGTGTTTGAAAAATTCCTGCAAGAGAAAGGTGTGGTTCATCAAAAGTCATGTCCTTACACACCAGAGCAAAATGGTGTAGCTGAGAGGAAAAACATTCATATCTTGGAAACAGCAAAAGTTTGTCTGTTTGGAGGAGAGGTACCCAAAGTGCTTTGGGCAGATGTAGTTCAACTGAGTGTTTATCAGATAAATCGTATGTCGTCTGCAGTACTTAATGGCATATTCCCTTTTCAGAAACTGTATGAAAAAGTTTCAAACTATGATATGTTAAAAGTGTTTGGTTGTGTATGTTCTGTTTTGCAAGCTCACAGATACAATCATGGACAAGTTATCTCCTAAAGCTGTCAAATGTTGTTTTCTTGATTTTGCTAAGGGTCAAAAAGGATATAAGTGTTATGATCCATTTAGAAAGAGTGTGGGTATCCAAGCATGTGGTTTTTCAAGAAAATATGTTATACTTTAGTCAGTAAGGAGAAAAGTTGAAAAATGAGACTGACCTGTCTTTTTTTGTTCCCTTTGAAGAAAGGGAAAGTGGGAGAGAGAGGATGGAGAGTCAAGGGCAACAAGTTCTAGCTAGAGAATATAGGTTTGGTCAGACCTATATTCAAGGAGACGTGAAGGTGTGATTGAAATTTTATTTTTCGATCAAGTGGGAGATCAAGTAAGTGAATACGTCAATCTTGATCACATTCCTACGACAGTTTATCTGGGACATAAGCAACAAAGCTTAGAGTTACCATCTTCTCCTTCCATGTCTTTTAAGGCTGAACACGTGGGAGAGCAATGTGTGTCTTGCACTTCATGTCAAACATGTTTGGAGATCCTTGATCAGCACAGGAAATTGACAGAGTTATTGGGTTTCTCATGGCTTTTAGACCTGAATTTGATGGGACAAGGAGTGTCATCTTCGGACTTACCATCTGTGACCCAAGTCATTACTCAGTTAATTATAAAAGAGACTAAGATAAAGTCTCTTGGTTCATTCTCTTCTGGGGATAATGTCATGGTTGTCTCCAAGCATATGGGTGGCAGAATGGGTGGAAGAGGTGCTGGTAGGATTGGAGGACGATGGCAGATAAGATTTGGTGGAAGAAGTGATCTTAGTTTTGTTCAATGTCACTATTGTAAGGATTTTGGTCACATGAAGAAGTATGGTCTCATTCTCAGGAAAAAAAAAAAAGAGTGGGGCATATGCAGCTTTTACTAAGAGTGAGGGTGTAATGCCCAAGGAGGAGCAGTGAGGTGGTTCTTCATCAATTGGTGGTGAAGTAATGGGTAGTGGGCAGCTTTAGAGATTAGCTTAGTTGTCATAGGCGCCAGGCGGAGCCTAGGCGGTGAGCCCTTAAAAAGGCCTAGGCAGTACCCAAAAAAAAAAACATAATAAGAAACATGTATACAATTTAAAATCAAACAATAATAAGCAATAGACAAATAATATGTTGTTTAACATTGTAAAACAATTATATTACATAACCTTAACCTTCGCAAACAAATTAAGAATAAATTAACAATTGAATAAACAAACCATACAACTAAGAATGTGAATGAACAATACACAAAAAACAAAATCATGTATATAAAAAAATTAACAACAATAGATATAATACAAACAATAGACAAATAATATGTCTTCTTAATCTTCTTATTCTTCTCAACAATAGACATAATACAAGAAATAGACAAATAACATGTATCTTTCTTCTTCTTCTCCTTCTCGAAGAAGAAAATAAATGATATGTCTTTAAAAAAATCTTTAAAAAAAAGTTTAGGCGGTGACAGCTTAGGCAGTGCTTAGGCGGCAAAATAGGGCCTCACCGCCCAGACCTGGTCACCCAGGCGGTGAGTGTGCCTATGTCGCCTAGGCGCCGCCTTTGACAACTAAGAAGATTAGAGCAGGTTCAGTAGAAAATTCAGCAACAAATCCTGCAATTGCAGCTTCTTGCTCAATTAAGCATTGGTTCGCTCCAAACTCCTCCTCTGCTACTGCTTTCGCAGGTATTTCAGGTCCTTCCTCTAATTGGCTAATAGACTCTGGGACTTCATGCTATATGACACCTCATAAATCTGTCTTAGCCAACTGTCGCCCCTGCAGTGGCATCTTTCACACTGCAGATGGTTCTTCTATGTCTATCTCTAAAGTAGACTTCATTACTTATGATTCTTATCTTGGTAGTACATTCAATCTTTCTCAAGTTTATCATGTTTCATCTCTTGCCATAAACCTCATTTTTGTAGGTCAAATTACCAAACTTAACTGTAATGTCATCCTCTCTTCTATTGGTTGTGTTGTGCAGGATCAATTGTCAAGCAAGAGGATTGAGATTGGCCATAGAAAGAAAATTTGTACAATTTGGATTGGATTGATATAAGGGAGTAGAAGTTAGTTTAAACTGGATATGGATCTTCAGTTTTGGATGATTATGTTTTTTGGCACCAGAGACGGGCATATTTCCAGCTCTAGGTTGCAAAGTTTAGTGTCCTCGAAAAGTTTTGAAAAATTTATGCTAGTTGTGTCAAATCATGATAAAGATTGTGTGAGTTGTATTTGTAAGATCGAGTATTTTTGGTACTTAGACATTTCTTGAGATTCTCGAAAATTTGTCTAAGTCTGGGAGAAAAAATCGTTTGAGGCTCGATTTTTAGACCGATGCCTTTGAGTCTGGGTTTGACCCAGGTCTCATCGACACGGTCGAGGCGAGCCAATCAAAACGTGGTAGAGAGTTTTATTTTCGACCTTTAAATTTAAGCGAAATTCAGGTTATTTTCGTTCATGATTCGGAATTGGGTATTCGTGTAATATATCGTTTGATGCGTCTCGGAATTCTGCGCGCGATGGTATTTTACTTTTCTTAATTCGAGTTTCGGTTGGCCCGAAAATCACATTTTCCTAAAATTTTAGCAGTTTGTCGAGATGGATCCGGAATTAGATCAGATTGGATCCAAGGCCTAGGATCCGAATTTTTATGGATTTGGGTCCTAGTTGGGTCCTATGAAAATCTGGACTTGATCCGGATCCTACTCTAATTTTTTTTTTGGGTATGGGTTTGGATCTTGGATTCAGATCTGAATCCAAATCCAAGACCAATGTTTTCGTAACTTTAAACTGAGTATCAAGCTTTATTTTGGGGTTAAATAAGGTTAGGAAGCCTCCTGGATTAATTTGGTAATTTTTGGAAAAATTTAGATATTTTTAATTAATTAATATTTAATAATTAATTAATTAATATTAATTCCGAGTTTGTATTGTGGGTTGGGTGGGGGCTCTCTAAAAGAGTCCCTATTCATACCCAAGAAAGGTTGAGAGAGTTTTAAAAAGTTTGAAAAGCCTTAAGATTAGAAAAGTCAACATTTGAGGGTCTTTTAAGAAAATTGAAAACTAGAGGAGAGTTTCATATTTTTGGAAACTCTCTCAAGAGAGAAGGCTGGAGAAGGGGTAACGTGACCCCCTCTCCCTCACCTTTAAGTAAAGAAAAAAAAGAAGGGGAAAAAGAAAGAAGAGAAAGAGGGAAAGAGAGAGAGAGAGAGAAAGGGAGAGAGAAGGAGATAGAAGAAGAAGGGTGGAGGGTTTGTGCTCAGCCAAGCTCCTCTCCACAGCCGTTTTTCGCGTTTTTCCCTCAAGGTACGGGTACCGCTTTGTGAAACGGTTGAAGAATAGGGTGGAGATGGATTCCATGCATCTTTTTGATGAAAATCCATGGTGGATTAAGGGATCCACGATTTTTGACCACTTCATATATATATATATATATATATATATATATATATATATATTTCAAGAAAAAGATTTTATTTAGGACCTTCAAGATGATGTGGGTGATGGCCGACAGACCAACCGAACCCGGTTCGGTTGGCTTATCAGGCCATACCCATCATAGCAGGCCCAGCCGATCGATCGGCTAGGCATGTGACCCCCCCCCCTTTCAAAAAAAAATAATATATATAGTTTTTTTATGCATATGCTGGTCGTTCCTGGCAGCATACACAGGCCCGGATCGGGCCTGTGCATAGGCTGTCAGACCCAGCCGACAGTGGTCGGTTGGGCTGGACTGTTTCAAAAAAAAAAACGTATTTCTTACCGTGTGGTGGGTGGTTGGCTGGCATCCAGCCGAGTAGCACTCGGCTGACTGCCAGCATGCTGGCAGGGTGCGCCAGGCCCAGCACCCAGTCGGCTGGGTGCTAGGCGAGCCTATGACAGGGCCATAGCAGGCCCAGCCGACCCAGTCGGCTAGGAGCTGGCCTGTGGTCTGTATTGATAGCCTTGTTTTGGAGAACTGAAACTGAGAGAATCTCCTTGAAGACGTACATGTTTCCTCGTCGCTCCCCCTCAACGAACATCTCCTTCGTTCGTAGATCCTTAACATAAACAGAAGAGGGAGTAAATTCGACTGAAGAATTCATATCGTCAACATGTTTAGCCACAGAGACAATGTTCTTTTTAATATTAGGAGCAAGGAGGACATTGGACAAGTGAAGTGAGGACTTTGACATAGGAATATGTGCACTGCCGGTATGACTAATGGAGTGAGAAGTTCCATCTCCTGTAACTATACTACCTCTTTCAAGATAAGGCAATAAGTGAGATAACTTACCCGCATTACCCGTGACATGTGTGGCAACACCAGAGTCAACATACCATCCTTGTTCATTTTGCTTGATCGTCATCTGTGACAATGCGGATAGTAAAAGTTGTTGCATTTCTGCAGATGACGCTTTCGTGTCCACAGTGGTGGCTGACTTATTTTCAATTTTGTTTATTTTTCCTCTGTTTTGCAGATTAAACCAACAATCAGCTTTCACATGTCCTCTTTTATTACATAAGAAGCAAGTGGGCACTCTCCTCTGATTCCCCGCATTAAAAGCACCCGAAATATTAGGTGTAGGTAAGATACCACGACCTCCTTGCCCAAAACGTCCCCGTCCTCGGCCGCCTTGATTTCCTCCATTCCCTCGTCCAAAACCTGCAGAAGTGTCCATAGCCAAAACTGAGTGTGAACAAGCTGATTCATTTCCGTCCGCCCGTTGTTTCATAATCATCTCATGCTGAAGAAGTTTCGCCTGAAGATCATCAAAGTTGGGCAAGCAGAGAAGACAAGACAAAGTTGTAGTAAACATGTCAAAATCAGAACCCAGTCCATTAAGAAGTTGTTGTACTTTGTCTTTATCTGAAATAGCGCTTCCAATAATAGCCAATTGGTCAGTAATACTTTTCATGCGGCCTATGTATTCCATAATTGTCATTGAGCCTTTCTTCAAATTTTGAAACTCATTTTTTAAATACATGACACGAGCTTCTGATATCTGAGAGTATGTCTAAGATAGCTTACTCCATAGATCTGCCGCAGTGCAATCATCTGAAAGAGTAGCCAACACTTCTTGAGAGAGTGTTAACGTAATGTAAGCAACCAAGGACTGATCCCGCTTTCTCCAGGCTGTATAGTCTGGATTTTTAACAGATATGGTAACTGTGTCACCCTTCACATTCTTAGTTTCCTGCAAAATAAGTCGTGGTGGCAAAGGAACATAACCATCCAAATGTTCATTGAGATCCTGACTCTGTATGAACGGAAGTATTTGTCTCTTCCATGTCAAGAAATTAGTATGGGTAAGTTGTTCTGTAACGAGTTGATTTAAAAAATTAGCAGAGGGACTAGAATAAGTAGAGTAGGAATCCATATCAATGGAAAAACGAATAAACAGATTTAAGAACGATTAATCAAAACAAGATTTATGACAAAGAATAAGCAGATTCAAGATATTCAAGATATTTAAATAAGAGACCAGATTTACGACACAGGAAATAAAGAAAGAAGGCAGATTCATGACAGAAAAACAAAAATAATAATAAAGGAAAGACAAGTAAGGATGAAGGGGCAAAGGGACATGTAAGGATAGTGGCAGACGAGAAGGAGAACTACCTGTTCAAGGTCGAGATCGTCGGTGACTTGGCAGTGAGGAAGTCGAACCTGCTGTCAAGGTTTGCGAGGAACAAGATCAAGAGTAAATAAAAGGAAAGGAATAATGACCACGACGCAAGGAAGAAACCAGATTCACGATACAGGGAGTAACGACCCAAAAAAAACAGATTTTCGATGCAGGAAAAGACGATCCAATGAGCAGAATAAAACCAAGAAAGGAAGATCCCAGATGTACGAGTCAGAAATCAACGACCCAACAAGTTATAGTCGAGTTACAGGTCTGAAGAAAACTGGAACAGTTCCAGTGACAACACTTATGCACGTCTGATCACGCTCGGCGCTCTGATACCATATTAGATGTGCTAAGGAGCCATTGCCGAGTTAGGTATCCTGCAGAGATCGATATCCTGCACAGAGAAAAGAGAATAGAAAATAGAGAAGAGGGAGAAACGGAGAGAGAGTTGCGCAATGGCTGGGGCTGCTGAAGATTAGTGTGACACTCAGCCACCAAGCCCTAATCAACATATATATATATATATATATATATATATATATATATATATATATATATATATATATATATATATATATATATAACAGGTTACAATGAGACTATTTACATAAATGCCATTAATGAAAACACACGCACGTTGAACACACACACGTTAACAACATTGTGCGTATGGATCAGGATCCAAACCCATACGCATGTGCATGCTCTATTTTAACATAATGTTCCAAAGGTGATTCGGTCGAGGGCAAAGTTTGGAACCAGTAATAAAATACAAATTGTGTGCTAAGTTATCCTGGGAACCTAACTTATCCTCGGGGATTATACACGTTTGGTGTATCCGCGGGTAATGGTAATTAAAAAGAGAAACTTAAAGTTGTATGTATTTAATAGGGCATGCATATGGAAAAAGGAAAACTTAAAGAAAAGATAATAAAAGGGTTTCATGCATTACACTTAAATCATGCATTTTCCTGATATGCATTAGATCATGCATATTTTAATTGTTTCCTCAATCATTACATGATGGTGAGTATGTGATGTTTACTTCCTATTGCATGTTAAAGGTTTGTTACTTGCTACTGCTTTAATGTTTCTGCATGCTTAGCACTTATAACTGTTGTATGAAAAATTCATTAAATGTTATAAATTGTCATACATGCATTTCCTTTAAAATATTTCATGATATCTTATCTTAACTCTTTGACTCACCTATTTTACTAAAAAGTAGTTGTACTCAGGATTTCGATTCTGACACCCTACTTTATTGGTTTTTCATAGGGACAGATGATCAGTGAAGTCGGCAGCTACTGAGAGGGCACGAGGGTCACATTTGGTTCTTGACAGCTTCAGTAGCGGACAGAGTGGTTCTTTCTTTTTGCTTTTTTAGTTTTGTTGTTTCTTTTCAGTTCTTTTGTTTCAGTCAGTTGCTACTTTAATTTCTGTTGAGTAGAACATTGTCTCTCGAATTGATTCTTGATTCATAAATAAAGAGGTTTGCTTTGGTTCTTGTGGATGATAATTGTAAGCCCCTTTGTAGTGTTTGGCAATCCAGTTGGAATTGAAACTGTAAGAACCTCGGGTCTCTGGGAAGTTTTCTACACTGTTTTAAAAAAAAAATCTGCATTTTCAAGGGTATGAGTTAGGGTCGTTACAGTATCCTTGCCATTCAAGTCTAGTGATGGAGAATCATAAAGTCCTTTTGATTTGGTATATTCAGATATATGAGGTCCTCCTGTTGTGTCCAAAGGAGGATCATCCCGTTTTGTGACTTTTATAGATGACTGTCCATGGTTTATATGGATACATTTTATGAAAAATAGAAGTGATCTTTTTGAAATCTTTAAAAAAAATTGTGTGATGGTTGAGAATCAATTTGCAGCCAAGATCAAAACTATGCGTAATGACTCTAGTGGTGAATACATCAGTTATGTGTTTGAAAAATTCCTGTAAGAAAGAGGTGTGGTTCATAAAAGGTCTTGTCCTTACACCCTAGAGCAAAATGGTGTAACTAAGAGAAAAAACACGCATATCTTGAAAATAGCAAAAGTTCTTCTATTTGGAGGAGAGGTACCCAAAGTGCTTTGGGTAGATGCAGTTCAACTAAGCCTTTATCAAACAAATTGTATGTCGTCTGCAGTACTTAATTGCATATCCTCTTTCTAGAAATGGTATGAAAATTTTTCAAACTATGATATGTTAAAGTGTTTGGTTGTGTATGTTTTGTTTTGCTAGCTGACAGTTACATGGACAAGTTATCTCGAAAAGCTATCAAATATTATTTTCTTGGTTTTGCTAAAGGTAAAAAAGGATATAAGTGCTATGATCCAGTTGAAAAGAGTGGGTATCCAAGCATGTGGTTTTTCAGGAGAATATGTTATACTTTAGTCAGTATGGAGAAAAGTTGGAAAATGAGACTCACCTATCATTTTTGGTTCCCTTTGAATAAAGGGAAAGTGGGAAAGAGAGGATGGAGAGTCAAGGGGAGCAAGTTCTAGCTAGAGAAGATACGTTTGGTCAGACCTATTCAAAGAGACATGAAGGTGTGATTGAAATTTTATTTTTTGATCAAGTGGGAGAGCAAAGAAGTGAAGAGGCCAATCTTGATCACATTCCTATGAAAGCTTATTCGGGACATCAACAACAAAACTTAGAATTACCATCTTCTTCTTCCACATCTTCTCAGCTATGTAAAAGCTCTAGACCTTTTGTACTTCTGTCTCATTTTGTATCTTTTGAGTCCTTAGTTCATTATCGTGTTTTTCTTGCCTTAAGTCATTCTTATGTTTAGCCTCAGTCTTATGCAAAGGCAACAGGAAAGGAGTAGCAAAGAGCCATGGTTGATGAAATGAATGCACTTGATAAAATGCAAGCATGGGAACCAGTAAAACCTCCTCCAAAGAAAAATATCATTGGCAGCAAATAGGTGTACAAGGTATAAACAAAGGCAGATGGGCCAATCCAGAGGTATAAAGCCAGATTGGTAGCAAAGGAGTACAGACAGAGTTTTGGCATTGATTTTGCAGAAACTTTTGCTCCTATGGCTCATATGACCGCAATTTGTACACTGCTAGCAGTAGTTGTCATGTAGCAGTGGGATCTTTGGCACTCAGATATCAAGAAAGCATTCTTGAATGGGGATTTACCAAAAAGAAGTGTATATGGAATTACCATGAGGATACTCTTATCATGAAGGTAGAGTAGGCAGGCTTCGCAGAGCTCTATATGCTCTCAAACAAGCACTTCGAGCTTGGTTTGAGAAGTTCAGTTCAACAGTGAGATCGTTTGGTTTTGAGCAGAGTCATCACGAGCCTACTTTGTTTGTGTCTTCCTCTGCTTTTGAAAGATGTATATTGCTTCTTTAGGTAGATGATATAAAGATGACTTAAGAGAACAAAAAGAAGCTGGCCAATATGTTCAAAATGAAAGACTTGGGGCGTTTGAAGTATTTTCTTAGGCTTGAGATAGCCTACTCTTCTAGGAGACTGTACTTGTCCCAACATAAATATGCTATAGATTTGGTTGTGAAAGTAAGGTTCAGAGATGACTCCAAACAAGTAAATTCTCCCATGGAGACAAACTTGAAGACAAGGGTAACTGATCTTGTTAAGCTGGAGGAGCTTGTAATATACAGATAGTTGGTTGGGAGCCTTATATATTTGACTATATCCGGATCAGATATAACTCATGCAGTTCATGTTGTCAGTCAATTTATAAGTGCTCCTAGATCAGTTCATTTGGCAGACGTACTCAAGATTATCAGGTATGTCAGAGACTCTATGCACTATGGCATATTTTTCTTGTCTTTGTTTGACAAAGAGTTGAGAGCCTTCTGTGATGCTGACTTTGGTGGCTCCAGTAGAGATCGACTTTCCACTACAGGGTTTTGTGTTTTCCTTGGAAGCTCCCTAATCTCATGGAAGAGCAAGAAATAGCAAAGACTTGCATTGTCCACTGTAGAAAATGAATACAGAACAATGGCTTAAGTTGTGGTTGAGAATATTTGGATTCAGTGGTTATTAAAGAAATTGGGAATTATATGTGAAAAGAAAACTCAGTTGTGACAATATGAGTGCTATTCATATTGTAAGGAATCCAGAGTTTCATGAGCGCACTAAGCATATTGAAATAGATTGTCATTATTCAAGAAGAGCTTATGAAGATGTGATTATAGCTTTGGAGCATGTCAGCTTAAAAAATCAAACTGTAGATGTGTTTACAAAAAGTCTCTCCTGTGCATTTCAGTTTTTTTCTTTCCAAAATTGGAATGATTCCTTTAAAAAGTTCCAAGTTTAAAGGGAAGTATTAAAAGTTTATGTAATATAGTATATCATAAAGGTATCTAAAGTAACTTTTTAGTCTAATATGTACATACCGTAAAAAGAAGGGGTATACTAGACTTTTCAGTTTTTTCTTTTTGAGGTCTCTAAGGGGGTCGACCCATTTACTTATGTATGTGACTCTCATTCACGACATGCATTGAATAGAATACATGTTCTATCATTTATGTTGAGCCTCCTCTAACCCTAACCTCTCTCCCTCCTATTTTTGTGCTTTTCTAACAGCCTCCATGTAACGCCAAAAAATCCCGTACTTGTAAACTTTTTAGGAAAAATTTGAAGCTTTACAATCAATCCTTTTTTAGAGTTTAAAATGGTAGTTCAACAGAAAACAGTGTTTGAAAGATTAAGTCAACGGACCTTAGGCGCATTACAGGCGAACGCTTCTTTACATAATGAATTTTTATCTCCCTACAATCATTGAAACCACGTAGATTCAAAACGAGGTTTTTGATAATTAAAGTTTATACAAAATGAGATATTTCAAAAGAAACCCTTATACAAAATTACAAAACGTGCTCAAGAGCGAAACAACAGAGAGAGAGAGAGAGGGTTCTTGATATCATCACGTCATCGCACCATCGTCAGCCACATCAACCTAGGCATCACCTGTACCCCATAAAACGGGTCAGAGTTATGAAAGCCTAGTAAGTGCATAGATATCAAAAATCAAAACAAGAATAACATGTGTTATTTCACGTGTAGTTTTAGAATAAGTAAAAATGAGCATGGTGAACTTGTTTCGATAATTACTGACCTATGGGTATGCACAAGATAAACGTAGAAACAATTGAGACTGTCTGAGGGTTTGTTATTCTATGTCTGGACAACTAGTTGAGTCTGCTCCAAAAGAGACGGCCTAATGACCGAGAGAGAATTCCTCAAAGGCCACTAGTTACCGGAGAATGCATCTGAACTTCTGCTGAAGTCATTGAGATCTACCACCGAAGATAATATTTGGTAACCCAGTCCCCTAACTCCGATGACCGGGGACACCAAGTCATTGCTACTCGAGGAGCATAGTTCTTAACAACTTGTCCATCAGAGTTTTTGTATCATCCTATCCTCTGTTAACAACTTGTCCATCAGAGTTTTTGTATCATCCTATCCTCTTGCTTGACAGAATCAAAGAATAAATAGGTACGTCAGGTCTTATTTTATCTGACAACCCATTCAATATGTGATCATGCATATTTTACTCATATTTTCATATACTTTTATGCATGATCTTGTGCATACTCAATGTATAAATGCTCATGTTTAGTTGATTTTGATGTGTTTTCATGCAGGAAAGCTTCGTTTCGAATTTCATCAAAATCGGAGTTAAAATGAGCAATTTGATGGCCTTTAGATCGAACCCAGAAAAACGGATTGGGTAAAATTTTAAACTCCAGATTTGACCCACCTATGTTTTAGAAATAGTTTAGTTTCTAACATGGTTTTCAGAAATAATGTTTTAGTTGAGGCATTTTGAAAATTATTGAAATTAGGAGTTTTTTTAGAAAATTTCTAACCCTAAGCTCCCATTATAAAAATGAGTTTAAGAGGAGAGAGGGACATTTTTCCTCCTTGGGATTCACGCCCCCCCCTCTGTTAAAATGTAAAACTGTACATATATGTATATATAATAATATTATATTATTATATATATATATATAAATACATTTTTCATTTCTTTCTTTTCTGTAATTTTTTTCTTTTATTTTTATTTTTTGTCTTTATGTCATCTAGTTCAGTTTGAACTAGAATGACTCTTGCTAGTCAAGTCCTGTCCAGACTTGACTAGCAATAGAGCTGTTGGAGACTGTGCCCAACAGCTCTATTGAGTCCTCTTTCACCTGTGTATATAAAGGGGTGCAGCCCCTCTTGTATTTTATTCCAATGCTTCTTAAGCAATTGGTTTTTCATATCAATAAAGAATACATTTTTATTTTGTTTCCAGTTATACCCTTTTTAAGGGTTATGCTTTAGTGTCATTCTTGACACTTGCCCTTGTTAATCTAAGCTCGTGTTTCGAAGATCCCCATTTCATTTCATGGTATCAAAGCCGCGAAAGTACTAAATCTTGAGGAAAAGCTGCCTCGGTTTTCGTGCCCGTTTGCAAAAGTGTTCGCCACTTGAAGAGAAGTGTTTTATCACTTCATTGGAGAAGATTTCACATCTTGTTGTATTGTTTTTTTTTTCTTTCTTTTTCATTTTCCTTCTTGTTTCTCTTCTATCCCTATTCTTTCTCTCCTTGTAATCGATGGATGACAATGATAAAGTCACCATCATGCCTATGAAACTAAGCGATACGAACTATGTAACATGGGCTTCAATCACGAAGCACCATATATGGGGAAAAGGCTTATGGGGGATTGTGGATGGTTCCGATTCGGAACCTAAGCTATCTCTTACTAAAAAGGAGGGAGATAAAGAGGCCCCTCTATCAGAAGAAGAGAAAATCAAAGTTATTGCCTCATACGAGAAGAAATGGAAAGAATGGAGAATATCTCATGCGAAGATAATGTCATGGCTTATCAATAGCGTTGACATTAAAAAATGCTCAAGTCTTGCCAAATTTGATCATGCCGATAAGGCATGGGAATACCTTAAGAATATGTATTCCCTTAAAGATATTGCACACGTGTGCAACCTCAAAGAAAAAGTTCGAATGATGACACACGAAGACAAAACTATTCGTGAATATTACAGTGGGTTGTCCGAACTTTGGGAAGAACTTTCCCTTTTAGAACCAAAGTGGCATTGGACCGAAGACATCGAGCTTCGTCAGAAACAACTCGATGCTGAACAGTTTTACCAGTTTATCACTGGATTAAGGCCGGAATTTGAAACCACTAAATCGGCCCTACTTCACCAGGGAAAAATTCCTTCTATTGTTGAAACTATTGAAGAGTTAACAATGGAAGAAAATTGTCTCCGGAAAGGTTCTTTAAAAATTGAAGATGATTCCGTTTTAGCTGTGTCTAGACCAGGGAATCATGTTCGATCATATAGGCCTCCTCACTTTAACCGACAAAATGGTAACTATGATAAGAAGAAAGTTATTTGTCATCACTATCATGAACCGGGACACTACAGGCCACAATGTCCCAAACTTAAGGAGCTGAGAGAAAAAAGAGCTGCAATTGCTGGATCGGAGCCTAAAGATCAAGATGCACCAGTTTCCCTGGCCCAACTAATGGAGATTCTTCAGCCTCTCATCAAAGGTGCCTCTTCCTCATCTAAAGCTTCAACCGGCGCAGCAGCCTCATCTTTTTCTGATCTAGGTAAAATTTCTTGGCCTCTTGACTCTGGTGCATCTTTTCATATGACCCCAAATAATCAAAGTCTATCCAAATGTGTTAAAAATAAAACAAGTGTGCCAAAGGTCTTTACTGCTGATGGGACTTCACTTGAAATAGAAGGAATAGGAAATTTTGAAAAAATTTATAAAACAAAAAAAAAAATTTATTCCAGAAATTAAACATGTTCCCAAGTTAAATTTAAATCTTTTATCTGTATCTCAAATTTCTGATTATGGGTGTAATATTTCTTTTTCTTCTCATGGTTGTTGGGTACAGGATCGCCAGTCAGGCAAGCTGATTGGGGAAGGCCATAGAGAAGGAGCACTCTATTACATGGATTTTTTGGAAATGCCGAAGAAAGCTTTTTGTTATAATATTCAAAAAATAGAGTTGGAACTGTGGCATAAGAGACTTGGTCACCCACATATAGCCAAAATCCAACATTTTCCAAATCTAGGGAAATTTTGTAACTCTGAATCATTTGATTGTAAAGATTGTATTCTCGGCAAAATGAAAAGATTACCATTTCAGAACAGAACCTTTTTCTCTTCAAGACCACTTGAATTAATACACTCGGATGTTTGGGGTCCTGCACCAGTAATTTCTAAAGGAGGATTTGTTTACTATGTTATTTTTGTCGATGATTTCTCCCGACATACGTGGATGTACTTTCTCAAACATAAGTCTGAAGTATTTTCATACTTTCAAACTTTTCATAATATGGTTAAAAACAAGTTTCAAAATGATATTACTATTTTTCGCACAGATTCAGGGGAGAGTTTTTATCCACAGATTTTCAAAATTATCTTAAATTACATGGCATCACACATCAAAGATCTTGTCCTTATACACCTCAACAAAATGGACTGGCAAAACAAAAACATCGCCATATTATAGAAACCACTAGGACTTTATTAATAGCAAATCAAGTCCCGAAAGACTTTTGGGCAGAAGCTGCCTTAACTGCCACCTATCTCATTAATAGAATGTCATCTTCTTCGTTACAAAATATCACTCCCATTGAAAAACTTATGAACATTTCTCCATACTACTCTAGACTAAGAATATTTGGGTGCAAATGTTTCATATTTACTGACAAAAATGATAAACTTTCCCCTCGTGTGATTCCCTGTGCCTTTTTAGGATACGCTGAAAACCAGAAAGGTTATAGATGTTTTGACTTCAAAAATAATAAACTATATGTGTCTAAAAATGTTTCCTTTCTTGAAAAGGAGAGCTTCTTGGATTTTAGAAAATTAAAAAACGTCACTGAGTACTCTCCTTTTTGCTAGATCTAACATCAACATCTGATGAATATGACCTTGACTGTAACTTTGATGATGATCAAAGAATTATTGATCTTAATGTTGAAAATGAAGAAGTTCATAGAGATACTAGTATTCAATATTCCAGGCGACAAGAGTCTAATCCTCCATGTGCACTTGAGAAATATTCTAACATTCCAACTAGACAATCATCCCGAATCTCGAGGCCTCCAGGAAAGTTTGTATCATACGAGTCTTTCTCACCCACATATAGGTCAGTTATTGCATTAATTCACTCATATGAAGAACCATCCACATATTTTCAAGCAAAAAATGATATCAAATGGATAGAAGCCATGAAAGCTGAATTAGATGCACTTAAAAAGACTTCTACATGGAATATTCAAGATCTTCCTCCAGGGAAGAAAACTATAGGATGTCGATGGGTTTATAAAATTAAAACCAAGAGTGATGGTACTCTTGAAAGATATAAAGTCCGTTTAGTAGCCAAAGGTTATTCCCAAGAATATGGGATTGATTATGAAGAAACATTTGCTCCGGTGGCTCGTATGACTACTGTCCGAACCTTAATTGCCTTAGCTTCTATCAAAAAATGGTCTATTTTTCAAATGGATGTCAAAAATGCTTTTTTAAATGGAAAGCTAGTTGAAGAAGTATATATGAAACCCCCTCCTGGTCTAAGTATTCCTAAGGGTAAAGTCCTTCGCTTAGAAAAAGCTCTTTATGGACTTAAACAAGCACCAAAAGCTTGGTATGATAGGTTTAGTCGTGTTATGATTGATATTGGTTTTCAATTCTGTTTAACTGACACTGCTTTGTTTATTAAGAATTCTGATGCAGGGATCATTGTGCTTCTTCTCTATGTGGATGATATGATCATCACCGGAAGCGATAAACATGGAGTTGAAACAATCAAAACACTTCTTAAATCTCATTTTGAAATGACTGATTTGGGCTTGTTGAGATATTTTTTAGGCATTCAAGTTGCTTATTCTCCTAGAGGATATTTATTATCTCAGACTAAATTTGCTTTTGATATTGTTTTCAGGTCTGGTATTACTGATGATAAGAAAGTTGACACTCCAGAAGTTGTTAATGTTAAAATGAAGATTGATGATGGAGAATTTCTTGCAGACCCTACTCCTTACAGACAGGTTGTCGGGGCACTTTCCTATCTATCCATTACCAGACCAGATATAGCACATGTTGTTCATACAGCAAGTCAATTTCAACATGCTCCTACTTCTGTTCATATGGGAGCAGTCATGCGTATTATCAGATACATCAAGTCCTCTCTTTCACGAGGACTTTTCTTATCTTCCTCCTCTTCTCTTGATTTAATTGCATATATTGATGCTGATTGGGGAGGTGATCCCAATAACAGACACTGAACCACTGGCTTTTGTGTCTTTTTAGGGGAATCATTAATCTCGTGGAGGTGTAAAAAGCAACAGAAGGTATCTCTCTCATCCACCGAAGCTGAATACAGAGTCATGGCAACCACGACCATGGAAGTAGTTTGGCTCCGACGACTGCTTGCTGACATGGGAGCTGAAGCAACAAAGGCTTCACAAATGTGTTGTGACAACAAAAGTGCGATCTACATTGCCAGTAACAGAACATTCCACGAACGCACCAAACACATCGAAATGGATTTTCACTACGTCAGAGAGGAATATCTACACGGGATAATTGATCTGCCATATGTCACTTCAGAATATCAGTTAGCAGACTTCTTTACAAAGCCTCTCGCTGCTCCCCGATTTCACTTTCTCTTAGACAAACTTTCGCTCATTGTACCGTACGTTTGAGGGGGAGTGTTAAAATGTAAAACTGTACATATATGTATATATAATAATATTATATTATTATTATATATATATATATACATTTTTCATTTCTTTCTTTTCTGTAATTTTTTTTCTTTATTTTTATTTTTTGTCTTTATGTCATCTAGTTCAGTTTGAACTAAAATAACTGTTGCTAGTCAAGTCCTGTCCAGACTTGACTAGCAATAGAGCTGTTGGACTGACACATTCCAACAACTCTAAATAGAGCTGTTGGACTGTGCCCAACAGCTCTATTGAGTCCTCTTTCAACTGTGTATATAAAGGGGTGCAGCCCCTCTTGTATTTTATTCCAATGCTTCTTAAGCAACTGGTTTTTCATATCAATAAAGAATACATTTTTATTTTTATTTTGTTTCCAGTTATACCCTTTTTAAGGGTTATGCTTTAGTGTCATTCTTCACACTTGCCCTTGTTAATCTAAGCTCGTGTTTCGAAAATCCCCATTTCATTTCACTCTCCCCTTGCCTCTTCAATTTCTCCCAACCGTCCCCACCTCTTCTTCTCTTTCCTCTTTCCTCTTTCCTCTTTCCTCCTCCTCCTCCTTCTTCTTCTTCTTCTTCTTCTTCTTCCTCCATCGACGAGTTGGTTTGGGTTCTTCTCATGATTGAAGATCAACTCCAAAGGTGCATGACAAGCCACAATATAGAGGAAAGGCTGCTCTTCTTCTCCCCAATCCGTTGAAGGCGAACCACACAGTGAGTATCTTCTCCCTTCTTTCTTTAGTTTAGGTTTGCATGCATATAGATTAGTTTTTTTTAGAATTTATTTCAGCATTAAACTTCGATTTTTATTTGTGTAAAAATCTGATTTTTAAAACCAGCAGCTAGGGCAGTCGCTCGACCCAACCCAAACTGTCGGCCAGACCTGTTTACGTGATTTTTTTTAGTTAGTTGTAGAGATTGATTGTTAGTTTTGTTATTTTTTTTTATATGAGGTTAGCATTTTAATTAGCGATACGCATGTTAGGATAACGTTTTTGCAAAAACTTGATGCAAGGTTGATATTAAAAATCGGGTTTGTGCATATTTCATAACACCTGAACCGAGTTTCACGTGTTCTATGAAATCCATTTTTTTTGCAAAACCCTGACTTATTCTTGTCCCAATTAAAGTTGTTTCTTTTCTTAAATTTAGTCGTAGCAATCTGTTATATTTAGATCCATTTCAATTATTGTTTTAGTGGAACTAACCGTAACTATAATAGACAGTCTAGTTTGCTTTTGTTTTTGTGTTGGTTTTGAGTTTTGTAGGTGGGTCGTGAGCTTATTGATTTTAGGTGAAACGCAGCAGCGGTAGACATATCAAGGTCGTACATACGAGGTCAACAGGAGCTAGTTCGCGAGCAGACGAAGACCTGCTATTTTTATTTTTTTTAGGGCATTAGGCCAATTATTTATTCTAGGTTGTATTAATTTTTATTTTTCCTCGAAACATTTGTAATAGGATTAATTCCGCGTTGGTTTATTTTCGAGGCAATAAAGAGTGTGTTTTGTTTGTTTGGAGTACAAAGTTTTAACCCGTTCCCTGAATTCGACCCGGACTTCACCACTAGTGTGAGCCGGTTATTTATAATTTGGTGCACGATTTACACTAACAAATTTTCATTGAAAATATATTTTGAAAATACTTTTGAGAAAAGTTGCATCAATATACTCTATTTAGAGATGTTGGATCAGCCCCAAAGTCTCTATGGTGTTCTCATGTTGTATATAAATAGGGGTGAAGCCCCTCTCTTAACGTAACCCTTCTTGCATATTTTGAACATCAATAAAATATTATTTTTATATTTTGTGTGCCCTTTTGTGGGTTTTGTGAGTAAATCCTACTCTGGCTCCTTTGTGTGTCCACTTTGGTGATTTGGTCGACTTTGTTGGAGGCCCCCATTTCCTTTCAATGACATCTGCTTTCATTATAGCTTTTCAAAAACCTAAAATGGCCAAATATTAAAATGTAAATCATGATCCATCAGAGAATGCTCTCAAGCATCATTGTGCACCCAACATCCAATAGGTATCTCTCAACTTATGAATTAGATAAGAGGGCATTTTTTATGTAGCGACGCTGCATGATACAGCAGCACTTTTGCCACTGACAGCCACCCGTCTCAACATTTCTCGAGATGGAAACCATGCCCATCTTGAGAAATGCCAAGATGGGTGGTTGTGTAGGCAATGCATGATGCAGCGTCGCTGCATATTATGTGAACACTTAGATAAGCAGGCATTCTAGCTAGTATTTTTTTAAACTGAAAATTTAGTTAATCTTTGATATAATTGCATCATCATTATAACATGACTATGTCAACTCTTTTTAATTTCAAAATTTCCAAAAAAATTGACTTGTTTACACTTTGAATATTTCCTAGTAATTTAATAAATTCTCAAATCCACATTTAAACATCTCGCAGTCATTTCTCACTTTCCATTTCACAAGGACCTAAAAATACTCTGCTTTTTGCTTCTGTGCTGTTTTCCAATTATGCTTTCCCTTTGGCAATTTTCATCAACACATGGAGATGGAGGCGCAAATGGTGCCACTGGTACTGAAGGTTAGACAGGAGTCAAAAATAATTCCAGAATGCCTTGATTCTTTAAGACTCTATACTTGATAAAATTCAAGCAAACTCGAACTTACACCTTTCTACTACACCACCTATATAGATTTCCTTTGGGTTTTCCTCAAAAACAAAGACAAGATTCATTCTACATCTATAACAGTTGAAATTTAGAAAGAAAAAGAAAAAATCTTGGGGGCTTATCCACATACAAATATATATACATGGATATATATAATTCACTTGAAAATATCATAACATGTCTCATGAGTTCAGTATTGCAAATCTTATCATATCAATGCCCATCTAGAAAACATTATCATATCAACAGGACCAAAACTGTACATAGAGATGATTCTTTACTTTCAACAAGGATATACTCAGTAGATACTTCACACAAAAATAGATATTATGAATTTTCAGTTAGGAATAACACATAAATATAACACCAGAGTACAGTGAGTATCCATGTGACATACTCGAGATGATCGATTTGGATCCTCACGAAGACAAAAGAAGATTAGTACATTTTTCAAACAAAGATAAACAATTACTTTTCCACTAAATATATGCAACAAGATCAAGCAACTGGCTAATGGGAGTCTGTACCTCCGAGCCATTCTCAATTGCCAACGATATTCTGCAGTGCTGCCTATAGCATAACAACCAAGAAGGAATTCCCAAACTTCTGCCCTTATAGATGGATCCACACCCTAATAGGACAAAAGAGTACATAAATGGATATGTAGTAAAAAAAATGATCAACAACTTCTCTACAAGGAGAAAAAATAATTTTCATTATATCATCAACAATTGTCAACAACTTCTATACAAGGAGCAAAAAGAATCTTCATTATATAATTAACAGATGCTTCTGGGTTTTACAATCAAAATTCTTAAAAAGGAAAAAAGGAAACTGTGGCACATAAAAGAATGTGAAGATGTAAATGCTTCTTCAGGTATAAAGGTTCCAACCTATTTAAAGAAGAATGTTAGATGAAAGATGTTACAGGGGCACTTGGAGTCCACTTGACTCCAAAGCCCAATTTATCTAGGCAATGAAAGAGGTAGCCCCAGAAAATGGAATCAAAAGCTTTAACTAGGTCTATCTTAAAAAAGAAGACTAGCAATTTTGCTGCAGCTATGGAATAGATTATTTCATTTGCTAGAATCCACATTCTTAGACAAGACGACCATTCATAAATGCATATTGACATGGAGAAATCAAGTCTCTGAGAAGTTACAAATGTTTTTGTAATCATCTTGTGCATGCTGCCAGTAGTTAAATAGGTCTAAACCTTGTGATGTCTTCTGTATCCACGTCTTTGGGGATTAAATTTATAAATGACCCATTATCACTTTCAGCAGCTTGTTGTTTGCATAAAGCTATCTTATGAATTGCACGAAGTCATCCATGCAAAACAACAAAAAGTCTTTGTAAAATTCTATATTATGTCCATCCAGACCTGGTGTATTGACTTTGGCAAGGGACCACATGACTGTTAATATATATATATATATATATATATATATATATATATATATATATATATATATATATATTGTATTAGTTTGCCCGATAGGAGCATTTTTGTCTTTTCACATGTAATTATAGTTGTTTTTTAGAAACAACTATATTCTAGGTGTTTCTATTTTACTTAGAATATTTTCTTTTTTTTATTTCTTTTTTTATTAGAAATTAGGGGGGCACTCATAGAGTCGTAGGGCCCCCAATCCAAGATAGAAGATTGAGAAAGTAAACATTCCCAAATTCGCGCATGGTTTATGAACAATGTTGAGCTCAAAATATATGCCAACATCGCTAAATTTCGCAAGGCAAACGAGGCATGGTTTTTTATGAAAGGTATGTATACACAAAAAGGTCTTGCAAGACAATTCTTTCTCCAAGAAAAAGTACGTAACATCAAACAATAGGACATGAGTGTTCGTGATTACTTTAGCACTCTTAGTTTCTTATGGGATGAACTATCTCTTCGTGAACTCAAGTGGGTTGCTAGTGAAGATATTGAACTAAAAAGAGAGCAAATAGAAAAAGAGGACTTTTTTCAATTCTCACGTGGGCTTAGGCCTGAATATGAACAAGTTAGATCTTCTCTTCTTCATAGATCTAAGCCTCTTCCTTTGGAGGATGTCGTTGCCGAAATATGCCAAGAGGAGACTCGTCTTGGCATGATAAAAGGAGGAGATGAAGTGTCAGCCGTGTCTAAGCCCGGCAATCATGTAAAAACCTACAAGCCTCCATAATCTGGGAGGCAAAATAGTTATAATGGAGGATACAAGAAGGCTATTTGTCATCATGGTGATTGTCACAAGCTAAGTCACAGGGACTCGGCAAAGCAGGTGCCGCACCCACGTCGATGCAACGCGACATGACGCGGGTGCGCGTGCGGCACCCGGTGCGGTCAACATGACCCAAGGTGTGGTCAACGCACCCAAGGTTGTTTTTGTCCAATTTTTTAACGTAAAAAAAAAAACTGTTGCCCGATCAAAAGGGGCTGCAAAAGAGGATTAGGGCAAAAAAAATTTGCCCTAATCCTCTCCTCTCCTCTCCTCTCCCGCGCAGCTCCGCTCTCTCGCTCGCCTCCTCTCCTCCAAACGTCTCGCAGGGGAGCCCGACGCCACCTCCTCCTCTCCCTCATCGCATGTACTCTCTCGCTCTCTTGTTGGGTCGGCAGGGGAGGGACCGAGCCCCCCTCCCCCTGCTCCCTCTCCCTCTCTTGTTGGGTCGACAGGGGAGGGGCCAAGCCCCCTTCCCTGTTTCCTCTGATTTCAGGGAAGGGACCGAGCCCCCCACCCTGCTATATATATATATATATATATATATATATATATATATATATATATATTTTCCCTGCCGCACCCAAGGTTTTTTAAAGTGCCGCACCCCCACACCCGCACCCGCACCCATGTGACATAGGTCCCAAGTTATATGACACCCCAAAGAACAAGGTAGCTTCCGTTGAAGATTCCACACCAAGGAAGGAAGAACCAATCAAAGGAAAATAATTTTTTTCTTTTGCGCAATTATCGGAGGCACTTCAAATGTTACTCAAATCTCCATCTACATCGGGTATCGCAATAGCCTCATCTTCTCCTCCAGGTATGTCTTCTTGGATCCTTGATTTTGGGTCCTTTCATATGACACCTCATGAGAATGGTTTATCTGATTTATGCACTAATTCAAAAACCTCCTATGTTTCAACTGTCGATAGAACATCTTTGCAAATTAAAAGTGTTGGAACCTTAAATTCCTCTAAAAATGTTTTCATGCCAAAAGTAAGGGTTGTTCCTCAACTAAATTTAAACATTCTTTCCGTTTCACAAATTTTTGATCATAAATATGAAATCTCCTTCTCATCTAAGGGTTGCTCCGTGCAGGATCTCCGGTCCGAGAAGCAGATTGGGCAAGGCCATAGGAAGGGAGATCTATACTTCATGAATTATCTACACCTTTCTCTAAATTCATTTTGTAATTATGTCCAAGATAAAGATATTTAAACTTGGCATAAACGACTTGGACATACAAGTTTCTCAAAAATGTATCTTCTTCCTTTTGGGGAAAAATTTTGCAATGAAAAAAAATTAGTTTGCAAAGATTGTATCTTTGGAAAATTAAATTCACTTTCTTTCCTAATAGAACCTTTGTCTCTAAGAGGCCTTTTGAATTAGTGCATTCAGATGTTTGTGAACCTTCTCCCATCATATCAAAAGGAAGATATTCATATTAATGTTACCTTTATTGATAATTTCACTGGATATATATGGATATGTTTTCTTAATTTCAAATCAGATGCATTCACTTTCTTTAAAAAACTTCATATGATTATCAAAAATCAATTCCAAAAGAACATCTCTATTCTTAGATCCGATTCGAGTGGTGAATATTTATCAAATGAATTTCAAAATTATCTAGAACTAAACAGGATTTGTCACCAAAACTCATGTCCTAGAACTCCACAACAAAATGGATTAGCCGAAAGAAAACATAGACATATTATAGAAACCACTAGGAGTGTCATGGGCTAACTTTCCAAGGCCAAATTTTTCGCATTTCAAGCCAAGGAAGCCCCGTGCGGCACTAGGCCTCACGGCCTAGTCAGCCTCACAGCACGTGTTTCCCACACGTAACTTCTTACCCAGCGGAACGTCAACTTGACAAACTCTTCTTTTCAAGAAATCCTTCCGAACATGGTCCATCGTCCGTCTGATCGCCACTTACGTGCATAGCCGTCCCATACCGGCTAGCACCTTCAACCACCAAGACAAACGTGCCTTACCACTCCCACAAGCAAGCGCACGTTGACAAGGGCTGAAACGTGCCTTCGCAGCACTACCGACTTAACCAACATCCAACACGGGTCATGGGAAGCATAACACATCCCAAAGCCTTTACCGATGCATGTCATGTCTCCAACCATCATGGCAAGCCACCTTTCCTCAAGCCCAACCATCCGAGCCAACAACGCACGGAAGCCTTAGCCTCGCGTGCCATGGAGCAGATAGCAGCCCCATGAGCACGCCCCCAGCATAACCTCACCATAGAAGGGACAAGATCTTTCGACCCCCAGTCCGCAGACCAGTTGATGATTATCTGTCATAGCGAACAGCACCACCCAAACTCGTTCGCCGGCGTTGTGCACTCTCTTGCACAACCCCATGCCACTTGGCATGGTTGGGACCGCATCGCCGCACCAAGAGCCGCTTGCCTACGCACCCAAGGCCTTTGCCTACGCCCCATGGGGGATTTGAACTACACACGGACACCCCCATGCACTCCCAGTGCTGCCCGTGCGATATAGGGGGTGCCCATGCCAAACTGCTGCAACATGTGCCAGACAGCTCAAACAGGAGTTCCCCTATATAGGTGTTTTAGGAGTCAGGCCCCTGCCAGCAAGAGGAACCCGAATAACACTTGGGGAACCATAAATTTCTCAACTTCGGAATTCTTCAAATCCGCCTTCACCCACGCGTTCCCCATAGTCCATTTACACGGTGAATCTTCGATCTTGGCCCCAAACAACTTTAAATGCTCGTTGGATTATCGCCTCAAAGATTGTGCACGCAACTGTGCCCACACTGTGCACATTGCTGCACATGCCAAGCTCTGATCATGCTCACCGCAACTACTTGCCCACCGCATGTTGTGCTTCGCATGCCACATGCATCATGCATGACAATGGTCTGTGCAACACACGAAACCACTGTTATGCATGTGCACCAAACTCTGCACACATGGGCAAGGCCTGTTTGCCACGGGGTTGGCCCGACTGCCTCATGCACGCCGCAACCAACCAATCCATCACTCTTGGGGCACTTCCACCGCACTTCACACACATCCATGCATCTGTTGCCGCATCTGCACTGCAGCACACCTGTGCACATGCCACACTCCTTGCACAGCCCTGTGCCCCACTCCAGCACAGGACACCATCTGTGGCATGCACGCACCTCTTATGAATGTGCACTACACCTTGCCAGTGCACATGTCACACTCCTTTCACTGTCCAGTGCCAAGCTCAGGCACATGACGAAATCAGTGACATGCACACACCTTTTCAGCACCTGCGTTGCACCAACCCGTGCACATGTCACACCCCTTTGCACAGCCCAGTGCCAAGCTCAGGCACACAGCACTATCAGTGGCATGCATACGTCTCTTCAACCCCATCAACCGCACCAAGTCCCATACCTATGGCACGTTGCAAGGCTCTCCGAGATTTTGGGTGCAACAAGGAGATTACTTATTTTTAAAGATATTCCAAAAAGTTTTTGGGCCGAGGCCGCTCTAACATCAACTTATTTGATAAATAGAATGGCCTCATCATCCTCACAAAACACATCTCCTTATGAAAAACTAATTGAAAGAACACCTAATTTCAAGCGGTTGCGAATTTTTTTGTTATAAGTGTTTTGTGCTTTTGCATAAAAGAGATAAATTGTTTCCAAAAGCCATTGAATGTGTATTCATGGGTTATGGAGAGAACCAAAAAGGATATAGATGTTTTGATCCTAAGAGTAACAAACTATATGTTTCTAAAGATGTAACATTTTTGAAAAATGAAAATGGTTTTGAGAGAACCAAGGAAAACAATAAAATCGATTATTGCTTTCTATTTGATCTCTTGCTACAAGAATTGTTGAATTCATGTGATTATTCTTTGAATGACATCAGGGATAATCCATTAAATGACAATGAAAATGATGATGATAATGTGTATTCACTTAATGAGAATGAGGAATCATTTATAAATAACGATATTGTTGATAAACCCATTCAAATTTATACCCGGCGTGAACAAAAGAATCTTTTAAATGCTTTAGAAAAATATTCCCAAAATTCGTCATTAGAAGAAACCTCACTTAGAAGATCCAATTGCATCTTCAACCGACCAAGCAGATTTGTATCTTATGACACATTAACACCAAAATATAGGTCATGTCTAATAGCATTACATTCCCATCATGAACCATCACACTATAATGAAGCCAAAAATCTTCCACAATGGATTGAAGCTATTAATATAGAACTTAAAGCTCTTGAAAAAGCTAAAACATGGGAAATAACTTCATTACCCATAGGAAAGAAATCTATAGTATGTACATAGGTTTTTAAGGTTAAAACCAAAAGTGATAGGTCTGTAGAACGATACAAAGCTAGGTTAGTGGACAAAGGGTACTCTCAAGAGTATGGTATTGATTATAAAGAAACATTTGACCATTATCTAACCTTAATAGCCATTGCATCTATTAAAAAATGGCCCATCTACCAACTAAATGTGAAAAATGTTTTTCTAAATGATGAATTAAATAAAGAGGTTTACATGGATACTCTGTCGGGGTTTTGTATTGAAAAGGGTAAAATTCTTAAGCTTAAAAAGGTTTTATATGGTTTAAAACAAGCTCCTAAAACTTGGCATGATAAATTTAGTAATGTAATAACTCATCTAGGTTTTCATTCATGATATACCAACACTGCTCTTTTTGTTATAAGTACAAGTTTTATGGTTGTTATCCTTCTATTTTATGTAGATGATATGATTATCACCGGAAGTGACAAACAAGGAATCAATGATATTAAAAGTATTTTAAAAAAAAATAATGTCTGATTTAGGTTTTTTAAGATACTTCTTAGGTATTAAAATTTCATACTCTCCTAGAGGGTACAGCCTTTCTCAAATGAAACTTGTTGCTGATATTTATACCAAGTCTGGTATTACAGAGTTTCCAATGTGAGAAATGCGATGATGAGACCCATCTCCAATAACTATAGTATTTCTACCAACATAAGGAACAAGATTTAGGAGCTTACCAGCATCACCAATAACATGAGTAGCTGCTCCGGAATCAACATACCAAGTGTCTTGATCATTCTGTTTCAAGTTCAAATCAACCAAAGCAGATAATAACTCTTTGACTTCTCCACTATTCTTTAATTTATTTGTTCTTTTTCTTGTCTCTGATTGCTTTCCTCTGTTTTGAGGATTAAACCAACAATTAGCTTTGATATGCCCCTTTTTGTTGCATATAAAACAAGTGGGTATTGTCCTTTGCCTCTTCAAATTAGGAGGAATATTGGGTGTAGGCAATATTCCACGAGCTTCTTGTCCATTCCTCTCTTGACCTCCCCTTTCCCGAGATTCATACCTGCCACGTCCTCGACCATAAGTAACTCTTGTGGCAAGAACGTCTTGTGCTCCAATGTTAGTGTGAGTATCTTCAGATAATCCCTTCAAAGTCATCTCATACTGTAAGAGTTTAGCACGAAGATCTTCAAATGTAGGTAAGTCTGGCAAACACAATAAGGAAGTAACCATCATATGATAATTAGGTCCCAGCCCGCTCAAAGTTTGCTATACCATATCTTTGTCACTGAGCGCACAACCCACGATGGTCAACTGATCTGTGATAGTCTTTATTTTGTTTAAGTGCTCTATGATAGTCATGAAATTATTTCTCAGCATTTGAAACTCTTTCTTTAAAAATAGAACTCTGGCTAGAGAAACTTGAGAATACGTCTGAACAAGTGGGTGCCATAATTGCATGGCTGAGCAGTCATCTGGGATTGCCAAAAGCACCTCCCGTGAGAGAGTGGAAGTAATGTAGGCAACCAAAGCCTGATCTCGCTTCATCCAGGACATGTACTCCGGATTTCTAACAAAAGTAATAGAAGTGTCACCCTCCCCATTCTTTCCTTCTTGTGATATGAACTCTGAAGGAATAGCAACAGAGTCATCCAAATGTCCAAAAAGATCCTGGCTTCTTATGAATGGGATGATTTGTCTCTTTCAGGTTAGGAAATTAGAATTGTTCAGTTTCTCAGATACAAGTTGACTAAGAAAGTTGGAAGAGAAGAGGGAAATGAATCCATAGCCGATTGAAGGCAAAAATAAGATAGAATAAGAAACAAGAGAAAACTAAAAACAAGAAAGAGTAAAAGACCAGAAGGTTCACTTTAGATTCAACAAATAAAATCCAGAACAGATATTTTCATTTGAGAGAACTCGGCTGCCTCTTCTTCTTCTTTTTTACAATCTGCAGACCCGAGACAAAAAACTAGACTATGCAGTAAACTGCTCTGAATGAAGGTCAACCAATAAGAGACACATTATTTGAAAGTAACGTGTTTTTCTTTTCAAAAATGCAAAGGAGAAGAGAAGAAAAGAAATTCAAGAAGAAAATAATTCAGAGATAATATCAATTAATCAAAAAAAAGATATGATATTTTATTCAGAATCTGACGTTAATCTGAAAACAGCGAAAAAACAAGATTGACGTGATATCAACTTACGAAATCACGGAAAGGATCAAATTTGATCGTGCGTGATTATTAAAATTGTTGTTGGGTGAGATCACGTCCAACAATATAAAAAGAGAAACAAGAAAGATAAAGAGAGAGAGGAAAGGTCGACGTGAACAAATCCAAGATTCGGATTTTAGAAAGAAGAAAACACGTTGGCTTGAATAGATTCAAAAGGAATAAAGAAAATGGAAGAATAGAGATCTGATAGAGAGATACCTTTAGAAGAGAACAAACTTAAGGCTCATAAGAAGGATACGATCTTCAGGATTGGATCTGATGCTCTGATACCATGTTAGAAAATGGTGTTCTATCATTCAATCACAAGAAGAAGCATGGAATAGAGAGAGAGAGACGCTGGTAGCTGCAGAAAACCTCAATTAGGGTCTGCGGTATTTGGCTTATCATTAAGTATAGGCTGGTATAAATATTAGGGTATGAAAATACCCATTACACAACAAGCTAAATTACAATGGACCTTTAATGAACATGTGACTAAATAAACTGAGTTGGGTCTGGATCCGAGATCCTAACCCAATCGTGAATGACGACTTCTTTTCATAGAATACTATAATAGTCTCTAATACTCATATTTCCTTGGTTCCTCTTATTTTTTCTTGTAAAAAGAAATGTCTAACAAGGTCCTTTTAAGTGTGCATACCTTTCATGAAGAACCATACTTCATTTGCTTTTTTAAATTTGGCTAGATTAGCATAAATCTTGAGTTTCATGTTATTCATAAACCATGTCAATATTTTGGCATGCTCACTTTCCCAATCCTCAAATTTAGATTGATATTCATGAATAGCTTTGGTCTTTTCTTTATCACTCAAGGCTTTTTCTTCATTCTCTTCCTTGGTGAGCTTCAATTATGGTTCCAAAATGGTTACAGATACATATCCCCAAAGTTTCTTACCTTTGAGGTTGTTTTTCATAACAGCCGCCTACATTCTATAGTCGGTCCAATTTAATTTGAATGAAAGGTCGATCTTTGCATCTTTGTCGGCCATTGTGGAAGGAGTTGAAGAAGAACAAGAATATGAATCTCAATACCACTCAAACATAAGAGAGAGTAGTCCCAAGAGTGCTTCCAATACCTAGTGGCTCTGATACCATGTAATGAAACACTAGTCACAAAGTGACTACAAGAGATACACAAGTATACAAACAAAAAGCCATTAATGGGCAAAATACAATAAGCCATAAAAGGGCAAATGACAAACACACAATATGAGAGAGAGAGAGAGCTTAAAAATATAAAGAATCTCTTATATAAAATGCTTCAACAAGCATTACAAAATAGTGGGGCAAGACCCCTTATTTATACAACTAATGGAAGCAAAGGGGCTCCCATAGAGTCGTTGAGAGCCCCTCCAATGGTCATATTTGTGACCGTTGGAGAGGGTCCCAACGGCTCTTATGAGGGCCCATTCAAATGCTAAATAAAAAAGAAAAGAAAAAAAAACAAAAAACAAAAATTAATAAAAGGTCCCTAATGGACATGCGTATTTATAAGTGAAAAGACTAATTTTCCCCTAGTGGGCATTACAAAAGATATATATATATATAACATCCATATATTTTAACAGTTGGACCAACGGGACACTCTCCAAGGGTGTCACCTCTTTGCAACATTGAAAGGACAAATCTAGACTCTCTTAATGTTCTCTCTCAAGCCTATATATAGGTTAACTATTGTACTTGGAAGAACATGAAAGTAGAATCAAGAAAATTATCTCTATCTCAAAATTCATCCCTCGTCTCTCTCTCTCTATCTCTCTCACTACCTCAGTTCTCTCTATTTCTCTATCTATCTCTTCCCTGCTCTCATTCTTTGGTTTGTTGTATTAGACCTCTAAAGGTTGTGGTACTCAAATGACTTAGGTTGTAGCTCAAGTTCAAGCATCATCGGCGTGGTGGACTTAGTGAGTTCAGTGGACTAGCCCACTTACCCTGGTGAACCCAATGATTTGTAGACCCTTAGCCACTACCAAAGTCGTGTTGAGACCTTAGACATTCCAACTAAGTTGATCCAATCCATCCTCTAAGCCCAGACTAACCCTAGACCTCACCCCAAACCGTTGAACCCAGCAATTAGTTTAGGATTTTGTTATTGTTAAGTGCAGAATCTACCTCGACTTGCCTTATTTATATCTCCCTAACTATACCTGATTTACGCCTGAAAATTTAACCCTAAGTCAACCCACGTGTCATTAACCCACCAAAAATCAGGTTTTTCCTCTGTCCCAGTGAGGAGAATAAATCCTACACTCAAACCAGTTTTTGCCAAATCTCAGTTTATACCATGGTTGCCTATTGAGGAAGCGGAAACGGGAAGCCGACCCCAATTGTTTTGGGATGAAGGCGTAGTTGTTGTTGTTGTTGTTGTTGTGTGTGTGAATACACAAAAATAAAATATATATAGAAATATATATATGTATATATATATATATATAACTAACAATATTAAGATTTAAGACATGGAAACCATTTGCATCAAGGGCAATATCGTCTTTTCATTTTTTCAGCAGATATATTTATTGTCTTTTGTCTCCATAGTTCATTACTTGTATTTGTTATGTAATGTTTGATGTTATATGTTTGTTATTTGTGCTAAGACTACTTAAGTGGCATTGTTGTAATTAACCAAGTTGTGTTGACTTTGTTATAGCACCCTATTAGGACCTCTCTTATTAGTAAAAGAAAGAGTGTGCAGCCTCTGCACTAGAGAAAGATAAGGGATTGTGAGGTTTCATCTTCTTCGTTCAAGCACACCCTCTTCCTCACAAATTATCACAAAAAGATGGACCATATTCATTTGACCTGAACCTTGTTCAATATAATGATGTCCTTCAATATGATCGTCCGCTGCCTTGTCTTCTTATGAGAACAACGGCAAATCACTAGGGAATACATTGTTCCAAGTGTCACATTCTACAGTTTGTTTCCCATCCAAACCGAGCTTTCCACGCAGCGATGAGATTTAATCTTGCACAATCCTTCAATTCCCCTTCCTTTTGCAAAAAAAATCCCAATGACAATTTAATCCAAGTTTTGCTCTGCTATAAATATCTTCCGTCAACATTTTGATGGCTTCATAACAACCTCAAAAGACTTGGTCGTTGACCGGCAAGGCACACTAATTGATGTTTTCTAGATTACAAGGGATATGGACCCAAGGAAGACTGTGTCATATCTTCTCATTACATTGAATCCTATTTGAACTCTATTTTCATTCTAGTTTTCAGCTATTTATGTCCTCTAAGCCTCTTTTCACACCAAAAGGACCATATATTTGAGCAAGATTATGAACTTTTGATACAAATAAAATTGTGTTATTATGACTGCAGAAGAAGTAACATTTTCTAGATCTGCAATTCATGATAATGAATCTTTCACACAACCAATCACCATTCCTTCACTGACTGGTTGTAGTATCATTAGCGTGTGTTAGACTTCTTGAATAGAACAGGCGAGATCAAGCTTTTAGCTTCTCCTTTCACAATGTTATTCATCAAATTCCTGGCAGGTTTATGAACTTTTTAAAAGAAAATGGGGAGAAGAAGAGTTTGAATCCTAATGCCACTATAGCAGTTGTAATATTAAGCAAAAACTCTATTGTGCCAATCAAGGTGAGGAAAACCGAATGATAGACACTTGTCTTAGACAACCGATAGGTCTAAGAAAAAGTCCACATTGGCTCGGCAAATGCTCAATCCCTCCCCTTAACCATTCCATTTCTTAATCTTGTACATACCCCAATAGGAGAGGAACTTACTAGGTCATCAAGTGAAGATACATCACATTCATCGACTGCATGTAAGCACGTTCTATGCACTAGATGGAAACTTCAGCACAGTTTCCTGCAAGCTCCAAACTGCACCTTTGTGTCTACCAGCCTTGCTCGAATCAGCTACATGAAGCTTCCCTCCAACTTTAATGCTATTGTGCACCCCCTACCTTTCTGTAGACAAATCGTCCACCACCTCATGAACATGTTCCTTTTTCTTCTATGTGATTTTATTGATTTTCACCCTCCATCATTCTTCTTTTCTTTCACCCCTTTTTCTTCTTCCTCAGCAGTCTTACACAGTTATTTGTACATAGCTGACACACATAAAATACATCAGTTGGTTCTTTCAGCTTCTGTTGAAGTGAACCCCTTAGCTTTAAGCAATGGAATCTTCCTTTTATTATACTGCTTGGTGATACAAAGTTGTTTGCGAAGGCCATTTGCAGCCACTAGCTTGGCATCTATTGTTGGAATCCAAAAGTGCTCTTTGAATCTTCCATCAGTTAAAGGTATGTTTTAGCTGCTTAACAAGCAATTCGAATACATTTTAAGTGTTTCAGTACAAATTTGAAATTTTTGACCTTATAATCTATGTCACATAGGTGCGGGTGCGGATGCGGCACTTTAAAAAAACTTGGGTGCGGGGTTGCGGGGAGGATATATATATATATATATATATATATATATATATATATATATATATATATATATATATATATATATATAAAACAGTTTTAAGTTAACACTACGTGTATTTGTGTGCATTTATGTATTTATATATATATAATATAAATAAAAATGAACTTGATTAGGGTTAACTGAATCTACTTTTGGATAGAAATGGACCTCAGTGTGGTTGACTTCACCTAACACAAAGGAAGCTGTGTCCAAGTGTCGCACCTGCCTGGGTGAGGGTGTGACACGGGTGCGGTGCCCTGTTAGAAGAGTCCGTGTGACATAGCTTATAATCAAGGATACCTTTCATTGTTATTTCAGGTAGCTCAATACTCTATCCCAGGATGTCTTCATGATTCCCGTTTCAGGAACACAAGCAAAACATGCACAATAACAACAAAAACAAAACAGCACATCCTAGTTTATCTGAAACAAGATTTTCTCCATCATATCAAACCTTGTCCCATCAACACATGCCTATTTCCTGCTTCTAATATTTTGGATGCCCAGCCAGCAACTATACACATTAGGCATAACAACTCAATGATGCTTACCCCCAGAATGATCAATTTAAGAACTTTATTGAAACCGATTATCTTTCCATCACTATCAAAAGTGGCATGCCACCTTTCTGGTTTGAGCATTTTTCTCGCCTGCAAAAATTAGAGACAATGGTTGTGCTAAGAAACGGCATGAGGCAGTTGTTCCATGAGAAACCAGATATAAATTTTGGCATACTATAAAAGATTCACAAGGAAAGCTACCTCCCATAGATAAAAGAAGAAATTATTGCATCGAATACAGATTACATAGCTCGAAATTCTTTAAGAGCATAATCACTCAAAAAATAGAAAATATGGTTTAGAAATTACAGAAACCCTTATTATCTCTTTTTCCGAATAAGTTGAAGGATAATTGTCATCTGCTTTCTCTATTGAAAATACAACTGTGTTGTATTGCCTCTTGCAATCTGCTGTTATGCAATGGATGGCAGCCTAGGGGCCTCAATCACATGAACAGAAATGATCCTTTCCTTTTCCAACCAATTTCAGATTTATATGTTGGAGGGTGAAAAAGAAGAGAAAAAAAATTTCCTTTGCTGACGGTTCATCTACAGATGCATTGAGTCTAACATTTCAGTTCTCTTAATTTCTGACTGTTATTTTTCTGTTCCTGGTTTTGTTTTTGATGTTTAAGCATTTCACCTGTCACTGGTTTCAAAATGATGGCATATTATTTATCTCATCTTAATGTGCCTTTCAGCGTTTCAGGACTCGAAAGAAGATACAGAAATCATATGAAACTATGGGTATTGTCATCTCAAGGGATGGTTAAGTATCTATCCGGTTTCATGTTTGACTTTAATACCTTACCTCTTAGGTTTTGAGTCCCTCAGGTCTTAATTTTCAAAGCAGATCATAGGTTTAAGAATAAACAGCATCAAAAAGTCAGAAGCATCAAGAAGAAAGGTTTTGTCCTTTTTTCTCTTTGTAACATAGAAAAAATTCATTTTAATCAGACTGGTAATCCTATAACTCCTTCAGCTAATGATAAGGCATTACGTCCCTTTCCGCTAATGATTTTCCATATAGCCATGTTTATTACAAGACACTTTGATTAGGCACCTTGTAGGGGCTTCTGCGAGAATATCAACCCCCTGTTATCATAAAGCAACAATCTAGTGTCCAACTTTTCAATCTCAACTTACGAAGTGATGATCAATCTTTAGATACTTGGCTTTGTTTTGGAGGGCTAGGTTCTTGAAAATAAACAATGAACTTTTTTAATAATAGAGAGCTTTATTGATAAAAGAGTTAGAAAAGGTGATGTGATGCCGCCATAGTGCAGATAAGGAATATCTAACAGCTTAAATCATAAATATTAATGCATGAAAGATCCGGATAGGCCATTCCCCCCTAGCGTACATAAGAGCATCTGATCAAATTGAGCAGGAAATGGTAAAAATGCACATACATTTTCACTGCAGAAAACATTAACCCAAAGCTCTTGAACAGTAACTGAAGCATTACCTTATATTTAACATCAGTGTTTGATTTAAGTCCTTTATTATCTACTAGACAAAGAAATGATTAAACACAACAAACCAAATGGATGTACATTTTATCCGTATCTCCTCCCCAGTTAGCAACAATGAAAACCGCCAAAATGAATGTGTGTCAAGTGCTCTTGAAGCAGCATAAAAACATCATTTATTGTAACACCCTCACGCACTAGGGGTGTCTGTAGGTTAGGTTGCTCGGCTTGCAATTCCAACTACAGACTACTCCAAAGCACCATCGCAGAACCAAACAAAGAAGCAAAAGGACCAAAGGAAACTCAAAGTTATCTAACAAACTTAAGATAGGCACAAGGAAACGACTCTAACTCCTTCCCCCCACCCCTCAATGAAAGAATGCTGTGAAAAGAGGTAGGACAACTCTGACGTAACGAAGCAAAAGCGTGAACATAAGAAGATGTCGATGGCACATGGTAGGAATTAGCTATCAAAGATAAAAGAGTTAGAGAAACACGAAGATACCTGCTGACGCAAATACAATGACAAATGAATTCAGATAAAAGAGGAACAACACAAGAATAACAGGGACAACAAAACCAACACAACCATCTCAAAATCGACTTAAGCAAAGAACAGGGAGTCTGCATGGATTCAGCCAGAGAAACAAAATAAGACCATCAAGACTTCTTTTTTTCTCTCCGTTATTGATGCCGGCTTCCATACAAACGAGAAAGGCGAATAATTCAAAAAAAAAAATGGAAGAAGAGAAACCTTTATGGGTGAATGCTGAAGGCAAGGCTTCCGAATATCCCGGACGATCGATCTTACCCGCCGGAGATTCACGGCACGGGAACTGCACGTCCATGTCCTCTCTTCCCCGTCGAAAGACATCACGACGTTCTCCCTAAAGGATTCATCAAGACAAAACTCTCTCCGTCAATCTCTCTCTCTCTCCCTCTCTCAAGGCATCATCATCATCATAACAACGAAAACAACACCACCAATAGCGATCGTTGTCGCTGTCATCATCATGAAAACGAGATTATGCCCTAAAACCTAAGGCAAAAACTAGCCAAAACCAGATCGAATCTTAGCGATGGCGACGGAAACGAGATTTACGCTAAAAGCTACTCCAATTCCGCAGAAATTCAACGCCAAATCTCGCGACGAGATCGGGATAAGAGGAATAGGAAGAAAAGTCGAGATTTTCTTCTCTCGATCGAACAAACTAACAGAGATCTAAAGAAACTCAAATAGAAAGAGATTAAATCGAGAAAATAATGAAATTAAATACGAAAATAACCACGAAGAAGAAGAGATTACCAGGCATTAATGGGATTCAGAAGGATGTTTGTAGATCCCATATAAATTAGTTCCAAATTCCGGCATTTTCATAAAAAAGAGGGATTTTTTACTACTTTCCGTTCTTCTTTTTCAATTGGTCTCTCTCTCTCTCTCTCTCTCTCTCTCTCTCTCTCTCTTAATTTGATTTAGAGTTTTTTTTTACTCGGTTCTTCCTCTCGGGCTCGGTAAAAAATAAAAAAGAATCGTCGCATGTAACTGAGTTATCTTTTTTTAAATAGAATTCGGGGTAACCCCCCCAGCGTTTATTCTCGAAAAAAAAAAAAGAGACAGAGAGAGGGCGAACGGGGACCAGGTGATTTGCCAAATCACCGATCATGGGTGATCTGACATCATCACGCTATTAACCGCTTCAGGTTATGGAGCCGAGTCAGTTTTGGGGTGCGAAACCGGTGAAATTAAAATGTTTAGCCCAAATGCGCCAATTATCTAGATCTAACAGGATAAAGCGGGTTATTACGTTCTCGGCAGAAATGAAGCCTTCAAACTATCTGGATATGTAATAACCGCAATTTTTTCATTAAAAATTTTAATGTTTTATGCGTAGGTTGATTTGGGCACGGATCCAAGTTTTGGATCCAGAACCATACTTAAGTAATACCCCTTATACATATAAACCTATTAAATATCCATATATACGTAAATAAGAAAATAAATAATATATATATATATATATATTTTTTTTATATATATATATATATCATTAGGTGAGGTTTGGACCCAACTATGAGTCCACATCTTTAAATAAGACCCGGATCCAACACGTTGTTGGATCCCGGGTGCGGGTCGCGGTCCGAACCCGGACCCGGCCCACACCCTGTAAAACGAAAAAAAAGGGGGCAACCCGATATGGGTTGCCCGATAAATATAAGAGGGAGAAAACCCTCTCCCCCGATAAATCTCACGTTAGGGTTCTTTTGAACCCTAACACGCTGAGAGTGAGAGAGATGGGGAGGAGGGGGGAACACAGCGCAGCCGCCGGGATGGGGGGGGGGGTTCCTTCCTTTTCGGGGGGGGCACCCTCATACAAATGGGGACCTCGAACCCATCTTCCATCCCTCTCTCGCTATCTCTTTTCCCTCTCTCACTCTCCTCGGCCTCTCTATCTTTCGGATCGTCCTCCGAGTTGCGGTCTGCTGCTCGAAGCCCTCGTCGGAGATGCCGACCTCTTCTACAGTGGTGGTGTTGTCCAAGCCGACCAACCTCCTCTCTTGGCTGTCGCAGCATCTTCGCATGAATATGGTAGGGTCTCTGTAAATTTTTTTCTGGTTGAGCATGGGCTTGGTGGGGTGTGGGTTGTCCAAAACCCAAATGGGTCGATTTGCAAGGGGGGGGGAATCTCCAATGTTGGGGTTGTCTGTCAACCCCAAACCGAAAACCCCAAAATTTTAATTTGGGGGTTTCGGATTTCTTTTTTTTGGGGATCGAGCATGTGTGGGGGGGGATTTCGGATTCTGCTAGGGTTGGGTTCCTACAAAACTACTGGATAGTCTACTGCCCATCGTATGGTTAGTTGCCTATTAGGATGATATTCTACCTATTAATCTGGTAATAGTGTAATTGCACATCAAGCGGGGGTCCAGCTTCATACAAGACTACATATTAAGCGGATAATTAAAAGTTTTTTTTATGCATATTGAGTATTATTCAGGTTACAATTTAGCTGTATTGGAAACTGATATATATATATAGAGAGAGAAGGGGTTGTAATCTTATTGAAATAGAGTTTTTGCATGATACGTTCTTGCATATATAAATAGTAACTAATATGCAAATCTTTTGTTACTGAATCTGAAGCGTCCATACTGAAAACTTTCCATTTCACAGCCTACCGCTTGAGCTAATTAGTTTTCCTGTATGTAGTACGAATTATTTAACGTTCCCCCTTGTGTTGGCTGAAGATAAAAAGTGGTACGGGGTGAGATAAATCTTGTGTCTGTTAAAGAATCGCAGGTTCTGGAAATTTAGGCTACCATAATACGGTTAATACTCACCTGTTAAACTTAGTTATATGTCTAAGTAGTTTTGAATTTTCAATACTTAATCTGTTAAATAGTTGTTGTAACCATCATTGCATCCAGTAATGTAAACTCGCAACTTGTTGTAACATACACGTACCCCAGGTTGGCTATATCATGGTTGTAGGTCTGTAGCCTCTATGGGTTTGTTATTGTAGGAGCATGTGTATGTGTTAATACCCTGTACATTATGTCCAGCATATACTTGCATGTTTGTTAGGTTGAAATTAACGGCCTACCTGCGTGTGATTGTTTCTACATATGGGTTACATCATGCTGGTTATGTTGTAATTAACGACCTAAGTGTGTGTGACATGTTGATTATGCTGCCATGTCAAGTCTTTTTCTCAGCCTCAGCAACATATACTGCTACTGTCTTCGTGCTGTAACGTTTATGATTGCTTGTGTTTCAGATTTTATAGTGAATAGTTGGTTGACTTTTTATAGTGATCTGTAGTTCGTTCATTAGGACTTTATTTATTTCAGCTTGCTCAATAACAAGATAGGCGTCGGTTAGTGAGGGCATTCTGTTTTATATAAATTTGCACATGGATCTGATGCTACTGCCCATTAGGAGAATATTCTGTTTTCATAAGAAGCTGCATATAAATTTGATGCCAGAGTATTTGGACATTTAGTAGGCATTTAAACTCATGATAGGCTGCATGATAACCCTATAAATTATGCCTGTTTAGAAATAGATTAAGTGGTTATTTGAATTACTATTTAGCTGTGCATAAATTTTATATGCGTATAAATTGGTTATGACACCATTGAGATTACATAGTATGATTCCAAAATGAATCAGTTGGGTCAACATAATAAATCGGTACCCGATGCGGGTACTTGAGACTGATAAATTGTTTAAAAAAATAGAAATTTCATATGACAAGAAAAAAAAACTTAAACTCAATGGTTGTGTGCTTGACTGGTTTAAAGGCACCGGAGCACTCTGTGTGGGCTCATGAAAATCAATATGAAAAAGGTTTTGGGTTTGTAAATGACTAAGGATGAAATATACTACTATGGTAGTAGAAGGTGTGGGAAAAATGCCCCTACACCCTGAAAGGTTAACTAAATAAAAGATTTACCCACTCAGATTCGGGTTTACCTTGGAGAGGGTAGGTGGTACAAAACTTCGGGGACATGTGTTTTTGTTCGAGCGTAAAGCGACTCGTTGGTCCCAGTCCTCGGAGTTGGGGGACCCGGACTACCAATGTGTCCTAGGTGGTAGTTCCTTGTTCTTCTGCAGAAGTTAGGGATGCATCCTGTTTTGGTTTTGGCCTTTGGGAGTTTCTCTCGGTCGCTGGCCGCTCCCTTAGGATTTCAGTCTCAGTTAGAATGTTCGGGTTAATAAAATATCCTTGAATAATATACTCCCGAACGTTTTCTTCTGAGATGGTTGCCTTGGCCCGCGTGTACCCGTGGGATAAGAAAAGATAAACATCAATTAGAACAGTTAGGTATCACTATGATGGAGTCATTAAAGAGACATTTGCATATTCTTTCAGCATGCTTTATATTCGGTGTTTGTGATGAAACGACATCCTAAAATGTGCAGAATATGCTTTAAGTTCTTAATGCCTTACTTGCTTAATTGTTGTAGTTGCATAAAATGCTCTACTTGTTTAATTATAACTGTTGCATAATCTACTTCTCTACTTAGATATATGTTTGTTATTGTTGTTGCATCGACTTCTTTATGTGCTTATGTATAGGCTGAAAATCAAATACGACACCCACATCACATACTTGACACATGATCTACTTGCAAGAAAAATTACAGTTTTCCTACTTAGACGTGGTAGTCTAATTCCTATAAGTTTTATCATTTTCAGGCACATAGTAGTTTTACGAGCGACGCGGGATGAGGCGCTGACCAAGACTTGATCTACTTGTTCCCTGGCGGTCCTACTTTCTTTCGGATTGAAATTTTTGTCTTCAGACTCATAATGTGAAAAACTCTGATGTTGGATTCTATTATTATTGAAATAAAAATAAATAGTGTGGTTTGCTTTTACCTTTCTGTATCATTCTGAAATGCTTAACCCTGGAATTATTAGTTGTTTCCGCTTTAAAAAAAAAATCCTCAAAAATCTGGATTAAAATTTTTGGGGCGTTACAGTTATGGTATCAGAGCCTGTGAACAATAAATCAAGGATCACGGTCGTGCCACACCCTGCAAGCGCTCTGTAAGTATAAATTCTTTATCAACCATGATAATTGCATTGTTTTTCTATATAAGTATAGATATATACATGTAATGATTTTAGGAATACTACAATCCAAAGATAGTAAAACTGTGTGTATTGAAATGGTTATTAGATGTATCATCGATCCCAAGCTAGTTCGAGCACAACGAACGAATGGCAGGACCAAAGGGGTTTCGTGATGGAAACTCTCGGTAATCTGGCTCAGACAATGGACACCCAAATGCGCCACCAGGCGGAGTTAGCCGCATCCATAAGTGAAAGGCATAACACCAGCATAATCACCTATAAAAAGTTCTTGAAGTTGAACCCGCCTATTTTCTCAGGCAAGGTTGATCCTGAACTAGCCGAGAGTTGGATTGCAGAGACAAAACGGGCTTTTCGGGTTCTGTCTGTTCCCGATAATAAGCAAACAGACTTCGGCACCTACCGCTTGACGGAAGATGCACAGAAGTGGTGGGACACAACCCGAACCATCCACTTTGTCGGAGTGGATACTATTCCATGGGAAGATTTCAAGCGGGCATTTTTAGAGACGTATTTTCCCCAACATGCTCGTGATCAGAAGCAACGGGAGTTCCTAGAGCTTCTTCAGGGAAATATGAGTCTGGTAGAATACACTACCAAATTTCGGACCTTGGAGCGGTATTATCCGAACTTATTTGACAATGATAAGGCCAGAGCGACTAAGTATGTTCGGGGACTTAAGGACGAGTTACGAACTCGAGTGATGACCAATTCACCGTCCACTTTTGCACAAGCCATTGAAGTGGCTACTATGCTGAACGAAGATTGGGAGCGATCGAGGAAGGGTCAGGATAACACATCGTGGAAGCGGGGAGCTGGTCCGCAGCAGTACCAAGGTGGAAAGAAACATCAACCACCTCACAAGAAGCAGATGTACAATGGTGGTAATTGTCCTCCGCAGCAACAGGGACAAAATCGGGTGTGTCAGAAGTGCAACCGGTTTCACTATGGACAACCTTGCCCTAGAGACACCAGAGCATGTCTCTATTGTGGAAAGATGGGTCATTATGCCCGTCAGTGCCACAAGAAGATGGCGGATATGCAGAAACGGAATGCCGGAGGAGGGCAGCAGCAACAACAATCATCTCAGCAGCAGCAGGCACCGCAACAAAATGCACAGAAGAGGGTGCAGAGGAACGAGTATATGCTACCATTACAGAAGAGCTAGAAAAAAGAAATCTGGTACAAGGTACGGTATTTGTCAATGGCTATGCTGCACTCGTTCTATTTGACTGTGGTGCTACACATTCGTTCATATCTATAGAGTTTGTGAAATTATTAGGTGCACATACTGAATCTCTAAAACATGAATTATATGTGTACAATCCGATAGGATATAATTCGATATGTATAAACTACATCCCTAATGTCATAATTGTACTTAAAGGGCAGAACTTACCTGCTGACCTAATCTTGCTCGATATGACTGAATATGATGTCATATTGGGGATGGATTGGTTATATGAACATTATGCCAATGTTCTTTGTCGCCAAGGGAAAGTGATTTTGTCCTGACCAGGATTGCCAAAGGTTGAGTTTCGGCTCTCTAGACCTACAGTGAAGGGCCGAATTGTATCGGTATTAAAGGTTCAGAAGTATATGCGACAGTGGGTGCCGAGCATTCCTAGTAAATGTATTCTCCTGCGAGTCGAAGGTCACACCATTAGAAGAACTTGAAGTGGTTCGTGAATTCCCGGAAGTGTTTCCGGATGAGTTGCCTGGACTACCTCCACAGCGTGAGGTGGATTTTTATATCGAGTTGGTGCCTGGGACGACACCGATCTCGAAAGCGCATTATCGTATGGCCCTAGTAGAGTTGGAGGAGCTGAAGAAACAACTCCAGGAGTTGATGGAGCAAGGTTTCATTAGACCTAGTGTGTCACCATGGGGAGCACCAGTTCTTTTTGTAAAGAAGAAAGATGGTTCTATGAGGCTGTGTATAGACTATCGGATGCTGAATCAAGCAACCGTCAAAAATAAGTATCCCCTACCTCGTATTGGAGACTTGTTCGATCAATTGCAAAAGGCTAAGGTGTTTTAAAAAATCGATCTTAGATCTGGATATCACCAACTTCGTATCAAGGACGATGATATTCCCAAAACAGCCTTCAGAACAAGATATGGTCACTACGAGTTCGTAGTTATGCCATTCGGACTGACAAATGCTCCCGCAGCATTCATGGATTTGATGAATCATGTATTCAGAGCATACTTGGATACTTTTGTGATTGTCTTTATTGACGATATACTTATATACTCAGAAAGCATAGAGCAACATCGAGAACATTTGAGGATTGTATTGGGGACTCTCAAGGAACACCAGTTGTTCGCCAAATTCTCCAAGTGTGAATTCTGGCTCGAGAAGGTCATGTTCTTGGGTCATGTCATATCGCGAGACGGAGTAGCCGTGGACCCGGCTAAAGTTAAAGCTGTATTAAATTGGGGTCAATCGAAGAATATCAGTGATATCAGGAGTTTTCTAGGATTAGCAGGCTATTATAGAAGATTCATTCAAGACTTTTCACGGATTGCCATGCCCATGACCAAGCTTCTGAGGAAAGGAGTTAAGTTTGAATGGACGAACAAGTGCGAGGAGAGTTTTCAAATCTTAAAGAAGAAGCTTATCACCGCACCAGTATTGGCGTTACCTTCAGGTCACGGTGGTTTTGTGGTCTACTCAGACGCATCAGGTACTGGATTGGGATGTGTTTTAATGCAAAATGGTAAGGTGATAGCATATGCATCTCGTCAATTAAAGATTAATGAACGAAACTATCCAACTCATGATCTTGAATTGGCAGCTGTAGTGTTCGCTTTGAAAATATGGCGACATTACCTGTATGGGGAACAATTCGAGGTATTTACTGATCACAAAAGTCTTAAGTACCTGTTTTCTCAGAAAGAGTTGAATATGCGACAACGACGATGGTTGGAGTTTATAAAGGATTATGACTTTACCATTTCCTATCACCCTGGAAAGGCAAATGTGGTAGCTGACTCTCTCAGCCGCAAAGTTGGTTGCAGTTTGTCCAGTCTATTGACAAAAGGGTGGAATTTGGTGGAGGAATTCATCAATTGGAAACCATTTGCAGATGTCGTGGGAAGTATCAAGTTATCTAATTTGTCTTCCCATCCGGAGATCCTTACAAGGATTATTGAAGGTCAGAAAAAGGATCCCCAGTATGAGAAACTGAAGTCACTAGCCCAACAAGAAAATTCACACTTCTCACTCAAAGAAGATGGCAGTATCTGGATGCAAAAGCGACTTTGTGTCCTTAGTGATCCCAAGTTGAAAGAAGAACTATTGAGTGAAGCACATTGGTCCAAGTACACCATACATCCAGGGGGCACGAAAATGTTTAAAGATTTACAACGAGGATATTGGTGGAATGGAATGAAGTGTGAGGTCGCAAGTTATGTCTCGAAGTGTTTGACTTGTCAACAAGTCAAAGTGGAACATCAGAAGCCTGGCGGAATGATGCAGCAAATGGAGATTCCATAGTGGAAATGGGAAGAAATCACCATGGACTTTATGGTGGGGTTGCTCAAAACACGGAAACAACATGACACTATATGGGTAATAGTGGATCAACTAACCAAATCAGCTCACTTTCTACCCATACGAATAAATCAATCCCTCGAGAGCTTAGCAGACTTATACATCAGAGAGATTGTTAGACTGCATGGAGTACCTGTCTCTATTATATCACATCGAGATCCTCGATTTACTTCTCGGTTTTGGGGTCAGTTGCAACAGGCCTTGGGTACAAAAATGAAGCTGAGTACCGCTTTTCACCCCCAGACTAACGAACAATCGGAGAGGACTATCCAGACGCTAGAAGATATGCTACGAGCATGTATGCTGGATTAGAAAGGTGAGTGGGACAAACATGTTATTTTAGCCGAATATGCTTACAATAATAGTTACCATGCGAGTATCGGCATGGCTCCTTTCGAAGCTCTGTACGAAAGACCCTATAGATCACCTGTGTATTGGGATGAGATAGGGGAACGGTCGGTAGAATCACCAATCGTACTACAACATTATACCCAATAGATCAAGATTATAAGAGATAGACTGCTCACAGCCTAGAGTCGACAAAAGAGTTATGCAGATCAGAGGCGCAGAGAGCTCACTTTTGATGTGGGGGATCAGGTCTTTGTGAAGATATCACCCAACAAAAGTGTGTTTCGTTTTGGTAAGAAAGGAAAATTGAGTCCTAGATATGTCAGACCTTTTGAGATTTTGGAACAAATTGGAGAAACGGCCTATCGAATAGCCCTACCTCCCCAGTATGCTCAGATACATAATGTATTCCATGTATCTATGTTAAGGAAATATCTACAAGCTCTGTCACATGTCATTCAGTATGAGGACGTAGATATAAGGGAAGACCTAACAATGGAAGAAAAACCAGTGGAGATATTAGAACGGACCGAGCGAGTCTTGAGATCAAAGACCATTCCTCTCATCAAGGTGGGATGGCAACACCATGGCATTGATAAAAGCACGTGGGAATCAGAGGCTAATATGCGGGAGAAGTACCCCAATCTTTTCGAGTAAGCACCTATAGGTAAATTTCGAGGACGAAATTCTTTTAGGGGGAAAGGATGTAATAACCGCAATTTTTCCATTAAAAATTTTAATGTTTTATGCATAATATAGGTTGAATTGGGCACGGATCCAAGTTTCAGATCCAGAACCCATACTTAAGTAATACCCCTTATACATATAAACCTATTAAATATCTATATATACGTAAATAAGAAAATAAATAATATATATATATATATATATATCATTAGGTGAGTTTGGACCCAACTATGGGTCCACATCTTTAAATAAGACTCGGATCCAACACGTTGTTGGATCCAGGGTGCGGGTCGCGGTCCGGACCCGGACTTGGCCCACACCCTGTAAAACGAAAAAAAGGGGGCAACCCGATATGGGTTGCCCGATAAATATAAGAGGGAGAAAACCCTCTCCCCCGATAAATCTCACATTAGGGTTCTTTTGAACCCTAACACACTAAGAGTGAGAGAGATGGGGAGGAGGGGGGAACACAGCGCAACCGCCGGGATGGGGGGGGGGGGTTTCCTTCCTTTTCGGGGGGGGGGGGGCACCCTCCTACAAATGGGGACCTCGAACCCCTCTTCTATCCCTCTCTCGCCATCTCTTTTCCCTCTCTCACTCTCCTCGGCCTCTCTATGTTTCAGATCGCCCTCCGAGTTGCGGTCTGCTGCTCGAAGCCCTCGTCAAAGACACCGACCTCCTCTCCAGTGGTGGTGCTGTCCAGGTCGACCGACCTCCTCTCTTGGCTATCGCAGCATCTTCGCCGGAATATGGTAGGGTCTCTGTAAATTTTTTTCAGGTTGAGCATGGTCTTGGTCGGGTGTGGGTTGTCCAAAACCCAAATGGGTCGATTTGCAAGGGGGGGGGGATCTCCAATGTTGAGGTTGTCTGTCAAACCCAAACCGAAAACCCCAAATTTTTAATTTTGGGGTTTCAGATTTCTTTTTTTTGGAGATCGAGCGTGTGTGTGTGTGGATTTCGGATTCTGCTAGGGTTGGGTTCCTACAAAACTACTGGATAGTCTACTGCCCATCGTATGGTTAGTAGCCTATTAGGATGATATTCTACCTGTTAATCTGGTAATTGTGTAATTGCACATCAAGCTGGGGTCCAGCTTCATACAAGACTGCATATTAAGCGGATAATTAAAAGTTTTTTTTATGCATATTGAGTATTATTCAGGTTACAATTTAGCTGCATTGGAAACTTATATATATATATATACATATATATATATATATAGAAGGGGTTGTAATCTTATTGAAATAGAGTTTTTGCATGATACGTTCTTGCATATATAAATAGTAACTAATATGCAAATCTTTTGTTACTGAATCTGAAGCGTCCATACTGAAAACTTTCCATTTCACAGCCTACCGCTTGAGCTAATTAGTTTTTGTGTATGTAGTACGAATTATTTAACGTTCCCCCTTGTGTTGGCTGAAGATAAAAAGTGGTACAAGGTGAGATAAATCGTGTGCCTGTTAAAGAATCGCAGGTTCTGGAAATTTAGGCTACCATAATACGGTTAATACTCACCTGTTAAACTTAGTTATATGTCTAAGTAGTTTTGAATTTTCAATACTTAATCTGTTAAATAGTTGTTGTAACCATCATTGCATCTAGTAATGTAAACTCGCAGCTTGTTGTAACATACACGTACCCCAGGTTGGCTATATCATGGTTGTAGGTCTGTAGCCTCTATGGGTTTGTTATTGTAGGAGCATGTGTATGTGTTAATACCTTGTACATTATGTCCAACATATACTTGCATGTTTGTTAGGTTGAAATTAACGGCCTACCTGCGTGTGATTGTTTCTACATATGGGTTACATCATGCTGGTTATGTTGTAATTAACGACCTAAGTGTGTGTGATATGTTGATTATGCTGCCATGTCAAGTCTTTTTCTCAACCTCAGCAACATATACTGCTACTGTCTTCGTGCTATAACGTTTATGATTGCTTGTGTTTCAGATTTTATAGTGAATAGTTGGTTGACTTTTTATAGTGATCTGTAGTTCGTTCATTAGGACTTTATTTATTTCAGCTTGCTCAATAACAAGATAGTCGTCGGTTAGTGAGGGCATTCTGTTTTATATAAAGTTGCACATGGATCTGATGCTACTGCCCATTAGGAGAATATTCTGTTTTCATAAGAAGCTGCATATAAATTTGATGCCAGAGTATTTGGACATTTAGTAGGCATTTAAACTCATGATAGGCTGCATGATAACCCTATAAATTATGCCTGTTTAGAAATAGATTAAGTGGTTATTTGAATTACTATTTAGCTGTGCATAAATTTTATATGAGTATAAATTGGTTATGACACCATTGAGATTACATAGTATGATTCCAAAATGAATCAGTTGGGTCAACATAACAAATCGGTACCCGATGCAGGTACTTGAGACTGATAAATTGTTTAAAAAAATAGAAATTTCATATGACAAGAAAAAAAAACTTAAACTCAATGGTTGTGTGCTTGACTGGTTTAAAGGCACCGGAGCACTCTGTGTGGGCTCATGAAAATCAATATGAAAAAGGTTTTGGGTTTGTAAATGACTAAGGATGAAATATACTACTATGGTAGTAGAAGGTGTGGGAAAAATGCCCCTACACCCTGAAAGGTTAACTAAATAAAAGATTTACCCACTCAGATTCGGGTTTACCTTGGAGAGGGTAGGTGGTACAAAACTTCGGGGACATGTGTTTTTGTTCGAGCGTAAAGCGACTCGTTGGTCCCAGTCCTCGGAGTTGGGGGACCCGGACTACCAATGTGTCCTAGATGGTAGTTCCTTGTTCTTCTGCAGAAGTTAGGGATGCATCCTGTTTTGGTTTTGGCCTTTGGGAGTTTCTCTCGGTCACTGGCCGCTCCCTTAGGATTTCAGTCTCAGTTAGAATGTTCGGGTTAATAAAATATCCTTGAATAATATACTCCCGAACGTTTTCTTCTGAGATGGTTGCCTTGGCCCGCGTGTACCCGTGGGATAAGAAAAGATAAACATCAATTAGAACAGTTAGGTATCACTATGATGGAGTCATTAAAGAGACATTTGCATATTCTTTCAGCATGCTTTATATTCGGTGTTTGTGATGAAACGACATCCTAAAATGTGCAGAATATGCTTTAAGTTCTTAATGCCTTACTTGCTTAATTGTTGTAGTTGCATAAAATGCTCTACTTGTTTAATTATAACTGTTGCGTAATCTACTTCTCTACTTAGATATGTGTTTGTTATTGTTGTTGCATCGACTTCTTTATGTGCTTATGTATAGGCTGAAAATCAAATACGACACCCACATCACATACTTGACACATGATCTACTTGCAAGAAAAATTACAGTTTTCCTACTTAGACGTGGTAGTCTAATTCCTATAAGTTTTATCATTTTCAGGCAGAGAGTAGTTTTATGAGTGACGCAGGATGAGGCACTGACCAAGACTTGATCTACTTGTTCCTTGGCGGTCCTACTTTCTTTCGGATTAAAATTTTTGTCTTGAGACTCATAATGTGAAAAAATCTGATGTTGGATTCTATTATTATTGAAATAAAAATAAATGGTGTGGTTTGCTTTTACCTTCCTGTATCGTTCTGAAATGCATAACCCTGGAATTATTAGTTGTTTCCGCTTTAAAAAAAAAATCCTCAAAAATCTGGATTAAAAATTTTGGGGCGTTACAGGATAAGTGGGCGTTGTTTGGAGAATTTGGTTCGGGCCTGTTCATGACCAAGAGATGTAATGTCCTTGTAATAACCCATTCAAACTGCGATGCAGGTTATATGTCCCCCCCCCCCCCAACATGCAGGTGTGCGTTATGTGGTCTGAATGAGCGCCACGTATGTAAGCACGTGGAGCTCGTTTCTCTGTGTATGTCAGCATCACTTAGCATCGGATTTCGGTGCATTTGCAAAGTCCTAAGTACCCTATCTCACTATTAGCGCCATAAAATGATGTTTCAAGTAAAGGATAAAAATATCTTCCCGCCAGAAAGGGTTAATCTCATCATCGTTTTCGCCCTAAGGAGTAAACTCATTTGCTTTAACAGGAGGTCCTTGTAATATGTTGCCCTAAACGTTATGGATCACCCTTTGACGATACACCATCTGCTGTAACAGGAGCTTCCTTTGACGATGCAGCCTTTGACGTCGTCTGCTGCCGTGGGAGTGCCCTTTATCGTCGTCTGATGTCATCAGAGCACCCCTTTGTCGTCGTCTGCTGCCCCAAGAGCATCTCTTTTTGTCATCTACTGTTGTCGGAGCATAGTCTGAGCACTGTTGCCACCATTGGCTGCATCTACCTTCTAGGTGTTTCTCCTCTACTGTCGGATTAGCAAAACTTGTGTCCTTTCAGTGAGTTTTATGTAAACAAATTGATTTGTAAATCTAAATGCTAAATCTTACAATTAGTTGTACTATTCATGCTAAATAACACCGATTTTCATATTGAAACAAATCGATTTATACATATCCACCTTCTGGGTATCGAAAAACAGTTAGCACGATTTGTTCTTATGAAGGCCAAACATTACAACGATATGTACTTATGAAGGCTAAATTTCTACCACAATTTGTAAGTTTGAATTTAATAATGATTTATGTATTTAATACAATAGCGATTTGTTCTATGCAACAATGATTTATAAGTTTGAAGCAATAGCGATTTACGATTCATGATTTATACATTTAAAGCAGCAACGATTTATACATTTAATGCAGTAGCGATTTATGATTTACAACGATATGTACTTGTGTAGGGTTTGATTTGTATAATGATTTGTATGTTTGAAGCAACAATTTGTATGTTCGATGCAGTAACGATTTATATGTTTGAAGTAGTAGTCATGTGTATTTATGATTTATGAAGTTACCATGATTTGTACTTAAGTTTATAAAATTGTACTACGATGTTTAGTTATGAAGCCAAAACGTTATAACAATATGTACTTATAAAGGGTGTGATTTGTACAACGATTTATACGTTTGAAACAACAATGATTTATACGTTTGATGCAGTAGCGATGTGTAATTATGAAGTTACCTCGATTTGTACTTAATTTTGCTAAATCGTACTATGATATTTACTTATGAAACCAAATATTGCGATGACTTGTAATGTTGGTGATTGTGTAACGAATGTGATAATTACTAAACCCTAAACCCTTCATATATTACTAAACCTTACCGCTAAACCCTAAACCCATAATATATTACTAAACCCTAAACCCTAAACCCCAAACCCCAAACCCCAAACCCCAAACCCTAAAACCCTAACCCTAAACCCCAAACCCTAAAACCCTAACCCTAAGCCCTAAACCCTAAAACCCTAATACCTTAAACCTTGATTGTAAACCAAAATTACACACCTGACACACGTGTTTTGAATATGCAAATTGCCACCTCAAGTGCGCAAATTGTAACAATGTAAATTCCGTAGGCACACGTTTCAAAATCATAATACAAATATCTTGCAATTCGACACATCTTAAAAATCAATATAATATGGCACACGTGTTTTGAGATATTGTTTTGTTGTTAATATCGATTTGTAATATATTATGCTGAATTACCGTATATCAATTTGTAAGATATTGTGTGTTTCCTAGTGTTGATTTATGAGATATTGTTTTGTTTATTAATATCGATCTGTAATATATTATGTTAAATTGTCGTATATCGATTTGTAGGATATTATGTATTTTCTAGTGTCGATTTGTAAGATATTGTTTTGGTTGTTAATATCGATTTATAATATATTATGCTGAATTGCCGTATATCGATTTATAAGATATTATGTTGAATTATCGTATACCGATTTGTAATATATTATGATGAATTGTCATATATCGATTTGTAAGATTATATGTGTTTTCTAGTGTTGATTTGTAAGATATAGTTTTTTTGTTAATATCGATTTATGTATGAGTGTAGCACACAAATGCCACTGAACAAATCGTTGTAATGATAGGAGTTCGCAAATAAAAACCAAACAAGTGTTTAGCATTGTGTATAGTGAAAATACCACCAATTTGCTTGTACGAGCTATGTTCCCATCGCGATTTACACAATGATTGATAAACATTTGAAACAATTTGCATAAACATTGATAAACGAATGAAACAGTTTGCATAAACATTGATAAACGACTGAAACGATTTGCACAAACATTAACCGTGCACTTTTACCGCGATTTGTACTCATGCACAGTGTGATTTTTATCCAGATGTAGCCGACATAGACGTCATTGTATAAATCGTTATACCATCACGATTTACATAATGATGTCTATCATTTAGACAATGAGCTTTGTCTAAGTGAATGACATGTATCATCATGATTTACACAATGACGTATGAAGGCTACGTGCTATCGCGATTTGCTTTTACGGGCTATGTCTATGTCAACGATATTTCCTAATCGCTTTTATGGTCGATTGCTATGTCTATGTCAACGATATTTCCTAATTGCTTTTACGGGCGATTGGGGTTTAGAGTTTAGGTTTAAGGATTTTGGGTTTTGGGTTTTACTTCAACGATATAAATCGAGTTAACTTCTTAAATACAAATCGATTTCGTTCACAAAGATATATTGTTCTCGCCGTAATTTTATAACTACAAATCCACATGATTTACAACCACATTCATATACAAAAAATATTAGTATTTAGTTATAATACATCATAACCAATGGTTTGACTTAGATACAATACATGATCATCATAAAGAAAGAAAACATATATCATCACCACTATGAAACCGACGCCCAAAATAGTGATGTGCTTCTAATGCAATCGAGGTGCGAGAATGTGGAAAGCTATTTATGGGAGGACATTTCCCACAAATGTATATCTATCTTTTAGAGACTCCAATTTTTACAGAAGAGATCACCAAAACATTCATATCGTTTATCGTCGAGTTCATTTCCTACTGTAAAGCGATTCTATGTGCAGCTGCGGATACATCCTCTCCAAGAAAATGAGCTCATTAGTAATGACAGCCCACTGCATCATTTTCCTCGGATTGAGACTGATAGAGACTCTAGAAATGGTGCATCTTAAGAATATGCTTCACAAACTTAAGCCCAGACACTGTTTCCTTGAAGAGCCGATGGGCTACATCATAAATCACTTTAACGTATTTATCATAAAGTATATCAAAGACAAATACCTAAAAGCGATTTATAATGTATCTCATCAGCTCCTTCAATGGGATAGTGCATGAGATGAAGTTTGTGAAGCATATTGTCAAGAGTACACCAATGCTAGAGTCTCTAAGAATCAGCCTCAGTGTTTTGCATCAGAAAATGAACTCGACGATGAACGATATGGATGTTTTGGTGATCTCTTCTATAAAAATGGGAGTCTCTAAAAGATAGATATGTATTTGTGGGAAATGTCAAAGAAGGAGAAGAAGAAGAAGACGAAGGTGGAGGAGAAAAAAGAAAAAGAAGAAGTTGCACTGCCGCAGAAAAGAGGAAGAGAAGTTAAATAGACTAGGGTTCTACACCTGGACAACGGATCAGGTCGGGTAGGGTTTTATATTTATCTATATTAGGGTTTTATATTTTTGCAGGGTTTTACGTCTGAGCACCCCTTTTCGTCATCTACTGTCGTCGGAGCGTAGTCGGAGCACCGTTGCCACCATGAGTCAAAGGTTTGCCCTGGTTATCTGTCGAAGCGTAGCGATTTATCCGATTTATGATTCATGATTTATACATTTAAAGCAACCATGATTTATACATTTAATGCAGTAGCGATTTATGATTTACAATGATATGTACTTACGAAGGGTTCGATTTCTATAACGATTTGTGGTTAAATTTATGTGTTGTGCAGATTTGCAATGACTACAATTCATAAGACAAGAAAGCCTTCATTGTTGGAGAAAATGACTCTTGGAGAAATCATCCGCCAATATGATATATATGAGGGTTATGTAAAATACCAAAATATAATAAACATTGACCATGAAAAAGATAAGAACAAATTGTTGGATATTTATTATGCGGAGCCTGATCCATCAGATATTGAAGATGAAAAAAAATGAAGAAAGACGAGGAAGAATTAAGAATGAAGAAGAAGAAAAAGAAGAAGGATGATGAAGAGAAGGAAAAGCAAAGGAAGAAGGAGGAGGAGAATGAAAACTACGCTCACTTATGAGGCAAAAGAATTTCTTCCTGCCGACCATGCAAAATTAAATCTACGTGCACATCATTCTTCATGTTATCTGTCATGATCGTCAGTTGCATCACACTATACTATGCATCGACATGTTATTTACCATGCCAATTAAAGAAATGATTTATCATATATATGTGTTGACGATAGCGATTCACGTGACAATGATTTAATGACAGCTACGATGCTGTGAAGCAATTTCAATTTTAATCGCTAAATGAATAGCGATTTGAATAAGCAAATTGCCACCGTAATCACGTAACAATGTAAATGTCGGACGCACACGTTTCAATATCATAATACAAATATCTTACAAATCAATACTAGCAAACACATAATATGTTATAAATCAACATACATATCGCATAATATATTACAAATCGATACGAAAATTCAGCATAATAGCTTACAAATCGCGATTTGTGTTATACTATTCCAATATTTTCTATACAAAGGCAAATTGTTGTGGTCGACATATACGTCATTCATAAATCACATAAATCATCAACCGGAATCTAGGTCTCACAAGGCATATCAAAATTTGACAACGAGCGGGATGTGGAATGATGTTTACTGTTGAATCCCAAATGTTACAACAATATGTACTTATGAAGGTTATGATTTATACATCGATTTGTATGTTTGAAGCAGCGATTTGTACGTTTAAAGCCGGAACAATTTATACATTTGATAAAATAGCGATGTATACTTGTTGACGATAGTGATTCATGTGACAACTATTTAATTACAAGTACGAAGCTTTGAAGCGATTTCTATAGAAATCACTAAATGAGCAACGATTTGAACACGCAATTGACCACCTTATGTCGCTATAATGTAAATTCCTCACACACAATTTTCAATTACATACTACAATATCTAACAAATCGACACTAGAAAGCACTTAATATTTTACAAATCGGTACATATATCCCATAATATATTACTATACCTAACCCTATACTCTAAACCCTAAACCCTTAATATCTTACTAAACCCTAACCCTAAACCCATAATATATTACTAAACCCTAAACCCTAAACGTTAAACCCTAAACCTAAATCCTAAATCCTAAATCCTAAACCTAAACCCTAACCCTTAATATCTTACTAAACCCTAACCCTAAACCCATAATATATTACTAAACACTAAACCGTAAATCCTAATGCCTAAACCCTAACCCTGAACCCTAAACCCTAAACCTAAACCCTAACCTAAAGTAAACCGTAAACCATAAACCATAATCCATAAACCATAAACCATAAACCATAAACCATAAACCATAAACCATAAACCATAAATCATTAACCTAAACCCTGACCTAAACTAAACCGTAAACCGTAAACCGTAAACCGTAAACCGTAAACCCTAATTCTTAAACCCTAACCCTAAACCCTATACCCTAACCCTAAACCTTAACCCTAAACCCTAAACAATATCAATTTCTATGCTAATTATTAATATCAATTTTTAATATTGTTTTGATTCTTAATATTGATTTAAGATATTGTTTTGATTCTAAATATCAATTTTTAAGATATCAATAGGAATTTCCATATCGATTTAAAATGTTGTTTTAATTCTTAATATCGATTTAAGATATTGTTCTGATTCTAAATATCGATTTTAAAGATATCAATACGAATTTCCAAATGGATTTAAGATATTATTCTGAATCTTAATATCAATTTCTATGTTGATTCTTAATATCGATTTAAGATATTGTTTTGATTCTTAATATCGATTTAAGATATTGTTCTGATTCTAAATATTGATTTTAAAGATATCAATATGAATTTTCAAATCAATTTAAGGTATTGTTCTGAATCTTAATATTAATTTCTATGCTGATTCTTAATATCGATTTAAGATATTGTTTTGATTCTTAATATCGATGTAAGATATTGTTTTGATTCTAAATATCGAATTTTAAGATATCAATAGGAATTTTCATATCGATTTAAGATGTTGTTTTGATTCTTAATATCGATTAAAGATATTGTTTTGATTCTAAATATCGATTGTTAAGATATCAATACAAATTTCCAAATCGATTTAAGATATTGTTCTGAATCTTAATATTGATTTCTATGTTGATTCTTAATATTGATTTAAGATATTGTTTTGATTCTTGATATCGATTGAAGATATTGTTTTGATTCTAAATACTGATTTCTATCCTGATTCTGTATATAAGCTATCAACAATAATTTTCATATCGATTTGTATGATATTTGATCATCGATTTGCGTTATACTATGACAATGTTTTCATAACAAAGGCAAATCTTTGTGGTCGACAAAGACGTCATTATAAAATCTTTTATGATAAAAATTGAACCGCCAAAAATGTGAACCGACAAAAAATCTTTGGCGGGTTCCATAAGCATTAAACTCCTTGGCTATAAAAGGAGTTCTTCGCAATATTTCATCTTCTTTTGCCAGAGCGCCCTTTGCCATCTCGGTGAGTTTTTGTGTTATGCAGGTTACCAATAGCTTATATTCGTAAGAAAAGAAACGCTTCATCGTCAGCGAGGAAATCTCTTAACAAAATCGTTGAATAGTATGCTTTGTATGAGTAATTAGAAGCGTATTACAGAATAATGAAGATTGAGAATGATAAAGAAATGAAGCAATTGTTGATAAAGTATAGAGCAGAGCCTAATCCGTCAGATATTGAAGATGATAATCCAACGAAGAATGATGAGAAAGAAGTACAGATGAAAAAGAAGAAGAAGGATGATGAAGAGAAGCAAAATGAAAAGAAGAAGAGGATAATGAAAAAAAGCAAAGGAAATCAAGGCAAAAGAAGGAGGAGGTGGAGGATAGGGGAAAGCAAAGGAATAATAAGGAGAAGGAGGAAGAGAAGCGAAGGCAAAAGGAGGAGGAGGAAGAGGAAAGGGAAAAACAATGGAAGAATAAGGAGAAGGAAGAAGAGAAGCGAAGACAAAGAAAGGTGGAGGAGGAGAGGGAAAAGCAAAGGAAGAATAAGGAGAAGGAGAAAGAGAAGCGAAGGCAAAAGGTAGATGAGGAGGAGAGAGAAAAGCAAAGAAAGAATAAGGAGGAGGAAGAGAAGCGAAGGCAAAAGAAGGAGGAGGAGGAGGAGAGGAAAAAGCAAAGGAAGAATAAGAAGAAGGAGGAAGAGAAGCTAAGGCAATTGAAGAAGAAGAAGGAGGAGGAAGAGAAGCAAAGACAGTTGAAAAAGAAGAAGGAGGAGAAAGAGAAGTAAAGACAGTTGAAAAAGAAAGAAGAGGAAAGGCAAAGGAAGAAGATTCTGGATGAGAAAGAGAAGAAAAGACAAAGAAAAGAGAAGGAGAAGGAGGACGAGGAAGAGAAGAAACGACAAAAGAAGGAGAAGGCAGACGAGGAAGAGAAGGAAAGGCAAAGGAAGGAGAAGGAGGACGGGGAAGAGAAGGAAAGACAAATGAAAGAGAAGGAGGACAAGGAGGAGAAGAAAAGAGAAAAAAAGAAGCAAGATGAGGAAGAGAAGGAAAAAGAAAAGAAGAAGCAGGAGGAAAAGAAGGAAAGGGAAAGAAAAAAATAGACGATGGACGCGAAGGACGAAAGGAAGAAAGAAGTACAAAGGCAAAGGAAGGGAGGGGATGAAGATGAGAAAAGTGTGACCAAGGTACGTTAATCGCTACTGTATGTCACGATGTATTATTGTAGGTATTATTATGTATAGTGATTACTATGTATAGCGATTACTTTGTATAGCGATTACTATGTATAACGATTATTATGTATAGTGATTACTCTGTATAATGATTACTGCGATAGCGATTAATGCGATAGTGATTACTATGTATAACAATTATTGCGATAGTGATTACTGCGATAGCAATTTCTATGTATTGCGATTAATTGTGATTACATATTTTGTGTTACAGACAGGTCAGAAGAGAAGCAGACAACAGGTGAAAAGCTGAAAGGGCGGTGTCAGTAGCCTGTAGTTCTGTCATGGTTCAGAAAGCTGAGTGAATATCAGAAGGATAGATTACGAAAGATGTACTTTGGTGGCCTTTTGGACCAACATTGTTTTGAAAATTGCTGGAACACCTGTTATCATTGCAAAATTTTACTTTTGCAAGTCAAATTGACATTTGAAAAAGAAATTGGAAATAACTCGCCTCGGTTTTAAAATGCAAGATAGTTCTGAAGAATGAGACTCGCTTGTCGGTACGAGGTTCAACCGTTCCTGGCGCCATAACCAGGGGTAATTGAACCAATGATCAATCTTATGTTTCTTTTTGCTCAACTTGTCTAAATTGATGTTCTATTCCTAAATGCATAAAGAATGAGGCATGTGCTATGAATTTCTGAAAATGGAGATTGAAAACATGAAGTTTGCTTGGAATAATTGTAAAATACTTGAAAGAAGGAGATACTTTGAAAATCATGAATTGCATTTGGAAAGCATTTTTGAAAAAAGGAAAATCGATTTCTGAAGAAAAGGATATCAAATATTGAAGAAACTTTGGAGATGTTTGAGAAAATCAAAATTTCTAAGTTTTGAACTCTTGAATTGATCAAAAGGATGGGCGTATGGCCCTATGAAAATTATTCATGATGCAATCTAACCTAGATGAATGAATGAATGCAATTCTGAGAAAATATTTTTTGAAGAATTTAAGGAAAATCATTGATAAAAAGGTTTTTTGTGCCTTATAGAATTTAGATGAAATACATTCTCTACATATCCCTGACTATGGCCATGAATACGTATTGAATATATCTCATTTGATTGTAAAATGGGTAAATACTTAGAAAAGTTTTGGAAAGTGTGCTATAATTTCTGAAAATGCCTAAGAGTGTAGGTCATTTGTGGCTTAGAAAAAGATGCCATTCATGTAGACCATGGTGAATTTGAATATGCATGAATCATCATCCATCGTACATTGACATTATTTAAAGAAATAAACTATATGCAATGCAATCTTATTCTAAGCAGAAAAAAGTAAATTCTTATTCTAAAGTTTGTATTTAATTTACATCACTAATTAAATTTAAGCAAAAAAGAATAAAAAGAAATACAGTCTTGAATATCCCTGCAAAACTAGAAAACTTGTTAGTGAAGATATGTCAGCTTTTCTAGATTTATCCAATAATATCTGAAAATTACTGGATTTATCCAGATATAAGCATTTTCCATGTTTTTCTGAGATAAACATAATAAAATATAATGTAAAATTGAATAAATAATAAAGATAAAGAACTTCAAAATTCAGAATTTAAAAAAAATAACAAAAATACCCCTAAAAACAAAACTATGACCTTGAAATCAGGGTTTTCAAAAAAGATTTTGGTAAAACTTTGGATTTAGGGCTCAAATGGATTCAAATAAACACCAAATCGGATGTGAAGCACCCTAGCATGAATATAAACATGATAAAATATTAAAAACATGAAACTTTATATAATAAAATCAAAATATCACAAAAATAGTGATTTTCGATAGTGTTTTACTCGAACCGGGACTCCGCGAGCATCTTGTTTTCATGATTTAATCAGGTAATATATCAAATGAACTAAAAAATTTGTAAAAATTGACATGGATAGCTATGCTAACCCTAAAATTAAATTTCATTCAGAAAAATATATATTTGACATTATTTTAATATAAAAATTGAATAAAATCCTAAAATACATGATTTTGTTTGTGGGCACATACCTGTCACAGTTTTAGGCCTGAATTAGGTATCAAATCACCAAAGAAGTTCATAAAAATTTACAAAGAAGTATCAGACAGAAAAGCAGAGATTTTCCTTTTTACAGATTAGAAAAATCATCTCTGATTAAGGAGATATCATTCCCGCAATATATGCTCAATTCCAACGAACATATAATGAGTTGAAATAAGTACATCCAGTTTCGGGTATAGGAAAATATAGAAAATCATATTAAAAAATTATAAAATTTTAGCAGTGAACAACATATACATAGAGTAATGTCTTTCTATTTAAGGATCATCGATCAGATCTTTAGTTAGGAAGATACGATCGACACAAGTTGATCTAGGGTTTAAACAAGGTATAACAAGCTCTTAAAAACCAATTCTACTTTCTGACAGAAGAAAAATAGCAAACAAATGCATAAAAATATTAACAATTTGTGGTAAATATTATACATCAAGACAAAACCACTGCAACTTACGAATCATCGATCGGATCTCTGATGAGGGAGATATCGCCTCGGCAAGTTGTTCCTGAATCCATATATCAGTTTCACGGTTTAAAAAATAAGTTTTGGTTTTTTATTTTTTGACAGAGTTTCAGAACCCAAAATAATCCAATTTTTTATGGAAAGTCACTGACAAAACTGTGGACCAACCCTAAAAAAATCATATTTTGTTGATAGAAACTTAAATATGCAATAAGATGATTTCCGCGTGCTCGGGATTGAAAATCGCGTATCATCGATAAAACTTGCAAAACCCTAATCTAAACATGAAAAATAATAAGAAAAACATGAAAATAATATCATGAATTTGGATTTAATGCTTGGATGAGTAAAATAAAGTTTAATATGATAAGAAAATAAAAAAAATCAGGGAATACACGGTTGGATTTGATTTAGCCTTCGAAAAGAGGAATTCGACCCAATAAACGAGCGAATCTTATATTTTATTTGGCAAAAACATAAAAAATATTATTCTAAACTATTCTAATGGATTAAAAATGTAAAATAAGCCATGGAGCAGCATTAGATCATGTTCTTCATTTGACTTTAGGGTTCTTGAAGGTAGATCATGCTTGAAATCCATAAGCAAGGGGGCATCAATGGTGGAAATCATGGAAAAAATATAAAAAAATAATAAAACTAATGAAATAATGCAAAAAAAAAACTCACCTTGGATATTGCTGCAACAATGGAAGAGGGAGAGGATGCTGGGAGGAGAGAGAGGCAGCAAGAAAGGGAGAGAGAAAGCCTAGGGGTCGACCCCCGATTTTGCCCCTTTTTATAGCTTTTTGAAAACACTAATTTAGAAAGAATTTTAGGTTAATTAAAACTTTCCTAAAATGACTACATAGGGGGCGATTTTGGTGAAGACTCCTAACCTAAACTAACTCTAGCTAACTATCGTAATTAACCTAAAGAAGTTCTAGATGACTTAGGAGACCCCAAATGTGGCACCACTTGGCTTTTTCAAAACCCTAATTTTTAAAACTTTAAAATCGAGGTTAAAATTTAAAGTAAAAATGTAACTTCTAATATCAAGTTTGAACTCTTCTAGACTCCTAACCTAACTAGGACACCAACTAACCCTAAGCTAACCCCAACTTCTTTAAATGTGGCGCCACCCAGAGTGGGCCCCACTTAATTTTTCAAAAACGATTTTAAAATTTGAAAATATAGGTTTTCAAAAAGGGGTTTAGAATGAGATTGGTTTTGAAATTGGAGGTTTTGAGTCCATCAGAGTTCTGAATGGATCAAGACTCCTCCAGATGTGGCACCAACTGAGTGGGACCTACATCAGGGTTTTGAAAAAGTTAAAATAAAGACTACAAATGGTTTCAAAATAGAGTTAAAATCACCGAATAAAAATTAGAAGTTTTGAAAATAGAGTCCTAAGCGAACTGAAACTTTAGACCAGAATCCTAAACCAACTGAAACTCTAAAATTTAGATTTTTGAAAGCCAAACAAAGAAGTTTTTAAGGGATTTTCTCAAAACTAGTGAAAATAATTTAAAAAATGCAGTCAAGGTTAGAGTCTTAACTCAACTGAAACCCAGAAATAGAGTCCTGAATAAACTGGGACTCTGTAGAATGGACTATATTTTGAAAAATAAGTTAAGAGAATGAAAATGGAAGTAGAAACATAAATTCAGAATAGAGTCCCGACTTGATTAGGACTCTGGGACGGAGTCCTGATCGGACTGAAACTCTATATTTTTGACATTTTTGAAAGATAAATAAAAGAATTTTAAAAGTTTTCTCAGAATTTGATAAAATGAGCTGAAAAACGAAGTTAGGGTCAAAGTCCTGATCAAACTGGGACTCTTGAAATAGAGTCCTAAGTTGTCTAAAACTCTACAAAATTGATTTTTTATCGAAAAATAGGTGAAAAGTTTTTAAAAATAGGTTAAAATGGGGGTTAAAACAGAAGTCAGAACAGAGTCCTCATCCGATCAGAACTTTGAACAAATAAGAAGGTTTTAGAAGCTTTTTGCAAAAACAGATGAAAACAAGGTAAAAACGGAAATCAGAATTAGAGTCCCGATCCAACTAGGACTCTGAAACAGAGTCCTAATTTGACTAAAACTCTTAAAATTTAGGGTTTTCTAGAAAACAAATGAGAGGGTTTTATAAAACAGGTGAAAATAGGATAAAAATTAAAGTGAGGTTTAGAGTTCTGATCCGAATAGGACTCTGGGGAAGAGTCCTAATTCGACTAGAACTCTGAGAATTTTTGGTTTTCTAAGAAGCAAATGATGAGATTTTAAAAAAGGACTTTTGAAGACAAGTGAAAATGAAATAAGAAAATGAAATCAGGATAGAGTCCAGATTCGATTAGGACTCTGGGGCAGAGTCCTAGTCCAACTGAAACTCTAAAATTTTGGCCAAAATGAAAGGTTTTGAAAAGTTTTCTCGAAAAGAGATAAAAATAGAAGTGAAAAATAGAGCCCTGATCCGACTGAAACTCTGGAAAAGAGTCCTAATCCGATTGAAACTCTGAAATTTTGGCCAAAATGACAGAAATAGACAAGGGATAAGCCTACCTTTGACTTAAAACTAAAATAAAATTTTAAAAAAGGTTTAAAAGGTAAAAAGATGGAGTCTTGATCCGACTAGGACTTTGAAAATTTGAGAAATTTGAAGAATGAAGGAATCTAAAAGTGACACCACCTAGATGGGTCTCGTCTGAAAACTGAGATGAGTTAAAAATTGATTTTGAAATGAATCCAAATCATTTTGTAAAGAAAATATTTTAAAATAAAAGAGTATAAAATCTTGGGTGTTAACAAATGGCAAAATATCGATTTAAAACCCAGGTATTTAGAATTATTTTTGAAAAAAAAAGTTTTAAAATCGAATCTGTATTGAATATTTTGAAAAATGAGAGTACTGGATCTCGAGAATGAGGTGCAATGCCATGTAATGCAATGAAATTACATGCAATGACATACAATGATGTGAGATGATATGAAATGATATGCATTGAGATGCAAAAGGCAAACCCTGGATGGGGGATTGAAATCTCAGACCCCTGGCAGAGATAAAGATTTGAACATTTTTGTTCACAAGGCAAGAATTGATGATTAAAATCGAGCCAAAATAGATATTAAATCTTGATTGCAAGATGTAGTATTAAAATTTATTGTAAAATTTGGGCTTTGAACATCCCTGGCTCAGATATCAAGCAGCTGGTTCCCTGAAGGCTGCAGAGAGTGGGTCTCAGTGGCAAAGAAAAGGGCTTGTGAATGTTGGTAGAAACTTTGGGGTGTTTACAGATGCCCCTCTTTGCTACTAAGTCGGTTGAAAGCCGAGCTTAGTGGAAAAGAAAAACACATCAAATTTAGGCTATAAAAATTCCCCAGTTAGAAGCATCTGACTGAGTATGAAAGAATTTTCTCTGATGATGATGGTAGATATGACATAGAGAATGAAGAAGAAAATTTACTTCATCGGAATAAGGCTCAGGCTTAGCCCTTAACTTGGATGAGATGAAAAATACCTCATGGAAGAGCGAGGTTCAGGTTTGACCCTTAATCCTGAAGGGGACGAAAAATACTTCGTGGAAGAACGAGGCTCAGGATTGACCCTTAACCTGAAGGGGACACGGAATTCTCGAAAGGAGAAACCATGATAGAACCTTCGGATTTTACACAATAAATCCAAGAGGGGTTTGCAAAAGGAAGAAAATGGGGGTCTCTAAAGCTTGAAAAGGGGTTGATCTTGGGCGTCTCATTGCTGAGACTGAATAACTTTTAAAATAGATGACCTTTCACAGAAATAATTCAGGTTTAACCCTTACCCTGAATGGGAACTGTCTATGGTGAGGCAGTGGGGAATACAAGGAAGTGTGCAAATCTGAGAGCCCAGGCGCTCAGATTAAAACAAGAAGGGAAGGATCTTAAAAACTCCCGTTATCAAGTCCAAAAAAGGGATAAAAACAACGCTAGGATTCATCAAAATGGACATAAACTCTCACTTCATGTCGGGATAGCTTAAAAATATTGTCAATAAGATAAAAATTGTAGTTGATTAAAAAATGATTGAAATGTAAGCACATTTGTTTGAAAGATATTCCCTCTTGTACCCAGAGTATTGCCTCCAACTGGGTTAACTCCGTAGAATCTAGAATCAAAATCAAATTTATTGTTGTTGAGTTTCTTCAAGGAAGCTATCTATTTCCTTGATATGAAAAGAAATGAATTTGTTCACAATATCATAAACGCAATTAATGAAAATGATATTGATGAAAGAATTTCACATGAATAAAGATGATTCTTGACAGTTTGGCAGTTTAATATCTGGGGTTTACCCATGATGATCTTTTTGCACTCGTTTGAGATATATAGATCGAGTTTTCTTGGGGTTTGGCGAGAATTTCATCGCATCAGCCTTCAATTTGGTGATGTTTTGATATTTTCTAGGACATGTCACATGCTCCTTCAACTTGAAGATGTTTTGAGTCTTCTTTGGTCCCAAGAATTATATTAAGGATGTTGTCTCTTTAATTGAAATCTATTGATAATCGTTTACGCTCTTTTGACACTTGAAAAGTAAGTTCTCTTGAGATTTGGTGAGAATTTCATCACATCAGCCTTCATCTTGGCGATATTTTGATTTTCTCTAGAAAGACACGTCACAAACTCTTTCAACTTGGAGATGTTTCGAGTTTTCTTTAGTCCCAAGATTTATATTGGTAAAATTGTCTCTTGAATTGAAAATCTCTTTATGATAACAGTGATCAAATATCTTTTAGGGATTGGCGATAGGTTCATCGCATCAGCCTTCAACTTGGCGATGATTTAAACTTTTCCTAGAAGAACACGCACATGCTCTTTCAACTTGGAGATGATCCAAGTCTTCTTTGACCCCGGGGGTCTAACTCATCCATCAGTCTTCGAATTGACAATGATTGAGAGATCCCTTTTGCAGATAGTTAATTGTAGCTTGATTGATTGAAGAGATACTGAGTTTGGGTGAATTCTTTTATATCGCTCAGGATATTTTCACTGCCTTATTACCAAAAGAATAGTCTTTAAAAATGTGCCATAGCTATGATCAATATCAATTCACTTATGACTTTTCAACATCATTAAAATTTTCCTTTGTCGGTCATATCGATGATTTTTCTTTATTCTTTTGGTTGACCAACAGAAAACAGTTTAAATTTTCTTCTTTCTTCACAAAAGCTTTATCCTTTTGGAAGAAATACAAAAGGTAATATGAGGTAAAATTTTGTGCAAAATATTCTTGGAATCCTTGGTGAAAGAAATCGCTTGAGGTCTAATTGACACATCCATGGCTAAATTCTCCTATTCTTTCCCCAAAGGAGAGACTTAGGCTTGACTCTTACCTGAACGGGTAATAAAAAAATACTCTTCTCTTTCCTGAAGAGGAGGTGTTTGCAAAATGAACTTTCAAAGAGAAATAAAATTTTTGTCAAAAGTCTCCATCTCTAGGCTTCTCTTATGGAAAGATGACCGATAACAAAGGTTGAGAAAAATATCATAGATGAGTGAGTTCATCACAATCTCTCTGAAAAAGGGGCCCTTGATGACGGGATGGCCTAATAAAAAATATTGGAGGGTTAGAAGGAGAACGAGTCCCCATCGAAACTCTCCCTGAAAATAGGATTCCATGTGTGATAATAAAAAATTGCTTTACAAACAGTTCGCGAAACACGAGTCCCTTCAAACTCTCCCTAAAAAGGGGTTCAACGAACCAACAAAATTGCATGAAAAAAGAACGAGCTCCCTCAAACTCTCCCTATGAGAAAGGGTCCCTCGCAAGAGAAATGATTGATAATTGATTTTGAGTCAATTAGAAATGAGTTTGATACAAAGGTCGAATCTTGAAAAAACATGATTGGCGAATGCAACCCAAAGGTTGGAAAATAATGATTGACTTTGATAGAATTGATAACCCGAAGGTTTTCTTGATAGAAATTGATGACCCAAAGACCAATTTGATAAAATGGGTGATCCAAAGATCTGATTGATAAAAATTGATTGATGGAAATTGATTGACCCAGAGGTCTAAAATTGATTGATTTTGAAAAATTGGTGATTGGAAGTCTGACTAACAAAATTGGTGACCCGAAGGTTAGTTTGATAGACTGGAATGACCTGAAGGTCTGATAAAGATTGTTTGGCTCGTAGATCTGAAGATTGACATTGATTCTGAACCCTAATGCGAAGCTAGTGTTTGGATTGCGACCAGTATGAAAACTGGATTTTGAAGAAGCACCAGCACGAACACTGGGTTTTGAAAAAGTACCAGCACGAACACTGAGTTTTGAAAACAAAGTACCAGCACTGGGTTTTGAAAGAGTATCAGCACAAACACTGGATTTTGAAAAAGTACAAACATGAACACTGGATTTAAAAAAAAAAGTACCAGTATGAACACTGGATTTTGAAAAAGTACCAGCACGAACACTGGATTTTGAAAAGGTACCAGTGCAAATACTGGATTTTGAAAAGGTACCAGTGCGAACACTGGATTTTGAAAAAGTACCAGCATGAATACTAGATTTTGAAAAAGTATCCGTTGATTGTGATGAAAGACTTTTAATCTTTCACCTTTGCGATGACTTGGACAACTGTCGAGAGTTTCAAAATTTGTCCCTTATCCTGAATGGGTAATAAAATTTAATGCAAATGCAAAATGGATGCAAATGAATGCAAATAGATGTAAATGAATGATGAAAGATTTTATTTGATCCTGCCTGTATACAGGGTATTCCAAATAAAAGACAAGTTTCATAACAAAAGATGCCCCAGTGTAATCTAGGAGGAAGATGTTCAGATAAAAGAATAATTAATCATTATTTGAAGGAAATTTATTGAGGAATACAAAAGATATAATAGAAGTTTTCTATATGTAGAATTTCTTCAGATATCGGGCATTGATAGGATCATATAATTCAATCGCATTTGCATTAATCAGACGATATGAATTGCGTGGTAGTACTTCTTTGACCACGTAGGGACCTTCCCAGTTTGGTGACCATTTGCCATGTGGGCGGTGCTTGAGATGAGCCATAGATCTAAGAACCAGATTGTTAATTCAAAATCTTCTTTCGATGACTGACTGTGCATATTGCCTAGCTATCCTGTGACGATAAGATTGAGCTTGCTCTGCCTCCTTGAGTCTTCTCTCATCGAGTAAATCAAGTTGTACCAACTTCTATTGCTGATACTGATCAAGTGATAGCTCAAGTAAAGATGCAAATTTAAGAGCGGGCTTCTGAACATGAAGAGACAATACCACCTCGGTTTCATAAACAAGCTCCGAAGAAGTTGCGTTGGTTAGGGTTCGAATGGTAGTTCGATAGGTCGAGAGTGCATCATGGATTTTCTCGTGCCAATCACGACCTGTCTCAATGTTCCTTTCCATGATGCAGATTAGAATTTTATTTGTAGCTTCCGCCTGACCGTTCCCTTGAGGATAATAGAGAGCTGAAAAATGATGAATTCTGAATTTCGAACAAAAGATCTTCATTCTCTCATTCTTGAAGTGAGTACCATTATCTGAAACAATGTCGTGTGGTATACCAAAACGATAAAGAATAATCTTGTGGATGAACAAGACCACATGTTGGCCTTCTACCATACGTAAAGTGACAACTTCAACCCAATTGCTGAAGTATTCTGTTGCGGCAAGGAAATATTTGTGTCCATTGGAGGCATAAGGAGTAATTTGGCCTACTACATTGAAGGCCCATATAGAGAACGACCATGGAGATACGACCGATTGTAAATATGTGGCAGACACATGAATGGAATGTGCGTGTATATGACATTAAACATATTTCTTTATGAAACGATAACAGTCTTGTTGCATAGTTTTCTAATAATACCTTGTTTGAATGATCTGCTTAACAAGAGTTTGGTAGCCGACATGACCACCGCAAATACCTTCATGCGCTTCTCGGATGACTTCCTTGGATTCTTCCTTGTCCAAGCATCTGAAATACTTGGCACTGAGCCCACAACGATAAAGGACATCGACAAGAATAAAATATCAGGCATACATACGTTGAATCACTTTCTGCTCCCTCTTTGATAATTCTGATGGAAGCACATCAGTTTTAATGAAATTTTTGATATCGTGATACCAAGGCTTCTTCTTTTGCTCCGTCTGGTAAATTTGCATAACTAGAATGAAGGCAGGCTGGTCGAGACTGCCAATTTCAAAAGAATGACAGGATTCATCATTTCTGAAAGACATTATGGAGCCTAGGTTGACTAAGCCATCAACTATTTGATTGAATTTTCTTTTGATATGATAAAACTAAAATTCATCGAAATTGTCGATAAGAGCTAAAACGATCTTCTGATAAGGAAGCAACTTCTGATCCTTCACCTGCCATTCGAATTTGACCTGGTGTAAACACCCCAAATTTTCCTTATCCATTCTCAAACAATCCTCCTCGTGCAGTGCCAACCCTGTTAGGTCAGTGTAGGAGTCAAACCCCGAGTCTGTGTCAGAAAATTACCACTTTACCCACTTTTATTAGGAAAATTACCATTTTACCCCTAGGACATCCCGGACCCCAGTCAGTCGAAGTCAACCAAGCTCGTTGGTCACTTCAGAACAGTTAGAATATAAGTCATTTCATGCTCACCTGAGCTCACAATGAACAAATCATTTCTATTTCCGACCATTCCTACCAAAATGGGATCATTTCTTTAGAAATGAGCTCATTTCTCACTCAAATTCAAGCCAATTGTCTCTGAGTCAGTCATATTCCTCTCAGTCTAGCATGAGTTCACCAGGAGTTCAAGCGCTCCAGTTTCTGTTCAAAACCATTTCCAAGTGTCCAAGAGCCCATTTTTAGCCCGTTTCAGCTCTTTCAGCTAAAATTGATCTGAGTTTAGTCAATTGAGCTAGTGTTCGAGCTTTGATTTTAGTTTATATCAGTATTATTGACATTTGTTCTAGCTCAAACCCAGCTTAGATTCGTAATTCACTTCACTCCAATGACCATTCTATACCATTTCTCTAAAAATGGCAGCTTTTCTTGAGATTTTAGTCGAAAAGGTCAGTTGAGTCTGTGTCTGGTCAGTTCATTTGAGTTTTGAAACTTTAAAACCCAGCTCAATCCAGCTCATTTCAGTTCAATTCAGCTCAAACCCTAATTTCCAGTGTCACTCTAGCTTGGCAGAGCTCGAAAATCATTTCTTCAACCATTTTGCAAATTTTACAAATTTTGTCTATTTTAACACTTTTTGAACTGGTACAATTGTCAATCGGGGTGTAAAATCCAAAATTCTTCATTCAGGGTTAGCATTTTGCATGGCATTCCATATCATTTCTCATTATTTTATATCATTTCTCAGCATTTCATAACATTTCATCACATTTCATTTCATTTTCGAAGTCCAGAACTCCAGTTTTATAAATTTCAATCCAGATCGAGTTTTAAAAGCTTTCAGAAATCAATTTCAAACCCTGGGTTTCCAAAATTGACATTTTTACCCCCGAAAGTCTAAATTTGGAAATATTTTCTCGAGAAAAACAATCTGGATTTTTTTTTAAATAAAAATTTCAAATTCTACACAGGATTTGCTTCACAACGGGGTATTGAACTTCAAAATCTGAGTTCATTTAAAGAACTGCCAAAAATAGCTCATTTTGTCTGGCAATTTTCTGAAAAGACTATTTTACCACTCTAATTATTAAAATGAATTTCAAAAGTGGAATTTGGACCCGCTCTGAGATGACCCATCCATTTGCATTTGTCTTTTAATTTATATATAAAGAAGAAGAAGAAGAAGAAGAAGAAAAGTTTATTTTATTTTAAATTTTTATTTTATTTTTTTATTCATTATTTAGTTTTTTTTAGGTGGAACCCACAAGGGGGTCGACCCCCTAGCCCCTTCTTCTTTCCTTTCCTCTTCTCTTCCTTCTTTTCCTTTCCTTTTTCTTCTTTCTTTTCTTTCCTTTCTTCTTCTTCTTCTTCTTCTCCTTCTTTCTTCCTTTCTTTTCTTCCTTTTTCTTTTCTTTCTTTCTTTCTTTTTCTTCTTCCCTTCCTCCTTTCCTTCTTCTCTCCCTTGGTCAACACCCCCTCCTTCTCTTCTTTCTTTCTTTCTTTCTTTCCCCTTTCCTTGGTTCATCCACCATAAGAACCATGCCCACTTTCTATTCCCCTATCTACCTCACGCCAGCCCCCTTGGAGTCCTCTCTCTCTTCCCTTACTCTCTCCCTTCCCTTGCTCTCTCTCTCTCTCTCACTCTCTCTCTCTCTCTTGGTGTCTTTGACACCAGCCCCTTGGAGCTTCCATCCTCCAACCAAGCAGCTGCAACCTTCCATGTTGGAAGCACCACTCCAACACCTTGCAGCCATCTCCAATTGATTCAACATCAACCACCGCCAAGTTACTTCAGTCGGCGCTCCTTGAAGCTTCCTTCCTTCAACCAACCTTGGCAGCACCTCGATTCCAACTTGCAGCCACCTTCAGTCAGTCCATCATCTTCCCTATCGGTTCCATCTTCTCCAAACAACATCCATCTCCAATCGGCTTCCACCCTTGACAGCATCTTCTCCAAAGTAGCTCCAGCCGAATCACCTACTTCAACCTCTCTAGCCATCTCCAAGGCAGCACCGAGACACCCAACCATCTCCAAGGAAGCCCATCCGTTGGCTGCACCCCATAAATCTTCACCATTATCTTCTCCAGCCGGTGGTGATAACCTCCTCAAGCCGCATCAAGATCAAGGTTATCAATCCCCCTTTTTGTTGCAAGTTCAATATTAACATCATTCTTTTGAGAAAATGAACTTGGTTTGCTAATACTCAGGTCTTAGTGAGTTTCGTTTTGAAATCTTTCATAAGAAGGACCCAAACAAAAAGGTTTTGAATGAACCGCCATGTGTGAATCCAATGCTTTGAGATGAGGAATTTTAAATTTGGATGCTTTCGGCTTAGTAGGTTAATATTTGCTTTCGTTTTATATATTTCTTTATTCTAAAAAAAAAAAGGGACACACATGTTATATACTTGTGCTAATGGAATAAGAGATTCATCCATTCAATGGATTGAATCTCTCATTTTGAGAGCAACATCAAAATGGCTCATATTCCCATTGATTTTCATTTTTAGTTTATATCTCATGTCATTTTATGTTAGAAAATGCATATTAGAGTAGTCCATTCTCTATTTCATTTACCTTATATAGAATTCGTTGTTACTTAGCCAAGAAACCATAAAATCTCAGTTTTGGGCAAAGTCCAGTTATCATTTTATGAATGTGTTTTCATAAAAAAATCTAAAAAAAGTTGTGATATCTTTAATCTCATATCTTTGTTTTTCTGCCGAAAATTTGATTCAATTTGGGTTTCGTAACCCTCTCAAACAAATCAAATCCCAAACTGGGATTTCACATTTCCAGAATTTCCAGTTTCTGTTTAGGCAAACAAAAACCTCCTAAATCACCCCTGTGGGAGATTCGGATCCTCCCCTTAAAAATCATAGTAGATTCACAGTGGAATATCCTAATTGTTTGAAAATTTTAAGATATTTATAAGTAGATTAGCCTTTGTTAAAAATCGATTTTCCCAGACCTCTGGGAAAACCTCGATTTTTCTTTATCAGGGTATAAACAAACCCAAATATGCTGTGTCCGCTCAAATCGTAGCCCGAATGCAAAAACTTTCAACACAAAAGTTGTTCTTAACCCATTACTTTGTCATTTCCCAAAATTTGGGAATTTTTAGGATTATCTCAGTATTTTTCCCGAAATTATCTTTTCTGTCTGACAGATTCCAATATCCAGAAATTTCAGAGATCCAGGTCTCTCATAACAGTGTGCCCATTTTCAAACCGTAACCTGAATCCCAATGCTGTAAAAATAGGAAAACTTTCTCTGTTTGTAAGAGACATTTTCCCATAATTTCAGCCATTTCTCCATCTGTCTGCTATTTTCCCATATTTTCTCCCGAAACCTGTCTGTCGGCCCGAAATCCTAGAGTCGCCGGATTCCGATCCGACTTGTCGGGGCTGTATAGCTATGACCATAGGTTAAAACCAGAATCTCTAAAAATAAAACATCCTTGTCTTACTGTCCTTTACCACCCCATAAAATTTGGGAAATTTTTATGGAAGTTTGATATCCGAAATCCTATTTAGAATCTACGCACAGTAGAAGGTCGACATATGGTCTCATTCATCCACAAGAATATCCTGTGCCGCTTTGGTATACCGCATGATATTGTGTTTGACAATGACAGTCATTTCAAAAATGAGAGAATGAGGACATTCTGCTCAAAGTTTGGAATCCATCATCATTTCTCCGCTCCTTATTATCCTCAAGGGAATGGTCAGGCAGAGGCCACCAATATGATTCTGATTCGAATCCTGAAGCGAACTTTGGAAACAAGCCGTGACTGGCATGAAAAGATCCATGATGCATTATGGGCATACAGAACCACCATTCGAACTCCAACTAATGCTACTCCGTCAGAACTTGTCTACAGAACTGAAGTAGTACTGCCCCTACACGTTCAGAAACCTGCTTTGAAATTTGTATCACTTCTAGAATTACCTCTTGATCAGTATCAGCAACAGCAACTAGTACAACTTGATTTGCTAGATGAAAGAAGACTCAGAGCAGTAGAGCACACTTAATCGTATCGTTAAAGGATAGCCAGACAATATGCAAAATCCGTCATTGAAAGAAAATTTCGAGTCAATGAGCTAGTGCTCAGATCAACGACTTATCTCAAGCACCGCCCAGGTGGCAAGTGGTCACCAAATTAGGAAGGTCCCTATGTTGTCAAAGAGGCATTACCTCGTAATTCATATCGGCTCATCAATGCCGACGGAGTGGAATTACCAGATCCCATCAATGCTCGACATTTGAAAAAATTCTATACTTAAATCATGTCTAATTCTTTGTAATTCCTCCAAATTTTCTTCAATAATGATTAAATTCTCCTTTCTCAGTTATACTGGGGAATTTTTAAAATTTTGTTTTTATCTACAAATATCTTGTATGCAGGCAGGATAAACAAATCTCTCATTTTGCACGCATGTGCACTCATTTATATCATTTTCATATTTGCATACATCTGCATTCATTGGTATCGGTATTCATTGGCATGCATCTGCATCAAGTTTATTACCCATTCAAGATAAGGGATAATCCAGAGACCCCAACAATCATTCTCGTTACAATTCCCAAATACTTTAAGAGCATAGGTCTCTTTCAAAAATTTAAGTCTCAATTTAAAAACAAGGTATGTTTTTAAAATCCAGTGCTCGAACTGGTATATTTTCAAAACCCAGTGCTTGAACTGGCACATTTTCAAAATCCAGTGCTCGAACTGGTGTGTTTTCAAAATCCAGTGCTTGAACTGGTATATTTTTAAAATCCAGTGCTCGAACTGGTACATTTTTGAAATCCAATGCTCGAACTGGTACACTTTCAAAACTCAGCGCTCGAACTGGTATATTTTCAAAATCCAATGTCTATGTTGACATATTTTCAAAACCCGGTATTCATACTGGTATTCTTTCAAAACTGAGCACTAGTGTTGGTGTCTCACTGGTTGGTCGTGTCAGTCGACCTCTTGGGTTCAGTCTTCACGCTGATCATTCATCAAAATTCAAGATCCAATTACCAATTTTGGCCCTTGGGCCATCCAATTACCAATTTCGGCCCTCGGGCCATCCAATTACCAAATTTCGGCCCTTGGGCCACCCAATTACCAATTTCAGCCCTCGGGCCATCCAATTTCCAAATTTCTAATTTCGACCTTTGGGTCACCCAATTTCCAGTTTCCAATTTCCAATTTCTAAATTTCAGTTTCCAATTTCCAATTTCCAATTTCCAATTTCCAATTTCCAATTTCCAATTTCCAATTTCCAATTTCCAATTTCCAATTTCCAATTTCCAATTTCCAATTTCCAATTTCCAATTTCCAATTTTGATCTTTTCGGTCACTCAATACCAATTTCAATCATTTTCTCTTGCGAAAGACCCTTTTTACAGGGAGAGTTTGAGGAGCTCGTTCTTTTTGCATGCTATCCTTTGTTCACTTAGCCCCTTTTTAGGGAAAGTTTGAAGGGACTCATGTCTTTGTGAACCGTTTGCAAAACAAAATTCCAATTTCATACAAGGAACCCTTAGTTCAGGGAGAGCTTCGATGAAAGTTTGCTTATCTTGTGACTACAATTCCATACTAGGCCATTTCATCATAAAGGACCCTTTTTTCAGGGAGAGTGTGATGGACTCATTCCTTCATGACCAATTCACCGACCTCACCATTACCGGCCCCTTTCCATAAGAGAAACCTAATGTTAGGAAGTTTTGACAAAAGCTTAATTTCTCTTCGAAAGTTCATTTTGCAAACACCTCCTCTTTGGGGAAGAGAGGAGTAATTTCTATTTTCCATTTCTAAATCTTCTCTTTTGGGGAAAGGAGAAGAATTTTTTTGTTATGGATGCATTGAGTCGTGCTTCAAATGCTCGCTTTCACTAAGGATTTCAAGAACATTTTGCCAATTTGTCATTAAATATTTGTTGATTTCAAAATTTTTATTGCACAAAAAATATTACTTCAGAATACCTCCAGTATTATTTCCGAAAGGACAAAGCTTTGGCGAAGAAGGATTCAAAATTCAAAATCTTTCTATTGGCCAACCAAAAGGATGAAGAATAAGTCCTTGATATGGCCAGCAAAGGAAATTCAATGTTGTTGCAAAGCCATAAGTGATCGCAGTCAATGGCACATTTTTAAAGATCATTCTTGGAAAATAAAGCAGTCGAAATATCCTGGGTGACACAGAAAAATCCATTCAATTTCCATATCTCCTCAATCGTTTAAGCTGCAATTAAATATCTGCAAAAGAGATCTCTCAATTGTCGTCAAGATGAAGACGGATTATGCGAGTTAGACCCTGGGGCCAAAGAAGATTTGGATCATCTCCAAGATGAAGGAGTTTGTGACGGATCCTTCCAGGGAAAGTTCAGATCACTGTCAAGATGAAGGCGACTGCGATGAGCCTCCCGACAAACCCTAAAGGATATTTAATTTATGCTATCACCAAGAGATTTCCAATCAATGAGCCAATACCGTCAAGATAATCCCTGAGCGAAAGAAGAATCAGAACATCTCTGAGATAAAGGAGTTTGTGACGTACCCTTCCAAAAAAAAAAGGAGAGAGAAAAGTCAGGACATCTCCAAAATGAAGGAAGATGTAATAAACTCCTCAAAAACCCAAGAGAGCTCTAATTCTGCCAAAAAGAAAAAAAAAGGGAAAAAGAGTGCAGAAAGATCACCATGAGAAAAGAATCCCAGGATATCAGACTGCCAAGTCTGCCAAAAATGCTCTTAAAAATTTATGAAATTCTATTATCAATATTCTTTCACCAATCGCTTTCACAATATCAAGAATACTCTCTTTTCTGTTCATATTAGAGAGATTGATAGCTTCCTTGAAAGAAAATCAATTGCAAGCAATTTGAATTCGAATCTTGATTCTACGCAGTTAAGCCCAATCAAAGGTAATACTTCAGGTAGAAAAGAGGGAATATTTTCGTACCAATGTGCATCATTTTCAATTATTTTGAATCAACAATAATTTTCAACATTTTGACAATATTTTCTAGCTATCCTGGCGTGAAGCGAGAGCTTGAGGTTCATCTTTGGCGCATCCTGACACCATTTGTTATCCCTTTTAGGACTTGATAACGAGAGTTTTCAAGATTCCTTCCCTTCTTTGGTATAATCTGAGCGCCTGGGCTCTCAGATTCACACACTTCCCTGTGTCCCCACTGTCCCACCATAGACACTCCAATTTCGGCTTGAGGTTAAGCGACCAATCATTTTCTCGCAAAAGGTCATCAATTTCAAAAGTTATTTAGTCTCAGCAATGAGGCACCCAAAATCAAACCCCTTTTCAAGCTTTAGGGACCCCAATTTCATCCTTTTGCAAAACCCCTATCAGATTCATTGTGTGGAAGTCCAAAGGTTCCATAATGGATTCTTCTTTCAAGAATTCCATCAATTTCATTTCCTGGTCAGGTTAAGGGTTAAACCCGAGCCTCATTTTGATGAGGTATTTTATTTCCCGGTCAGGTTAAGGGTCAAACCTGAGCTTCGTTTTTACATGAGGTATTTTCCGACCCATCCAGGTTAAGGGCAAAACCTGAATCTCACTTCTTTTGATGCGAATTTTTCTTTTTCATTCTTCATTTCATATCTACCATTTTCATCAGAGCTAATTTCTTCATATCCAGTCAGATCCTTCTACCTGGGGCATTTTTATAGCCCAAATTTGGTGTGTTTTTCTTTGCCACTAAGCTCGTCCTCAAGCCGACTTAGTAGCAAAGAGGGGCATTTATAAACACCCCAAATTTTCCTCATCCATTCTTAAACAATCCTCCTCGTGCAGTGCCAACCCTGTTAGATCAGTGTAGGAGTCAAACCCCGAGTCTGTGTAAGAAAATTACCACTTTACCCACTTTTATTAGGAAAATTACTATTTTACCCCTAAAACATCCCAGACCCCAGTCAGTCGAAGTCAACTAAGCTCGTTGGTCAGTTCAGAACAATTAGAATATCAGCCATTTCAAGCTCACCTGAGCTCACAATGAACATATCATTTCCATTTCTGACCATTCCTGCCAAAATGGGATCATTTCTTCAGAAATGAGCTCATTTCTCACTCAAATTCAAGCCAATTGTCTCTGAGTCAGTCATTCTCAGTCAGTCATATTCCCCTGAGTCTAGCCTGAGCTCACCAGGAGTTCAAGCGCTCCAGTTTCTGTTCAAAACTATTTCCAAGTGTCAAGGAGCCCATTTTTAGCCTGTTTAAGCTCTTTCAGCTGAAATTGAGCTGAGTTTAGTCAATTGAGCTAATGTTCGAGCTTCGATTTTAGTTCATGTCAGTATTACTGACCTTTGTTCTAGCTCAAACCCAACTCAAATTCGTAATTTACTTCACTCCAGAGACCATTCCGTACCATTTCTCTAAAAATGGCAACTTTTCTTGAGAATTTAGTCAGAAAGGTCAGTTGAGTCAATGTCTGATCAGTTCATTTGAGTTTTGAAACTTTAAAACCCAGCTCAAACCAGCTCATTTCAGTTCAATTCAGCTCAAACCCTAATTTTGAGTGTCACTCTAGCTTGGCAGAGCTCGAAAATCATTTTTCAACCATTTTGCAAATTTTGCAAATTTTGTCAATTTTAACACTTTTTGAATAGGTATAGTTGTCAATCGGGGTGTAAAATCCAAAATTCTTCATTCAGGGTTAGCATTTTGCATGGCATTTCATATCATTTCTCATCATTTCATATCATTTCTCAACATTTCATAACATTTCATCACATTTCATTTCATTTTCGAAGTTCAGAACTCCAGTTTTATAAATTTCAATCCAGATCGAGTTTTAAAAGCTTTCAAAAATCAATTTCAAACCCTGGGTTTCCAAAATTGACATTTTTACCCCCAAAAGTCTAAATTTGGAAATATTTTCTCGAGAAAAACAATCTGGATTTCTTTAAAAATCAAATTTTCAAATTCTACATTAAATTTGCTTCGCAACAGGGTATTGAACTTCAAAATCTGAGCTCTTTTCAAAAACTGCCAAAAATAGCTCATTTTGTCTGGCAATTTTCTGAAAAGACTATTTTACCCCTCTAATTATTAAAATGAATTTCAAAAGTGGAATTTGGACCCGCTCTGAGATGGCCCATCCATTTGCATTTGTCTTTTAATTTATATATAAAAAGAAGAAGAAGAAGAAGAAGAAAAGTTTATTTTATTTTAAATTTTATTTTATTTTTTATTCATTATTTAGTTTTTTTAGGTGGGACCCACAAGAGGGTCGACCCCCCTAGCCCCTATTCTTTCCTTTCCTCTTCTCTTCCTTCTTTTCCTTTCCTTTTTCTTCTTTCTTTTCTTTCCTTTCTTCTTCTTCTTCTCCTTCTTTCTTCCTTTCTTCTTCCTTTTTCTTTTCTTTCTTTCTTTCTTTTTCTTCTTCCCTTCCTCCTTTCCTTCTTCTCCCCCTTGGTCAACATCCCCTCCTTCTCTTCTTTCCTTTTCCCTTTCCCTCCCTCTTTCCTTTCTTTCCTTCTCTTCTTTCCTTCTTTCTTTCCCTCCTTTCTGTCTTTCCCCTTTCCTTGGTCCAGCCACCATAAGAACCATGCCCACTTTCTATTCCCCTTTCTACCTCACGCAAGCCCCCTTGGAGTCCTCTCTCTCTTCCCTTACTCTCTCCCTTCCTTTGCTCTCTCTCTCTCTCTCTTGGTGTCTTTGACACCCAACCCCTTGGAGCTTCCATCCTCCAACCAAGCAGCTGCAACCTTCCACGTTGGCAGCACCACTCCAACACCTTGCAACCATCTCCAATTGATTCAGCATCAATCACCTCCAAGCTACTTCAGTAGGCACCCCTTGAAGCTTCCTTCCTTCAACCAACCTTGGCAACACCTCGATTCCAACTTGCAGCCACCTTCAGCGGGTCCATCATCTTCCCTATCGGTTCCATCTTCTCCAAACAACATCCATCTCCAATCGGCTTCCACCCTTGACAACATCATCTCCAAAGTAGCTCCAGCCGAATCACCTACTTCAACTCCTCTAGCCATCTCCAAGGCAGCACCGAGACGCCCATCCATCTCCAAGGAAGCCCATCCGTTGGCTGCACCCCATAAATCTTCACACATATCTTCTCCAGCCGGTGGTGACAACCTCCTCAAGCCGCAGCAAGATCAAGGTTATCAATCCCCCTTTTTGTTGCAAGTTCAATATTAACATCATTCTTTTGAGAAAATGAACTTGGTTTGCTAATACTCGGGTCTTAGTGAGTTTCGTTTTGAAATCTCTCATAAGAAGGACCCAAACGAAAAGGTTTTGAATGAACCGCCATGTGTGAATCCAATGCTATGAGATGAGGAGTTTTAAATTTGGATGCTTTCAGCTTAGTAGGTTAATATTTGCTTTTGTTTTATATATTTATTTATTCTAAAAAAAAAGACACACATGTTATATACTTGTGCTAATGGAATAAGAGATTCATCCATTCAATGGATTGAATCTCTAATTTCGAGAGCATCATCAAAATGACTCATATTCCCATTAATTTTCATTTTTAGTTTATATCTCATGTCATTTTTTGTTAGAAAATGCATATTAGATTAGTCCATTCTGTATTTCATTTAGCTTATATAGAATTCGTTGTTACTTAGCCTAGAATCCATAAAATCTCAGTTTTGGGCAAAGTCCAGTTATCATTTTATGAATGTGTTTTCATAAAAAATTCTAAAAAAAAGTTGTGATATCTTTAATCTCATGTCTTTGTTTTTCTGCCGAAAATGTGTTTCAATTTTGGTTTCGTAACCCTCTCAAACAAATCAAATCCCAAACTGGGATTTCACATTTCCAGAATTTCCAGTTTCTGTTTAGGCAGACAAAAACCTCCTAAATCACCCCTGTGGGAGATCCGGATCTTCCCCTTAAAAATCATAGCGGATTCACGGTGGAATCTCCTAATTGTCTGAAAATTTTGAGATATTTATAAGTTGATTTAATCTCTGTTAAAAATCGATTTTCCCAGACCCTTGGGAAAACCTTGATTTTTCTTTGTCAGGGTATAGACAGACCCTAATGTACTGTGTCCGCTCAACCTGTAGCCCAAATGTGAAAGCTTTCAACACAAAAGTTGTTCCTAACCCATTTCTCTATTATTTTCCAAAATTTGGAAATTTTTGGGATTATCCCATTATTTTTCCCAAAATTATCTTTTCTGTCTGACAAATTCCAATATCCAGAAATTCCAGAGATCCAGGTCTCTGATAACAGTGTGCCCATTTCCAAAATGTAACCCTAATCCCAATGCTGTAAAAAGAGGAAAACTTCCTCTGTTTGTCAAAGACATTTTGCCATAATTTCAGCCATTTTTCAATTTGTCTGCTATTTTCCCCACATTTTCTCCCGAAACCTGTCTGTCTGCCCTAAATCCTATTGTCGTCGGATTCTGATCCGACTTGCCGGAGCTATACAACTATGACCATAGGTCAAAACCAGAATCTGTAAAAGGAAAAAATGCTTGCCTTACTGTCCTCTGCCACTCCATAAAATTTTGGAATTTTTTATGGAAGTTTGATATCCGAAATTCCATTTAGAATCAACATTTTAGGCAAAATTCTGATTTTTTAGTATTTTTTGATATTTTCCATATTAAGAAAAATAACAAAAAATAGATTTTCGAGCTCTGTTGTGTTCCTAGGGTTATTCTAGGTGTTCATGTGAAATTTGGCTCAATTCCAAGTTCATTTGCTTTGTATGTTAGTTTATTTTTAAATTCAGAAGCGAAAATCAAGCTAAAATTAAGTTAAATTTGATATTTTATGATATTTTCGCCATTTTAGGGTTTTTATTCATATAAATAAGCATGTCATGCCATATTAGAGTTAATTCCAATCTCATTTGCATTTTAATTTTCAATTTTTGCAAAATTTATTTCAGAAAACCCTGGTTTCAAGGCTATAGTCTTGTTATCTGGGGTATTTTGGTCATTTTGAAATAATTTTCGAAATTTCAATTATTAATTCCATAAATTTTTGTGCATATCATCATATTTCATCATATTGTGTTTGATTTATTTTATTTGATTTTCAAAATTCCAAATTTTACAAAAATTCTTTCAGAAAACCCTGATTTGAAGGTCATCAAGGGCATTTTTGTCATTTTGACCCCAATTTCGAATTTCCAAGTTTATTTTCAAAATTTACTCATTATTTCTCATGTTTATATCAAAGGGGGTATGATTCTGGGTTTATATCTGAATAATATCTGATAATTTCCCATATTTTCGGATAAATTGAGAAAAACCTACATTTCTATGCTAACATATTTTCTAGTTTTGCAGGAACATTCATGAAAAAGATTTTATTTTCTTATTTCATTTCAGTTCAATGTAATATCAAATGTAATAATTTGGAATAAGAATTTACATTTCCTGCATAGAATAGGACTGCATTGCATATAGTTTAATTTCTGTAAATTCTGATATCTTATGCATCATTTATGCACATTTTTCTCAAAATTCACTATGGTTGACACGAATGACATGTGCACAAACTCTTATGAAGTTCACAAATTTTGGTGGGATTTGTATTTATGGCCATAGTCAGAATATGAAGAAAACCAAGATTTTCTTCGTATTAGCCACATTCAGCCTACACTTAGGCTAACTTAAAAAATGCACTGCATTTCTCAAAACTCAAAAGGATTTCCCAACTCCTCAATGAAATATCTTTGAAATTCATATTCATTCATTCAGTTTGCAATATTTTCAAACTCATTTCCCAATTCCATTTCAGAAAAATTGATTTTCCCAAAAAATTCTAAGTCTTTCTCAGGATTTCATTTTCTCAGAATTTTGAATTTTCAAATGAGATTTTGAAGTATTTTCCAAGTTCAAATCAAGATTTTCCAAGATTTTCATATTTTGAATTTTATTTTCAAATAACAAAATCGATTTTTCAAAGATCTTATTTTCCTGAGAATCCATTTTCCATTTCAAAAATCATTTTTCGATGAACTTTCTGATTTTCTCAAGATTCTCAAATCCATTTCCTGAGAAAGGTAATTCAAACCTCAAAATCAATTTTCCCAAAGTTCAAGTTTTCCTGAGAATTCATTTTCCAATGCAGGTTTCTGATTTCCAATGAAATTTAAGGATTTTTCCATGAATTCTATTTTCAAGCACTTTTCCAGTCATTTTTCAAATGCATTTCAATTTTCCAAGCAAACATCATATTTTCTCAAGTTTGCATTATTTTCAAAATTTCATAGCACAAGCCTGATTCTCTGTGCTTTATAGAAAAATAGAGCATAATTTAGACAATTTAACTTGGTCAAAGCACACAATTGATCCTTGGTTTGATTACCCCTGATAAAGGCACCAAGAACGGTTGAACCTCATACCGACAGGCGGATCCCATTCCACGAAATTTTCCCGCAAATTTTCAAAATGGAGGCGAGTAATTTTCAAAACTATTTTCAAAACTTTAGTCAAGTTTGACTCGCAGGATCGTTTCTTCTCACTCTCACAGAGGGAGGGAGGAAAATTTTTGTGATAATCACACCTGGTTGATGATGAGTAGTGAGTCACCAAAAGCATGCACTCTCTTGACATTAAAATCTTACAAAATTCTCAATCCTTGTATTAAAGATTCATACTAGGCCATGTTATGAGTGCATTAAAAATCAAGTTTGAGGGAGAAAGAGATCATCTCCTTCTCAGGTGTGATCAATATGATCCTGATCCCTATGCCAGCCATGTTCTTGAAACCATCGAAGAATAAACTCCAAACTGGAGATTGTTGAATGTTATGGACGCGCTCATCAGAGAAATCATCTTCGGCCTTCACATCTTCTGACAAAGGAAAATCAACTAGCTGGTCAGTGATAGCCTGACCCTTGATTGACTTCTGAGAAACATACTCTAGGTCGTACTACATTAACAGAACTTGCCACTTGGCGATCCGTCCACTGAGAAACGGTTGTTCGAGAATGTACTTGAGAGGATTAAGCTTTGATAGAATCTTGACTTCCGATGCTAACAAGCAATGTCTCAATTTCTGACACATCCAGACTAGTGTTAGGCATGTCTTCTCTATCTGAGAATATTTCTTTTCGTAATCAATAAAGGTCTTGCTTACACAGTAAATAACATGCTCTACTCGACTGCCTTCTTCATATTGGGCCAAGAATCTGCCATAAGTGGTTTGATTGACTAAGACATATAACAAAAAAGGCTTCCCCAATTCTGGTGGCTTTAGAACAAGAAGATTGTGAAGATACTTCTTAATGCCCTCGAACGACTACTGACACTCTAGTCCCCATTCAAAATTTACTCATTTTCTGAGTAGATGACTGAAAGGTTCACACCTCATGGCCAAATTGGATATGAATCGTCGGACTGACTGCATACGTCTCTGAAGACTACGCAACTCTTTGAGATTGGTTGGAGGTGGCATATCAATGATGGCCTTTGCTTTAGAGGGATCTACTTCTATCCCCTTTTTACTGACCATGAAGCCAAGCAACTTACTTGACTCTACTCCGAAAACACATTTCTGAGGATTAAGTCTCAACTTGAATAAAATAAGTCGCTTGAAGACTTGATCAAGAGCATCAATGTGGTCTTTTTCCTCCTTGGATTTGAGCAGGATATCTTTGACATATGCATCCATAATCTTATGCATCTGATCATGGAAAATGACAGTCGTTGCATGCTGATAGGTTGCCCCAGCATTCTTAAGCCTAAATGACATAAATGTGTAACAAAAAGTGCCCCATGGCATGGTGAAGAACGTCTTGGATTGGTCACGAGCGACCAACTTGATCTGATTATATCCATAATATTCATCCATAAAGGAGAACATGACATGACCAACTGTGCTGTTGATCAGAAGATCGATGTTGGAGAGATGATACTCATCCTTTGGAGTAGCTTTGTTGAGATCACGAAAGTCTATGCAAATTTGAACTTTACCATTTTTCTTGAGAACTGCTATAATATTTGTCAACCAATCCAGATAATCTATTGCTTGAATGAATCTCGCTTTGAGTAAATCCTCAAGTCCTTCCTTGACTTGTTGCTCGATTCGAGGATCCATTTTCCTCAACTTCTGCTTAACCAGTTTGACATCCGCTTCAAAACAAGGCGATGTTCAACCAATTTGGGGTCTAAACTTGGCATTTCCTCGTAAGTCCATGAGAACACTTCTTGATATTTTTTAAAAAAATCGATGAGCCTTTCCTTTTCAACTATGCCCAGACTGGTACCGATCTTGAGAATCTTTGGACTATCCTTTGAACCAATATTGATGTCCTCGATCGGATCTTGAACCAAGGATGATAGTTCATCTTGCTTTTGAATCGCTGTTAATTATGGCAATTCTTGAAGAGATGAATCGAATTCTGCGAGTTCTTCTGACTGCTTTGTTGTCATACTGTCATTTGTTATTACCTTGACCTGATAGATCTTTGTGGGCTTTGATACGATTAAAGAATTGATGACTAGTCTCCTTATTGATTGAGATGACATTGTGAAATTTTGGGAAAAGAGTAGTATTCAGAGAAATTCGCCCATTATAAAAATAGATTGCCCAAAATAGAGAAAATAACAACAACAAATTTCAAAGTCAAATTATAGAGAAAGAAGAGAAGGATGACATCCAGACAAATGAGAAAAATCGATAGCTTTATTGAAGACCTGAATGAAATGATATCAATAGATGAAATGAAATGAAATGGGACATTTTCCCTACAAAATGCAGAAATCAAAGAAATAAAGTAAAAGAAGAATGATGGTAGATGCTTTTAATAAGTCCCCTTGACGAAGACAGTATTCTTATGAGATCTCTTGCCCGTAAATCCCAATCCCGCTCTGCATGGGTGATGGTCAGGGATTACTGGATCTAGCCGACTGTCTTCGTTCTTGCCCAAGCCTTTGAAAGGCTGATCACCATGCTTCAATAAAAGTTCAAATCCTTTCTTGGATTTTATGAACTGTGAGAATAAAGGATGATCTCTGAGAGTATTATAATCAAGACAACCCCCGATCTTGAAGAAATGTGGTCCTTACCATCAGACCATGGTTGCGATATGCTCTGTCGATTGTGCTTCCTCGAGCTTTAGCATCTCGAGGCTTTCACTGAGAATAACCTCATCACTTTCCCTGATGCTAGAAATATTAGCGGTGTAGGTTGGCATGGGAATCATAGGCTGCGACAACCTCTCTTCTGGATCTTTCCCCAGAATCGTGGTGATCATGCTGCCTTTAGACCATTTAATGCATTGATGAAGGGTAGACGGTACTGCATTTGCATTATGAATCCATGTGCATCCCAATAAAAGATTGTAGGTTGGTGGCACATTGACGACATGAAAAAGGACTATATGAACAGAGTAGTTGATGAATATTTCTATGAAAATCTTTCCCTTTACTTTTTGTCCATGGTTGTCAAAACCATAGATAGTGATGAGATCGGGGAGATATTCTTTTTCATTTAATTCCAGGGCCTTGGCAGTCATCTCAGGACAAATGTTGAGGCTACTACCTCCATTGACTAGCACATGGAGTACAGTCATTTCCCTAGTTCTGAGTACGATATACAACACACTGTTATGGAATGTATGAGGCTTTGGCAGATCCTCGTATGAAAAGGTGATTAGAGCATTGGTCATGGCCTGGTTAACGATCTGGGCCATGTCTTCTAGGATTGTACTTGGTTTCACCTTGATCTTCGGTAACAAATCATCTAAGACCTGCTGATGCTTGGAAGAAGCATGCGCCATTTAGAGGATCGACACGTTTGAAAGGTCAATGATCGGTTTCTAGACCGAATTGGTGTTTTCTTTGGCTGTCATGCTCTTATCTTGAGTAGTCTTGATGAAGCACTTAGGAAACCCTGGAATCCTGCTGGCCACTTCAGAGGATGCTCTGGCGGGCTCCCTTGAGACATTCAGCTTACTGAAAGCTAAGACAAGATTCATCTTTTGGGTATTAGATTGGGCCCGCTGTAGCACTAGGACCTGATGTTGAACATGGATATCCTCGCTGGGACACGACTGAATATGATCTTATGGCTGAAATGGATGGTCAGATATCACTGCTGTCGAGTGCTGAAGGAAGGGCCGATTAAAGATAGCCATCTTTTCATCATCGCCACCTTCTACCAAAAGGTTTTTGTCAATGTAATCTTGAATAATGTTTTTGAGAACGAAGCAGTTCTCAGTATCATGCCCTACTGTCCGGTGAAACTTGCAGAATATATCTTTCATTTTTTCCATGACGACTGGGAGGTCGGCCATCTTTGGGAGCTTGATTATTTCACTTGTAAGCATGTACTCGAGCATAATTTTGAGTGATTGATCCAAGGGAGTAAATTTGTGATTATAGCTCCACCCTTTATGCTTCACTTTATGTTGTGATTTTGATCTCCGTTCAATGGCTAGCAGAGACGGTTTGTTATTCTGTGGGAGCGATTTGCCTTTCTGCTCATTCTTGTTGGGATTCGAGCCTACATAACTGAATGATTTTTCCTCATTTTTACGATGACTCTTGCCTCAACCCGCATCAGTGGAGTAAGTGAAATGAGTCTTCTTCTTTGACTCCTTTTGACTACTGTTCTTGGCGAGGGTGATACCCTCATACACTCCATTTTTCATGCCTAGCTCGAGCCATTCAGCTCGCTCTGTCAATTCAATAAAGGTCCTTGATGAAGAGGTAGAAATCAGTCCCCTTAGGGGTTGTGAAAAGTTATTCAGGACCAATGACAATGCATGCCCTTCTGATATCGGATCCCTCATTTTATTGCAAGCGGATCTTCACTTGTGAACGAAATCCCTAACCTTCTCGTTTTTCTTCTACTTGAGACTGCAGAGATGGATGAGGGTTGGAAGCACATCTGCATTGAACAAGAACCGCTCGATAAATAGATTGACCACCTTGCCAAATTCCTTCAACTCAATGGGATTTATATGTTCCAAATACCACTTGGCCATTGTTCTCTCCAGACCATGAGGGAAACAAAGGAACAAAGCTCGGTTGTCTCGCTTGAACTTGACGCATTCAGCAAAAAACATGACAAGGTGCGCTTTAGGGTCGCCTGAATCGTTAAACTTGATGAACTTTCTGGGGAGATTGTCGAGACTATCATCCCCGTCTAAACCATCATAAAAAGTTTTAACTCATGAAGACCTTCTTTCCCTTATCACGAGCTTGCAGATCCTTGACCATTTTGACCACATCTTTGAGCAGTGGCTGAGCACGGTCATCAACAGACTGATTTTTGGATTTGTAAGCCGACCCTTGTCCCTGAGTCAACTTCTAAAAGGCTTACTGAGCCTCATATTCTTTATTGGTATTGCTCACTGATTCAGCTTCATCAACGGTATCCTCGTGTTGTACCTTCCTCTTTGAGATTTTTAAATGCTTCTTCACTGTTTGGCCCTTAACCTTCTTCTTGCTATGAGTCTTTCCCGAACTAGCTTCTATTTGCTTAGACAACATTTTGTTCATCATTCTCTGAAACAATGAGTACATTTGAGGGTTAATGTCATCATTGTCCTATTGGCTTCGGTTCCCAACAGATCGTGGAGAGGCCATTTCCTGTTCAGAAGCTGATGAATAACTGATATACTGGATGAGAGATGGTTGGTCTACCGACTTTCCCATCTTCGTAAAAGTAGTACTATTCTGATATGAACATAGTTCTGTCTATCCTAGAAGAAGGCTAGCCCTACGATGCATAAGATCATTGCATGATGAATCCTTTCTTGCGCTGCTCGGGATAAGGAGTCGACTTCTTCAAATGCTCCATACTGTTGGTATAACTCAAACAAGTTGACATATTGGCTCTCATATGCCTCTATCAGTGGCCAAGATCTGCACCTAGTCATCCAGGCTAGAGCATCTCCGGGGTTGAGTCCGTTGACATTGATCGGAAATTGCTGCTCCATGGGATCATCTAGCTGACCAACTGGCTCAGGTAGACCCATAATATCTGAAAATTCGTCCAGTAGTAGAGTCATCTCTCCCCACGAGAACCAGAAGGTACAGGTGTGTGGATTCCACCGCTCTGCTAAGGCTTGAATCAAATTGCCATTGACGATCTGTTCTCCCACTGCTGATGCCAATTCCAATCCGCAGTCACTCAGATGGTCCGAGAACATACGAGAGAAGTTCTTGAGCCAAGAATAATACCATTTTGGAATGAAAGGTCTGATGTTCAGAGTTCGATGATCGGGGAGACCTTGCTGCACCTCATAGAAGATATGGCTTTCAGGAAAGACTAAATCAAGCTGACTGGATTCCATCAGGATAAACTGAAAAACAAAGAAGAAGTAAGGACAAGACTTGAGGGAAACCACACAGTTTTTGAAGAAATTGGAGGCAGAATCAAAACAAGGTTGGAACTTCGAGATCGAGAAGAAAGGAAGGATGGAAATCTTCTAGAGTTTTGAAGAAAATAGAGGTTTTGGGAAAATCGTCTAGGGTTTGAAAAGTAGAAAGGGATGTTAGGCAATACATTAAAATAGATGGAAAATAGGGGATTTTGAAAATTGTCTACTATTTTTGGAAAAATTATGGAAAATATGAGAAAATAAAGAGAATAAAGGGAAATAACTAAAGTACATTCAATCACATCTTGTACAAACAAGTATGCACACACAACATTTTCTAAAGGTTGACTCTAGATGCACAAATTTTGAAATAGTTGTAGTGCCTTAATTTTAACTTTAAGACTCAGATCATCTGTGTCCAATCATGCTATGCCGATATACTCGAGCCGAGGCTCAATGTACGTAGCATAAAATCAATTTTTTCCGGTTCTAGGCTCATGTTTTCCAACATCCTTGAGCACCTACCGATATACTTTGGACTATGACCCTTGGTACGTGGCAGGGGGGGATCAACCCAAATAGGTGGCCCAGTTGTGAGGCTTTGTCTCGAACTATGGTTCTGGAAGAAAGCTCAGCAACGTGGTGGCCAGGTAAAAGTAGGTGGGGTTGTTTTTTGAAATATTATCAACATGCAAGAAAACAGAAAGCTCTAATGACCAAAAGAAGTAGAATTTTTAATAATTTTATGAGAAGCAAACATTGTTTTCAATCAAATCCTAGATTGAGGAGGATTATATTTGACTTAAGTCTAAGTGAATATGAATAATGTCTCCTCAATCAGTCCTAGCAAACCATGCTTTAGTCTACATGCAATCCATGTCAGTTGGGTTTGGTTCTGGGCTCCTAGGTTCACAAGATATAAAGCTGACATTGTAAAACACGATTTTGACAAGTTGAATAGAGCAAGACACTATATTGATCAGACGATGACATGTCCCATCATGGTCGCCAAACCTGTTATCATTGCAAAATTTTACTTTAGCAAGTCAAACTGACATATGAAAAAGATTTTGAAAATAACTCGTCTCTATTTTAAAATGCAGGATAATTCAAAAGAATGAGACTCGCTTGTCGGTACGGGGTTCAACCGTTCCTGATGCTATAACTAGGGGTAATTGAACCAAAGATCAATCTTATGCTTCGCTTTGCTCAACTTGTCTAAATTGATGTTCTATTCCTAAATGCATAAAGAATCAGGCATGTGCTATGAATTTTTGAAAATACAGATTGAAAATATGATATTTGCTTGGAATAATTGAAAAATAAATGGAAGAAGGAGATACTTTGAAAATCATGAATTGCATTTGGAAAGCATTTTTGAAGAAAGAAAAATTGATTTCTGAAGAAAAGGATATCAAATATTGAAGAAACTTTGGAGATGTTTGAGAAAATTGGTTTTTCTGAGTTTTGAACTCTTGAATTGATCAAAAGGTGGGCGTATGGCACTGTGAAAATTATTCATGATGCAATCTAACCTAGATGAATGAATGAATGTAATTTTGAGAAAATATTTTCTTTGAAATTTGAGGAAAATCATTGATAAAAAGGTTTTTGTGCCTTATAGAATTTAGATGAAATACATTCTCTACATATCCCTGACTATGACCACGAATACGTATTGAATATATGTCATTTGATTCTAAAAGGGGTAAATACTTAGAATTTTTTTGGAAAGTGTGCTATGATTTCTGAAAATGCCTAAGAGTGTAGGCCATTTGTGGCTTAGAAAAAGATGATAAATCTGGGTTTTGTTTGTATTCTGACTATGACCATAAATACGAAACCTACCGAGTTTATCAACTCCTTAGAAGCTAGTGCACATGCTATTCGTGTAGACCATGGTGAATTTGAATATGCATGAATCATCATCCATCATACATTGACATTATTTAAAGAAATAAACTATATGCAATGCAATCCTATTCTAAGCAGAAAAAAGTAAATTCTTATTCTAAAGTTTGCATTTAATTTTCATCACTAACTGTATTTAAATAAAAGAGAATAAAAAGAAATACAGTCTTGAATATTCTTGCAAAACTAGAAAACTTGTTAGTGAAGATATGTCAGCTTTTCTAGATTTATCCAATAATATCTAGAAATTACTGGATTTATCCAGATATAAGCCTTTTCTCATATTTTTCTAAGATAAACATACTAAAATATGATGTAAAATTGAATAAATAATAAAGATAAAGAACTTTAAAATTTGGAATTTTGAGAAAAATGACAAAAATACCCCTAAAAATAAGACTATGGCCTTGAAATCAGGGTTTTCAAAAAAGATTTTGGTAAAACTTTGGATTTAGGGCTCAAATGGATTCAAATAAACACCAAATCGGATGTGAAACACCCTAGCATGAATATAAAAATGATCAAACATTAAAAACATGAAACTTTATATAAGAAAATCAAAATATCATAAAAATAGTGATTTTTGCTAGTGTTTTACTCGAACCGAGACTCCGTGGGCATCCTATTTTCATGATTTAATCAAGTAATATATTAAATGAACTTAAAAATCTGTAAAAAACAACATGAATAGTTATGAAAACTTTAAAATTAAATTGCATTTAAAAAAATATGTATTTGACATTATTTTAATGCAAAAATTGAATAAAACCCTAAAATACATGATTTTGCCCGTAGGCATGTACCTGTCACAGTGTCAGGCCTGAATTAGGTATCAAATCATCATAGAAATTCATAAAAATTTATAAGGAGGTACTAGACAAAAAATATAGATTTCCCTTTTTACAGATTGGAAAAATCATCTTCGGTTAGGGAGATTTAATTTCGAGAATATATGCTCGATTCTGACGAATATATAACGAGTTGAATTAAGTACATCTGGTTTCGGGCATAAAGAAATATAGCAAATCATATTAAAAAATTATAAAATTTTAGCAATGAACAACATATACACATAGTAAGATCTTCTTTTTTACATATCATCGATCAGATCTTCGATTAGGGAGATACAATCAACACAAGTGGAGCTAGGGTTTAAACATGGTATAACAAGCTCTAAAAAACCAATTCTAGTTTCTGACAGAGCACAAATAGCAAAATATTGCATACAAATATTAAAAATTTATAGTAAATACTATACATCAAGACAAAACCACTGCAACTTACAGATTGTCAATCGAATTTCTGACGAGGGAGATATTGCCTCAGCAAGTTGTTCCCGAATCCATATAGCGATTTCACGGTTTAAAAAATAAGTTTCGGTTTTTTATTTTTTGACTAGGTTTCAGAACCCAAAATAATCTGATTTTTTTATGGGAAGTCACTGACAAAACCATGGACCAACCCTATAAAAATCATATTTTTTTGACAGAAACTTAAATACAAAATAATATGATTTTTGCGTGCCCAGGATTGAAAATCGCATATCACCTATAAAACTTGCAAAACCCTAATCTAAACATGAAAAATAATAAGAAAACATGCAAATAATATCATGAATTTAGATTTAATGCTTGGATGAGTAAAATAAACTTTAATATAACAAGAAAATAAAAAAAATCAGGGAATACACGGTTGGATTTGATTTAGCCTTGAAAAAGAGGGATTTGACCCATCAAACAAGCAAATCTTATCTTTTATTTGGCAAAAACATAAAAAATATTATTCTAAACTATTATAATGGATTAAAAATGTAAAATAATCCATAGAGCATCATTGAATCATGTTCTTGATTTTACTTTAGGGTTCTTGAAGGTAGATCATGCTTGAAATCCATAAGCAAGGGGGCGGCAATGGCAGAAATCATGGAAAAAATATAAAAAAATAGTAAAACTAATAAAATAATGCTAAAGAAAACTCACCTTGGATGTTGCTGCAACAATGGAAGAGGGAAATGATGCTGGGAGGAGAGAGAGGCAGCAAGAAAGGGGGAGATAAAGCCTAGGGGTCGATCCCCCCTTTTGACCTTTTTTGTAGCCTTTTGAAAACACTAATTTAGAAAGAATTTTAGGTTAATTAAAACTTTCATAAAATGATTGCGTGGGGGTGATTTTGGTGAAGACTCCTAACCTAAACTAACTCTAGCTAACTATCTTAATTAACCTAATGAAGTTCTAGATGACTTAGAAAACCCCAAATGTGGTGCCACTTGGCTTTTTCAAAACCCTAATTTTAAAACTTTAAAATCAAGGTTATAATATAAAGTAAAAATGTAACTTCTAAAATCAAGTTTGGACCCTTGTAGACTCCTAACCTAACTAAGACACTGATTAACCATAAGCTAACTCCAACTTCTTCAAATATGGTGCCACTTGGTGTAGGCCCCACTTGATTTTTCAAAAATGATTTTAAAATTTAAAAATATAGGTTTTCAAAAAGGGGTTTAGAATGAGGTTGGTTTTGAAATTGAAGGTTTTGAGTCCATCAGAGTTTTGAATGGACCAGGACTCCTCCTGATGTGGCGCCAACTGAGTAGGCCCTACATCAGGGTTTTAAAAAAGTTAAAATAAAGACTGAAAATGGTTTCAAAATAGAGTTAAAATAAAGACTGAAAATGGTTTCAAAAGAGAGTTAAAATCATTGAATGAAAATTAGAGGTTTTGAAAATAGTGTCCTAAGCGAACTGAAACTCTAGACCAGAGTCCTAAACCAACTGAAACTCTAAAATTTAGATTTTTGAATGCCAAACAAAGAAGTTTTTGAGGGATTTTCTCAACTAAAACCCTGGAATAGAGTCCTGAATCAACTGAGACTGTGCAGAATGGACTAATTTTTGAAAAATAAGTTAAGAGAATGAAAATGGAAGTAGAAACATAAATTCAGAATAGAGTCTCGACTGGATTATGACTCTAAGACAGAGTCCTGATAAGACTAAAACTCTAGATTTTTGACATTTTTGAAAGATAAATAAAAGAATTTTAAAAAGTTTTCTCAAAATTTGATAAAATGAGCTAAAAAATGAAGTTAGGGTCAGAGTCTTGATCAAACTGGGACTATTGAAATAGAGTCCTAAGTTGTCTGAAACTCTACAAAATTGGATTTTTTTTTTAAAAACTGGTGAAAAGGTTTTAAAAATAGGTAAAAATGGGGGTTAAAACAGAAGTCAGAAGAGAGTCCTGATCCAATCAAGACTCTGAGACAGAGTCCTAATTCGACTAGAACTTTTAAAATTCGAGAAATTTGAAGAATGAAGGAATCCAGAAGTGACACAACCTAGATGGATCTTTTATGAGAACTAAGATAAGTTAAAAATTGATTTTGAAATGAATCCATATCATTTTATAAAGAAAATATTTTGAAATAAAAGCGTATAAAATCCTGGGGGTTAACAAATGGCAAAATATCGATTTAAAACCCAAGTATTTGGAATTAATTTTGAAAGAAAAGTTTTAAAATTGAATCTGGATTGAATATTTTGAAAAATGAGAGTACTGGATCACGAGAATGAGGTGCAATGCCATGCAATGCAATGAAATTACATGCAATGACATACAATGATGTAAGATGATATGAAATGATATGCAATGAGATGCAAAAGACAAACCCTTGATGAGGGATTTGAAATCTCAGACCCCTGCCAGAGATAAAGATTTGAACATTTCTGTTCGCAAAGCAAGAATTGACAATTGAAATTAAGCCAAAATATATATTAAATCTTGATTGCAAGATTATGTATTAAAATTTATTATAAAATTTGGGCTAAGAACAACCCTGGTTCAGATATCGACCAGTTGGTTCCCTAAAGGCTGCAGAGAGTGGGTCCTAGTGGCAAAGGAAAGGGCTTGTGAATGAAGGTAGAAAATTTGGGATGTTTACAACACCATGACCCACCTGGTCAATAAGTGGAACCATAAGATGAACACATTCCAGTTTGGTGGTTTTGAGATCACCATGACCCTAGAAGATATGACACGAATTACGGGTCTTAAGTGCCATGGAAGTGCTGTACTAACACAGGATTCAAACTATAACCCAAAGGACAATTGCACAACCCTTCTAAGAATGTCGATGGAGAAATGACGTGAGTGTATTTCTAGTGGAAGCGATTCCTCATCGATGAAAGTTCATTTTTTCCGTAATAAATGGGAAGGCTGGTTCGCTGCATGTGCATCCGAAGTAGCTGACCAAGAGTTGCGCAGCTTCCTTCTTTATTTTTTTGGACTTACTTTATTTTATGATTGTTCTGGTTCGAGAATAAGTTACTTGTGGCTGCAGTTTCTAGAAGACTTAGATAAGTCAACAACTGGGTATGGGGTGTTGCTATGCTCACACACTTGTACAATTAACTTTACCGTATGAGTAAGGATACAAAAACCATCGAGGGGTTTTAGCCATTTGTTCAGGTATTTGTTTATTACATATTTAGTGCTTGTGGACTAAGCTCATTGAAGGTTGTAGTCTTACTAAAATATTATTTTTGTAGGCCTGGACGTGGGAGCATATTGTCACCTTGTATCCTCAGTGTGGCCTTGCGGTTTATGGTTTTTCCAAGATCGGCCAGTGGGCTTCAATAAATGTCAAGGAGGAAAATGCTCAGTTCATTTTAGATGAGCTACAATTAAATGAGGTAAATGATTTAAAATCGTTATAATGTTTAGCATTCTTAAGTAATCATCACTTTAGGATTTTGTCTTCCTTAGTACAAATCGTTATCTCCTTAGCATCTAATTTTTATTAGCGTAAATCATTATAATGTTTAGCATTCTTAAGTAGTCATCGCTTTAGGATTTTGTCTTTTTTAGTACAAATCATTATCTCCTTAGCATCTAACTTTCATTAGCGTAAATTGTTCTAATGTTTAGCATTCTTAAGTAATCATCGCTTTAGAATTTTATCTTCCTTAGTACAAATCGTTATCTCCTTAGTATCTAACTTTCATTAGTGTAAATCATTATAATGTTTAGCATTATTAAGTAATCATCGTTTTAAGATTTTGTCTTAGTATAAATCGTTATCTCCTTAGCATATAACTTTCATTAGCATAAATTGTTATAATGTTTCGCATTTTTAAGTAATCATTGCTTTAGGATTTTGTCTTCCTTAGTATAAATCGTTATCGCGTTCATCATTTTGCATGAATAATTATATCTATATCTAAACTATAATCTCGATTATAAGGTTGTGTGGAGACCATATGGAGATGGAGAGGACGATGAGGTTATGGACGAGGCTGCGAGATGGTCTGTCTGCGATATTTGGCTCTTTAGCAAATAGGAAGCCGAGTTGCAGCATGGTAGTCGAGTACTCCTACAAGCTGGCCTGGGACAGTCGACACCAAAATTGCTGCCTATGGTATTGATAAGAAAGATGAATAGTGGTGGGGCCAGGAACGTGAATTGGCATGAATGCTTCAGGAAACAATTAGATAGCTGGAACATAGGAGGTGTTCGGGTCATACCATATGATTATAAAGAACAACAATATGACCCCAACTATTTCAAACAATATTGGCAACCCATGCATCGAAATCGACAGATTAAGGAGAAGCAACCTGAAAGTAAGGGCACTCTTATCCCCCAGCATGTCGTCTTCTAGCATAGATGTAACATCTAATGTGACCCTTTGGTGGATACTATGATTGGCTCTATTGCAGTACACGATAAGGAGCAAACACAACTCCCAAAAGAGAATGTATCATCCGACCAAAGGTTAGCGACGTTGGAGAGTGAGAATAAGGAGTTACGAAAGGACGTGCAAAATTTAGGGTGATAAATTGAGTCACTAGTTAAGATGCTTACCAGTGGTTTTAATAAGATTAAGGGAACGAAGAGGCCACCGAATAAAGAGACTCCACCAAGGTAAAGAAAGAGACAAATACTATGTCCATCTGAGTCGTCAAGTGACAGTGAATAAACATATTATGTGATTTGTGTATTCCGATAATTTTATGTTGTAATTCTATCATTCTTTGTTATAATTATATAATTTTTCCTTAATAAGTGTAACATAGAAGTGCCATTATATAATTCTTTCATGGTTTGTACTTACTCTGTATAGCGATTAATGGCGTAAGGTTTATTATGTATCGCGATTCCTGTGATAACGATTACTCTGTATAATGATTATGAAGTTACCATGATTTGTACTTACATTTGCTAAATCATATAGCGATTACTGGTTTAGAGTTTATTACTTATAGCATTTCCTGTGATAGCGATTACTTAATATGGTGATTACTCAGTATAGCGATTATAAAGTTACCATGATTTATACTTACATTTGCTAAATCCTATAGCGATTACTGATTTTAAGTTTATTTTGTATAGTGATTCCTGTAATAACGATTACTTAGTATAGCGACTAATAGGTATAGCGATTATGAAGTTACCATGATTTGTACTTACGTTTGCTAAATCCTATAGCGATTACTGGTTTTGTGTTTATTTTGTATAATGATTCTTGTAATAGCGATTACTTAGTATAGCGATTAAAAGGTATAGCGATTATGAAGTTACCATGATTTGCACTTACGTTTGCTAAATCCTATAGCGATTACTAGGTATAGAGATTATGAAGTTATTACGATTTGTACTTAGGTTTGTTCAATCGTTAAGCGATTACTAGTTTAGGGTTTATTATTTATAGCATTTCCTTTATACGCAAGGAACGTCGCATAACATTAGTTTAGGGTTTAGGGTCTAGAGTTTAGGGAAACGTCATCTGACACGCTACTGCTGTTATGCGACGTGTCATTCATTTACATGTACTAACATCGTTTTGATGATACTAGCAAATAAAATGTCTTTTAATTAATGCGCAATGTAATTTATTTATTTATTAATATTCTTTGGCCGTGATTTTTGAAAACTGGCAGGACGTGAAATGACGTGAAGAATAAATAAATGAAGCATCACATAACTTCAGTAGTGTCTTTTGCAAGGAACACAAGACGTTTCCATTAAGAGCATGGAATAGGCGACATTTCATTTAAAGAACCGGTAACCTGCTTCGTGAGCAACAAATAGAAAAACCGACGTTTCCTTTACCTCCTTCATCGCAAAAGCTATATCAATGTCAAAGAAGGACGTTGCGATTCAGTCAAACATTCACAAAAGGGTACCTTCGATTCCTTTAACCTGCTTCATCTTTTTTATGCCGTTTATAGTTTGTTTACTAAATATTCAACTAATTTTAGTGCAACATCCATAAAACAAGGTGCCAGAAAACTCAACAAAGTGCTCGAAGAGAACATCGACCGGATGCGAGATGAATTTGTAGAAGGAAACACTATCAGTAATTTTGTACGTATGAAAGCACTATCAGTTATACATTTACGTATGCCATGGGTATGTATATTAACAAGTGCATATTTGTTGTAAACAGACTATACACGATTTCATCATGTATATTCAAAGCAAGGGAACAACCATGTCGGTCCGCGTCGTCACCCTATATTTTATGGTATATTGGTTATCTTATATGTTTATTTTCTTTTTTAATTTACTAATGTACCTTCGTGTTTTAAACTTACTATTATTACTGTTTCGTTCAACAGAGTATTGTCCACCGAATGCCATACGCGACTGGATTTCTAGACGGACTACAATACTGGGGTAACAATGACCAAATGATAGACTTTTGTTTAAGTGAAAATGTTTGTGACCATATCAATTTGTAAGATGTTAAATCTATTTAAGATCTTGTTTTGGTTCTTAATATCGATTTTTAAGCTATAAATAGGAATTTTCATATCAATTTAAGATATTGTTTTGATTCTTAATATCAATTTCTATGCTGATTCTAAATATCGATTTTTAAGATATCAATAGGAATTTTCATATCGATTTAAGATATTGTTTTGATTCTTAATATCGATTTCTATGTTGATTCTTAATACCTATTTTTAAGCTATCAATAGAAATTTTCAAATCGATTTAAGATATTGTTCTGAATCTTAATATCGTTTTTTATGCTGATTCTTAATATCAATTTAAGATGTTGTTTTGATTCTTAATATCAATTTCTATGTTGATTCTTAATATCTATTTTTAAGCTAACAATAGGAATTTTTATATCGATTTAAGATGTTGTTTTGATTCTTAATAGCGATGTATATGCTGATTCTTAACATCAATTTTTAGGCTATCAATACGCATTTCTATATCTATTTTGTAAGATATTTTATAATTGATTTGTAGATATTGATTCCTACATTGTGGCAATCGAAAAAACATTGAGTCTTATATGTGTTGGATGTACGAGAACAAAAAATATGGTTATACAACTCCTTTGACTATAACATTGTTGTACATCGTGACATTGTGTATTTGGTAAGTTTCTATCTATAAATTACTGTATCTTGTACCGTGGCTCAGAATTTACTTGCTTTTGCATAAATCACAGGTTGAATTTTTCAAAGACATGTTGGGTGTCGACATTGGCCCGTGAAAGCTTCACGTTGCAGATGATGCTCCTTTACAAAATAATGACGTGGATTGTGGTGTCTTTGTAATAAAGTATATTGGAGCAATATACTATGGACGAGCACCAGAATTCACCGATGTATGATATACACCTAAACATGATTTATTATCCTATATTATTGGTGACTACATTTTTATATTGGTCTGACTTTCGGTTTTTTTCTTCAGGCTGATATACTCGGATTCCGCACAGAACTATGCAAAAAATTGGTGGATTTTGTAAATGCAAAAGATACAAAAATCCATTCTGCAAGATTACCTAGAAAGCAACAAAGGATGCGAGGCCCCCAGAAATAAGAGAAAGTCGTTTTAAACGTCTACTTGTTCTCAAGGATAACGTGAAGAGGGTTACGTTCTATTGCTGAGAGAGAGAACAATTTTTGGTTCAACATTCAATTACCCGAACATGACATATTTTTTGTATACAGACATTTATAACAGATTTTGTAGACTGTGTATACAAATTTTGTAAGACTGTACAAAGTTTACATTAATCCATAAACCAAAATTACGCACCTGACACACTTGTTTTGAATACGTAAATCGCCACCTCAAGCGTGTAAATCACAATAAAATAAATTCCGCAGGAACACTTGTTTTATTTGTTAATATCGATTTGTAATATATTATGCTGAATTGCCGTATATCGATTTATAAGATATTATGTGTTTTCTAGTGTCGATTTGTGAGATATTGTTTTGGTTATTAATATCGATTTGTAATATATTTTGCTGAATTGACGTATATCGATTGTAAGATATTATGCTGAATTATCGTATACCGATTTGTAGTATATTATACTGAATTGCCGTATACCGATTTGCAATATAGTATGATGAATTGTCGTATATTGATTTGTAAGATATTACATGTTTTCTAGTGTCGATTTGTGAGATATGATTTTGTTCGTTAATATCGATTTGTAAGCTATTATGTTGAATTGCCGTATCGATTTGTAATATATTATGCTGAATTGCCATATATCGATTTGTAAGATATTATGCTGAATTGCCGTATACCAATTTGTAGTATATTATGCTGAATTGCCGTATACCGATTTATACTATATTATGATGAATTGTCGTATATCTATTTATAAGATATTACGTGTTATCTAGCATCGATTTGTGAGATATGATTTTTTTCGTTAATATCGATTTGTAAGCTATTATGTTGAATTGTCGTATCAATTTGTAATATATTATGTTGAATTGCTGTATATCGATTTGTAAGATATTATGTGTTTTCTAGTGTCAATTTGTGAGATATTGTTTTGGTTGTTAATATCGATTTGAAATATATTATGCTAAATTGTCGTATATCGATTTAGAAGATATTATGCTGAATTGCCGTATATCGATTTGTAAGATATCAAGCCTAAGAGAAGTGAGAATTCTTACCAGCTTTCTTATAAATGGGATCTTCAAGGTCATTAATTGCTGAACTAGGGAAACATTCATCAGTGGGTTCAATCTTTGGCTTCTTAATGTTAGTCTGATTACTGTTTTTGTCTGCACACCCTCTCTTTTCTCGAACAAATAAATGAAGAAAAACTGCCTCCACAACCTACATTTTTGAGAGTGAAGCTTCCCGATATGGCAAGCACAAAAGAGATGGTGACGGTGAACGTGGAGGCTCCTACAATCTCACAGGCCGCCTTCTTGGAGGCTCCTCCAACACGTGTCTCCTCGACAACGAGGCTTTATGGTACGACAATCTTGGACGAGAAGACTAAAGTGGGGAAGATGGTGGCTCCAATTTCAACTGCAATCGCCTTCTTGGTGGGGTTGGCTCCTCCAGCATTGATTTCTTTGATGATGTTGGTGTGTCGCGATAAGACAACAACGAAACAAAGGGTGGAGAAGATGGAGGTTCCTTGATTCTTACCCGCGATCATGTCAATGATACTTAGTATTCGAAATCAACATGTTCCCTCTGTCTCAAACTGAACATTAGCTAAAGCAAAAGATAGAAAAGGTTGATGATACACTACAAACTAAAAACCACACAGATGAACAAATGCATTGAGCAAACCATGTTCTAATTCACTATTCCTCACATGTATTGTCATTATCGTCCTCCTTTTCACCTCACAAGTCAGACCAATGAGAATTATAGAATGCTAAACATTATAACGATTTGTAAGATATGAAAGTTAAATGCTATAACTATTTTGTAGCTAAAGAATCCACACGCGATTCCTATGTTGCATTGCTCACTTTTGAATTGAACTAAGCCTATCATGAAATAAAACAATATCAGATACTACATTAAGTTCAACAAGAAATGCAAACATCTTCTCAAAATTGTTACATACCAAAAGACTTGTCAAACTCATGCCTTCGTTCCACTCAAACAGGTCGGGAGGATTGCAGGTTCCAACGTTGTAGTGCACGTCTGTAGGGTATTGCTGTATGTTGGAAATTACACAAGTTAGATATTGATAAGTTGCATGTAATACAATGTACATGAGAAGCAATATACTGTATTACATACATGTTCATGAGAAGGGCTTAGTTGCTTAGGAGTTGGTTGTTTCTTAGACATTTTCTTGTCAACCAATTCCAGTGCACCCTTTGTCCTCCGACGACTGCAATCAAAGGCAAATTTTCTTTTGATACCCTTTGCTAGGTGAATATTTCTATCATAATCTACAACGTTTACTCCTAACTTATCGAAGATGTTGTTTACGCTTCAGCGTAACTTCTCATAAGGGTCAAGGGAAGCATGATTTTCACCTACGCTGTTTGATACCATTTTCTTAGATTGGTCTTCATGAGCTGCAACAGACTCATGGTGAATTAACTGCACTTTTTTAAGTAATTTCCTTGACACTTTTCTCATACATATATAGGCTTCTTCGCTTTTCGATGCCAAATCTGCAACATGCATAAGTGACCTTCATAGTTATTGGTAACGGGAGTCTATGTGTCACTTTTCATCAACACTAGATGGACTGAGATTATTTATATCCAACAGTTCAATTGTTGCTTGTCTCGTCCATCTTCGCATTATATATGACTCAGGTATTTCTTGTATCTTCTCTTGATTAAGTACCTTTAATGCATCGCGATATAAAATACCTTTGAATTCAAACATTTTGCACATACATTCAACTGTTCTGTTGTCAATATTGTACGTAACATATGCTTCTTACCTTTTTGGATGTTCTTCACCCTCCCATACAACATGGTATTTGTGCATATTCTCATATTGCATACGTCCTTCTATGTTGCAATTCATGACCTATATAACTTTCTTCTTAGTTCATTCAAATACAGTTAGTGTATACAGATCTGCAGCTCGTATCAATATTTTCATGCCCAAAGTTACAGGGCGAGTGTTGAAGCATTTCACATCTTATTCAAGCTCATTCTATCTAAGACCGTCTACAAATAATTCATATTGTTCTATGAAACGAAACATTGTTAAACATGAATACACGATTTTTTTCAGTGTGACATGCATAGATTCATCTCTTTGTGTGCTTATCATACTTGCACAAAAGTATTGTCTTCCACATGCCAATGCCCACTTTTTTTTGTTTGCATATAAATGTTGTAACCACACATAGTCTTCAAGGTCATACATCTGAATCATTTGCTACCAATCAAATATAAAGCTGACCTCGTCTATGCTCTCAAGTACACACTGTCTAAACTTTTTATCAAACCCTGCCTTTTGATTAAAAATGTGTCCTATGTTCTTTGCTGTATTTTGAAAGATATGCCACAAACATAGACGATGATGTGCATATGGCCATACATGAGACACTGCAACCGCAATTGCATGATCACCATCTGTAAGTACAACTCTAAGGTGCTTCTCATTCATTGCCTGTGTAAATACTCTGAACAACCACTCAAAGGTTTTCTTGGTCTGGTCATACAAAAAAGCGCTGCCTAATATGCAACTCCATGAGTGATGGTTCACTCTGACAAACTGCGCAAATGGCCATTGTTCTGTATTAATCTTCAGTGTCATATAAAAAACAAGCACATCATTGAAGCATTCATAATCTACTCTTGACTTTGAATCTGCCCAAAACATATTCACAACATACCCATCTTCATCCAGTTGTATTGAACTAAAGAAACCAGAGTCATTGCTTGAATGCTTCTCTAGGTAACCAACCAAAGAACATATTCCTCAATTCTTCATGTTTTCTGACCTCTTCTTTCTCAAGTGGTTTCTTAGATCCATAGTGTGAATGATACATTTTTGCGACCATGATCTATGTGCGTGCACAAATTGTATGTCTTCCTTGGTGCAATGACAACGCTATAAGCTATTTCAGCAATTGCAGCATGCGCTTCAGTTACTTTACGATGTGACCTTAATATAGGAGTCATAAATGCAACGGCTAATTCATGGTTATGATCATTGATTAAAGTACGAACTACATATTTCTCATTCAAAAGTCTTCTTAACACCATTCTCGTTGAACAGCCGTATCTTGAATCTGGCTTGCTCCTTGTTGGATTTTCACTTGACTTTTTCCAACCTTGCTTAGAACAAACATATGCCTTTCTCACCACGACACCCTGTGCATTGGTTGCCCAAGAATACCTTCTAACACTGAAGCCAAGTTTTAAGGTATAATCATTGTAAAATTTGTATGCAGCTTCCTCATTATTAAACTGCATTCCCTCTACAGGAACATAGTCAAGTGTACTATCATGTAGACTTGAGGTGCCTGCACCTTTGTCAAGTGCATTGTCATGATCATCTACCTCATTATCGAATTGCATTTCGTCTGCTGGAATATTCAAGTCAAGAGTGAATCCAATGCCTACACCCTTCTTATCATGTGCATCATTAGTGTACATATTCAATTCTTCAGGTGCGTCGATAGTACGGATGTCCGTTGCTCCATGAATTCTCAATGATTGAGATACATGATCTTCGCTGCAACTAGATGATATGCTCAACACTGTCATGAGCAAAATATGAATTCAAGTTAGCCAGCGCATACATTTACTACGATTTATTCAAGATGCATATAACAACGACTACCGATTAGTTAAGCAAGTCAAAGAAATAATTGAATGAATCACAATATCAAAGATTTAACACAATAGCATACAAATCGATATTAACAAACAAAACTATATCTCACAAATCGACACTAGAAAACACATAATATCTTACAAATCGATATACTACAATTCAACATAATATGTTACAAATCGGTATACCGCAATTCAACATAATATCTTACAAATCGATATACGACAATTCAGTATAATATATTACAAATCGATATTAACAACCAAAATAATATCTCACAAATCGATACTAGAAAACACATAATATCTTACAAATCGATATACGACAATTCAGCATAATATATTACAAATTGATATTAACAAACAAAACAATATCTCATAAATCAACACTAGAAAACACATAATATCTTACAAATCGATATACGGCAATTCAGCATAATATATTACAAATCGATATTAACAAACAAAACAATATATCACAAATCGACACTAGAAAATACATAATATCTTATAAATCGATATACGATAATTTAACATAATATATTATAAATCAATATTAACAAACAAAACAATATCTCACAAATCGACACTAGAAAACACATAATATCTTACAAATCGATATACGACAATTCAGTGTAATATATTACAAATCGATATTAACAAACAAAACAATATTGAACAAATCGATACTAGAAAACACATAATATCTTACAAATCATTATACGACAATTCAACATAATATATTATAAATTGATATTAACAAACGAAACAATATCTCACAAATCGATAGACATGTTACTACAACCGCAATTTGGTTACATTGCATATACTGAGTGAATGGACGATATCGGATAGGGTAGAGGCCCTTGCTCGCATCTGTAACCAAGCATTCTTGTCAGGAGATCTCATCGCCTTTCAAATATCTTCAATTTTCCAACCGTCAAAACGATAAAATCTACCTGCAATAACAAAACAATGCCTTAATGACACTCACGATGACATACACTCTTCAACAATAGCATGATGACATGGAAAGATACTCACCACACTTTAATGGCACTTATTGGAATGTTTGTGCGTCATTGTTTTTTTCCATACTGCCTAGCAAAAATAAAGAAGAAGAGAAGACTGTAAAAAGAGATGGCCGACAAATCCTCCTTTGATGCCCATCAATGATCGAACATGTCGTTCGATTTATAGTTATCTCCACGAGGTAGGAACGAACCCAAAAAAGTTTTCTATCTAACACAAGGCAGGAATAAGAATGCGGCCATGTGTTGTAGCACAAGCTAAAAACAAAGGCGGAACATGCAAATCTATATACGGGGAGCGGGAGGACATTTTCGTCCAACGCATATCTATCTTACGGGAGGACATTTCCATCAAAAGCATATCTAACTTTTTTATATATTATTTTTTTATAAAGTCATCATGGGCAACATTGACATATGAATTATTGTGGGTCCCAAGATATTCCTCCGTATACACCGGAACACGTGAATTTGTGTTTCGGGGAGAACACACAACACCCTCCCTTCAAACTATGGTCCATTCTGAAACCGCATTTGGGATTGATGGAAATGACTTGGAGAGAATCCAAGCAATCGTGATAGACGCACATATGGAAGAAATTGGGCAGACTTACCAACGGTGCGGGCTCCGCTTGTCTGGCAGGAACAGTTAGTACACGTCACCTTGTGTTGGGACGTTTCAAGTTCGAACCCCAAATGGTATCCTTCTGTAACTGGTAGGGGTCTGCCTAACCCTAGCTTTCTCTGTCGAAAAAAAGAAGAAGAAATTGAGCAGACTTACCAACCGTGTGTATGTGTGTGTGTGTCACGTCACCTTGTGTTGAGACGTTTCAAGTTCGAACCCCAAATGGTATCGTTCTATAACTGGTAGGGGTCTGCCTAACCCCAGCTTTCTCTGTTAAAAAAAAAAAGAAATTGGTCTGTCTCGCTTGTTTGGTGGCACTTGGTCGGAGGTTTCTAAAAAGTCATGTGTGAAGAAACCAAAAATAAGGATTAGAATGAAATTGGCTGATGTGGATTTCCTTTCAATTTTCAGTATTTCACCAATTTTTTTCATCCAAAACGATTAAGTGTAAGAATTTAAAACCATGAAGTCACATAAGTATTTCAATTCCCCTTGATTCCTATCTGACTCCTGCTCTACCTTCTTACTTTCATCTATAGTTAATTTGCAGGCAAGTTAGTAGGACACAGAACTTTATCCGAATTAAATATTTGGATCGTGTCTGAATGAAATGTAAACCTGGTCTGGTACGAATTCGATTCAAGTTTGGTTATTGGGATAGTATGTAATTTAGTCCACGTTTGGTTTTCCTAATGAGAATCTCTCTCAAGATGGAGAGAAAATGATGCTCATTTGCCCCATTTCACATGTGCAAGCAAACATGAGAAATTTGGGCGGTGAGATATGATATCATATTTGAACCCATTTTACTTGCCTTTCATGTGATTCCAAATTTCATTTTCCACCTTGTAATTTTGAACCATAAGTTTCCAAAACACGTGAGATGGAATTACAAGTGATTTTAGATCAAATGAGATGCAAGCAAATAAATATGCCCTTAGACTGGATACTAACCAGGTAAGTCATCATTTGAGTTGTTCTCCAACTTTGTTAATAAGGTTGACCTTGACCGGGACACTTCCTAGTTCCTAGTTTGGTCACTAGTGTCCAATAACGTCATCCCAAAGTCTTCATCAAGTTAACTTCATAAATTATAAATTGTATATAATCGTTCAAAGTTTAAATGTATAAATTTATTAATTTGTTTTATTCATTTAAGGCAATCACATTGGTGTCCGGTCAGAAAATGGCCGGCGTGGTACCGTCCTCATCGAGTGATACTAGCCAACCATATTTCCAGCAGGAAAATGGCCAGAAATCATGCCATTTTCTTTTTTTTGCTTTTGTAACGTTTGTCGGGCCATTTTTCTGCTAGCCATTGGCCGAAAAATGGCTGAAATGGTGCTGCCCAGTAAGGGTGGCACAATTTCGGCCGGAAAATGATCGGCAAGTTTTTTATTTTTACCTTTTTTTGTTTTTGTTTTTTGCTTTCTAGCTAGGGATGGCAGTGGGGCGGGGCGGGGCGGGGGACAAGGTCTCCACCCCCGCCCCGCCTCAAGATTTTATCCTCCACCCCCGCCTCCATCCCCGACGGGGAATGGATTTTATCCTCCATCCCCGGTTCAAACGGGGATGAGGCGGGGCGGGGCGGGGATATTGTGGGGAAAAGTGGTCTGGGTGGGGTTGGGGCGGGGATGAGGAGGGGATTGTGGCGGGGACGGGGCGGGGAAAAGTGCACGTCCATCCCCGCCTCCACCCCCGGGCGGGGATGGATTTTAACCTTCGTCCCCGCCGCCATCCCCGATTCAAACGGGGCGGGCCCCCGCTTTCCCCCGGTCCACTGCCATCCCTATTTCTAGCCAACAACTGGCCGAAAAATGGCTGTACCGGTGCCTTGTCGGTCATTTCACGGTTGGAAAATGGCAAGATTTTTTTTTTTACAAATTTTTTTCTCTGACCATTTTTTGGACAACCACCAGTCGGAAAATGACCGAGCTGGTGCCTCTAGGCAAGGGTGACACCTTCCTGGCCATTTTAGGACCGATAGCTAGCCAGCAATTTTTTTAATGTTTTACTTTTTTTGTTTTTTTTTTGCTCTCTAAACATTTGTTGGCCATCCATCGGCCAAAAAATTGCCAGGTTGGTGCCTCCTAGCAAGGTCAGCACATTCCCAGCAATTTCCTACTCGGTAGCTGGCCAAAAAAAGGTTGGCAAATTTTTCTATTTTTTCTATTTTTTATTTGTTTGTCAAATATTTTTTGCTATTCATCCATTTTTTATCCAGCTATCAGCCAAAAAAAAAAAAGGCTGGGTTGGTCCCTTCCAGCAAGGTCGGCACCTTCTCAGCTATTTCGTAACTAGTAGCTGGCTGGAAAATGACCAGCAGTTTTTTGTTTGTTTGTTTTATCATTCCTTTTTTTTTGCTCTCTGGTAATTTTACGGCCAACCACCGACTGGAAAATGTCCAGCCTAGTGCCTCGCGGCAAGGGCGGTTGACTGGAAAATGTCCGGACTGGTCCTTCCTAGCAAGATCGGCACCTTCCTGGCCATTTCCTAACTGGTAGCTGGCCGAAAAATGGCCTACAGATTTTTTTATTCTTTCATTTTGTATGTGTTTTTTCTTTTCTTTTCTTTTTCGCTCTCTGACACTTTTACGACTAGTCATCGATCGACCCAAAAATGTCCAGCCTGGTGCCTCATGGCTAAGGGCGACACCTTCCTGGCTATTTTCCGGCTAGTAGCTGGCCGTATAATGGCCAGCATTTTTTTTTTTTGGTTTTTTAAAGTTTTTAATTAGAAAAAACCTAAATTTCAGGTTCTTGGTCACCCAAGCAAGCTGAAAACCTGGTTTTACATCTGTCATCCAAACGAGACCATAGTTTTGAACCAATTTGGGTATTTGTGGGTTTGTGTGGTTATGAGTACGGGTATGAATTGGTTGGAGTATAAACAGGGGCGGGTAGGTTCAGGTGCATATTATAAAGAATAATTGAGTTGGGTGTAAAAATTGGTAGATTTAAACAGGTTCAGATCATAAATTTCCTTGTCCAGGAATTTATCCTAGTTTTAAATTGGTTCATGTCAGATCGGGTCTAATAAATTAGTTAACCTTTCAGGTTTACCAACTCAAGTTAAAATAAAGTTGTATTAGTAATTTTTTGTCTTAACCACATACCTAGTCAAGTTTACTACCCAACTAAACTAAACTGGACTGAGAATGATACTTCTCTCTGTGCGCTCTTATGGTGCTAACTACTAGGGTGCCCTGTATGGTTGCCATTGTATTTTGGTTGGTTCTTTTGAGCCTTCATTTAACAAAATCAGTGTTACTTTTGCGTAGACATTGAATCCTTGCTTGCGTTGCTTAGGATTTTGCCTTCGATTGCATTTGTCGACATTTGTGTGCTCGCCTCATGGCCAATTATATTGCCTCTTGATTGTTGACGCATGGTTAGGTAATCGGGACATAAAACATAAAAGATTGCTGCCGGGTGGCAAGAGCAGAGCAAGGGACCCAGGTCCACAAGAATCCATTTGGATTCATTTATATTTTGGATCTTTATCTACTATTTTAGAATTTTTTGTATTTGGAATCCATATTTTAGGATAGGTTTTATCTTTTTAGAAGGTTATGGGAATAGGTAGTTTGATTTAGGATTACATTTTTTTTACCGGGTTATAAATTATTGATCTTTCAGTTGAATGAGATTTGAGATAAGTTACACTTTCCTTTCATTTTCAGTTGAATTAATTTCACATTATTTTTAATTTTTTTCAGTTTCCTTTGATAATTGGTAGAGATATTCATAGCTTGGTAGAATTACTCATAAATTTAAGATCGGGTTTACGTCAATTGTTATTGAAGCAAGATCATTGCCTCCATTTGATCGAGGGATGATCTTGGTAGAACCCATATTCATCAAGCAAAACCTAGGAAGTGACATCAATCATAATACGGCCATGTTACGATTGATGCCAATTCCTAGGTTTTGCTTGACGAATATGGGGGCTTACAACTCCTTGACAATCGCAGCATCGATCTTAATTAGGCCATCGAACAACGACAATAGGGACAGGGTGTTGTGTGTTCTCCCCCGAAGATGCATGGTTTTTTACAGTGCATGTTCGAGGGTCTCAATGAGCGCCATGTATATAAGCACGTGGGGCTCGTATCCCTGTGTGTGTCGGCATCACTTAGCATTGGAGTGTACAATTGCAAAGACTTAAGTACCATTTTCCCGTCATTCTCACCATGAAACGATAGTTAAAAAAAAAAAACAAAAATGTCTTCCATTCAGAAAAGGGAGTTCTGATCTTAACTCTTCAAAAAGTCCAAACGTTCCGTTTTTGCCCCAAGCAGTAAACTCTTATGCTGCCAGCGGATCACCCTTTGATGATGTACCATCTGTTGTAACAGGAGCTCCCTTTGACGATGCACCATTTACTATCGTCTGCTGTCGTCGGAGCACCCTTTGCTATCGTCTGCTGTCGTCGAAGCACCCTTTGCCGTCATCCTGAGTCTAGGTTCCCGCCTTGGTTTTTAACTTGTGTTACAACACATTGCCGCCTTCTCGTTCATGCCTTGTGTTACAAACTATTTTCTGATTTGTTCCTACCTCGTGGAGATAACTATAAATCAATTGACTGGTTCGATCTTTGGTGGTCGTCATAGGGGAATTTGTCGGCCATCTCTTTTTATAGTCTTCTCTTCTTCTTCATTTTCGTTAGGCAGTATAGAAAAAAACAATGAAACACAAACATTCCAAGAAGTGCCATTGAGGCGTCGTGAGTACCTTTCCATGTCATCATGCTATTATTGAAGAACGTATGTCGTCGTGAGTGCCATTAAGGCATTGTTTTGTCATTGCAGGTGGATGCATTTTTGATGGCTGGAAAATTAAAGATATTTGTAGGGCTGCAGGACCTGTTGACAAGAATGCTTGTTTACAGAAGCGAGGAAGGGCCTCTACCCCATCTGGTATCGTCCATTCACTCAGTATATGCAATGTAACACAAATCGCGGTTGTAGTAACATAATACCGATTTGTGAGATATTATATTATTTCTTAATATCGATTTGTAAGCTATTATGTTGATTTTTAGTACCGATTCGTAATATATTATGTGATATGTATATCGATTTGTAAGATATCATATGTTTTGTAGTTTCAATTTCTAAGCCATTATGCTGAATTGCCGTATCGATTTGTAATATATTATGCGATATGTATATCGATTTGTAATATATTATGTGTTTTCTAGTATCGATTTGTAAGATATTTGTAGTATGATTTAAAAATGTATGCGTGCGGAAATACATTGTAGCGCGCCTGCGGTGGCAATTTGCGTATTCAAATCACTGCTAATTTTAGCGATTTCTATTGAAATCGCTTCACAGCATTGTAGATATAATTAAATCGCTGTTACGTAAATCGCTATCGTCAACACATGTATGATAAATCGTTTCTTTTATTGTCATGGTAAATAACAACTCGATGCATACTATAAGCAAATACTATGATTCATTAAATCGTTTCTTTGACTTGGTTAACTAATCTGTATCCGTTGTTATATGCATCTTGAGTAAACCATAGTAAACATATGCGCTGGCTAACGCAAATCGATATCTTGCTTATGACAGTGGTGAACTTATCATCTGGTTACAGTGAAGACGATGTATCTCAATCAGTGGAAAGTTATGGAGAAGTGAACATCTGTACTAATGACGCACCTGAAGAAGTGAACATGTGAACTAATAATGCACATGATAAGAAGGGTGCATGCATTGAATTCACTCTTGACTTGAATCTTCCAGCAGAAGGAATTTAATTCGATAATGAGGTAGACGATCATGAGAGTACACTTGATAAAGGTGCAGGCATTGGGAATGAACATGATAGTACACTTGACTCTGTTCTCGTAGAAGGAATGCAGATTAATAATGAGGAAGCTGCATATAAATTTTACAATGATTATGCCTTAAAACTTGGCTTCATTGTTAGAAAGTATTCTTGGTCAAAAAATGCACAAGATGTCGTGGTGAGAAAGACATATGTTTGTTCTAAGGAAGGTTGAAAGAAGTCAAGTGAAAATCCAATAAGGAGCAAGCCAGATTCAAGATGTGATTGTCCAACGAAAATGGTGTTAAGAAGACTTTCGAATGAGAAATATGTAGTTCATACTTTAATCAGTGATCATAACCATGAACTATCAGCTTCACATATGAGTCCTATGTTATGGTCACATCGTAGAGTAATAGTTGTGCATGCTGCAATTGCTAAAATAACTGATAGCACCGGCATTGCACCAAGAAAGATATACAATTTGTGCGCGCACATAGATGGTGGTCGCGAGAATATTTCATTCACACCTATGGATCTAAGAAACCACTTGAGAAGGAAGATGCCAGATAACATGAAGAAAGAAGAAATATGTTCTTTGGTTGATTACCTACAGAAGAAATCAAACAATGACCCTAGTTTCTTTAGTGCAATGCAACTGGATGAAGATGGATATGCTGTGAATATGTTTTGGGCATATTCAAAGTCAAGAGTAGATTATGAATGCTTCAATGATGTGTATATTTTTTATACGACAGTGAAGATTAATACTGAATAATGGTCATTTGTGCAGTTTGTCGGAGTGAACCATCACTCACAGAGTTGCATATTAGGCGGCATTTTTTTGTATGACCAGACCAAGGAAAGCTTTGAGTGGTTGTTTAGAGTATTTTGACAGGCAATACATGTGAAGCACCCTGAAGTTGTACTTACAGATGGTGATCAAGCAATTGCGACTGCAGTATCTTATGTATGACTAGATGCACATCATCGTCTCTGTTTGTGACATACCTTTCAAAATGCAGCAAAGAGCATAGGACACATTTAATCAGAAAACATGGTTTGATAAAAAGTTTACATGGTGTGTACTTGAGAGCGTAGACGAGGTCACCTTTATGTCTGATTGGGCAGAAATGATTTAGATGTACGATCTTGAAGATTGTGTGTAGTTAAAAAATTTATATGCAGACAAAGAGAAGTGAGAATTGACATATGGAAGACAATACTTTTGTGCAGCTATGATAAGCACACATAGAGCTGAATCTATGCATGCCACACTAAAGAAAACCTTGTATTCATTTTTAACAATGTTTTGCTTCATGGAACAATATAAATGATTTATAAACGGTTTTAGACAGAATGAGCTTGAACAAGATGTGAAATGTTTCAACACATGCCCTGTAACTTTGGGCATGAAAATATTGATGCGACCTGCAAATCTGTATACACTAACTGTATTTGAATGAATTAGGAAAAATATTATAGAGGTTATGAGCTGCAATATAGAAAGACGTATGCAAACCGAGAAAATGCACAAATACCATATTGTATGGGAGGGCGAAGAGCATCCAAAAAAGCAAGAAGCACATGTTACGTACAATGTTGACAACAAAACAGTTGAATATACGTGCAAAATGTATGAATTCAAATTTTTTTTATATTGTCATGCATTAAAGGCAATTAATCAAGAGAAAATACAAGAAATACATGAGTCATATTTAATGCGAAGATGGACGAGACAAACAAAGATTGAACTGCTGGATAAAGCTAATGTCAGTCCA